>NC_139542.1:41690725-42290725 GCF_965153285.1 Podarcis tiliguerta | reverse complement strand
TGTCTGTCTATCTATCTATCTATCTATCTATCTACAGTGGTGCCCCACAAGACGAATGCCTCGCAAGACGGAAAACCCGCTAGACGAAAGGGTTTTCCGTTTTGGAGGTGCTTTGCAGGACGAATTTGCTATGGGCTTGCTTCGCAAGATGAAAATGTCTTGCGATTCCTGGGGGTTTTTTTCCGCTCCCCACCCCCTTTTTCTAAGGCACTAAGCTGCTAATAGCCTTTTAGCAGCTAATCCGCTAATCCCTTAAACCTTTAATAGCCGCTAATAGCCGCTAAACCGCTAATAGCGCTAATCCGCTAATGGGCTTGCTTCGCAAGACGAAAAAACCGCTAGACGAAGAGACTCACGGAACGGATTCTTTTCGTCTTGCGAGGCACCACTGTATCTATCTATCTATCTATCTATCTATCTATCTATCTATCTATCATCTATCTATATCTCAGGCATTTACAACTAGTGACCCACCAATCCAAATGCAGTCCTCAGTCTATTTATTGCATCGTGCCCTTCTGTCTTTGAGATCTCAGGCAGGCAGGCAGAAAGGAGGCAAACCCATAAGGTTTACCACACCTCTAGTGGACCATCATATATATCTACTGCCCTGTGTTCAGCTGGGTCGGTCTCAAGTCATTTTAACCCCTCTCCTTAGAGTCACTTTAAAATGTTTTCAGTTTTGTATGTGCATGGAATTTATTCTGAACCGTGCTGCTCCACTGACATTTGCTGTACGTTACAATATAAAGAACAGGAACAAATTTAAAAACAAAACAAACCTGTAGCAACATCTATTGGAATGAAATACTTAGCAATTAACTTCAATCATCTGAACCTATATCTGTACGCAGAATTCTAGGCGCTTGTCATTTTAACCCTGCAGCGCATGTCAAACTTCATGCTTTTGCAAGGTGACTGAAGAACCAAGGAATACATCTTGATCATGGTCTTCGAATTCTGGGGACATTAGGACAAAGGTAAGCAATGTGGTGACCCAATGTTGGACTACAACTTCCATCAGCCCCAGCTGGGATGGTGAATGGTCAGAGGTGATGGGAGTTGTATTCTGTGACAACCTCTGCAGGGCACCACATTGGCTAATCTTGCATTAAGATGATATTGAAGGGCAAGGAGTCTTCACCTTTGAGAGAACTTTCATGAGCTCTCAGCCTGACTGGTGGCTGGAAATTTTTCAGTGGGCTGGCCCCCTCCATTTGATTTCTTTGAGGATTGAGCTTCTCACAGTGACCTGCAATATTATTCCTAATGTGAATGAGATTGGTGATTGCTTAGTGTTTCTCTACTCCATGACCTTTCCAAATGAATAAGTGCTTTGAACTGGCCAAGAATGTGTTATGTGTTGTTTTGTTAGTACTCAAGAAGTACTCGGTTTGATCATTAAACTGTGTTTACTGCTGGAATCTCGTATGCTCTGGGTCTATAGAAAAGTTCCTATATGTGCAGTCTGAATTCAAAATTATGGCAGCTAAACCCTTGAACTGAGTGTCAGAAAATAATGCAGATGAATGTATCATGGCATCATTCTTAATCATAACTCATCTGTGGGTTTATGCTGGCACAAAGATAGATTTCCTGTTGAGGCTCTCTTATATTAGGCTGCGCTATTGTAACCTTAGACACACTTACTTGGCAGAAAATTGCATTTCAACTCAGTAGTACTTACTTCTGAGCAGAGTTGTGTCAAGTTTAAGAGGCCCCAGAGCATTATCCAAAAATGTTTATTATTTCAACAGAAAGGACACTGAAAATCGAAACAACACACTTTTATATTTGCAGACATTCCACCACATAGGCAAGGAGGCAGCCAAAAACGAAACAATCTAACTAAAATGAATATTTTTGCAATAAGCCTTTTTGCATGTGGAATAACTTTAAGTGAGGCTGCCTTATGATTTCTTAGTTAGCATATTTGTAGACTTTGTGTCCCAGCAACGCAAGAGCACTTATAACACTTATTCACTGGAAGAAACAATACAACATGCACTAGGTGTGTTCTACACATGACATCAAAATTAAATCACTTCCATGATTTTTTTAAAAAAAGAACCTTTGAAATGAGACATGAGACTAATTTATGTTTAGGCCAAATATTTTCTGCAGTCAAGCCTGGTATGGTCTGCCACCAGTGCTCTTTGACGGCTTATGGACACCTGGCTGAATGAAATTTTGATATTAATTGTGGTTGTTTCTGTACGTGATATGACCAATAATTGCATAGTTATTAAGTATATACACAACAGAACAATAATGTCTGGTTTCAGAATTTCTTCACCCTGCTCCTTTTGATTTTGAAATAATTTATGTAAAAGTTGAAATTTAGTATCTAGGGGGTGCTAAACTGCAGCTTACTTAGCTTGTGTATTAATCCAGCACTGCTTCTGGGTAAACATGCTTAACATTGGGCACTAAAACTAGCAGCATGTGTAGATCTCCCATGGTTATTGTCTCAAAGTCCTTGGGAACACGCACCCCAGGAACGACTTTCAGCCAGATGCCTGTGAGTCAACCCGATATTGCTTGTTGTCTTTGGGTGCAATGCATTGCAATTAAGCTTTATGCAAAGAGGAATCCTTTCTCTGGGTACAAAGATGTAGGTCTAATTAATATTGTCTCTGTGCAGGGCAGGGGAGCTTTGCATGTGGGCGTTCAGTTGTTGTAGGATTCTAGTGCCCATCAGCATGGCCAATGGTTAGGGATGATAAGAGTTGTACTCCAATGCAATCTGGAGGCACCATAGGTTAGCCACGCCTGCTGTAGGGAATGAGAAGTTGGATCATCTTAAAAAATGATCCTGGTTGTGGGCAGGCCCTCAATACAGCTCCACCCCACCCCACCCCCAGTGTAGGTGGAGTGAGGCCTTACACGCCAGGGTGGCACCACAATCATCCCAGGCCTCCTTGGCCAATCACTTTGAGAGAGGTGATTGTGTGTGTGGGGGGGGTGGTGGTATATGAGCAGCAGCGCATTGTGTGCTGCGCACCTGCTTCGCGCTGCCAAACACCCATCCACCCACCCTTTTATTTTAGGTGTCCTCTGGCCTTGCTTTGGACTTTGGTTGGTCACCTGTCTTGGGACGGGGGCCAGGTAGGAATTTTTCCATTTGGCAGACTGGCATTGGCCACATGGTTTTCACCTACCTCTTATCAATCGTCACAACTTTGTAAGGTTTGGCGGTTAGGCATTGGCTTATGGATGTGGGAGGGGGGAGGGCAGGTCAGCCATCGCCTGCCCCTCCATGTCCAAGGGTATTCCATTAAAGGAATCCAGGGCCTGGATCTTGTCCGAAGTCCACTTGAGGGGCTAGGGCCATGCCAGGCCTCTGGGAACATGGAGGAGAGCTACAGGCGGGTTCCCCCAATGTGGTACCTCTTTCGGTGGTTTACCCTTTCATGACTCCCTGCAAGGTGGGCAGGAGTCAGATATAGTCTATTGCCAATGCCAAAGCCAATACATTTACCGTAATCAATAAAGTTGTGGCCTAAATTTTGCCCATTAAACTTAAACCAAAATTCTGTGTTAGTGTCAATTTATTTCTTATGGGGGGCTGGCTTGGGGCCTTGACACACAACTGATAACCCTACAGTCCCTTCTGAATATTACCTCAGCAGTGAAAATTCAGGTTTAAACAGCCACTACATAATTGAAAACAATAGCCTATTCCTGGCAGTGAGGAGGAATAAATACTCCAACTGTGATTAAGAAGGTCCCTGGTTTTCCAATAAAGTACAAAATACCTCCCTCCATTTCTGAAAACCCAAGAAAAATCCATGTGCATTATTTTTGCCTTTGCAGGTTGTGCATTATTGATGGCATGAACATTTCTGTGGCAGCTTCTGCTGGGAGCCTGTTCTTTGTGTAAGGAGAACAACATTAACGCCTTGAATGTGCTTCTGAGAAACCGATTGCCGTTTCAGACCACTGCTCAGCGTGGGCCCAGATTGTTGTGTGCGTGTGGGGAAACCCAACATGAATTCATCACTTCTTTCCTCGGCAGGAAACTATTCCATTCAGAATGTCTCAAAGGAGGCTTCTGGACTCGTTCACTTTGAGGATGAAGACTGTCACGTGCCTTTGGCGATGGTGTTCACCTTGGCTCTGGCTTACGGGGCCGTCATCCTTCTGGGCATCTCTGGGAACCTGGCCTTGATCGTCATCATCTTAAAACAAAAGGAGATGCGCAACGTGACTAACATCCTCATTGTCAACCTTTCCTTTTCGGACCTCCTCATCACCATCATGTGTCTTCCCTTCACCTTTGTCTACACCTTAATGGACCACTGGGTCTTTGGCGAGGCCATGTGCAAGCTGAACCCTTTTGTGCAGTGTGTCTCCATCACAGTCTCGGTTTTCTCTTTGGTCCTCATTGCTATTGAGCGCCACCAGCTGATTATCAACCCTCGTGGCTGGAGGCCAAACAACAGACATGCCTACATAGGGATTGCTGCGATCTGGACTCTAGCAGTGGCTTCCTCTTTGCCTTTCCTGGTGTATCACATACTGACCGACGAACCTTTCACCAATCTAACAATAGAGGAATACAAAGGGAAGTACGTGTGCTTGGATTCCTTTCCACTGGAGACAATCAGGCTCTCGTATACCACGGCTCTCTTGGTGATACAGTACTTGGGACCCCTTTGCTTTATATTTATTTGCTACTTAAAGGTAAGAGAGAATCTTGTTTTCGTGATGTGTCTTACCCGTTCTTTGTTTCCTCCAAAGAAATGCCTGTAGGATCCACAGTTTTAGGTTACACAGTTGTTTTTGAATTTTTGTTTTCCCGCAGATATACATGCGCTTAAAAAGGAGGAGCAACATGATGGATAAGATGAGAGACAATAAATACCGAGCCACTGAAACGAAAAGGATCAACATCATGCTCATCTCGATTGTGGTGGCCTTTGCGGTGTGCTGGCTCCCTCTGACCGTTTTTAACACAGTCTTTGACTGGAACCATGAAATTCTACCTGTTGCTTCTTGCAGCCACAATTTGCTGTTCCTGATCTGTCACCTCACGGCTATGATCTCTACCTGCGTGAACCCCATCTTTTATGGGTTCCTCAACAAGAACTTCCAGAGGGATTTGCAGGTTTTCTTTCGCTTCTGCGATTTCCACCCTAGGGATGATGACTACGAGACGATAGCTATGTCCACCATGCATACAGACATTTCAAAGACCTCTTTGAAGCAAGCGAGCCCCATTGCATTTAAGAAAATTAGTGACAGTGACGATGAAAGACTATAGCTCCCAAAGCTCCCGCAACAGATGATATAGTTTCAGGGATCAAGCACAATGCTTTAAAGAAGTCAATATCTTCCCCTCTCCCTCACTGAGGAACATTAAACTGTCACTTTCATTTCTGTGGTTCAACTGCTGCTGGTCCCTACCCCCTTTTTGATGCTTGTAAAAACCAGAGCAAATCTATCTAATCCCTAATATATAATGAAAGTTGGGTCTATTTCTGCTTGAAGCTCTCATCAAAAGAACGTTTTTGAGTCTTTCTTTGTGCATTGATACATTTCTGCCTTTAAATTTGTTAACTGTATTTATTTAAAAGAGTATATTTTAATTGGGAATGCATACTATTTTCGGGGGGGGGGTGTGTTACCCCTTCTTTTCCCAGATTTTATCCTCCCTGCCCAAAGAATACTTGCAGGTATACCTGGAAAGACTGTAGCTCAGTGGTAGAAAATATACTTTTCATTGTAGAAGTTCCCAGGTATCTATCTGTGCCATTTCCAAGTAGGACTACTTCTGCCTGAAATCTTTGAAATCCTCTGCCAGTTAGTATTGAAAATAGTTAGACAGATGGGCCAGCTGTCTCGACTTGATAGCTATCTATATTCCTATATATCTGTTCCCCACACTAAGCAATTAGAAAAAATGGGACCCCCCCCCCAATATCATTACTGTAGGAATGGGGGAAATAAATGTTTTCAGAGGAATGGTAGTAAATGGGGTAGATTACCATGGGCCCCCTCCCCCACATAAGACTCAAGGCTTTAGCATAAACCCACTTCTAAACAGAATCAGGCCATTCTGCTTTGAGCAGCTGTTTTGCAGCAGAATCCTAACCATGTGTTAACTCAGAAGCAAGGATTTCAGCCTTAGTCTTAGAAAATACCTTCCTGTGTCAGAAGCAACAGACTGCCATTGAAGTATTACTGCAAAACCTGCAGATTATACTTAAATTTACACGATTCGCTAACTGCATCTGAGTTATTTAAAGGTGTGTGTAATTCAAAATGAAAAATGAACAGGATTAACAGAACTAAATAGCCAGTCGTGGACCCTGTCCAGCCTAGGATTAGCACTTTAAGGCCCCAATGTTAAGCACACATGCAAGGGGAGTAAATCACCCTGGCTAAGCGGCACCTTCCTCTAGGTAAGGATTGTTAGGATTACACATCACACCCTTTAGCATCCATGGCGTGTGATGTGTAATCCTAACTATTATTTTAATATCTATACTGGTGATAGTTGGTTACATGCTTAACACCCTCTCTTGTAAGTCACTGGGTCTTAAAATTGTGCAGTTCATACACACAGTAACTTTGACAGCAGTATCCACAAATATATTTGACTGAGTTTTGTAAAGAAACTACCTGTACCCGTATATTTTGTCCCACAGGGTAACTAGCAGCTTAAATGTCTGTGTGGGTGTTTAATTGGGAAAATGAGGCAGGGAGCAAGGTTTATCACTCCTGAGCCCAGTCCCACAGCCCTGATTAGAGCCTCCTGACCCCACAGCTGCCATTAAAGTCCTTTTCTTTAAAACAAAAAAACAGAGCAGGAGTTCTGGTCCCAGGTCTCCTAATGCCACATCTAGTTGTATCCCAAGGGCAGCTCAATTTACACAAATGTACACAGGGACAAAGCACACTGAGATGGTAAATTAGGACTTAAGTCCTAATTCTGAGGCGCCACATTTGATTAACTCAGTATGCAGGCTGACTCACGACCTAATAGGCAGTATTAGCCACTGTTATTGTTTCTAAGCATCTCAGGTTATTACATAAAATATGTCCCAGTGACTTGATACCATTCGTAGTCATTAGCCTAATTCGGTAGCATAATTATGCTCATGGTCTGTGACCAGATTTTCATGGTTTAACCGTCTTGAAAGGTAGTGGCAGCGACTGCATCCATTGTGATTTCTGACTGAAAACTAACTTGATTATTTGAGGCTCTTTGTTGTCTGGCAGCTATGGTGCACCATAGCAATCTACACAAGCCAGGGCTGTCTAATTCACATAAAACTGGGAAAATGTTCAGGGCTGTAGCCACAAGGTAGACAGCACCCCATGAAATAAAAGGAGGAAATGGAATGCTTAGGTGTGCTGCTCTGGAAAACCCTCCCCCATCAACCTGTCCTTCAGAAGCATTTCTTTTTTTTTTAACCAACAACACCTTGATGAAGGGGTTTCCTTGTCACACATTGGAAATCATATCTACTCTTTTTCTTTTGGCTTTTGATGGCTTTCCCACCCTCCCTATACAACTGCTGTTGATCCTCTGCTTTTAAAATACGAACAAAGCAATCCTAAAGCTGGCCAAAGGCCTGCTAAAGGACCATTTGAAGTGGTGCAAGTGTTTTTCTGTGGTGATGTACCTTACCCGAGAAGATGCTAAGATCTGTGGGCACAGATACCCACTGGTGTTAAGCGTGAAAGAGGGCAGGTAGAATTTTTTGGGGGAGAGCTTAGAGCAGGCATCCTCAGACTCGGAAGCCCTACAGCTGTTTTGGAACTACAAAACAATTCCCATCATCCCTGACCACTGGTCCTGTTAGCTAGGCCCAAAACAGCTGGAGGGCCGAGTTTGGGGATGCCTGGCTTAGAGACACAAGATCCAGGTCCCCTCATTTTGCTGACATGCCCCTGAAAAGGGCAAAGAACTATACCAGCCCTGAAGATGGCATAGTGATTCCTCCCTCCCTCCCTGATATCAGTTGAAGGGAATGAACAACCAAACCAAACCAAATGGTGGTGGAAAGCTGACCCTGGCAGGGTTTTTGACATGGCAGAGCAACCACCATGAAATAAGCTGGTGGGGCTGTGGATATGGCAGAGCAGTCACCATTAAACCTCACCACCACCAATAAGACTGCAAGGCAAGCTAAATAGACCTTTTATTTGTGGCCATGTAAAGAAAAAAACACACACATACATCTAGTATTTTATTCCAGTAGCTCCTTAAGAAATAAACTGATATTTTCCTCGCAGTTTGTTTGTTAATGAGAGCCCTTTACTGGGCTAACTGACAAGGAGGGTTGCCCACCCCCCAAGTTATATCCTTATATAACCCTTTTTTTGAAGTCACACCCTCATAATAAAAGGTAATGCTGCTACATAACTATAAACATATTAGGCTACTTTAGTTAGATTCCAACTGTTCTGCATTGGTTTCCCCATAACTGACATCTTTTTAGGCCTCCTCAGCGCAAAATGTCTTACGCAGCAGCTTGGCTGGCGTGTGCACCTGTAGCATCACCCCCCCCCCCAACACTGAAGTGATTGGGCCATCACCACCTCACACAAAACTCAGAGCTTGGTTGGGCTCTTGCAGAACTTTGGATTGCAGGGTAACAATGTATTGTACAGTCTTGTAGATAACTATATTATATTAGAAGGCTTTCTGGTGTTCAGTATATATAGTTACAGAGTTGGGTTGTGGGATCTGTGTTGACATAAATTTATTGAAGCAAATGGAAAGACACTGTTTTCTTACAGCTGTTAAAATTTCTATATATTGATTGTGCCTGTCAATTCAATAATCACCAAGGGTCCAGGTCAGGCATTCGTTCTTGTTCTTGTTATTATCCATGCAGTGACCAAGGAATTTAGTATAAGTAACGGACAGACTTGTACCAATAATGATGATGAACTTTATATATTATTATAAATTTGCCAAGAATAAATGCCTATGAGATTAAAATACTTAACTTTTCTCCAGTGTCTTGAAAAATCTCAAACTAAATTGTGCCTTGTGCAATATTTTGAACAATGCATTCACACAGTGCAAAAATCATACAGTATGTCTTTGTACTAACATCAGTCCAGTTATCATTTCATTGTGTTCTCAATACTGTACATAAAATGTAGACCAATGTACACTGCTGATTTGTTCTTTGTGACATTTTGATCAACTCACAAATATTGGCTCTTCATTCTGCAAACAAAGTCATTAATTCTGATAGCCACAGTCAGGGGGAAACTGCTGGTTCCATCCATACATGTCTGTATTTCAAATTTCAAAGAATATTTAGGCTACAAACTAGTCAAATGTGAAGCCCAGTCCCATCCGGGTTTATTCTGATGCAAGAACCACTAATTTCACTGGGGCTTACTCCCAGTCTGGTGTGCATTTGATTTCAGCCTCAAACCACACTGAAGTTTTGTAGATTTCATTAGTTTTGTTAGATATTTGTTTAGGCTACAATAGGCTACCACAGGACAGTTATAGCATGCCAGGGTTTTTATTTATCATTGCTGTTACGAATTATTGTGTTAGCATCCCAGAGAGAGCCATTAGTATTATGAGTAGAATAGAGCAACTAGCTGTTGCTGGATTTTTGTCTCTGCACTAATAATCTCTTGTTTATTTATCCTCATTTAAAAACCATTTACCTTTCTCAGCTTATTTTGGAGTGCAGCATGCTATGCCTGGAATCCGAAGAAATGTTCACAGTAGCCCAGTGGAATTTTGTGTCTTTCAGCAATTGACACACACATGCCACAAACAGTGTTGCTGCAAAGTGCTTTTGAAATTCCTGTGGGCTTCCAAAGCAATTTGCCGTTACAGCCTACCTTATGCTCACACAGCTAGTTTCACAGTGCGTTGGATCCTGGCTATATTTCTCACAAGCGGGACAATGTTAAAACACTCCCAACAGCAAATCCACTGCACTATATCAGATCCCCCAGAGAGGCACTTTGCAGAATAGGCACTTTCCAGAGCTCCATGGCACTCAAAAGCTGCAGGTACTGAATGGGTCTTAATTTAGGTCCTGCTTGCAAGGCAGAGGGAGGGTTATGTCGTGAGTGGTGATTGCTTGGGAGTAGAGCTGGTGGCGCTGTGGGTTAAACCACAGAGCCTAGGGCTTGCTGATCAGAAGGTCGGTGGTTTGAATCCCTGTGACGGGGTGAGCTCCCATTGCTTGGTCCCTCCTCCTGCCAACCTAGCAGTTTGAAAGCACATCAAAGTGCAAGTAGATAAATAGGTACCGCTCCGGCGGGAAGGTAAACGGCATTTCCGTGCGCTGCTCTGGTTTGCCAGAAGTGGCTTAGTCATGCTGGCCACATAACCCGGAAACTGTACGCCGGCTCCCTCGGCCAATAAAGCGAAATGAGTGCCGCAACCCCAGTCGGCCACGACTGGACCTAATGGTCAGGAGTCCCTTTACCCTTTACCTTTAGAGCTGGCCTAAGACATTTTGCCTCCTGAGGTGAAAGACAAGATGGCGCCCTCTCGCATCCCAGGTACCAGACCAAACCAGATTGGTAACTGAATCTTACTTCAACACAGCTGAGGGAACAGCATCCTCCACCACACTTGAGGACACTAGGCTAGTTTCGGTGATCCAGGGCAGGTCAGACAGGTTCACACAGCTCTGTATTTCAACTCACCACCACCATTCATTGCCCCCATTACCTGTCATCTCACTCTGCTGGGCCTAGTAAAATCCCACCTCTGGGTTCAGTCACTACTTTATAGGAAAGGCAGTGTGGCCATTCTCTCGCTGAACCCATTGGGACAGCGCATTTGACCAATAGTCGTCTCCTAGCTCCCTTTAGCATGCCTGACAGTAGTGGAAATGATATGGGGAGTGTGTTGATTGCTTCTGCTCTTACTGGCGGACTGGGCTAGGGCAGAATCTGTTTGGGTGGTTCAGTCCAGAACAGAAACTGCATTTCCTTCCTCTGCCATCCCCGGCATCTTAGTGGCATATTTATGCTTCGATTCAGATTTAGTGCTAAATCAGCCATGGCATAAAATAAAATAAAATGCTGTCTTTGATGTATTTGGAGTAGTTTCTTAATCAGAGTGAGGAAATGTGTTCAGTCCCTAGGCCTTGGTATGTTTGGAAACATTACAAGTAACATCAGACAAAATTGGCGTAGAGAACCTGAACTTAACCCTGAATCTCATATTTCATTTAGCCTTGTTGTTATGAGCTGCACTAATACATCATACGAGTTAACATATTCTAGGACAATGTTATCTGCTAAACAGAGAACATAATGGAAAGTTAAATATTCACGTTACCATGTACCCTTCTTCTCCCTCCTGCTCTGGTTAAACAGTTTGCTGCACAAGACTCTGCATTCAGTATGCCTGGGCTATTGAAATCCAGTAAACAAAGTTAAACTCTTACCTGAAGTCATATACTGATTCACTACATCAAAGATGGAGAAACTGTAACCTTCCAGATTTTGTTGGACTTCAACTCCCCCGCAGCCCCAGCCAGATGGAGCTAACCATCAGAGATAGTGGGAGCTATAGTAACAACCTCAGGAGAGTTACATATTCCTCTGCCTTGCCCTATGTGATGGGGTTAGGAAAATACATGGATAAAAGGCAAATGCATTGAAGAGTAACCCCATTCTGGGAGTAGGACACACTCAACTGGCACTAATGTCTCGGCTTGAATTAAGGAGAAACAGCACAACTTGCAGCTGCTCAGGTTCCTGGAAGAGTCAGCAGATCCTTTGTTCTCCTTCATTGCTACTTGAAACCATGAGGAACAGAGTTGCATCTGCATGGTGTTCTCATTCTGCCCCATTTCTCTTCCATTCCCTGGAAACCTGCAGATGCCACCCTCTTGGTCCTGACTCAAGGAGTGCTACTCTCTTGCATCTCAAGGGCCTGGGCAAAATAGTTCTGTAGTACAGTGGTACCTCGAGTTAAGTACTTAATTCGTTCCGGAGGTCCGTTCTTAACTTGAAACTGTTCTTAACCTGAAGCACCACTTTAGCTAATGGGGCCTCTCTGCTGCTGCCGCGCCACTGGAGCACAATTTCTGTTCTCATCCTGAAGCAAATTTCTTAACCTGAAGCACTATTTCTGGGTTAGCGGAGTCTGTAACCTGAAGCGTATGTAACCTGAAGCATATGTAACCCGAGGTACCACTGTACTGAACAATGCTCCTTTGTCTAAGTGAAAAGAAAAGCAGCAATTGGAAGCTGAACGTTTGAACATTTTGCCCACTCAGCCCCTCTTCCCCAGTTGCTTTCCTCCTCATGGGTGGGGGTCCCAGGTACATGTCTGCAAGGGTAGAGCTGGACAGAAGCTCTAGGGATGGACAGATCGTTCTATTCTCCATCTGTGTCAATTTTTAATATGATCATTTGTAATTTTTTTCTGTCCTACGTTCCCATCAATTTGCCATTTCTTTTTAAATCACATGAAAATTCCACTATGTTTTAACATATCTCCCCCCCCCCCACACACCATATGTATTTTAATAGGCATTTTATCCTAATGTGCACTTTTATGTCTGCACTCTAACCTAGTAAATACAGTGGTACCTTTAGATACGAGGTACCTCTGTTCCGGAGCCCCGTTCGCATCTAGAGGTAAATGTATCTAGCAACGGCACGTCTACGCACGCACGCGTCGCTTTTCACCACTTCTGCGCATGCGCGGGACGTCATTTTGACGTCCGGGTTGCCATAGAGCGCAACTCGAATGCACTTAACTTGAAGCAAATTTAACCCGAGGTATGACTGTACATGTTTTCATTTGATTTTTGGCACTTTTTTTGAGCTGAGAACTTTATCACAAATTTTGGAAGAGTGCGTAAATTGAAGGATGCAAATGTGGACCAAATGAAATCCCTAAGGATCCCTAGTAAGCACTCATAACAGGGTATTGACTAGTTACCCATCAGCTGAGCTGCATAAGGGGCCGTCAGAGTGGGCTTCGTACAAGCTCCCAAAAAAATCAAAAGTGAGGGTGGAACTCCATGCTGTGTGTAGTTTCTTGGTTATTTTAAGGGAAGTTCCTTTATTTTTATCAAACATAGCCACTGGGGCTGCAACTTGGAGATAGATGCCAGGAGAAAGAAACAGGCATTAAGGCCTGTTTAGGGAAGTTTTTAATGACTGATGTTTTAATGTATTTTTAATCTTTTGTTGGAAGCTGCCCAGTGGCTGGGGAAACCCAGCCAGATGGGCAGGGTATAAATAATAAATTATTATTATAATAGTAAATTATTATGTATTTCTCCAGAGAGTGGTGGTGGAAATCAGCTGGGAGGGTGATTTTCAGATAAGGAAATATTGCAAGCTGTTGTAAACAAAATCTGCCCTTATAGAGTCTTTTGTAGGTTCTCCATCGGTAAGTGAATAACAGAGGCCAACCAGAGAACACTGAGAAGCAAAGCAGCTAGTAAGCCTGATCTTTATTAAAGCTGTCCCCTCACACACAGAAGAGCGGAGGAGGACCCAGAACAAAGGCGTGCCCGCACTTACATAGACATTGAATTGCCCTGCCCTGGAGCTCAGGGCCACCCCTCCCTACATCATACCTGCATCACAGAAAATGCGGTCTACAACAGGAATTTGAATGTTGTTGTTTTTCCTGTCTGCCAGGTTATCTGATAATGCCTTATCTGATTGCCTTTTCTGGTAGTCTGGCCATTCCTTTGAGATGGTAATTACTTAATTCCTGAGACAATAGGAAGGTTCCCCCAACCCCTCCCTCCTTGCAGAGAAACATTTGGTCAGTTGGGGAATCAAAATGGTTTCAGGACTGTCTTCCTGTGCTGCTTCCGACATGTGGTTTATATATTTATGTACGTGTTTGCTTGGTACATTTATGAACATTTATTATATATATATAAGACCTTAATTTTTTTTATTACAAAGCAGACACCCCATTCAAATAACAACCTCAACAGCTTAGCCTTAGGTAAGCTTTGGCAGGGAAGTTTCACCCTAACTTAGGAGAGTTAAAGGGAATCTTGTTATTTTGTTTAATTGCAAACAGATGTGCAGCTGCTGAAGTTCGAAGGAAGTATACAAAGTTTTTCAACCAACACAGAAGCTTCAGAGCGGGGAATGTACATGGCACATGACTTTTCCTCAGCAAGATTTGTGGCTGTCAAAGCTCCTTCAAGCATTTAAGCAATTCATGGGTTTAGTGAGTGCTAGATGTGCACCATGCATTATTTATTTTCAAATAAAAAATGTAGAATTCCCCCTTCCCTAAGATGCTTGAGAGCCATCCCTAAGGGAATTAAGGAAATTGATTTTGGTTTCAGTTTTTTTTTTTAATAGCATGGTTGTACAATACAGATTATTTCTAAAGCTAAAAGGAATACAGCTGGATAGAGTGGGGAGATAAAGAAGCAATTTATAAGAGTGATAAATTACACTGGATTTTTTTTCTTGGCTCCATTCGAGATCAAAATTACAGTGGGTTTCTCTACTCTGACTGTTTCATTTCCATGTCAAATGGAGCATGCCTCTCTAATATTTTTTTAAAAAACTGGTGAAATAAACACCTGATGAATCTATAGATTGTGTTTCCGCTTTTTGGCTGAACTTCTTCAAAATACAATAAAATATTATTTTTTTAAAATGTTTTTATTAATTTGTTGCTTTTTACATGAAAATGCCTCAAAGTGACTTACAAAGTAAGAAAAGAAATAATGAGCATAATTAAAATGAGATATAAAGACATCAATTAAAACAATAACTTAAAATGCTCATCCATAAATATAGATATTTAAAGCACATAGTCACCCAATCCTACTAAAAGAGGTCCTCCATATTAATGACCATAGACCTGGACAAATAAAAAATGTTTTTGCCTGGCATCTAGAAACGGACAAGGATGGCATGCCCTCATGGAGAACATTTCACAAGCCATCACTGAAAAGGCCCATTCTTGTGTCACCACCCTCCGGAACTCTATTGGAGGGGGTACACAGATAAGGGTCTCTCAGACACTATATGAACAGAAGCAGTGAGCTGCCAACAGGCATCAGCAGCAGTAAGTTATAAGCCTTATGGAGGTATTCTTCTTCTGAGTTAAGAAATCAATTGAGAGGGGGTAGCATGAATTCACTAGCTCTCCCCTCTCCCCATCACCCTCCATGGTGATGGGGAAACCCAGCCAGATAGACAGGGTATAAATAACAAAATTATTGTTATTACTATTAAAAAGCTGGAGCAGGGAGCCTCCTGCACTACATTCAGGGCCAGCCCACCCATGAGGCAAGGTGAGGCAACTGCCTCAGGCGGCAGGATTCACAGGGGCATCTGATCTGGCCTCCAAGAAATGCATCTCCCACTGTTGTTGCCACTGTGGCCTAGCATGATTCAGAGCACTCATGCCATAGCTACCTTTGATTCCCACTTCAACCATCAAGTAAGGTTGATTTGATTCCCCTTCCCCTTCTTCCCTATGTATATCTCCACTCACCCCTTCTTCCCTGAAAGTGGGTCACCATTTTGTGGTTCGCCTCAGGTGCCAAAATGTCTTGGGAAGTCCTGACTACTGGGGGTGCTCCCAGTGCACTTTGGAACCAGGGTTCTAAAGCACTCAGGGAACCTCCACAAGAACCCTTGCTTTAGACAAACACTCTCTGAACTCATGGAAGGCAACAGAAATGGCAAGGGAGGGGGCAGAGCTGCCACGCTCATCCCTTCTGAACCACTGCATGTGTTTACTTAACTTCAAAGAAGACTGGCCAAAGAGGGTCAAATCAGCATGTGTTTTATATTTTCCATGTTGCTTTTGGTCAAAGCAGATGGCTATTCAAAAATAGGAACAAACATTTTGCAATATATTCTTAAGACTTACTGAAAGAAACGCTAAAAAAAAAGCAACATTTAGCTCCAGCTGCAGTGTGTGCTGAGCTCTTAGCACTTGTCTGCTATATATCTATGTAATCATTTTGACTGTTCCTTTAAATCCACCCTATTCAAAACTTCCCAAAGTTTGCATTTGCTAATGATAGTGAGTGAGTGGTTGTTGTTTTTAAAATTCTGTTATCGATAAAGAACAGTACAGTGGTACCTCGGATTAGACGCTTCAGGTTACAGACTCCGCTAACCCAGAAATACTACCTCAGTTTAAGAACTTTGCTTCAGGATGAGAACAGAAATCACGCGGCAGCGGCGTGACGGCAGCGGGAGGCCCCATTAGCTAAAGTGGTACCTCAGGTTAAAAACAGTTTCAGGTTAAGAACAGACCTCTGGAACGAATTAAGTTCTTAACCAGAGGTACCACTGTAACCACTAGGATTAGTCTTTCGGTCCCTCAAAAAAATTGAGCAATACATGATGAAAAAGTTATGCTTGATCACCAAGTGTTCAAAATTTGAGTACTAGTATAATGTAAAGATAACTAAACATAGTAATAGAATGATAATCAATTACGTAATAATCGTTTTGCATGAGAGGGTACTCAGTTCCAATTGGAATGGCATAGGGGCAGACATAATGCAAACCTTTTGATTGTGTGTGTGTGGGGGGGTGCAGTTCAGCACCATCAGGTTAGAAGAGGATTGGCCCTTAGTCAATGGATTCTAAATTGTTCCCAATGGCCAAGTCTAGAGAGAATTGAATGCTTACTGAATGCTTACCAGGCAAGCAGTCAGTTTTATAGCCAACAGTGAGAAAGCCAAGACTGTTCCTGCAGTGATCACATTTGATCAAAGCAGTTATAGGGTTTAGACTGCATTCAGATACGTTAGGTTAGAGTGATCCCCATTGAATTCAAAGGATCCCCATTGAATTCAAAGGAGTTTCAGCGGAAAATATCTAGAAAAAATTAAAGATTTGGTGATGCCATTTGGGGCTTTGTCTATCTATCACATGACAGCTTGATCTTGCTGGGAAGCCAGTTTTTCAGTTTAAATTTGTTCTCAGCAGTCCATATCCATATTTTTAGGGTTTCCAGCTTTTGAACTGACCCCTCTAGATGCCTTTAATAGCAGTTTTGCTCTAAAGCAGATAGCTGATGAACATATACTTTCATACCATGCAGAGCTTCACTTCCTGATTTCTGCATGTCAGACTTTTGTTAAACAGGCAGGCAGGCAGGCAAAAGCGAGGTTGGTTATTTTCTGCCTGTTTGTGGCCTCACTTAATATCTAGAGCTGCAAGACTGGTACCCGTCTTATGGACAACAAATACATAAATCATCACAAGCAGGAGCCGGAGTCAGCCCTAAAGGCAAAGACAAGGCATATAACAGTCACAACAACGACTAAAAAAAAATGTATTGCCTTCGTTGTTTTGTAGTTCTTGTTCTCTGGTGCCAGTAAAGAAATGACCTTCTATAAAACTCCCTTCTAGTGAAATCCAGTGTATTTCTACTTTGAAGTTTCTTTTTGGGGCTGAAAAGGTTATAAACCCCCAGGAACTTATATTTTGAAAATTTGGTAGGTTCCCTGGGGAAGAATGATACAATTGCAATCCATGGTCTTCAGTTCCAGTGACCTCCTAGTCTTGGCATAAAATGTCCGACTTCTGCAATTCAGTAATTGCCACAATTCGCAATGAGAATGTAGAAAGCCATGGGATGCAGTTTTGCTTTAAGCAACCAGTGGCACCATCCTATGCATTTCCATGCAAAAGTAAGCCCTGCTAAGTTCAACAGGACTTCACACAATCATAGAATTATAGAATCGTAGAGTTGGAAGGGACCCTGAGGATCATCTAGTCCAATCCCCCGCAATTCAGGAATATGCAGCTGTCCCAGACAGGGATCAAACCTACAACTTTGGTGTTATCAGCACCATGCTCTATCCAACTGAGCTTCATCCTAATACGATACGATACAATATCTTTATTGTCATTGTCCCATGCAGAACAATGAAATTGAAAAACTACATAAAAGTATGGATAAGTAAGGATGTATGGGATTGCAGCCTTATTGTTGTGCATCTGGGTTTTCACAATGTGCTGCCTTTTGGTTTTACGACAACATTCTTTTGTTCCCAGTCTCTGTTCCTTATTTTCTAAATGCATGTCCATATTCATGAGTGAATGAATATTCAGGTAGCAGGTGATGAGAAAGGCTTCTTGAGACCACGGAGAGCCATGGCCAGTGTTGGCCCAAGTCAGTCAAACCTAAATGCCTTTAACCCCATAATTTGACACTATGCCATTGGTACGCAATGACTTGCACTCAGTTCTTCCCTTCTTTAGATTCCGATCTCACTTTAGCCTCTTCCCAATTACCATTTATATTCTTTTATGACTTTCATTATACTCAGTGTGTTGCTTCCATTCATTTACCGGTCATTCATGAGCAAGATTATATATTATATGCACAATGCTTTCTGTTTCGAAGAGCTATGCAAACAGCAGTTAATTAAGCCTTATAATATTTGTGTGACTAAAAAGATTATTATCCAATTTCTCTGGCTAAGCGACTGATGACCTAATGTTGATAAGGATGCTGAGTTATAAAAAGGATTTAGATGAGCTTGCTTAGGCACTGGCATGATGTTTGGGGGCTTTTCGTTAATTGGAGAAACTACCTTAAGTCAGTTGTTTCAGAATGAAAGTTTCTCTGTCCTGGGGGGTGGGGGGTGGGTGGGAATTAAAGGTTGTCATCACCCATAGGCAAAACCACAGTGGTGGGTAAAGTGTGGGACTAAGGCCAGGGAGACTTGGATTCAAATCCTCACTTGGACATGAAGCTCATAGGGTAACAGTGGACCACTCAGTCTCTCTCAGCATTAACCTGCCTCAAAGAGTTGTTTTGAGGAAAGATGAAGTTGGGGAGCACAAATCACGTCGCCTTGATCTCCTTGTAAGAATGGTGGTTAAGTAAGTAATGGCGATTATCAATCATTAATACTGTTAAGTTAAAGAATGATCGTTTATCACATTTATAAACTTGTCAAATTTACTGGATGTGCTCCCATGCCAGACGTTCAGAAAGTAAGCGGATGAAATCTTCCTGGAGATAAGCCTGGGTAAGGGTTTGATAAAGCAATGGAAAATTTCAGCTAATAGTCAGACCACTATTAGAGAAAGGAGCAGCTGGCAACCCAACTGCTAATTTCATTAAAAAATGATAGAATGATGAAGACTTTATGAAATACTGTACAGTACTATGGAAATTAAGGGTTGGTTCACATATGCAACACCCGTGTTGACTTTCATGTGTGAAAGAGGCCATCGCAGATTGAAGGCCACAGGCAGAGCTTTCATAGCATCTGAAATATTTCAAATTGCAAGCTTTAACCAGTAGATAATTAGTTGAGGCTGCAATCCCATGCCTATTTACCGATTTTCACTGACAACATTTAGAAATGGATGGGACGTGCTTATAGCTAGACATGTAAAGAGGTGCATTGCAAATCATGGGTGGAAAACCTCAGACATGGGGGTTGTTTGCAGGCCATGCCCTTTCTCCCCAGGTCACACCCCTCACTGGCTCTGCTCCGCAACCCCCTCAAATGTGTTCGCCTGTCTGGATTGTGTACTTGAAGTATAATGGTATTTCTTGCTTGCTTACATAGAGGAGGTAGGTATGTGTGGGTATACGTGCAGAACCTCTGAAATGTGTGGGCTGTAGAGCAGCCTACAGCACAAAGAAAAGTGTTGTACACCTGCTTTCTGTACAGTGCTTAAGAAAAACGAGAAGGATATGAAGCTTGAAATAAAAACAACTGCTAACGAGTCTTTTGCAAATGCACTAAATACAAATTAGAGACTTCTGGAAATGGGGTTTGGCAATCTTGATGCATGGCTAGGGCTGCCATATGTCCGGGAATTCCCCGACATGTCCCCTTTTGGGAGTCCTACATGCCCACCCAGGGGGAAATGTTGTCTCTGGATTTTTACCTCTTGAAATACGGCAACCCTATCATGGCATACTTTTAGCAACACCTCAGTGAGTCATTAGTTGTTCAGTGCATATAATAGACATAAAACGTTTAAGAAGAAAACCAAGCCTTAGGGGCAACAGTGAGGCTTAAGAGCCACCACCACATCTGCTGCTCCTGCTGGCCAGGGTAGAAGGCAAATATGAATTTGTTTTCATATCGTTCTTTTCTTTTCTGCAGGCTAAAAGAATGTTGTCCATTCTGCAAACACATTTCAGAAGCCTTAATGTGCCCCCTGCCGTCTTCTGGATCATGCTGTGACAATGGGGCTGAATTAGGATCCAGCGGATCCTGGGTCAGCGCAGACATTCCCCACCCTGAGTGATCCATTTTGGCATTTTATGTGGACTGCCACTGCCATTTGGAATCCTATTGGCAGTACATCCATCCACCCATTTGGCAGGTGGAATGGGAAGCTCTGCACCAGTGGAGTGATCCTAGGGTCACTCTGAGGTCAGTGGAAGCCAGCAGAGGTATCCACAGAGACATACCTCCTTCCAATTCAACCCCACCTTTCCAGCCTTGTGCAAATGGGGTTTGGATTGCAGCTCTCAAAATGTCACTTCTATCTACTTACATTTCTCTCTGCAGGTTAAGTTCCTGCTGATGAGAGATAGCTCAAGCAGTAAATTAAATATCTTCCATTTTTAGTAAACGATACAGAATCACAACTGCGCCTAGTGTTTCTGTGCTCATGTCTCAACAGCACATCCTTAAAAATGTTTTCTTTAATATATTTTTTTCAGGCTGGGGGGGGGAGGGGAATTACTGCACAAAGAAACTGATGAAGATAAGGCATAAACAGTCTTCCTATTTATCCCATAAATAACTGCATTTATCTAGGCTTTCCTTTCCTTGATTGAATTTAATGCATGAGATAATTATTAGTTTAAATCATTTCCTGTTGGAAGCATCGGTTTTTCGTATCAGCAGGCCAAGGTGACAGGTACACATCTTCCTGAGACTCCTCATTATCTTTACTCTGGAGAATACTGTCTGGGTGGAAAAAAACCTCCACTCTTCTTTGTCTGAAACCCCAACTGATTCACCCAGAAGGAGCATCTTGACAAAACGAAAGTCTGCTGAGCTGTCAAGGTCAGCGAAGCTGGCACAATGAGAACTTTTTAAAAATGTCCTAATGATCTTTTCATTTTGTGAGCTATCACTCATCTTCACATAGTGCCTAAAGATTTAATGGCCTTGGAGAGGGCTATGCATTTATCTCCACCCTGAAATGGCTGTTCCCAGGTACAGTAAAGCCGTGGTCCACCAATGAGCAGTTGGAGCAGCTCATTTACACAGCCAGTGGGGGGGGGTGTATTGACCACAAGAACTGGTTTAAATTTGGATTTGGAACTTTGTAAAACAGACCAGCATGTTCTTTGGTTGCCCATTTCAACCTATCTGTCTAAGTCTGCTTTGTTTTCCCTCTTCATTATTAGGAAATTTAAAAATGAGTGTAACTCCTGCACCCTTTTGATAGAAGTGTGTAAAATCAGCATGCTAGCCCCTCCAGTGTGGATAAAGCATGCAAAGTTACAGGCAAACGGGTCCAGGGGAATATTTTTTGCTTGTGGAGGATTTCTGTCTATTGTTATCATCCCATCAACACTGCTTCCAGTTTTGGATGTTTCTTTTAAAATCTCTACTGTTATCTATCTATCATCTATCTATCTATCTATCTATCTATCTATCTATCTACCGTATTTTTTTGCACCATAGCACTCACTTTTTTCCTCCTAGAAAGTAAGGGGAAATGTCTGTGCGTGTTATGGAGGGAATGCCTACGGGTGGCATGCCTACGGATTTTCCTCTAAAAACTACGTGCGTGTTATGGTCGGGTGCGTGTTATAGAGCGAAAAATACGAGTATCTATCTCTCTATCTCTCTCTCTCTCTATCATCTAGTCATCTATCATTCAACTGCTTTCTTTGCTGCTGCTGTAGTTCAGTTACCATTACCATTTAATTATAAAGCCCAGTTCATCCTCCAGTAACTGTGGTTTATTCATGGTACAAAACAGTCCTGACACTGTTTAAAAGCAGGCAGAGAAAAGGTAAGATGTATTTTAAATAACAATAAATAAAACAAATGATGTTGCTAGCGTTAAAGGTTGCTTTATATCAAACTTAGTTTGGCTTCTATTGCTTCAAATAATGATGCATTCTATAGCACCTCCCCCTACTCAAAACCAATTGTCAGCCATCCTATGCCAGCCCCACTATAAAATGACTCTCACAAATCCAAGCCTCTGGAGATGCTCAGACAACTGTGGAGGGATCCTGCCAAAGTCCTCCTTCTGGTCTAGGAATCCTCTCTTGCCTCAGGAACTTAGCACTGACTCCATGCTATATTTTGGCTTCTGAGCTCCCTCAAAACTTGTCTTCTGGGATTTCTCCTTTTCTTCACTGCTCTTCTTCTGCTCTAGCAGTGATTTTAGGTCTTTGGGTTTTCTTCAGGCTCCCCAGGTCTCTTTAAGCCAGGATGTCCCTCATCTGACTCCACCTTTAGCTAAATCTTCTTTGCTCACCTTCAGGGACATTTCCACCCACCCACCCACATTGGTCAGAGATCTGCCTTTTATGCTCCAGCGGGGACTTCCTCAAGCCAATCATTTTAAATCTGACAGTTCTTGTCCAATGAGGCGCGGCAGAATGCTCACTTATTTGACCAATGAAAAATAACCAAGACCTTACTTCTCGAAGCTCTCCCTGACTAGGATCTGGGTCAGTTTACTCTCTATTTCACAGATATCTTTATCTGAATTTGATTTTTTAAAACTGTCCCTTGGCAGAGGACCTGTGTCCTTTGGATATTGTTGTTCTGCAACTCACGTAATCTACAGCTTGTATGGCTAATGGTTCGGAATGATGGGGATTTTAGTTTAGCAACGCCTGGAGGATCACAGATTCTTCAGATACTTCGCTTCCTTTAATGTCACCTACGTTTCCTGAGCTGGTGGTGTGGGCCCATCTCCCATTTTACTCAGTTCTTCGGTTACTAGAGAAACATAGTGAGATATCTGATGGCTTTGTGATCTCCCATTCCCTGCAAGGATTCCCTGCAATATCATCCAGAAGTAATAAGAAGAAAAAAACCCCTGTTGATTATTAGAGCAGCAAAAAGCAACTGTGTTAGTTTATACAGTGAAAAGGCTGCTAGAAGCATTTTAATGAACATGGGTTTCTGATGACTCTTCGCAAACAGCGAGATTGGGAACAGCTCCCTGAATACATTCCCAGCTCGTTTCCTAGTCAACAGGAGTGCTTACATGTTCAAAGTTTCATCAGCACTTCTGTCTTGCTAGGGATATATATATATATATATCACACTCATACGCTCATCTAGCAACCTTTGGGATAACCAAACCTCTCACCGTGGTCTTCTGCATTATCATTGCAGAAGACTTAACTTTCCTACCCGTGAGGGTCAATCCATACACTTCTACACAATGCAGAAGTGCTGAGCTTGTATCCTTTCATTTGTGTAGAGATCCTGCCTCCATTAAAATGGATGGAAGCAACCTGAATGTGCATAAACTAGGTCACCCAGAGGAGTAGATTGTGTGGGCTTGCATTGTCAGGAACTATGTATTAGCAATGATGCTCAAATTGCATAATTAGGAGTATTAAAATGGGAGCATAATCTGTGGAGTGAAATGTGAATGGTGTGTAGCTGAGGGGATTTCAATAGGTAGAACTTTTCCTGCAACATTATGGCATGAAAAGCTGCACTTCCTTGTCTACATAAATGTGGAAGATACAGACACTGTGTCCTCCTTTGCGTCTGGTCGCCCTGCCTAGATGTGTGATTTTTATTACATAACCAGCCAATCTGTCATTTGATTGTATACCACACAGTATTATTACTCGTAAACAAATGCAAAGCCACCACAGCGATGTATAGGATAAAAAAAGAATAAAACACAGAAGCACGAACTCCAAGAACAAGAAAACCAGTCAATCAAACTTTAAAACAATAAACAGAGACTCGAAAGACAAGCATTTCATCACGTATAAAATTGATCTTCCCAAAAAGATTATGAAAAAGAATGCCAATCACATTCTGCAGACATCTAGGGGGAAATCTACAAGAACCATCAAGATGGGTAGAATCTGCAGAGTGGAATCTCCCCCACCCCACAATCATTATTTTTCGAAATAAAGGCTGTGCATGTGTTCCCACCCACACTTCATCCAATGCAGAAGTGGTGTACGCATGACATTAGCCACAATCCATATCTATCCTGTCATTCCTCACATACTACAGCATTTTGATACATTCTCTCCCTCACCCTCACCCAGTGGCATAGCGTGGGTTGTCAGCACCCGGGGCAAGGCAAGTAATTTGCGCCCCCTAACCCGTGGATTTGCGCCCCCTAACCCTAACCCCCAGACGTTGCGCCCGGTGCGGCCAGGCCCCCCTGCACCCCCCATGCTATGCCACTGCCCTCACTCCTCCAAAAAAACCCCAGCTTCAATTCAAATTGAGAAAAAGAATGACCTGGCTGCATTTCAAGCTGGTAATGTGTAGACAGCCAAAGCTGCACTATGAAATGGAGCCAGTTGCATGATCTGCTTTAGGTTTGTGTTGTTCTGTTAATCCTGTTTTAATGATCTTCGGTGTGTCTCAAGAGGTGATGCTAAATTTAAGGTAATTACAAAACAGGAGACGTACACCCCTGTTCTGCACATAGGTAACAAATAGTCCTGATAATTAAAAATAGATTTTCAGTATGGAAAAGCAAAACATGAACAGATGATGACTAATCACAGGGTGCATTTCTCATTTTTCCTTCAAGGAGTGGAAGGAGGCATACATGGGTCCCCCCCCTCATTTTATCCTCACAACAATCCTTTGGGGTAGATCAGCATGAGAGATAGTGACTGGTCCAGGGCTACACAGAGAGATTCTTGGCTGCGGGGGATTTTAACCTAGCTCCCCCCAATCCTATTCTAACAATCCAGGGGTTGCCAACATGTGGCTTCCATGGGCTTAGAATCAAAGAATTGTAGAGTTGGAAAGGACCACAAGGGTAATCTAATCTAACCCCCTGTAATGCAGGATTATTTTTTTTGCCCATTGTGGGACTCAAACCCACAACCCTATTGTTGGAATTCAGCTCCCGGTGGTCAAGGAGGATGGGTATTGCCACCCAACAACCTCTGAAGATCACCACATCAGCTGCCCCTGCTCTAACCACTACTCTACACTGAATCTATCAATATCTATCTATCATGTATCTATATCTATGTGGGAGTCATTTTGGACTCACAGCTGTCCATGGAGGCACAGGTTAATTCTGTGTCCAGGGCAGCTGTCTACCAGCTCCACCTGGTACACAGGCTAAGACCCTACCTGCCTGCGGACTGTCTCACCAAAGTGGTGCATGCTCTGGTTATCTCCCGCTTGGACTACTGCAACGCGCTCTACATGGGGCTACCTTTGAAGGTGACCTGGAAACTGCAATTAATCCAGAATGCGGCAGCTAGACCGGTGACTGGGAGTGGCCGCTGGGACCACATAACACCGGATCTGAGAGATCTGCATTGGTTCCCAGTACGTTTCCGAGCACAATTCAAAGTGTCGGTGCTGACCTTTAAAACCCTAAATGGCCTTGGTCCTGTATACCTGAAGGAGCGTCTCCACCCCCATCGTTCAGCCCGGACACTGAGATCCAGCACCGAGGGCCTTCTGGCGGTTCCCTCATTGCGAGAAGTAAGGTTACAGGGAACCAGGCAGAGGGTCTTCTCGGTAGTGGCGCCCCCCCTGTGGAACACCCTCCCAGCAGATGTCAAGGCAATAAACAACTATTTTACTTTTAAAAGACAACTGAAGGCAGCCCTCTTTAGGGAAGTTTTTAATGTTTGATGCTGTATTGTTTTTAATATTCAGTTGGAAGCCGCCCAGAGTGGCTGGGGAAACCCGGCCAGATGGGCAGGGTATAAATAATAAATTATTAATTAATCTGGCTTTTTCAAGTAGCCGGAGCACTTGATATGAAACATACGTATTGCAAGGTTTGCAACAACCTTGTAATTTAGGTCGGTACTGTTGCCCACTAACAGAGAGCATCATGTTAGAGGGGTTTTTTCCTCTGGTGGCAGAAGACAGAAGCTATGACACCATGAGACCGGTGTAAAACCAAATCAAATAAAGCTTTATTACAAAACAACAAACAACAAAGCTTGTGGGTGTTTTTCCTTGCAGGCAAAGTTCAAACTGCAACTTTTCCTCCTTTTGTAGTCATGACCAGCTGTACCCAATCTGCCCAAAGTTCATAGAAACAGTTCTTAAAGGTACAAACATCTTTACTGTTTCTTTGCAGAATGACTCCCAGCACATCAGTTATAGCAGCCTTGCAAATAAGATCACAAATATTATTAGCCTGCAAAGCAATACAGAGTACACAAGTGTGTTTTTGTTTTTTTAAAGTTGCCTTCTATCAAACAGGCTGGCAAATGAAAGACAGGACTGCAAAATGAGTTTCCCCTCTTCTTCCGTCAGCAATAAATCCACTTTAAAAAAAAGATTTTTTGCAGTTAGGAAGGTGACAGGGAAATGCGCAGAAAGGTGTGGGAAGAATGATGATTAATGGGAAGATGTATAACCACTATGCAAGCAAATCAGGTTGAATTCAGAATCTATGTTCATTGTCCTATAACACTGTCATGTAAATGCTCAATAAAGGCTGGATGGAGACCGATTCCAGGTGACCTGTTTGATAACCATTCTGCCTGATTTGTTTGCAAAGCAATTAGAGAACTGTTTGCCAACAATTTAGTGAGCATTGATCTTGATTTGAATGGACATTGCATCAAGCATCATCCACACTCTTTCCAGTGCCTTTCCCCATCACTTTCCTTAGTGCAAAAAGTGCAAACCTTTAGGGAAGCAGGTGGGTTCCACAAGAGCTCCAAATGAGCTTTATTTGTGTGTCCTGAATTTGCCCCCTGAAAATAACGACAGTCTGGAAGTCGTCCTGGTCCAACCTCTGCATAAGCTTTGCAAAAGGAGATGAGAAAGAATGCAGTTTTTTGTTTTCCTTTAGTGTCCTCTGCTCTGGGCTGCTTTTGGGGTGCAAGGATTACACACACATGAAAGTAGTAGATGGCTGGTGGAAGGAGCCTGAGTGAGAGGCAGGGAAGGGAAGACCTCCTAGGGTGAGGGACTGGGAGAAGAAAGGAAAACTCCAGGGTGAGAGCTGGGAGGGGCCATCACTTTCTGTGTGAGACAAGGGTTAAGAGAGTCAGCTTTGAGAGAGGACCCTGTGTTTTCTTCTTTCTTTCTTTCTTTCTTTCTTTCTTTCTTTCTTTCTTTCTCTCGCTCTTTTTGATTTTATTTAGATTAGTTTCTTTTATCTTATTGTATTATGAAAAAAGCTTTAATAAAATATTATTATTTAAAAAAGAATGCTCATTAAACTGGTCATCGGGAAGAGTCCAAAGCACAGCATAACCACACCCAAAATTTAACTGCTCCTTCACTCCTAATCCTATCACAAAAGTATTTGAATACAGTGGTACCTTGTGTTAAGTACTTAATTCATTCCGGAGGTCCGTTCTTAACCTGAAGCATCACTTTAGCTAATGGGGCCTCCCGCTGCTGCCGCGCCACCGGAGCACAATTTCTGTTCTTATCCTGAAGCAAAGTTCTTAACCCGAGGTACTATTTCTGGGTTAGAAATAGTATAACCTGAAGCGTATGTAACCTGAAGGGTATGTAACCCGAGGTACCACTGTAGTTCATTTAGCAAAAGAATAATTCTAACAGAATATTGCCTCTTAAATTTTAACCACCTCATTTATTGGCATTTAGTTTCATTATATTTCTAATTTTTCGAAGAATCTGTGGGCATTAATCTTTGTGTGTCTCTCTGAACAAAGATGATTTAGGGTCTTGAAACCTATTCTTCATTTCATAGTTCAATTTATGATGCCTTTAAAGAGATTTATGAACTTACGAGGGAGTTTTCATTCTATTAGGTAGGGCATGCTAATGTGAGACTGTTCTTCAGCAAAAGAAAAGTGAAATCACTGCATTCAGTGTCATTTTTCTGAAAAACCTGGGGCTAGGATGATAACTTCCCAGTTGAAAGCTTACGTAACTATAGCTGGGTAACAGTCTAATTTGTCAAGGTGACCCGCTGAGAACTCTCAACATTTAAGAATGTTGTTCCAATTTCAACAGCTTTGCATACCTCCGACACATGAACAAATAAAGCATTGCTAATCCATATTTCAATGAAAGTAGTTCTCTCTTTCTCATTCTCTGATTTCAGAAGGAGCCTTAAAAAAATGAATCATCTAATATTTTAGGGTCATAGCATAACTGACACTATAAAATATGCAGATCCTTTCCCCCTAGCATGTACAATTTTGTAATCCATTAAAGGGGTTGACTGTTCTGTGGTGTTTCCATCTATGCACACCACTTTGTGTGTGTGCTAGTTAATCTGAGGACTTCGCTGGAATAGCATCGGGATCATTTTGACCCTAATTAAACTGAAGGGAGAGGGGAATGACGCAGTGGTGCTGGGAAGGATCTAAATGACCTCAGCATGGTAAAAAAAATGCACTTAATAACACATACAACAAGAAAACACTACTTTATGCACATGTGGCAGTCAAGATAAAGAGGTATTAAGCATTTGGTTGTTGTTTTTTTCATACTTCCAGGAGGTTTTGCACTGAGGCAAAATGCATAATTAAGTTATCAGGGGTTTGTGAAGCCTTATAGGAATCAATGCTGTGAGTCATTGCAGAGCCCATATTCAATTTATATTATTGTATCTGTTTTCATGGTTGTTGCTTCTGTTATTAATTCTATCCCCTTTTTAGGGCAAGTGAACACAAAGTGGCCCACAATAAAACAAATAAAACAAATTGTATTAATAAAAACGGCATCGTGTAAAAGCATAGGGGTGGGAAGGGAGGAATCAGCAATAAAAAGCTTGGTGAGCTTAAGAAGTGTTAAGGTCCCTTTAAATATTAAAAGGGAAGGAGCCGTTCAGAGTTCTTGGGAGAGGGAATTCCACAAGTTTGGGAGCCATCACTAAAAAGGCTCCGTCCCTGATACCTGTCAACCTGACCAACCTTAGTGGTGGGCCATTTGGATGTGGCTCGTGCTTCAAATAACAGTTTATGAAACTTTGCTATAAATTAGTAAAGGTAAAGGGACCCCTGACCATTAGGTCCAGTCGTGGCCAACACTGGGGTTGCGGCGCTCATCTTGCTTTATTGGCCGAGGGAGCTGGCGTACAGCTTCCGGGTCATGTGGCCAGCATGACTAAGCCGCTTCTGGCGAACCAGAGCAGCACACGGAAATGCTGTTTACCTTCCCACCACCTATTTATCTACTTGCACTGGCATGTTTTCAAACTACTAGGTTGGCAGGAGCAGGGACCGAGCAACGGGAGCTCACCCAGTCGCGGGGATTCGAACCGCCGACCTTCTGATCGGCAAGTCCTAGGCTCTGTGGTTTAACCCACAGCGCCACCCGCGTCCCTCTTGCTATAAATTACTTCCCCATATAATTTCATATTTTTACATTAATTGTTTTTACATCTTTTTAAAAATTTGAAAAACCACCAATGTACTGCCAGGCTGAGCCCACTTGACAATAAGCTCCATCTAACTCAGCGGAGCTTACTTCGGACTGCAAGAGTTTTGTTTTCTATTGTTGCTGGGTAAGAGATTATGATGCACCAGTATTTTCTCTTCAGATCTCATGGGGAGGCAGGCTGTCAATTGGTACAGGTTCACACAACCATTATCCACATATGGGTGTTTGTGCAAGAATCACTGACAAAGCCAATTATGTACAATAATATGCAACAGAATCAAGCTGAATAGGGCTGTCTAAACCAGAAAGCAAACTAGAGGAAACTCTTAAGAAAAATATTGTGGTGGTTAGTTTTTGTGCCCTCTGGGCTCCTTTAGTCTTCATTTCCCCTGAAATATACTGAACTAAACATGTGGGAGAAAATCAAATATGTATGTGACATTAAGAGTTAAGTGATTCCAGATTTTGAGATGCACTACCCTACGATAAAATCTGTTCAGCACTTCTAATTTCATAATCTGATTAGATATTAAAATAAAATTAGAAATTGGTTTTATATAATGGACTGCAGAGAAATTAGTGGTCTCATTATGCAAATGATGATGAAGAACATAATTTCCTTAAGCCACAACCCATTATGCTAGTGATGGTCTTCTACTTATTGCTCTATCCCTCAACGTAAGCCAGACATAGACTGACCTTTTCTTAATTTGAGTCGTCAGATGCACATTAGCGCCTGGGATACCCTCCCATTCTGCACAAATATCAGCATTGCTGATCAACAACCATTAAGCTGACAAATAAGTTATTCAGTACTTTAATTTCCTCCTCTGTTTCCTACGGTCCCCAGGTTCTTTCCTGGGAATAATTCATTAAAGAGAAAGTGAGAACACAGCACAAGGATGCTCTTTTAATGCCACTAGAATCCATTTACATGATGATCACTGAATAAAATAAACACAATGTTTTTCCTTTAGTGATGTTGGTTTTTTGTTTTGTTTTGACAAAATTAACAGAACGGTGCAGTGATGGGGGTGATATAGATGAGAAGAATTCTGTTTATATTTGCATGGGGCGGGGGGGAATGTGCAGCTACTCAGTCCAGCAAAAATCTACACCATCATCTCACAAAGGACGTCTTTTTCCACAATGAATTGATTGTTAATATTAGCTTCCATCCTCCGGATCATGGATCAGGGTGGTCTAATACAATGGCACCTTGGGTTACAGACGCTTCAGGTTACAGACTCTTCAGGTTACAGACTCCGTTAACCCAGAAATAGTACCTCGGGTTAAGAACTTTGCTTCAGGATGAGAACAGAAATTGCACGGTGGTGGCGCAGCAGCAGCAGGAGGCCCCATTAGCTGAAGTGGTGCTTCAGGTTAAGAACAGTTTCAGGTTAAGAACAGACCTCCAGAACGAATTAAGTTCTTAACCTGAGGTACCACTATACATGGCTTAGGGGTAGTCTTGGTCAGTACTGTGCAAACAAGAGAATCACACCACCAGCCACTGCTACGGATTTCTGAAGCATCTGATCAAATTTGGTCAGGAGTCCTCATTACCATCTGATTTTATCTTTAGCTCAATTTTTGTAGAGAAGACCATTTTGACTGTGAGAAATGTTGGTGCTGGTGGAGTAGAACATAGAGGTGCAGTTGGAACTGGCTGAATGGGGAGGGGAGTGGCGGAAATATTTCACTACACTGGAACTTACTTTTTATGTTCCAAAAAGACCAGGGTATTTGGGACTGGCGGGTTCAACAGCTGACACTTTTGATTTAGCAACATACAGATTTTTCTTAATTGTCTTTGGCTGTGGGATGAAGTGGATTTGAGTTTCCAGCTGTTCTTCTCTCTCAGACTGTTCATTGAGGTCTAATTTGAAAAATTTAATTACTTTCCACATTCCCACCCTTCCCAACAACCTGAATCCGAGGGCTAAAGAGAGTTTATTACTAACCAAAGCACACCATTTCAGAGAAGGGCACCAGATGTTGTTATAGCTTTAAATCAAAAAAATGGTAGATAGTTGTGGGCCTAGTTGTGGGCATCAAAACGGAAGAACCCAGAGAAAAGTGGCTTCTGCATTCCTGAAGGACATCTCCGGTTTGAAGAGAAACTTACTTTGCTTGTTAAAAATTTGAGACCCCAAAGTCTGCCACTGTCTCCAACTCCAGCTTCTCCCCCACCCCAGAAAAAAAACCATTTGAAGTGTTACAAGATCTTCAACTTTTGTAGCGTAAAGGGTCATTGGGGGTAGTTAAGCTGAATTAGACAAAATAGTACTTCCTCAAATCCAAATACCCCCCCCCCAAGAACAATTTAAGGTATAAATGGGGCAAAGTCAGTACATCCTTTTGCCAGGTTTTGTGACTTGGTGCTTTAGAGAGTGCTTTTTTCTGGGGGGGGGGGGGACACGGGGTACACATACCCCATAATATTTAAGTTTGGCCTCATTGAGGGGCAGTATTTCAATATGACTAGGAAAATGAGATTACCCCAGAACATATTTTTTTTTAGAAAAAAGGACTGGCTTTAGATATATTTTAGCTATATTATCAAAGTGCCCATTATGATGGGCTGGGTGGGTGTCTGGGCAGGGTGGGCTTTGCATGCCGCGTGGACCCCTGGAAAGCAGAGTTTACCTGTGTGCTCTGCACAAATGCAGATACAGAAAAAGAGAGGGAGACCCTATATGGGATCTTCTCTGCACTAGTGCCAGACCAGTAGTACCAGAAGTTGCATGAGTTTCTTTTAGTCTTTAGAATGCCCTTCAGAAGGACAATCTAACACCAAATTAGGACATTAGTCACCAAGCACATTTAAGGAAGATTGGAAAAGCATCACCTGGTCTCCCAACTAAATAGATTTACGTTGACTTTTGACTTCCTTTGCTTCCAGTGTCATAATTCCAGCTCCTGAACTGTATTCTGCACTATTCCAGGCATAGCCAAACCCCACTGTCAGCATTACAAAGGACTCTGCATACAACCTGTTTCGTAATGGACAATGAGAAAGCTCTCACTGCTTTTGTAGATACATTTGCTGAAGCACATAGTCCTGGACTGTTGCAGAAGTTCCCAGTTGTTAGAGGAAAAGCTAGATTTAAGAAGAACACAGGGCTTTTCCTCCTCCTTTTCTGTGGAGGTATTCTACAACATGTACGGTAATTGACACAATTACAGTGCACAGGAGTCCTTTTGGACTCACATCTGTCCTCGTCCTTTCTGCAGCTCTACTGCCATTCTAAGTATGATTCTCCTGCCACAATATTTCAAGGATAAGGTCAAAACAATCTAACGTTAATTAAATATTGCATGGAATTTTTAATATTGCATAATTCTATTTCTCAACCTACCCCCCTTCCCTGGATAGCCATCTTCTTCTGTTTGCTTTGCTTACAGATTGTGAAGCACCATTAATATTAAAACAGGGCAAGCAGCGCCAGTAGTTGTACCAGATGCTCCTGAAATGGATTCCCTGACTGTGCCGCAAGGGCACCGTTTGAGTCATAACACTCAAGGCTGAGTCATTGGAATGGCTTATATTAATTTTCTGAGCCTGCAACTCAGCAACTCAAAATTATTGTGGAAGACAGCAGGAATATAGTACCGATAAGGTGTGCCTTCCACAAGAAAGGTAATAATGATAGGTCAGCATTTTTCAAGATATTTTAGACTACAGCTCCCATCAGCTGGGGAAAGTTGCGTTCTCAAAGGCCACACTAGAGCCTAAGCGGAATTTGACCAACAGAATATTTTCTGATTACTATGGGCCTGTATGGAATTCCCCACGACAAGCAGCCACACAGAAACAAAAAATGACCAAGCATGTCCAAGGTTAGAGGTTCTTATTCATGGCAGCAGTACATGCAATTGGTTGAGTTGATGTGCTACAATAATTGAGGCTCCTATAACCCCAGATATGTTCAGGCCATCAGGCAAGATGCTCCACAATAAAACTTTTCCATTGCCTGGAATTTCCCTGTGATGTAAATATTACCGTATATACGCTTGTGCTTGTGGTGGTGAAGCTTTACCACAAATGATAGAGGAGAATGAGAGATGATAGAAATAATGAGCAGGAGACAGCCATCCCAGTTCATCCGCCAGCAGAAGATTCTCATGTAGGCCTTGCATCATCCATCTGCTCCCTTCAAGAAAATGCTAGCTTTCCTCCACAACCGGCTCAGGTGATTTTTATTCTGGAAGGAAGGGGGAAAATGGTGCCGTTGGGTATTATAATGGACCATCTACCTCACACCTTGTTTGGTATTTGATGGAGGGGATGGTCAGCAACCCACAGTTCCTCAGCTACTTACATTACCTACTTAAGAGGATTGGCATACAGCTTAATCAGAAGTGTGCATGCACACAAAAGCTCATACCAATAACAAACTTAGTTGGTCTCTAAGGTGCTACTGGAATGATTTTTTTTATTTTGGTTAACATAAAATATACATAGAAATTAATAGTTGAGTGGTCATATATGGGATATGGCAAACTACTAGCCATTGCTAAACAATAAACCAGGACAGACAACAGATGAGAAAGGGGTAGGGTGAGAAAAGGACAGGCAAGAATGAAGGCATAGGGGAGGAGATTTTCCTGTGGGCCATTGACCGGGGTGAATGGGATCTCTCTGTGTTAAGTTGCTATTGGTAAAAACAGCCACTTTAAAAACCTTGAGTAGCTACAAGTTCTTGAAATGCCATATGTGGTCATTCATTGGGGATCATACTTCCCAGTTTCAGGTACATATTTGCTATTTCAGGTAAAACATGGACTTGCTGATTCACAGGTGTTTCAAATTATAGTGTAGGCTGACATGAGGAACAGTTATAAGCATGCAGTTGCCTTTCCTATTTTTATCTTCCTTCTCCTATCAGCCCACAAAGCATTATTGTAACAACACACTCCCTGAAGGTGTCCACCCTGCTTTCCCAGTTTGGGTAGAATCGATGTGTTAGGAGTGAGACTCCAGCAAACCAATTAATTTATTTTGTATACCTAAACTGATTTGCAAGCACAGAATATTTTCACCTAATATTTTAACACATTGACAAGAGCACCCAGAGGGAGTTGGATGGGCATTTTGTCATTGTGCTTTGCATTTATACATTTAAATATGCTGCTTTTCACTTTTTACTGTATCAGACTACTTAATCTTGACTCTTACCTCTCTAAGATGTCACCACCTTCTCTCATTTATTTATTCAAAAATTTATCAGCTGCTCTTTCATAAGAGCAAAGTTGTTTACCACATATAAAATAAAACCGGTCTATGAATTTCTACAAGACTAAAAACATCGAGACATTATTAGAGTGAGAATAAATTGCACAATTATGTACAATGTATTCATTTACCATAAATCCATTGAACAAATAAAAATGTGCAATATATCGTGCTGACTTCAATTTTTGTGTTTGTGTGAGAGAGGAAGGTTCATTTTGTTCTATTTTCTAGTCACTAGGAATTTTCCATAGGTTTCCTATAAAATGTTAAGGCTTCTTGCCACCAGTTTCCAACCACCCTTCCCCTTATGAAAAGCATGGGACATTTATTAATCGAAGAGTGCTCTGAAGTTTAATAAAAGAACCCTTTCAGCTTATTTAATCAACTATTCATTGCATATATTTGTACTGAACAAAATACAATAAGCTTAATTTTTTTTTATGTGAAATCTTAAAGGGCTCTGATAGCTACCATACATCAATGAACAGAATTCTTATGTAAAATCTATACAGACCCCTGTTTCATACTGTCCTCATGTCATGCAGTCATGAGTGGCAGCCTGAGTCTCAAGAGGGGACTCAGCTATATAGCTGCAAATGAAAAGTTTTAAATGTTGTAAAGTACAATATACAAATGTGACACTATATGGCGACAGTGAGCTATGCCAAATTCAATGTATTTTTCAAAACTTAAAAAAACACACACATTTCCACAGCGTTTTTTTAGATGTGTGCAGATTCCACCAGGATCAGCTCAATGACTCATTTAAGACAGTTGTTTTTTGAAAACACCGTCTTTGACCTCTATGTTTTCTACGAAAGGTACACTGGCTTTAAAGAGTACAATTTACTTACTGAGGGATCAAATATTAGTCTCTCCCCCCCCCCTTCTGCCTGTGGCAAGTGGAAAGATTTGAGGGTTATGTAGGTAGGTTTCTTTGTGCTCCATTTTGAAGCAACGTCATTTAAATCCCAAACTGCTATTTCAAAGGCAAAGTTCAAGATAAAGGAAGTGAAAAAATGTTGTCTGTGATCAATGTTTAGGTATTGTTGTTGTTTTTAAATAACCATAAGAAATAGGTTATTTAGAAAGATAGCTGTCATCACTCCATTCATGAATGTATGAAGCTCTCTTAGACATGCAGTGGTACCTCGGGTTAATAATTTAATTCGTTCCGGAGGTCCGTTCTTAACCTGAAACTGTTCTTAACCTGAAGCACCACTTTAGCTAATGAGGCCTCCTGCTGCTGCTGTGCCACTGGAGCACGATTTCTGTTCTCATCCTGAAGCAAAGTTCTTAACCCGAGGTAATATTTCTGGGTTAGCGGAGTCTGTAACCTGAAGCGTATGTAACCTGAGGTACCACTGTATACAGATATGTCACATTCACTAACAAAACAGTAATTGTCCTAGCGCTTATCAGCCACTAGCTTAAAGTTTACTGATGCCTAAAAAAGATCCTAGTTGGAACTCAATAACACAAGTTTGATGAGAAAGGAAAATGGACCCCATGTACCAAAGGGACATGCAATAGCAGTATGCCTCCAAATCACATTTCATAGAGGCAATTTCAACCCAAGCTTCACTGCACCGCACATAGACACCTCTTATGTTTGGGCTCTTAACCTGCTCTCTTCACTCTGTAGTCTGCAGAACAATTGAAGCAAGGCTCAAAAGGGTATTGGCAACTTGTCAGTCAGCCCCAGAAATCACAATATGCAGCACACCTTAACGTTTAGGGAAGAAATAGCAACTTACAACCTTTTCTTAAAAATAAAAACAAATCCTTCTCATGAGATTGAAAACAAAACCCAGGACACAGAAGTCATGGCAAAGGCAAATGCTTGTTGCCCTGCAGGAAAAAGGATTGAAAAGCTACTACATTTGATTATCTTTAATCAGCGTAGTTAAAAGAACTGAATAAAACTACTCATTGATTCTTCTGGGAGTCTAAACACAATATTTACTATGCCACAGAATTATCAGCAACAAAGAAGAATGTTGATTGCAGCAATAATTAAAAATGCAAGCAAGAATGGAGTGATTACATATTAAAAGTTTGCCCTTTAAAATTGGTTTCCATGAATGATTGCTTTTCATCAGCCTTTATACTTGTTTCTATGGACAATATAAAAGCTTACAAAGGAGAAGTGAAATAATAGAAATTTTATCAAGCTCTCTGACTTGCCCTATTAACCTTTAACTTTAATAAATATAATGATAATAAATATTCTACAACTATAGATTAAAATACACAACTAGAACATTTATTTATATGTATCTATATAAAATTATTTTTTTATATAATCATTTTTTAAAAGTCAGTTTGGGCTCAACCACAATTCTGGTTTGCCCCATGTCTAGAAAGTATAAGTCTGAGAGGTTTGGGGTCCGAATGGTTTTGGTTTGTTTGTTTTTGCCTGTCCCATTGCTTTCCCCAGGAAAACCAACTGTTTACTGCTGAATTGGAACAAATGTTGGTCCACAAAAAAACTGATTGGCGTTTGTTCCGTTTCAGCAGTAAACAGCAGGTTTCCTCAGGACAAGCAGAAGTGTGGCTGAGCCCAAACTAACTTATGTAGCATAAAAACATAGTACGAAAGCATGATTATAGCTGCAGCACTACCCACCATTTAAGGACATGTGCCAGTTAAAACAAATACAACAAAATAAGGTTACAGGAGACAGAGAAAAGCTATCCGTCTTAAGAGAGCTTTGTAACAATGAAGTTCTTCTTTAGGAGAAGGTGCCCCCAAATCAACAATTGGAGTGATGTAATAGTTGAAATGCCCCTTGTAGATAATTCATCCAGCCAGAGGTCGCTTGTCTTTGTTTTATATCTCCTCATCCTGTCCCAGGGGTGGGCGGAAAGTGAAAACAAATATTCTAGTGTTTATGAAAATTAAACACCATGTATCAAATTAATACAGTGTCTCTAGAGACACTAACTGGGAAAAATTATTGCTGTTACACATCTCTGAAATGTGTGCCTGAGGGCAATTCCAGACTGTCATTATTTTTAGTGAGATCTAGTCGCATGATTGGGAGGTCTTGCACAACAAACCCACTTATCCAGAAGATTGGACTTTTTGGGGTAAGAAAAGTGACCAGGAAACGCACTGGAAAGTGTGATATATCATTAGCTTTGATGCAACATCATCTCACCTCACCACCAACAAATCAGATTTAATGCCCAACAGCCAATGTCATCTAATTTCCCTGCAATCAAATCAAGATTAAAAACAACAACAACCCAGATCATCTGGAAATACCCTGAAGGAGGAATGTTCCTATTTTTTTGCTGGAAGGGCTGGGCTTTGCCATTGAGACAGGACGGGAAATCAAGGACGTACAGTAATGGCTTGGAAAAGCAAGAGTCTTATGGAGATATATTATGATTGATTCTTCCACTGTGAATAATAACGCCCTTGATTCATAATAGAAGCTACCTGCCAGTTTTTCTGTACATATATTTGTGTTTTTCCATAGTTGACAGGTAGTCATTTTGTTCGTTTTATAAAAGATCTTAAAGTACCTCTTGATGATTTATAATTTACTCAAGGCAATACGAGTCTCTCTTTTCCACCGCAGTATAATTTTGCATTTCTTTTCACTGTATAGTATGTGAGCGAGACCACAAAGGAACTCGTTACTGTAGGCATTCTGTTTCCTTGAAGGACTGCCATTATAGAAGCAGAAATAGTGATCAACAATCAGCCTGTGTTTAGGTGACTGGCGTTCCATATGGAAATGCCTATTCTTTCAATGCTGGGCAGTCATCACCTTGCCTGATCACTGCATGTATTGAACACATTTCTTGGTGGCAAATAACGACTCGACAGCATTGAAATTAAAAGCAAAAAAATCACAAGAATTTTTTTGCCAGAAGTCTTAAGGCAATAACCCCACAAATCCAAGACAAGGCAGCCTTGTGTCTTCTATATTTCCGTTGTGCTGTAAGAAGAACCATAAGGAAGGGAAGCTGCCCACCAACTGTTAGCAACTGGACCCCAGACTGAGCAGACACACAGCTCACCTGGTTAGTCTTCCCTACAATAACGAGATGTATTGCATTTCTATTTAAATCACATCGACTATTTCTAAATTTGCACCTATATATGTACATTAGTACCTGCACCACATTTGGTCTTCTCTTTTTTTTTGATGTTTAACGTGATATTGGCAACCATGTCTGTTGAAAAAGAAGGCATGGGGCAAGGGGGGCTCGATTTTTCCATGAAGCATTTTTTGGGTATTTACCTTGAAATTTGGTAATGCCAGCTTAAACAGCAGATACCGGCAATTTCAGTTTACCAGCTGGAAATCTTCATACATTTAGAAGAGTAAGAACTAACTTCTGTGGCTGTCCACATAAGCTCTACTGTCCTCCTTCAAATGAATTAGTGAGAAAGATACTGAAGCCCTTCCTATGCTCCAAAAGGTTATACAAGGGGAAGCCAGGCTTTATTTGCAGCAGATGCTGTATCCAAATATGAAAAGTAATCTCACTGCAGTCCTTCTCTGTCATCCATCTTGACACAGCTGTGATTATTTACTTGTTCTTCTCTCTGTCATGGGCACTGAAAAGTAATTTAGTAATTTAACCTTTACATAGACTTAGATAAACATCTGGGAATAAAATCACACTAGGGTGGTTAGAGGCACAGTTAAGATTACTGGTGAGTAAAGAAGGGTTATAAAGTAACTGGATGATAAACATCATGTGTAGGTTTGTGTAGGTGTACGTAATGTACATGTTACATATAACGTTTATGACAGAGGCTCTCTTTCAACTTCAACTTTGCTTTTTTCATCACTAGGTCTGCAATGCAGTTAACGAAATCTATAACTGTCTGTGGACAAACGTCGGCTCCCTCGGCCAGTAAAGCGAGACGAACGCCGCAACCCCAGATTCGTTCGCGACTGGACTTAACTGTCAGGGGTCCTTTACCTTTTTTATAATTTAATCAGTTACGTCAGCATAAATCTGCACATCACAAGCATATGTTTCCCTGCTTAATATTTTGGTAAAAATAAATAAAAGCCAGTAGTGTGATCCAGAGGCTTTAGTGTAAGATAGTTGTGTTAGAAGAGCTGCAGAAGAAGGGATCCATTGTGCACATGTCAAAATGCACCGGATTCGGAGCACTGGGTTATTATTTGGGTTGTCACTTAGGGAAAGGACACATTGTTTTCATGAGTTTATGAGGTCCAATTGATAAATTGATTAACTAACCCAATTTGCAAGCAAAGAGGCAATGCTTTGGAAGGAGACACCTCCCCCCACTGATTTTTGGCTTGCACATGTTGAAGCAGGTTCTGCCTTGGAAGAGGTATCTCCCTATCCAACTATGCATAAATTCTGGTTTAGAAACCTAATAGATGGGGATGTGAAATTATACAGAGGAAAACGGATATGTTGTTTTTAAACCAACCAACCAACCAACCAACCAACCAACAAACAGTTTTAACAAGGAGAAATAGTAGAAATGGGTACAATACAGAAACGAATACCAAAAAGATAACACAACAGAAACTTTCTCAACTCCCTTCTTACTGTGCTCAAATCTTGTTTTACGCTGTCACCCCCTGCTCACTCAAAACTCTGCCACCATTGTTTCCCTCTCAGTTTCTTTCCAAGGATTTGAGCCTTCAATATTTCATTGTATGAAGGTCTAACCTCCGCCATTGCTTAAAAGTTCAATTTCCCTCTCAGTTCTCTGCCTTCCTGCTTTACTCAGGCTTCTTCTGTTGTTTTAGACCATCAATTTCCACCTATTGTTTATCTTTTCTCACTCCCATGTCATAGATACTGGTGTTGTGCAACCGGCCTTCTCTTTTGCTTTTCTTCCCCCCTCCTACCCTGACTCCCTGAAAATATCAGCTTCCTATATGCACATAGGAAGGAAATTTATATACTGCTTGACTGTAATAAAACATCCAAGCAATCTACTGCATGTGTTCATTAGGCGAGTAATATGGAAAACAGTTTTAAGAATAGCAATGGTTTCTTTTAGCCACCATAAGACATTTCTTGAATTTATGTAACAATCCTGGTTGTCAAGGGAACAGAAAACAAAGCCAGACTCCACTTGTTATTGTTTACCCAGGAGTAAATATCACTGATTTCACTCCTGATAAGCGTGCACAAGAAGAGTGCAGTCTCAGACTGAGCATCTCTTTCTAAGCGGCCTTTGAATGTTTACACATGCACACACCTTTCAGTCTCAGGCCAGAGAATTCCAAATTCCAGAGGTACTACACTCAGTTGTCATAGTTACTGAACTCATTAAAATAAAGCCTTATGAGGAACAGTTGAAGGAGCTGGGTATGTTTAGTCAGGAAAAGAGGAGACTGACAGAAGATATCTCAAGGGTTATCACATGGAAGAGGAGGAGGAGGAGGAGGAGGAGGAGTTTGGATTTGATATCCTGCTTTATCACTGCCCGAAGGAGTCTCAAAGCAGCTAAGATTCTCCTTTCCCTTCCTCCCCCACAACAAACACTCTGTGAGGTGAGTGAGGCTGAGAGACTTCAAAGAAGTGTGACTAGCAGCTGCATGTGGAGGAGCGAAGATGAAAATCCGGTTCACCAGATTACGAGTCTACCGCTCCTAACCACTACACCACAGTGGCTCTCCACACAGGAAGAGGGAACAAGCTTGTTTTCTCCTGCTCTGTAGGGTAGGACTTGAACCAATGGCTTCAAGTTACAAGAAAGGAGCTTCCAACTAAATATCAGGAAGAACTTTCTGACAATAAGAGCTGTTCGACAATGGAACAGTCTCCTTTGGGAGGTTGTGGACTTTTCTTCCTTGGAGGTTTTTAAGCAGAGGTTGGATGGCCATCTGTCATGGATGCTTCAGCTGAGATTCCTGCATTGCAGGAGGTTGAACTAGATGACCCTTAGGATCCCTTTCAACTCTATACTTCTGTGATTCTATGAAAGGAAACAACTATTTCCCTCCCAGTAAGCAATAGTGACCCACCTGCCTGGAAGTTAGTGGAGTGACTCCATCCCATCTGGTGAGCCACTTCTGCCTGGGAGTACACATGTGAAGGACTGCAGCATTATGACTAAGTCAAAATCATAACAGACCAATTGAAATCAATGGACATGACTAAGAAGCCAACTGACTTCAATGGATCTACTCTGAATATGACTTAGTCAGATGCAACCCATTGATTGAGAGATGCTCTGAGCTGACATAGCTGAGAAGAATGGAGCAGCTTTGGTTCCAGAAGATTTGTGGACAACCCTGCTCCTCTCCCACCCACTAAACCCCCTTTCAAAGCCATATGCTTGCTTCCACTGGTAGGAACTCCATGTTCTTCGTGGTTGCAGTAGAGGCCTTCATAGCGGTCCTTATGCATAGGGGCCACCAGAGGCAGCCAGTAGATGGACATGTCCTCCTTTGTCATAACCCGCTCCGGCAGTGAAGAGAAGGATTCCTCTTTATGCTTTTTTTTAAAATAAAAAAGTATAGCTTGTGTTATCAAGACAAATAATGTATCTCTCTAGTACAGTATCCTTATTTGTGCAGAAAAGTAACAACGTACGTAGATACGGCTGATATTAAAATAAGTGATGAAGCACTGAAATATTACTATGAAGCACAGTAAATATTTAAATAAGAAATCTATTAAGCAAACACATTTTGAAATATGATAAAATTATTTATCCTGGTGAAGGAAATTAGAGAATGAAATAGCTGAAGAATAAATAAGCAACAGCTGTATATTTGCCCAATAGATAAGTAATTGTTGCAAGTGTTTTTCTTAATTTAACTTTTCCATAAAAGGGCCCATTTGCATATACTGTAGCACTCAGTATTGCACAGCAACAGATCCAACCAATTGTGAAAAACATTAAGAATCGATTATTTAGCCATTCCCTGTCCCACCCTTCCCTGGTTAAATGGAAAGTTGAGCTATATAAGCCTCATTTTGCATGAAAACACATACAGTGGTACCTCAGGTTACAGAGGTACACAAACCTAAAAAGCATCTTTGGTGACAGGACTAGGAAACCAGAAAAGTCTGAGACCATGGAGAGTTACATCCATAATAAGCAATGCTGACTGTACAGTGGTACCTCGGGTTACATATGCTTCAGGTTACATACGCTTCAGCTTACAGACTCCGCTAACCCAGAAATAGTACCTCAGGTTAAGAACTTTGCTTCAGGATAAACACAGAAATCATGCTCCGGTGGCGTGATGGCAGCAGGAGGCCCCATTAGCTAAAGTGGTGCCTCAGGTTAAGAACAGTTTCAGGTCAAGAACGAACCTTTAGAATGAATTAAGTTCTTAACCCAAGGTACTACTGTATAAGGAAGCCAAGCTTTAATTTAGAAAAGCCTCTGTAGTGGAGACATAAGGCATTCCCCCCCAAGAGCCCCCAGCCAAACTTATTCTTTTCTTGTGGGGTGCAAGTTACTCTACCATTTAAGAACATCCATGCCCCACCACCCACAGAACTGACAAAGAGCCAAGCATGGCTGGAGGGGAGAGTTGGTGCTGTTCTAGCTTTTACTGGGAGAGGGGTGATGCAATGGGGAGGCCAGTCTTGAGTGGGCACACTGGCAGAGCCAATCTGGTGCTCCCACCATTGTACAAACACAGCACCAAACTTCCTGTCACCTCAGCATCAACACCCCAAAGAGTCTTGTTTCTTCTATTAGTCTCAGCCTTGGATTCCAACAAAAAACAAACATCTCTCTCTCTCCAGCTTGATGCTTTTCTATCCATTTGCTGTCTTGTACAGAGCCCCTTTCCTTTGTTCCCCTTAATGGCCCATCACCCAGGCAATCGCCTCATCAGGAAGCTAGCCTGGCTTATATTTCAACATTTGCTTGATCCAGGGGTTAGAATGGGCTCGGCATACAGCCTACTCCCCCCCCCCTTTATTTCTTATTCTTAGAAAGTTGTATAATCTTAGAAGGGACATGGCTATGAGGAGGCATGGCTGTGATGACCATGAAGGGATCCTGCACTTCTGAATTTGCCACTAAGCTACTGCCCTCAAGGTGGGGAGATGAATAAAGCTTTTCAAGAAACATAAGGCGCAGATGAAAAATGTAAGTACCTAACCAGCCTATGTTTATTACCACTATCCCCAGCAACAGTTAATTACCAGTTAAATGTTACTGTTAATAAGAACAAGATTATTATTACAATTTTGTGAAAATCCCTGCTCCTGCATTCTCCTTGGTTTCTCACACTAAATGCCTTCTGATGTGCTGTTAAAGACTGTTGTTTTATCTCACCAGGCCTTTGATTGGTTCCAGCTTTCTTTTTCATTTTTGTTTGAAATACTGGTTTTCTGCTAATTGTGACTGCAGGTTTATTCTCTTTTATGATGCATTTTTATTCATGGTTACTTTTACAGTGGTACCTCAGGCTACATATGCTTCAGGTTACATACGCTTCAGGTTACAGACTCCGCTAACCCAGAAATAGTACTTCAGGTTAAGAACTTTGCTTCAGGATGAGAACAGAAATTGTGTGGCGGTGGCGCGGCAGCAGCAGGAGGCCCCATTAGCTAAAGTGGTGCTTCAGGTTAAGAACAGTTTCAGGTTAAGAACGGATCTCCGGAACAAATTAAGTACTTAACCCGAGGTACCACTGTATTAGGAACTTCAATGGGCAGAAATGCAGCTTAGATGTATGAATGCCAATAAATATAAATTTATAATCAAAAAATCAAAATGTCAGGCAAGATAATAAAGCAAGAACTGGGGGAATTTTTTTCAGACTGAGGGCTACATTGCTATCTGGACAATGGTGGGTGGGGCAAGAGGGGAAAGTGGGTAAAGGAACAAATGTAAATTCTACCTTTGTATAGCAGGCTAGTTTCTACAGACACATGCACACACAGACACCCTTCTATCTAGGCAAGCAAGAGACAATATCCGAGTTCAAGCACATATTCCAGCCATGCAACAGCACTCAAGGAGAGTGTGAAACAAAGCCAGTGTGGTCACACTCTCACACACCCAGCCAGGGGGTGTGGCCAGAGAGAATCCTGATTCACACAGAGGGTGGATAGCTCATACCTTAAAGCAGAGCTTGACAAACTGTGTGTCATGAAGTGTTGGTGTGTTGGCTGCACTGTGTAGATGTGCTGCATGAACTCTCCCCATGCTCCTCCTGGGGCTGGAAAAGTGTTCGTTTAACCTCTGGTTTGCCAGTAAAGCTGTATTACTGTGTCGCGAAATGATGCATGTCTAAAAAGTGTGTCACCAACATGAAAAGTTTGGAAAGCTCTGCTGTAAAGCATGGGACTCATAACCTCAATGTCATGGGTTCGAGCCCCATGCTGGACAAAAAAAAATCCTGCATTGCAGGGGGTTGGAGTAGATGACCCTTGTGATCCCTTTCCAACTCTACTATTCTATGTGGCTGATGGTGAAGCCACGGACTCGGGTGTGCCTTCTAGGCTGAACCCTCCTGAGAGAAGTCAAAAGGTTGCACAGACGTTTCAGCTGGTCTAAGAAAAGTTTCGCCTTCACTACCACCACCACAAAGATGGCACACTACTTTGTGACATTTTGTTGGCCTGATGAAGGTTTTTCAGTCGTTTTCTTATGGGGCTCTAGGGCAATTTTACTATTCCTGGGTTAGCTCAGTCGGTAGAGCATGAGACTCAGGATTGTTTGCTGAAGCCCCACGTTGGGCGAACGATTGAAGCGGGCTGGACTTCAACGCTACCATAATTCTAACTGCTCGCCTGTTACGTATTTAGGCAAAAGGCGCCTGCGCACACACTGGAGTCCCCAGGTCCCCGCATGCGCGAAGCTCTTCCTCCCATGCGGAGAACGAACGAGGCCGGAAGCAGCGTATCCGGCTCGCGCGCGCCGCAGCTCCCGCCGTTGTTGCCAGGGCAGCTGTGCGTAATTACGCGCGGAAAGAAGGCGCGCAGATGGACGAGCTCCCGGCTTCGCGGGACTCCGGCCTCGCGGGCTGCCGAGTGACGCAGCGGCTGCAGCAGCTGAGCGTGGCTGGCGGTGCCGAGGGGAGCTCGGCCGGGACCTGCCCGCTGGCCCTTGCCGTGAAGGAGGGAGAGAAGGGAGCCACGGAGGCCTCCGACCCTCATGGAGGCGGCGTGGAAGGAGGAGCCCCGCAGCCCGGGCCCTGTCCCGGCCTGCTGCAGCCGTCCGGCGCGGCGGAAGAAGAGCCGCCTCCGCTGGGAGATGGCTCGTCGTCGTCCTCCATCGGCGGCCCGCGGCTCAGTTTCAACGCCGGAGAAGGAGGCGAGCCGGGCGGGGGACCTCGCCGCGCCCCCGATGCACCCGCTGCACCGGCAGACGAGACGCCCCTCCCCGGCGAGAGAAGGGAGGAGAAGCCGCCGCCGCCGGATTTGAGAAGCCTTCCGGATTTTAACGGCGACCTCCAAGATGTAGGGATGGGTGTCGCGGAGGAATCGAGGCCGGCGCCGCTAGGGATCGAGCAGGACTCGTCGGCGATAGAAGGCGGCGGCTCCTCGAATTCCGACAGGTGGGTAGTTCCGCAAAGCATGGCAGGAAATCCGCCCGGCCGGAGTCTTGCATTTTCGAACTTCCCGGGGAAGTAGGAGAGGAAAGCGGGTATTTGTACTGCTCGGCTTGCCACCTAGCTGCGCGTCACCTTTTAATGGCCGCGAGACTGGAGAAAAGCACTTGGGGAAAGTTAGACGCTGGAAAAGGACCTTGCCTGGCTGTGCTTCGGCAGTGATGGGTTGCCGGTTGTGTAGCAGGAAAAAAGTCGCGTGCTGCTCTATAGAGTCTGTTTTATTTTGTGCTACCTTCCACTTTTGGTTGGTACCACCTTTATAAAAAGCACGAGATTTTTCTTCCTTAACATATTTTAAAACTGATGTCTGTCCTTACATATTCTAGGGCAGTATGCAGTAGGAGTGATGTAAGTTAATATTAAAACAAATCTAAACGGAGTTCGAAGTAGTTAAAAATGATGGAGCAGACTAACAACACTTGAAAATGCCAAATATTTTAACTAGCTCTTGCAGTAAACTTGTTTATGTACAGACATATTGATAAGAACATAGTCTGCTGGATCAGGCCAGTGGCCTGTATAGCCTAGCATTCCTTATCACGGTTGCCTATGGGAAGCCTAGGAAACTGCTAGTTAAGTGATAAGTAACAGAACCAAATGTATGCATATATATTGGGCCTATTTTTCAATGCTACACCAGTGTGGTTTAGTGGTTACAGTGTCTGACCAGGACATTGGAGACCAAAGCCCACTTGGCCCATTAAGCTCACTGGGCGGCCTTGGCCTATCCACTTCCTCTCAGGCTAACCTGCTTCACACTGTTCTTGTGTGAAGCGGTACCTCCTCATTAAATGAGGAGGGGGCAAACCATGTACACCACCTTGAGCTCCTTGGAGAAAAAGGTCTTCTAAAAATCCAGTAAATAAGTAAAGGTCCAGTCGTGGCTGACTCGGGGGTTGCGGTGCTCATCTCGCTTTATTGGCCGAGGGAGCCGGCGTTTGCCCCGCAGACAGCTTCCAGGTCATGTGGCCAGCATGACTAAGCTGCTTCTGGCGAATCAGAGCAGCACATGGAAACGCTGTTTACCTTCCCGCTGGAGCAGTACCTATTTATCTACTTGCACTTTGACATGCTTTCGAACTGCTCGGTTGGCAGGAGCAGGGACCCAAAAATGGGAGCTCACCCTGTTGCGGGGATTTGAACCGCCAACCTTCTGATCAGCAAGTCCTAGGCTCTGTGGTTTAACCCACAGTGCCACCCACGTCTCCATAAATAAGTAAATAAATAAGTAAATTCAGATTGTAGGTCCCTGAATGCTTGAACAGACCTAGTCTTGTCATGACCAGAGGTATGTGTGCTGTTAAAAAGTTGAATATTAATATACTGCAAAAGCTAAATTCTATCGGCGTATTAGTGATGAGAATTAACAATACTTGGATTTTGTTTGTTTGTTTAGCACAATACTCCCAAGTAAGAAAGTGGCACTAAGGGCTTGCAAAGCATTGTAGTTCTGGCACTGGGAATACTGGGTCTCTGCCAACCTGCTGACTATGGAAATTTTGTGCAGGCATCAACAAGCCGGTGAAATACATCCTTGCTGCCCTGAAAGTTAGAAATGTATTGTTGCAGGCCATGCAAAATCGCTGCTGAGCTGTTCACAGGGTTCCAGGGGTCTTGGTCCTCAACCAGGGCCTATGCTTCTTGGGAGAATTGAAGACAACAGTGAAGGCTGTCATTGCTTTAAGAAATATGATTTATTCACATGTTTACACTTGAGTTTAGATTCAGGTAGAAATTGCAAAATATCTTTTGGAGGACCAGCATAGTTCTCAGCTCAACTGTATTATGCTTTTGAACTTTTTAAATGTCAGTGGGGAAGAACATTGGTACTGGCCAGAGTCCGAATAAATTGTGGGCTCTCTAAGAGCCTTTTGCTTGGAGAGGCTCAGCAAACAATTGTTTAGTCCCTTTCCAGTCCTGCCCCCTTTCCTGCTCCCTCCTCTGTAGCTCTGTAGAGCCCCCCTAAAGCTCAGATTTGCATCTCATTCATGCCTTGATGGCAGGCTACCAAGTGAACCAGAGTTTAGACTTCTGCGAAATTTTGTGATCATAACAGCACTTACCAATCCAGAATTGTGTCCAGTGGTGGTTCTCATGTGACAGGAAGGATTCCATTGCTTCCTTCCCAAAATGTTCTCCAGAGGGTTGGGGAATCCTTCAGACCATGTTTTTGTTTTTTTTGGGGGGGGGGAGCGGGGTTCCAAGCAAGAGAGGGAAATCACTGGATTTCCCCTATTCTGCTGAGTGAAGCCTTACCATAAGTTGAGTGACATGGATGCAGCCCATAGGCTTCTTTTGCTATTATATGAACAACAATTTCTTCTTTTAAGATTTTTCTGTAAATAGAATGTGGCAGGAGATATGCTGAAGAATAAAAATAAAATTTAACTTTCGTGCAGTGATACAGACAGTTCATCTACAGACAGTTCATCTTCTGTCTCCTCTTCTTCCTGTCTTCCAATGCTGTCTGAAGATGATGATCAGCAGTCTAAGACTGAAAGTAACTCTTGCCCTAATAAAAAGAAGGGCGAATTAAGTGAAGTAAGTATGTTGATTTATACACTATCCTCATATACCTATAGTTGGACGGTTTATCTGAGAATCTTATCTGTAGCGCTTTTATAGGGCAGAATTAGATGTTGTTATAGAAAGTGCTCAGAGCAAAGGGGCCCTCCTCCTTTGTCTGTTAAAGCATTGCAAGGGATGCTTTGGAGTCCCACTTTATCATCTTTCCCTATCACTTGTTTTTTTGGTCCAAACTTAAAGTTAGCAAGTGCCAAAACAAGTGGATTGTTTATTATTGTATATATTTGAACAATTTATAAACTGCATGGCTGCAATAGTTGCTAAGCAGTTTTCTAAGATACAATACCTCCAAAATTAAAACTGTAAAATCAAGAAAACAAGTTAATAATAATAAGTATTGTTTTGTTAATGTTTGTCTTTCTCTTCATGTACAGTGTCTGTTTTTGCTCCTCTTTTTTTAAAAAAAACCCTCAACACAGCAACTATAAACTTCAGTAAAACTTCAGTAAAAATGACTGCAGTAGGCACTCATTAGGGAGAAGGCTCTTGGTGGATATGGTCTGTACCTCTGAGCCATGGGGAACACTTAACAGTGACTCCTGGAAATCTCAGTGATAGGGCAGGGATATAAGGAATTAGGCTGCCCTTGAATACTGGGCCCCAATGGTAAATTATTACAAAACCTTGAACCTGGCCCAGTACTGTTTGGGCAGCCACTGCAGACTTTTGAGGTTTTGTACCAGCAATAGTCTGTCCCCATCAACAGTCCAACTAAAGCTTTTTGCATCAGCTGGAGCCTGTAGACCAAGGTCCAAGATGTGCTGTGATTACTGTCTCCATCTCCACCCCCAGCCCAAGAGTCAAGAGAAGCAAATAAGAGGCTGCTTGCTTCTTTTTAGGCACCCATGCCTAGTTAATGAGAGCTCAAGAGGCGTGAAGACACTGGGCATGCACATCCTTTGTCACTTTTGGTGATTTGTAGGGAAGATAGCCAGAGGAGTTCCCGTTGTACTGTGCTTGCCTTTCCTTGGGCACCGTGCATCCAAACATGCAGAGTTTGCTAAAATTAGATGTTTTGACCAAAGGAAGCTCCAGGGAGGCTCACTTAGCATCTTCATTACATATCTTCAGGTGCCAGTTGAAAACATTCCTCCCCTCCCAGGCCTTTGGCTGCTTAAACAATCTATGGTCTTTTAAAGGGGGAGCATTGTTTTGTTTGCTATTATGTTATGTGTTTTTGTGTTTTTATACGTAAACTCCCCTGTGATCCTTGGATGGAGGGTGGTATATAAATTTAATGAATAATAACAAGGTTAACTAATTGTGGATTTTAGGACTGCAGTTATAAATTGACCCTCGGCCAGACAGCTACAAAGAGATTATCTAGGGTGGGCAGCAGTAGGATTAATATTTTATTATGAAAGTAAATTCTTAAAATTATCCAGCAGGAGCCACTTCCCGTTGAAGATTTTACCATAATTCTGCCTGAATCGGTTGAACTTATGCCTTTTGGAAAAGTTTCCAGCATCATTGAGCACCTAGGTAAGCGAAATGTTTCTGTGTGTGCATGCTTTTTCAATAATTGTTCTCCTTTATAGTTCATAGTGTATTGAGAAGCTTAATGTTTTGACAGAGGGGTTCCTTTTGGAGGAAAGGCAGGATATAAGAATAAGTTATAATATGATACCATATTCCTAAGTGTGTAGATGCCAAGTGTATAGTATAGTTTAGTGTCAAGGGATAGTCAGAACCTCTAGAATGTGTACTTTTTGTTTCACCTCCTGGCTTCATGCACATCTACCCCAAACCTATATTTCATTCATTTCGTGCATGCAGCTGTGCATCCTGCCCCGCTCTCTCTCAGGCTACCATCAAAATGCAACTTCTTCTTATGCTTCCTTTGTCCCTCCAAAATGTGTAGTAGTTCTCTTCTGCCTTACACCTCTCATCTCTGTGACTATTATTGCATCACATAGAACTAAAACCTAAAGGTAAAGGGACCCCTGACCATTAGGTCCAGTCGTGGCTGACTCTGGGGTTGCGGCTCTCATTTCGCTTTATTGGCCAAGGGAGCCGGCGTACAGCTTCTGGGTCATGTGGCCAGCATGATTAAGCCGCTTCTGGCGAACCAGAGCAGCACACAGAAACGTTTACCTTCCCGCCAGAGCGGTACCTATTTATCCACTTGCACTTTGACGTGCTTTCGAACTGCTAGGTTGGCAGGAGCTGGGACCGAACAACGGGAGCTCACCCCGTCGCGGGGATTCGAACCACCGACCTCCTGATTGGCAAGTCCTTGGCTCTGGTTTAACCCACACCTCGCCAAATTCTCATTTTGACTCTTTTGCCGCCCCTTCTTCCTCACTAGGCTCTCTCCTTGTTTCAGCAGGGTGCCCTTGCCAATAAGATAATTTTGTCTTGAGAATTCCTAACTTTTCTTCTAGTTGTCAATGCTAAAACATGTGTTATGTGGAAGGTTGTCTGGGGGCACAAATTGAGCCACTTGGACAGCGATAGACTGCAGTGCAGTGAGACTAAAGGCTGAAGAAGAAAAAGCTTTGTAGAATGTGTATCACAGAAAGCAATGACAATATGTGAAAGTAAATAGAAAATAAGCTTTGGGAAAGGTAGTGGGTTTTGTTCTTGGTGTTCAGTTAGTAGTGATATTTTAGTATTGGAAGTTTCTTAATAGCGCCACAAACACTGCAGTGTCAAAGATTCCATTGGCAAAGGATAATTCTGAGGTATAGTCCACATAGTGATTCAGTTCCATATTGGTGGCAATATTTTTCATACTTTTGTGGGCATTTGTTTACTCTTCATTAAGTTGAAGGTGGTAATTCTGGAATTGCAGCTAAAGTTGGAGAGGAAGAGAAGAGGGACACACTATAGTACCACAGAGCTAGCTGCAAAAATCTGTATCTTTAGGCAGGACGCTGTATATATTAAATTGTATTATACAAATTAAAAATCTACTTATTCCAGTTAAACCTAGAGGCAAGTAAGATTGTCCATGCCAGAGAAGGCTGCATGAGTCTAGCAATGCTGTTCCAAAAACTCCTGGGTTTATACCATAAAATTAAAATACGGAGAAAGCAAAGCTATTGGCATGCATGTGAGGTAAATGGTTTCTTTTTTTAAGAAAAAAATGTTTCTGTACTGTTCTTCCTGTGGGAGCCAACAGCGATGAACAACATAGAGAATACAATAATCAAAACCATCTTAAAAGCATTAAAAATGCATCTGAAACCAAAATAATGTACAAAAACATTAATTGAAAACATGTTGTTGCCATGCTTGTTTTGAAGCCGCATGGTATGAATGAACTGCCATAATTGGGGGGGGGGGGGGAGTATTTTTGCTGTTCAAGAAGGAAAAGTGTATTGAGCGTAATATTCTTGTCTAGATTTTGACTCATGTTGCGGCTCTTCCTTCTGGTTCCCCTTAGCGTTACCCCTCTTTTTGTGCTTGAAATGGTACGGGCCAGACACTAGCATGCTGCATTTCTCCTAAGATTGCGAATCTGTAAGTGAACCCCATTGAACAGAGTGGGACATGAGACTGAAAAAATATGCACAGGCTTTCACTGCAAATCTTACCTTTCTAAAAGCAAATAAGATAGGTAACGGATTTAAAGTGACAGGGTCTTTCAAGCACATTTTCTACACAGAACATGAATCATAGTCTGTCAAATGCAAGCGATTTAAATCAAGCCTAAAATTGTGCTGATAGCTGTGTAATCCTGATTGTATGAAAACACGCATGCAGAAATATAGTGTGACTAGAATCTTATTGGATGCTCAAGCCATTGTGATTAAGTCACTAAAATATGCATTTTAAGGTGACGTATTTCTTTTTGAGTTAAAATCTACTCAGTAGTTCCATCTGTTCAAAACATGGGTCATTGTACTTGGGTTTGTCCAACCTTTTTTTTTCTTCCTGGGAGTACATTTGAAATTTCGGGAGTGCTGTGGCTGCTGCACCTCAGTCCCCTCCCTCCCTGATTATTTTTACACAAGGTCCTCTGGAAACCATTGTCACAGTGATAAACTGCAAAGCTGTAAATCACAGATCAGCAGCACCAAAGCACAAAAATATTGATGAAAGGCACAGATCCTTATGGATCTGAACCGTTTCAAGATGGGATGCCAATAGATTACAGAACACATATATGGACAGATACTTTGATAATGTGAACAAGTGGGGAAATGCCTTGCAACTCATTACAGTAAGTTACAGGTTTTGATTTACAGCTTCAGGCCTTTAAAGAAAAGTTTATATGTGGTACAATATATTTTCACACCTGATGAGGTGAGAAGAGAGAGACCAAAGCCATTAACTGACACTTGCAAGATCACTGTTGCTACTATTCAACTAAGTTTTATTTAGAGTAGACCTATTTGAGTTAATGAGCATGACTAAGTTGGGTCCTTTAATTTCTGTTGATCTGCACCCTGTGTAGTCTGGTGTTAGCCAGAACACGTCACAAGAGTGCACTTTTTTATTTTTCTATTGCTTCACCTTTATAGCCCTAGTAGGGATCAAGCTGTCACTGCTGCATTAATTGTACTCTGGAGTTTTTTTGTGAAGGAGTGATGAGTGTGAATATTTAATTGATCATTATACTGTCTCAGAATGGATGACTTCCTTGCCAGGAAATGAGTTTCCGTTAATAAGTGTTGCAGAAGCATTTTCTTGTTTCTGCAGCAATGAATATTAGATTTTTGCAGGATAATTGGGAGTAATTTACATTTTTATTAAATGATATCAAATCACCTGCCTTCTTTGTAGTTTTCTTCTTTAGAAATTGACACTCTTTTACATAGTTTCATGCACTTTTGATGTTAAACGTGAAATCTGCTTGTCAGAAAGTATATAATAGGAAAGGTAAAAGTTTATCCACAATATCCACAATTCATTACATTGCTATTAGTTCTACAGCAAAGTGTCACAGTGCTGTTCTTGAAGTTATTGATCTCTGCGTCTTTTAATTATACCGTCCCAGTGAATATCAAGCTTAATGGAGAGGTGTAGCATTCTGATAGTTCTAGCAGAAGTTGATAGATGTCTAATTTCCATCTGTAGAAACAATAGAGCTTTCTGATTTGTAGCAATAAGCAATTGTAAACAGTGAGCTTGTGAGTACTGAGAATGCTACTCTGGCTTATAACAAGCTCATCACGTGAATACCTTCAAATGGGGTACTGCTTTCCCAGTGCACATGCTGGTTTCACATGATGCATGGCTCAAACTTTATTCATCAGTGCATCTATAGATTAATATTGTAGTTTAAAGTACCGTATATACTCGAGTATAAGCTGAGTTTTTCAGCAATTTTTTTTTATGCTGAAAAAGCCTCCCTCAGCTTATACTCGAGTGAGGCGGGCGGCAGCAGAGGGACAAGCGGCGAGAAAGGAGCACTTTCTCGCCGCTCGTCCCTCCGCCACTGCCTGCCTCTCGCAAGGGCAGTCACAGGGGCCGAGGTTGGAAGAGGCTCTGCGCTGTGCCTCTCCCAACTGGGCTCCTATGCCTGCTCTTGTGAGCGGCAGATGTGGTGGCGGAGGGACAGGCAGCCTGAAAGGAGCCCTTTCGGGCTGCTTGTTATTCCTCCTCTTTCACCGCTGTCGGCAGTGGCAGAGGAGGAAGGAGCAGCCTGAAAGCAGCCCTTTGGGGCTGCTTGTTCTTCCTCCTCCCCTGCCGCCGCTGCCAGGTTTGTGGTGTGGTGAACCGGCTTATACTCGAGTCAATAAGTTTCCCCAGTTGTTTGGCCTAAAATTAGGTGCCTCTGCTTATATTTGGGTCGGCTTATACTCGAGTATATATGGTAGTTCCTCAAACTTGGGTTATGAAGGTAGAAGCAGGGTAATGAGATTTAAACTAATGCTGTTTAACCTTCTTTTGGAAAAGGTTGTCAGCTTTATAATATTTTCTTTTTAGTAATAATAGAGTCACAGAAAGGGCTACCTCCAGTCAATGAAGATACGGTGCTATTTAAAGAAGATCGGCATTCAATGGGAAAGGTGAGCAAATTGCACATGACTTGTACTGTATATATTATTTTTTAAAGCAGGAATGGGGAACCTCAGGCCTGGGGGCTCAATGCAACTCTCCATCTGGACCTTGGGATTCTCCCCAGACTCCATCACTTGGGCCTCCCCACCCCTGGCCTGCCGAAGGCTACCCACAAGGGAACGTGGCCCTCAGACTCAAAAGGCTTCCCCATCACTAATCTAAAGCCTTTTGGCTTTTTGCATTCTGCTCATTATGTGTTTTTACATATTTTTTATTCACGTCTAATGAATTTCTGAGGAAATACATTTTTTAAAGTAAAGAACAACTAAAGAGGTAGAAATACTTTGCCAGTATAAAGGCACTATCAAGCTACCTTACATAGGCAGTAACCTTGAAGATACTTAACTGTACTTTCAAACAGATGATTTTGAAAAAAATGACTCACCATGTTGCATAGGTTCAGCTAGTGATAAAATATCGATTGAAAGCCTCTTCCTTTGTTTTAGATTGCATGTTGCAGGGCCTATTTCTCTCTTGTGTTGCACTTATTTGCATACATTCAAATGAACTTGGCTTTTCTGTTTGAGAATTCAAATAAACATGCCTAAAATCAATGGGGCCCGGAGGAGAATTCTTACAGGGTTGTGTTCTGCAGTATTGTCCATCTTACTTTAAGACTGCCATTAGCAGAACAGGACAGAAGCAATTTTCAATGATTTCCTCTCCCTTCTTAAGCCCCTGCACCCTTCCTAAATCACCCAACCATTTGAAGGGGGGGGGGGGAGGAATAATTGAAAACTGCTTCCTTCCTTGTTTGTCTGACAGAAGCCTTATGAGCAGCTGAGTAATGCTACATTGTTTGATACAACATAGTATTTTATATTGGGTGCTTCAGTTCCCCAAGCTGTGACGTGTTTTGGATTGCTACTATATCATTAGCCCAAGTCAGTATGGCTGTGCTGACTGGGGCTGATGAAAGTTAGTCCAAAACATGTGGAGGGCACCAGGTTGGTGAATGCTAAATTATAGAATGTCTAATGTTGGTTTTTGTCTTGCAGGTCTTTGAGGTATTTGGTCCTGTGTCACATCCCTTTTATGTGCTACAGTTTAACAGTCCTGAGCGTATAGAATCCAAAGGTATTAAAATGCACGAGGCTGTATATTTTGCTCCATCCGTTGAAAGCTTCACCCAGTATATATTTCCAGAAAAAATAAAACAGTAAGTAATGTAAATGTGTGCATCTTGAAAGTCTTGCTAAATAGATTTAGAACTCATCTCCTTGATGATGCATTCCGAAATGCTTAGACAATACCTTTGCCAGCCATTAGTGTCCATATACTTACAATTCCTGATATATGAATATGAGACTTATATGCAGATGTTCTGTTTAAAAGACGTAAGTATCCTCTGAGGTCCTTACTTTGGTTCTCCTGAAGATTTCCTCATTTTGAGCTATAAATTTGGTATGGAAATACACAACTCATATTGCCCAGAAGGCTTTTTAATTCTAGATTTAATGTAGCCTTCAAATGATCCAAAACCTATCCTTGAGCATAATTAGCCTCTTGGATTTAGGATTCCTGATTGAAAATCGTAATGATTTTGAACAGAAGTTAAAATCATGTGCTATATATCCTCTCCCAGAAGGGTGTGTTTGGGATAGAGGAAGCATCTATCCTGAGCTTCTTCAAACGTTGCTCTGTTGATAACCCCTGTTCCTTATTCAAAATGTTCATCAGATCAGGTGGAAATGGGTTTGTTCCTTATTTGTGGCAACAGGCTATTCTCTAAACTGAAGGCCTCATTAAGTAAATGCAGCATGCATGCACCCAGAAGTCCTGTTTTTTTATCTGTCTTAACCTTTTATCTGTGGAGGAAGCATGGATGAATCACTGCAAGTATTGAGAAGCTCATATGGGGCATCTATATCTCCATTCTGCTTTCCCTCTCCTGAGTAACTTGCATGTTAGACAGAAGGGGGAGGGTAAGGCTCTGAGCCATGATGAAATCATCTGCTGCAGCTGCTATGCTGGGGCTTGGACTGGATCAGGCCCTGTCAGTTTCAGTTAAAATCTGTTTCTGTTTAGAGAGTGGTATTAGGGCTCACTGACAGTCCTATTTCAGTACTGAAGATAGGAACTTGGAGCTGAATGAACTGTGACTTGCCCAAGGCCACTTAGTAAATTTGTCACAGAGGTAAGATTTGAACTGTTGCTTTCTGGCTCATGCTGCTGGCAAATATGGTACACAATTGAATTGAAGTGGGCAATTTGAAAAATTGCCACTGGTTTTCCGGCAGGGTGGATTTGATTTAAATCACTAGTCAGTAAGACTTGGTTTAAATTATTATTTTTTTACAGAAAGATACATTCTTGCTGGTATGATCTTAATATTTACAAACAGATGAAGATTTCATTTTTGTAATAATAAATTTTCAGGGTAGTTTTTACAGTTATATCAAAAATTACAGATTTGGTTATACTATTAGAAATACATTGACAGATAATTATTAAATTATTGTGAGGTTTAATAAGTTTTTTTTTAAAAAATCATTTATTTTTATCCACCCTGTTTTCCGGCTTTTCCTCTCACCCATGACAAGAGAACTCTCAAAGGACAAATGTTGTCTTAGGAATCACAGTTCTTGCAAGCTTTTAATTAAATCTGACGTTCCCAGACTGGAATCAATACTGCATGTGTACTATAATGTTCCATGTATTTCTTTGGCATGTGTGGTTTTGCACAAAAGATGAATTAGACATTATAACATGCAGGTGAGTTTTCCTATGTGAAATTGATATCCATAGTGGAAGCTGTTTTGAGTGTTCAAATTTTGAATGGCTGAGGCTGCAGGTAGCATTTGAGTTGGGGTTTTTTTATTCTTTCCTCCTGCTTGAGGGTAACAGTAACTCATGTATAGAGATAATGCCCAGCATATAAATCTTTCACTTTGTCTCATCTTGCAGAGAGAGAGGATCTGATGCATCATGGAAAAATGATGAAGAACCACCACCCGAGGCAAGTACATCCTTTTGTGTACAAATTTTATACCTTAATGTCTGTAAGTGGTTACTACTTAAAGAGCAGTATTCTTGCGGGATATTATATGCATAGAAAAATCACTTAAGCAGTGTCTGTCGTTCAACGGAATATGAATTTCCCTGAGAGCATCTTAACATTTAATTGTCTGAACAACAACGAGACATAGCGCTGCATATATCTTGTCTGCATCTTCATTAGCTCTTTATGAGAATCAGTGTGAGTTCTTTAGCTCCACGTATCAGTAGTCTGAAAGCTGGATTTTCAAAGTAGTTTGTCAATCTTTAAAAGCTTTTAGTTCATCCTCAGAAAGAGGATAAATTGACTTGGATCCTAAACTGCTTTTTCAGCGACTTAATGAAGGAGTAATTTTCAATCATTGCCCCCTCCACCTATAGCTCCCCACATATCCTATAATATTCTCAAGGATCAAGCTGGGGGAACTCCCAATGGCAGATTTTTCATTAAGTTTGTGAAAGGCAGGTTAGAACCCCATGGTCCGTAACATGTCATGAAGATCATGCTGTTTTAATTTCGTATTTCTGCAGTGAAATTGATTCTTGGTCCAGTTCCAGATTGCTTCTCCTTTAGTGTAAATAGTAAATTTAGGAAAGATACAAAACTAGTTGTATCATTTTGTACTTTGAATCCTATGTAAATAATCCTTTCCTATATTTTTCACTACTACTACTACAAATTTATTATATTTACCCCGCCCATCTGCCTGGGTTTCTCCAGCCACTACTACTATACTCCAGTGGTAGTAAAGGTGCTCCTAGTGTATTCCAGAATGTCATATTTATGAATGAGCATCAAATAACCTGTTATTGCCTGCTGATAGCCAGTAAAAAGAACCAAATGGTATATTCTGCTCAGTTTCTTATGTAAATATTTTGATCTAGGCTTTAGATTATAGTGATGATGAGAAAGAGAGAGCAGCTAAACAGCAGAAGAAATCTCAGAATCTAAGAAGAAAGAAGTGCCGACCACAACCAGAGGATTCCAGTAAGTAGGTGCTATTACGGAATTTTAATGTTGGGCCTCAAACCAAATTAAAGTATAAAAGCTCAAAATCCCACTTTCTTAGATGGATTACTGTATGAATATAGCATAATTGTAAATTTTAGTCCTTGCGTGTGAGAACCTTTCAGTGTCAATATTGCCTTTATCCTGAACAGATTAACAGTGTGGGGTTGCAGGGGGAAATTATCATTTATTCTGCTACGGAAGCTGGAAATGTTTATTGAATTTTTATCACACCCTTCTACCCAAATGAATCCACGGTGTCAGCAGACATTCATTGGTTCGTTGCAATTTGTATGCTGCCTTTCTCGCAAGGTAACCAAGGCAGTTTACAAATTTAAAGGACTGAAACAAATGGAAACACATTTAAACTTGGCCCGGGGTGGGAAGGGGACAGTCCGTGTTCCCCATGATACCACATTCGCAGGCTAACCCTGAATTACCAAAATACCACAATTGCTTTTTCATTTCTTTCTGCAGATGGGAACGGAGCTCATTATCAGCCCAGAAGACAATATCCTTCAGATTATTCACATGGATATTTTGGGAGAGAACCCAATCCTACCTTTGCCAGGAGTCGATTTCCTCATTCATCTGCTTCCCCACGTTCCTTCAGGCAGTATGGGACATCTCCACAGCATTACTCTAACTTCACAGAACTTCCAAAGCCTTCAGCTTATTGCCAGCAGCAGAGGCAGGAGAACCTGAGGAGACATCAATATTCTTTTCCTCCCCCAACATTTGAAACTGTTAACAACGAGGCAAATTTTCCACCTCCTCCCCCTTCTGTACCATGGGGGTGGCCTCATGAGTGTAGTCAGAATGCATATGACCCATTGTTCTCACTGCTGTCTCTGCCACCACCACCACCACCTCCAATACCACCTCCACCTGCTGGTCCTCCCCACAATGCTCATCTTCCTTAAAGTGGTTCTTCTGTCATTCAGGGACCTGGAGAATCTATAATTGTGCACCTGATGCTTTGTATATTCTTACCTCCCATGTGGAGAGAATGATTTTCAAATTATGTACAAAAATATAAACTTTGATGTTCTTGTATGGAATCAAAAATATAAACCATGTTATATTTTTTGTTTGTTTTTAGAACTGACAAAAGAATAGGGGAATAGTGGTTTAAATTTTATAGAGCATACCTACGTCTAATGGAAATACTAAAACACGACTATATTTTTATCTTGAGTTTGTACAATCCAAGTTCCTAGAATTTTTTTTATAAAGCTGTACATTATTTTTATAGTAGCTGTCCTAAACTAAGGTATGTATTTGTCGATGCAATAAAAGAAGATTGTGTTTGCGGGGTATATATATGGATTAAAAAACTTATCCAAGAAATACGTTTAAATTATGAATTATATGCTGAATGTATGGCAAAACATACCCCATGCCAACAAATGCCAATTCCTAAAATAAAAATGTGTTGTCCAACCAAGACCCATCGAGTTTAGTGGGCACGTGCTTAACTCTCTCCTTTTAAATTTGAGGTTTTAACCATGCTTTATTTAGTAATCAGACAGGGGTATGAAATGGTGAAATTGGCTTGTTGACCATTTTGGTGGTAATTAAAAGTTTAGGTGATTAGGATACCACCTTTATGGCTGGTTGACCTAAGAAGTTACAGTACAAGTAGCCTGAATTAGCTTCCGTACTGCATCATGAAAAAACGTAGCCGTAGGAAGTAGTAGTCTTACTGTTTGAGGTCATTGAAGAAAGTCTTGTGTTCAGATTAAGACTGCTAATAGTTTCACTTCAGCTTCCACATCTGATACTACGTGTCATTTTTGTGGCTTAAGTGCCTTGATGTGATGGATCAATGGAGAAACTAACCACTAGATCTGACTAGGCTTTCTGTTTTGTGTGAAATAAATAGACTTTGTTCAAATTATGGTGTTGAATAAAATTATTTATGGTGTCTGAAGTATGTCTATAGGTTTTGGTCCTAAACTGAACAAAGTTCATAAGTGAATCAAGCCAGGTTATATATATATATATTTGCCAGTCCACTTTAGGCTGCATGCTCAAATTTCTTCTCATTTCTTTTTTCAGCATCACTGTGCCTGCATTAGATGAAACTTTCTATATGGTCTAGAGCTAGACTTTAATTACTTTCCCCTTCACTTTTCTGTGCTGACTGGTATTGGCAGGATGCCATTTGTAGGCAGCAAGTTGCGTCTGTCAGACAGGCACTATCGCCGCCTCATTTGCCTCTTGACACCCCTGTGTTGTCAGGAGTTCACAAGATAAGCACGGTGGAACAGATCCTCCTGGATTTTGATGACCTTATGGGAGCAGGCCTCCTTTGATAGCATATGCTAAGCCCCAATTTACCAGTGTGTCGCCAGCTGCATGACTCTTGATTTCATCTTGTTGCTGCCATTACTACTGGTGGCAGTCCCTCTCTGAAGACCCTAAGAGCTGCTGCCACAGCTATGTTAGTTTCTCTAAGACATTGTCTGCTGTAGCAGTTGGTCTGCTCTCTACAAGGTATGTGACTGCAGCCACCTTACTACTGACCATCATGGTCTGTATATCATTCTCCATTGCAGCTGACCAAGCTCACAAGGCCTCTTCTCTTTTCATGCAATAGGTGTGTCTAGTGAACTTTTCTCTGGCACTTCCCTATAGTGGGGACATTCCAGGAGTCAGTTAAGGGGTGGAACAGTAAGGTCCCCACGCCTGACTTCAAGCGTGCATGCTGAAGTCTGGGGCCAGGCAACTATTTCTGTTGCCTATTCTAGAAGGTTCAGGTCATGTGCAACTTTAAAAGATTCAAGGTTTTAATAAGTGTTTCCGCTCCAGCTTGTTTCACTTACCTTTAGAAAATGTTACCGGACTGAAGCTCCCATTTCCCATTCTTCAGTCAGTTGCCGTTCTGTAACCACAAAGCATAGGCTGTTTGTGGGGTTATTACCCATTTGGTTTTTTCACCAGATTTAAAAACACCTTTTTTAAAAAAAACTATTTTTTTTTTTGCTGTGTTGCTATTTTTGTCTTGTATTTGCTTCGTGCTCTGTTTTTTGTTAAATAAGCATTGGCACTCATAGCTGAACATTAGCAATACCGTGAATTACGCTATTACCGGCCCATTTGGATAGAACAACATTCAAAGATGTGTGGTGAAAGTTCTTTCAAACCATTCACCAAAGTCTTAACACATCTCCCAAAATGTCTTCTATGAATAATTGTAAGCAATTCTCTGGCCATGATGCACACTTGCAGACAGAAAAACGGAAATTCCATTGAGCATGGCCAGAAAACAATAGCTTTATAGCTCAGGCACAACCACAGAAAGATAATTGAAGCTAGTGCTGCGGTTAAAAGAGCTAGTCTGAAATAGTTGCTTTCAGAAAAGTTGGAAAGAGTATAACTTGTCATTTGCTGCTATTGTGATGTTTAAAAAATGCTAGTGCCATAAATATCCAAAACTGGCATTTTCTAAAAGAGCAAGTCTTGCTCTGGAAGACATTGCATTAAATGATAAGTGGTTCAGATTGTAATTTAACTAACAAAGGTTAATCAAACTTTTGCTTTCATTTCTCATGGCAGGGGGAATCTTTGTTGTTGCTTACTTTGAAATAATTTAATGATAGCACCAAAGAGTTTTCAGAAGCCAAGAGTGGTTAAAAAATACCCTTGAAAAATTAGGTCAAATTGTTTTTATTTACCACATCATAATTTCAGGGCAAATTTTGGAATCCAGGTAAGTATTCTTACTGGTGAGGGCAGAGGCTGCAGCCTTGAGAAATCAGGGTCCTTCCGTGTGTGAGTGGAAGAGCTTTCTGCTTATCCATGTATTTCAGAGATCCTAGCCTTTGCTATGAAGTGCATGCATTCACAATCTAATAGCCTTCATCAAGATAAACGCTAAACATAATTTCCATAGAGTTTCAGATAATGGAGGCTTGATTATAATACGAATCTATATGATTATCAATATTCACTTCATTGGTACGTGCAACTGTATGCCTTAAGGATGCCTGAGAACAATCTTACTTATGGAAATGTAGAATTCAGTGAATGAAATAATAAGATGTTATGGCATAGTGTGAATTTTGCTTCTATACTGCATGATGAATGTACATATTATGGTGAATGTAGCCCACATTAGACATGCAGTCCACATTATTCCTAATAAGTTTGTGTATGTACACACTATGTACCTCCTTTTAACAATATGCAATGATGTTTCAAATAACCATATTGCAAATTTATTATTTCACGTTTCTATGTATACTTACTAGGAAGCAAGACTCAAAAATCCCCAGGCTGTTGGTACCTCTTTATCATGGTAGCTCTTTCCCCAGTTTGCATCCTGGCAAATCCTTTGTGAGTGAAATCAGAATTAAACTGAGAATCCTTGTTCCTAAAAAATATTAAAGTTAATTACAGGGCAGACAAATGGTTACAGAATTTCACTAACCGTATAAATTTAGCTTAAGCATCTATCTTAACCAAGTTAGTGTGACAGATCTTCTATTATGGACGATTACATTATCAGTCTGCTTATACAAATGCGATTGCCTGGATGATAATACCCAAACCCTATCTGATTAGTGCCATATTCCTAAATTAGCATGTCAAACTGTCAACAGCAATCAAGAGATGATAAGCTGATGGATCTTGGTACTTATTGCTGCTGTGTTGAACAGATTGATTGCATATTTATAGTGTGTCTTTGGTTACCTAGCGTCACTTTACAATAACATATTACTGTATCATAATTCTATTAGGGTTGTTATAGAAGGATGTCATTTAACTTGTGAAGCAATTCTCTCATATGATTTCCTTGGAGGAAGATTTAAGAATGCACTTGGCAAATAGTTCCATCTTTTCACCACAAAATCATGATAGGATTGGTGGTGTTTATGTGAAAATGTGTGCTGTACAGTATACAGTGACTTTCTAAATACTTACAATATTGTGCTTTTATCATTTTTGAAATTTATTACACCTAGTCCTGTAATTGCTAGGCAGGGCTATATTATTGCAATTGACTTGTAGGTCAAGCTTGATATGGATTTCAATGGATTTCAAGGGAGCAATGTTGAGCAATTTCTCTAATAATAATCTTGTCTGTTGAACAGCATAATCATTCCCAATCATTTCTCAAAAATACCTCACCTTTTCTTAATAAGTCAGTGACCCTAACTTTATCAAGTAGGGACTGTGCTCATGCAAAATAATAAGAAATAATAAGTTTGGAAGTAGAATATTAAGAAGAGCAAGGATTGGACAGAGTATGAAAAATGAATGACAAGAGAATTTAGGTGTTCTGCACAATCTTTTTAAAAAGTAGGAGCTGTAACAGTGACAACTACTGCTTCTTAATGGCTGAAGGGTGTGTGGAGCCCCCAACTATTCCTGACCTACAGTGTAAAGTGGACAGTGCTTTGTACCCTGAGCAAGGATTATCTTCTAATGTGTGAGAAGGATGGTTGGAACTGGAGGGACTCACAAGAGAAAACAAAGTGGTCCTTCCATTTCCCCACACAGGGATGAGGTGGAGAGGTTACTGTGTCATCAACCTTCACCATCTCCTGGGCCTCAAGATATTGCTGGGAGGTGATTTCCCTTCAGTGCCAGCCAGTGTACCTTTTAATGCCAGCCTTAGGTTTTACTAGCAGGGGTAGAATATATGGGCTCAGCACACTAACCAACTTCTCAGTGTACCTTGAACATTGCCCACACCTGGACACATAGACCATATTACAAAAAGTAGTGTGACAGGGGACCTCTATGTGAGCATATCACATTTTTTTAGTTCCTTTCCCCCTTAAAACATAACAGGGACTGGGCCTAAGCATGTACAGCTGTGCATCTTGTGTTTTGGGGAGTTGATGGTGATGATGGCAGCTCCTTCACCACAGAAACATAATCCATGACCAGGTGAGAATATGTATTAGTGACCCAAACAAATGGAAATGTTTTACATTCTCCTGATGGAATAATGTCACTACAAGGGAACTTTCGCAGCAAAAAACCAATGCAAACAATCCAGCCTTCCTCCAGCAACGACTTTTGTGATGTGAATATCTGCATGCGTAAACAGATAAAGTACTTGGATTGAAAACTATTGCCTAAATATTAAGGCATGTTTCTACACTGTGGGCCATTTTCCACCTACATATTTTGAAGAAAGGCATATGAAAGCTTTAGAAGTATTAGAGTAAATGAGAACCGGCACTTTTTCTGACTTGAAGTTGTTCTTTTTTCCAGCTTGAATGCCATAGAAAGGCTTAAGGCAATAAGAATCCATACAAGTGTGATATTAGCTAAGGGGGGGAAAGGAGATTATGGATGCAGGAAATACAGCTTTGAGGGTTTTCTTTCCTCAAAATAGAAAAGAAACACAAAGAAGAAAATTATCTATACGTATTTCAATTATTAAGATAGTATTAAAAGTTTCAGCAACACTGTAAAAAATGGGGACTATTTAATCAACTGTAAAAAATGCACCCTGCCCTCAGTGAATATTTTCTTTGGGCAGGGTTGCCAACCAAGGTAAAAGAGCCTGTTCAGATTGAGGGCAGGAAACATTGCTCTCAATTTGAATTGGCTGGGATATATTGTTCTCAAACACATCCAGACAATTCACAGTATCCTGATAATGTTGCACTGTTTATGTAATCCCTGATTAGTTAGAATCCTATAGTTAGCAGAGCAACTGGCATTAAACAGAGTGAAAGAGGTGAGCAATATTTACTGTAGCTCCAACCTCTATGGAAGCAAAAGCCAGGGATGGAACAAGCCCTGTTTCCTCCCGGGAAAGAGCTGTAGCTTAGTAGTAGAGCATTTGCTTTGCATACAGAAGTTCCCAGCTTCAATCCCCAGCATCTCCTGTTAGAAATGGGAATTTTGGAGAGCTACTTCCAGTCAGTGTAGACAGATGGGCTGAGTTGGATGGACTTGGTAGAAGGCAACTTTCTATGTTGCATCTTGAGGTCTGTGCTGTTATCTGGGCAGGCAGCCAAATCGCAACAGTTATGAATAATTTACAAACCGGCGCAGGTTCATCTGTGTTCTAAAATTGGCTTACCACGGCACACGGCTTCATTTGTTGCCGGCAAAGACCACTTCAGGCTTTTTGTTCGATTTCCCACTTCCTCCTCTATCAAATCACATCAAGAGTTCCATTTAGAAAGCTAAACTTGCACTCTATTTAATAAAGCTGAGAGGCTAATGTGGCTTTTTGACACTGCCACTACATTATCTTTAAAGTGCTGTTGTGATATATGAACTGTGGGTCGTTGTGGTCCTTTTGCCATGACACTGGTGCAGTCTTAAGTCCCCTTACGCGTGAGACTTTGAAGAGAATGGGGGCGGTGGGCTGAGTGCCCTTCCCCTTAGTTCAACATCTGTAGAGAATTGAAGCACAAGACCAGGCAGCTCTTGGGAGTATTTCTGAGCCCCAGGAAGCAAACTTTTTCTCTTCCTTTTTCATCCTTGCTGTCACTTAGAGTCTTATTTATCTAATAAACAGAACTATGTTACTTTAATGGCCAAATAACTTCACCTAAAGTTCTGGCTAGGGCTGTCGGTCTATAATTAATGGTGGTTATTTTTTATTTAAACGATGGGACTCTCTCAGAGATTTGATTGTCAGCAACTGGGAATGCACTCACAGTAATTAGCTACAGTGGTGCCCACTTCCTACAGAGTTAGGACTGGAGCGATAGATTTTCAAGCTTCTGGCTGCCTCTCTGGAGAATTTGGCAGAAGCAGTTGGATTTCTGTGTTCAGAAATGATATGATTTATTATTCTAAACCAGGGATGGGTGTACCTGTCAATTTTGGCTTCTCTCAGCTGTCCAGTTTTCTAGTTCAGTTTACCCAATTTCCAGTTTTCAATTTTTAAAAAGTATGCATGAGAATTCATATATACTTTTGTACACCTTTCTTATATGCATTTTTAATACCATTTTGGCTAATGATGTGTGCATTTTGGCAAGCAATTTCCCCTAATAGTCATTTTTGATCATTACCAATGGGCATATTTTTGTACACATTTGTTGGATAGAGAACTGCATCACAGTATTTGGAGAACTGCACATTTCAAAGGATAAGGGTGCTTTGGTTCACATATTAGTTTTGGAAGGGCAAACAGAATGATTTTCTCCTCCATCCCTACTCTAGGTTTGCCACTGTCAAAATATCAACATCACTGGTGCCCCTTCTGTTATCCTATCATTGTATCCCAGGCTTCTGTATCTTGTCATTCTGTGACTCGCGCAAACGACAACAGTTCTGCAGAAGTTGCCTAGAAGTTCCCAGTGTTTGAGAAAATGAGAATAAAACATTATACACTGTTCAACTTTTAAATAATTGATTTTCTCATAGGTTGTCACTGACTCTGTGGACTTTCCAGAATGTTTCTTGTAAGTATCAATGGATACTGTGGTCTTTTAAAACTGTACTTAATTTCAAGAACTAGTCAAGCAGCAAATTACACGTTGACTTTCACCTTCTCCCACACTGTTGTCACGCTTTCTATATCTTCTAGCCAAGATCCTTTTCTGGGGGGAAATTACTGTGTCATATCTTTACTCCCCTTTGCAAATAACCTCTCAATAACCTCAGTTTTGCATATGCTCAATGAATTTTGTTCTGAGATAACATGCCCCTTCCAGATGAGGAATCTCTGGATGTTCCCAAGCTCACATGTTTGCTGATTTATTTTGGCTCATTCTTAGGTTATCTGTTTCTCTAGGGAAATGTGAACTCCTTGCACCAGGCAGATCAGCCCTATTATTTTGAGATCACTTTATCTCAGGCATCTAGATGTTGTTTAACTACAACTCCCATCAGCCCCAGTAAACATGACCCATAGCCATGGGTGTTGTAGTTCAGCCAGATATGGAGGGTCAAAGGTTCCCCATGCTTGCTTTCTCCCATATCCAAAAGGAAGAAGTGACAGAAGAGGTCCCAGTCTTTCCAGTGATGCTGTCCCTTTCCGCTCTCTTGAATCTCCTTTAGTTGTTTCTGTCCATGGGGTTGGAATCGAGTGGAGCGAGAGAGTGCATCTGGCCCTGCGTTTACCATCGCATGGTGTCTGCACGTTGGGGCTGAAGGTCTCAATTGGGAAAACTTGTTTTTATGTGCACAGACTCCCTGCATCATGCAGGCTTCTCACATGCAGGCTTCTCACATGCATAGCCAATGCACATGCAGCAGACTTCAGATATTCAGCCCCAAGATGTGAATGTGAGAAGACAGGTCTGGCAGGTGATGGGGTGGTGGTCAGGGATGAGACCCCACATTCCCCTCACAAAAATTGTAGTTGTGAGAGGCAAGAATAACTGTAGAAGGCTTTAATCTCCTGAATATTTAGCAAGTCAGGAATTGAAGAAAATTCATGCATTGCTATTCCAGCATAAATTGTTTTGTGTAAAACAGGTCCCTCTATGTTCCTCTGTTCATTTACATGCTCAGTGTTCCAGAGAAATCAGAAAAAAGTGTATGTGGAAAACTGCATAATTCTGACTGGGCTCTAAAGTTTCAGTTGATCACATTCTTACTCTTCTTTTCTGTGTGTGAATGAATAACTTCCAAATCTGTGTTTTCTTTCTTTCTTTCTTTCTTTCTTTCTTTCTTTCTTTCTTTCTTTCACTAGGCACTTGAGAAACAAATTATATGAAAGGAATGGGTTTCAGGCTCCGCGCTGTTTCCCTGTTTGATAATTGTTGTGCATGAATAGTCTAAAAGAAAATGTGCCTGATTGTCTTTCTCCCAGCAGCATATGATTTCTGAAATTTCACTCCAATAACCAATATGCTCTGTGCATCTGTGCTGCAGCCCCAAGCTTTGCAACCACATTTCTTTGTGCTTTCTTTCAAGAGAAATGTGCCTTTGGTCTTTAAAAGAAAGTTCACATTTTTATATTAGCCATTTTAGATTTACTTGAAAACAATTGCTCCAGCTGTGCCTTTTAAAAACCTTGTCTTAAACTAATGATTTAGTTTGCATTTAGAATGTATCGTGAAACAATTTTGAATAAAGTTTCAAACTGTGCGTGATGCTTGGAAGCCTGCAGAGGGAACCTTCCCTGACTTCAGCTGAAACAGGCACTGAAAATTCATTTTTAGGAACACTAGCAGAGAGCCCTGACTTTTTACCTGATTTGGCTTCCATGTTCTTTGCTAAGTTACATGTCTCAGAGAAGTGAGGTTGCATAGATACTCCCACCTTGATGATCTCATCATCCACTTCCAGTTCTTGGAGCAATGATGGCAAGACTTGAAATTCACCAGCTTCACAGGTCCTGGTCAACAGGGTCAAAATTGGATACCTGGTGTTATGTACTGAAGTTCTCACCCTGGGCCAGCAGGGGGATACTGTAGACAGTTTTCTCAGGTCTACATATGCAAATAAGGGATCAAAAGTGACGTTCAGTGATTGGATAGTTACAGAAAATGGTTACTGCTGCGTTCTAGTGGAGCTCTATATAAGCAGGCTGGCTGAACCCTTCAGTTCAGTTCTGTTCTGGCCTGTGAATAAACAAGAGCTGTTTGAAGAATCGCTGTGTCATCTGATATGTTCACCCACAACTTAACACCTAGGAATAGCCAACACGACGGACTATTGCTAGATGGGAACTACTGGCCCTTTTGATCGAGAAAGTGGATAGAGAAAAGTTTCTGTCTGCTCTCCTAAGACTGAAACTCATTGGCACCCAAGGAAGCTGAATGTTGGGAGATTCATGATAGGCAAAGGAAAGCACTTCTTCATACATCGCATAGTAAAACTGTGAAATTTGCTCCCACAAGTAGTAGTGATGGCCACTAACTTGGGTGGCTTTTAAAAAGAGTAGAAAAATTCACGTGTGATAAAGCTATCAACCGCTCCTAGCCAATATGGTTATTTTTTCCTCCACTATCAGAGGCATACTGCCAGTTTCCCACCTGTCAGAGCAGTGCTCCCCTGCATAATTCTTCTCTTGTTTATTAGGGAAAGGTTTCCTCATATCTCCTTGTCTCTCTTAGAATTGCCTTTTGTTGTTTGGTTTTGTTTAACCAGTCTTTGATAGTTTGTCAGTTTAGCTGTATGTTGTATGCAGTTAGGATGTGTGACTTTTAATGTGCAAAAACTTGCTTGAGGTTTTTTTTAAATCTGAGGGTAAAATCTGCTCCTTCTCCCACTCTCAATTTGGTAATCTCTTAGCCATCCCGGAGAAGCAGCTTAATCCCCATACCTTTGAAAAGAACATAAAGTCATTGCTAAGCCCAGAATTTCCTTGTCAGAATCAAACTGCAGTATCTTACTGCTTGCGGTTGAATGGTAACAGGCTCAGGGATGTGGTTTTGTTCTGTTTTGTTTTTTGTGCATCTACATGTTTTGCTATAGTGCCTCGGGAAAGTAATTCAGATGAGTGAGTCAACTCTCAATAGAAATAAATAAAGATAACAAAATCTCAAGAAGCCCTGTGATAAAAGACATTCCAGTTGTAATTAAAGTTCTCTTGCCTGACAGCACATCTTCATGCTATCACACCTATTGCTTTCATCTAATGAAATAGGATTAGCAGGAGTTAAATGGGATTCTTATTAAAGTAATATACATTAATTGGGCTTTCAAGGCACTAGAATGTTGATTTCTTCCTCTCTCTCGGACTCTTGATTCAACAATTTACAGATTCAAGCTAAGATGTAGCTTTTAACTTCTAGTTTCATATGTAACTTGGAAATATTGAACCAAGGTATTCATGTGCTTAAGGCAATATAACGTATTGCCTTAAGCACAGAACCAAACTTTTGCTGAAGACTGCTTCATTGTTTTCAATCAAGAGATAATCAATTACCATTATCTGAATACATCAATCTGGCTTCAGGCTTGATTTTGGGACAGAAATAGCCTAAGTTGCCCTGATTTACACGAGGAAATGGACAGAAATTTTAGCCTTTCTGAATCGCTTAGCAACTTTCAGTATTTATTGTATATTTCTGGATAGACTATCTGGGTCTGGCTTTGGAGGGACAGTGCTATGTAGGCTCTGGTCCTTCCTGGAGAATGAATTTGGTGTAATGGATAACTGCTCCTTCCCTTGACCTTTGGCCTATGTAAAGGTAAAGGTACCCCTGCCCGTACGGGCCAGTCTTGACAGACTCTAGGGTTGTGTGCCCATCTCACTCAAGAGGCCGGGGGCCAGCGCTGTCCGGAGACACTTCCGGGTCACGTGGCCAGCGTGACATCGCTGCTCTGGCGAGCCAGAGCCACACACGGAAACGCCGTTTACCTTCCCGCTGGTAAGCGGTCCCTATTTATCTACTTGCACCCGGGAGTGCTTTCGAACTGCTAGGTTGGCAGGCGCTGGGACCGAACGACGGGAGCGCACCCCGCCACAGGGATTCGAACCGCTGACCTTGCGATCGGCAAGCCCTAGGCGCTGAGGCTTTAACCCACAGCGCCACCTGCGTCCCTTATGGCCTATGTAGTGTCTTGCATTTCTACTTTGTGCCTCATGCTGGTGAACATATACATGAAATCACTGGGAGAAGTCATCTGGAGGTTTTGACTGAAGTATCACCAGTATGTAGATGGCACTTGGCTCCAGCTCCCTTTTCAGTTTATTCATCCTAAGAAAGTTGTTTGACTTCTGAACTGGTGCTTGGAGGCAAAACCAGGATGGATAGTTTTTAGGAAGCTGAAACTTAATTCCACCAAGATGGATATGTTGAGGAAACCGGCTAATTAGGATGGAATTTGCATCTGGTCTTAAATGGGTTTGTATTCCTGCTGAAGGACCAATCTATTTCCTCATAAATGGATGGGGAATGGTTTTAAAAGTGCAGAGATTGAGTCTGGTAATTGTGCTTCATCTGAAGCAGATGCACACCCCAACTATCTGATCTCTAGAAAAATACCGGCAGGTAACATTGTATGGGGGTTTTCAACTGAAAAGAACGGGTGGGTTATTTTGCTTAAAATTAGCGCTCAAATATAATGTTCACGGAAGTTCATTACCAATACTCATAAGACCAAGGTTGCTGTTTTTTTGAAGAGAGAGAGTTTCTGCCAGGACTCTCTTTAGCCTAGGACCCATGGTGCTCTAAGAAAATGCTGGTTATTTGGGAATTGGTGAGATGAAATAATCAAGATGTTGATGTTGGCTTGGTCAGAAATGTAAGCAGCATTGCCCCCAGACATAAAATAATCGGTCCAAGAGGAAAGGTATCTTTGTCCATGACGAAAGCTTTCTCATTTCTGTTCTGTTAACAGACAGGGATGTTAGGCTAAAAGAAACTGGAAAAATGAATTGATAACTAGGGCTGGCAGTATATTTGTGTGCTTCATAGTGGCAAAAACCAGATTCAGTTATGTCCCACTTGGGAGAGTCTTCTGCAGCAGGAACAAACAGATATGCTTATTTGGAAGACCCTGCTTTGAAGCATTAAGCTATAGTGACTGCCAGAGAGCCTTGAGCAAAAGCCACATCCAAATATCTTGGAACAATTTCAGAATGAATCCTGCACATAATGCAACATTTGCTACAATTACTGCATAGCTAATTGCTCCTCAGGCTCACCAGCTCTCTTGTACCTCTTCTGATTTGGAGAACAATGAAAACCAGAAAATCCTATTTCATATCTCCATCCTTCAGTATAAGAGGGATGAGGAGAAATCTGGAATGGAGTGCAAGAAATAGCCTGCCATCCACTGTAAACAAAGCCATCATCTTAAGAAGCAGATTATCTGATCCCCAAGCATAGGTTCAGCAGCCAGACATTAAACAGGAAATAGAGAGGGCACCATAAGTCATCTGAGATGTTTACAACTGCAGACGTTTAGTTATTATCTTCTTGGCCATGACTGAAATACAGTGGTACCTCGGGTTACATACGCTTCAGGTTACATACGCTTCAGGTTACACTCCACTAACCCAGAACTATAACCTTGGGTTAAGAACTTTGCTTCAGGATGAGAACAGAAATCGTGCAGCAGTGGCACAGCGGCAGCAGAAGGCTCCATTAGCTAAAGTGGTGCTTCAGGTTAAGAACAGTTTCAGGTTAAGAACAGACCTCCTGAACAAATTAAGTTCTTAACCCGAGGTACCACTGTATTGCTAAAATTTTGGTTAGTAAAGTTTTTCTGTTGCAAAAGCAATGCTGACTCATCCACACCAATGTTTTTGTTACATGCCACCCAATCACTGTGCTCTGCAAGAGAGGGCCTCTGGCAGACAATATCTCATTAGGAGGTCTAGTCTGTACTTTGTACAAATTGGACCTTTAGTCTGGCAGCACGATCCTCTGGAATTCCCTCCCATAACATATCAGACAGCCACCATCTCTATTGTCTTTTGGGGGGGGGAGCAATGGGAGAAGCACCACTCTCGGGGTGCTGATGCTGTGAACCCCTCCATTGTAGGCTCAGGCTGTATATATGTGTAAATAAACCATATATCACAAAGACACCACAGTCTCTGCTGTGTCTTATTTCCAAAAGGAAACAAAAACACTAGGTAAGCACATGGAACACTGGGAATCTTGTACTGCTCAGAGATTAGGGTGGTGGGCTACACTACAATTAATTCAGTTAACAAATCTAGTTTTCATAATAGCTTCTATATTAAAGAGAGATGGTACTAATGTTATTTCTCAGATCCACATGAGATTTCCCCCTTTTAAAAGCACTAATGTAAATTTGGCTGCTTTCCATCCCTCTGGTATAGAGGCCAGTTTTATATTTATTTTATTAAATAATGGGTGAACATCCTTTCTTTGTGCTAACCTGTTCCTGCTAATCTGTTACTTGATAATTTTTCAGATAAATCTCTAGCAAACACTTTGTCACCTCTGCTTGATATAAGGTATCAAATGCTAATCCTACAGAGAGCAGACTCACTGAAATTAATGGAGATGGCTAACATAGTTTTATTCAGTTCAGTGACTCTGAGTATAAATTGTGGCTTCCTATATACTAAGGGTTATGGCAGCTTTAGCAGCCTCCCTCATTTCTGCCTCTTGGTCCCCTCCTCTCCAGCCTCCACTTCTGCCTCTGATTCTGGACTGCTGTTTGCCACAGCCTCTTCCTGCTCATGAAACCCTGTTACCTCATCGGCTTCTGAGACCTCCTCCTTCCATTTGGCTCCCTCTTCTCCCTCTGACCACTCATCATCATCCCCCCACCAATCCCCTGGCTCTGAGCCTTCTTTTCCTGGGGGTTCCCTTGGGGACCCTCTACACCCAGCCAGGCCTTGACATTGGCATGTTAGAACAATCTAAAATAGTTTTATGTGTTAGAATTAATACTTAGAATTCTTAAAGTGCAGTTCTTAGAGGCCCTTCCCCAAAATTGTACTTGAGCTGTGTAATAGGATGTACAGTCTGAGCAAAGTGTGTAACTTGGAATAGTCAAGAAGTCCTGGGATGCCTTGAAGAGGTCATTGCAGTAATCAAGTCTCACAGTTATGTAAGCATAAATAACTGTGACTAGGCTGTGATAGGAAGTTATAGTTCAGAAACCTTTCCTTGCCATCTTGATTGATAGTGATCAGCAGGGGAGCTTGCCCTCTGTGAGACAAACAAGAATTTATTTTGAACAGGCATGAGGACAAAAGATAAGTGCAAAGGATATCTCTGAAACACAGGCTAATGTAGAGAAACTGTAGACGTGTTGAACAAACAAGACAACAAATATATAAATCAGTATGAAAAGCTTCTGAGCTGAATGAGAAAACAACTAACTAACTAAATAAATAAATGAAACATTCTAAGTTGGGGGACATTACATATTTTTATTACCAAAAACTTCTGGAAGATGCCAAGATTTTTTTTATCAATAAGGGCAAACAGAGTGTTAAAAACTTTTTTAAGGAGCTGGTGAATTTCACAGCTAATGAGACATATGGATGCTGAGATGAAAAGATGTAAAGAGGTGCCATGCCTGCATTAAGTTGCCCTGTAACTTCAATAGAAGGGCAGTGGGATGATTTTTCCAATCCTAGAATAAATATTCAATGAAGCTGGGTGACAACAAGCTGAACTGAATCCTAGGCATGATCTTGGCTATTAGGCAGGGGGTCTTGCTGGAACTCTGAGATGATTAGTTATCACTATAAACCTGCGATGAGTTTCATTAAACTGACAACTATTCCAGGGGGTTAAAATGTTGGTCAGAAGCTTTTCCAAAAGACTATTTAGGAGGATTTATAGTACATGTACATATAGTACATGTAATAATACATATTCTTCAAAATCTTATTCAGTGTCATGGCTGGGAGCAAATGCAGTTTTAATAGACCTACTCCTTCCTTTACTATTCAGAGCATTCACCTTTTCAAATGATTATCTTTCATGAGAATCCTAGAGCAAAGAAGAACTCTCACACTTAATACATAAAATATGTGGGTTTATGCTGCAGGTCACATGCAAACATGAAGCTGTGATGGACCTGTGTGATGATGATGATGATGATGATGATGATCATCATCATCATAGGTGCTGGAAAAATACTACCATTAATGCAACTAGTCAGTGGAACATAAGTGGGATTTTTTTTGCAGGAGGATTATTCTAGATGTCATTTTTGGGGTCCATTCCACTCTAGGATGAGATTTTTGCAAAGAAAAGGGGAGTGCTAAAGAGGTCAAATCAGTTTTTGGATAAGTTAATTGTCCTGGTCATTCTGTTAAGTACAGTGGTACCTTGGGTTACATACGCTTCAGGTTACAGACTCCACTAACCCAGAAATAGTACCTCGGGTTAAGAACTTTGCTTCAGGATGAGAACAGAAATTGTGCTCCAGCAGCGCGGCAGCAGCAGGAGACCCCATTAGCTAAAGTGGTGCTTTAGGTTAAAAACAGTTTCAGGTTAAGAACGGACGTCCGGAACAAATTAAGTACTTAACCTTAGGCACCACTATATCCCTTTGCCTATTTAAAGTGTTATAAGTAAAAAAAAAACACAACCTGCTTGTTTCCCCTTATGGGGTACCCAAGAGCCCACATAGAGTCCTTTTGTAGGTTCTCTATCGGTAGGAGAAAATAACAGAGACCAACCAGAGAATATTGAGAAGCAAAGCAGCTACTAAGCCTGATCTTTATTAACTTTTGCAACAGGGTGCTCCCCCACAGGCAGGAGAGACGAGGAGGACCCATAGCCATGCGCGCAAGCCATTTTAAATTGCCCACCCTGGAGTTCAAGACCACCCCCCCAGATACATTATACCTACATCACAAAAAAGGCGGTCTATAAAAGAAATTTGAGTGCGTTGTTTATCTCCTGTCTGGCAAGTTACCTGATTGCATTATCTAGGTGTGCTGGGCCAGGGGGTAACCCAAGCAACACGGTCCAGGTCTGGTCCAGAATCCAAGGGTTCTGTGAGGAGTCAGTCCAACAGGGCCAAGGCAGGACACCAGGCAAGGTCTCAGGCAGGTTCTAGCAAACAGCAAAGTTGCTCCCGCAACCTGGTGCGGGGTCCGACAGTCTTTTATCTCTGTTGGGGTAATGGCCGGTCCTGATCCCCCGGTGACTCACCTCCCTGTCTCGCCCAAAGGCGAGCACTCCTCCTGCGAGTACTCAGGTCTCTCCTTCTCTCAGTCTCTGCAGCTCAGGAGATGTTGGTGGGTTACTAGACCCAGAGGCCACCTCAGCCTCTCCTGACCCAACTGGTTGTGGAGCAGCTGTAAGTGATTGCCCAGCTGAAGGCAACAAGGTAATCCCCACATCTGGAGCCAGGGCAGGCTCAGGCCCCTGACTTGGGCCAGCTGGTGCTTGTTGTAAGTGAACCTGTGCAGACTGGGGCTCTTCAGAATCTGGCCCCAATTTGGTTTAGATGCTGCCTGAGGCAAAGGATCCAGTGCGGACTGAGACTCCTCTGGTTCCGAGTCCAAGCCCGAGTCCCAGGCCATCACACTAGGTTTTGGCCACTCTTTTGTTATTATAACAACTTAATTATTGAATCTAGGTCACAGGCTCACACCCTGTTCATATCTTGAATGTGCCCTTAAGACAGGATTTGTGAGGAAAGAGACAATGGGGAGGTTTCCCACTTTGACCTTGCAGAGAAATATTTGAGGTCAATTTGTTCAGGACCTAATCTATGGGGTTTCAGAGATGTGGTATATATTTACAGTTATGAACATTTAATTTTTTATATATGACCTTGAAATTCTTATAACATAAAGAATACAGGTTGCCACAGTAACCACTAGCTGAAGATACGTGGAAGGGTTGCCATGCCTTTGCTGGCTGGAGATGGAGAGACTTTATGAATAGAAAAGCTTCCCCAGTTCTGAAATTCACTTTCCCGCCACTTGGAAGGTGATGTTGCCAGTTACACGGATGTGATGGAGGGGCTGAGGTCAATGGGCATATTCCTACTTTCCCACTCAAACTATGTAATCGTTTGTGGGAGAGAATGCTCAGAAGGGATTTCCTTTTACAGCACTGCTGTGACAACAAAAAGGAGGTATAGAAAATCTCATTGGACCTTCTCTTCAGTTCCTTGGAAGAAAGAGAGTCTGGAAAGTGATGTGTCTTGGTAAGATGGCTTGAAGAACATGACGTTCCTCACCTTCCAGCTGGGGAAAGCATAAAACTTTCTTGAGTTTATAAGCAATCCTTAATTTTATTTTAAGGAGGCTGGTGCCTTTTCTTTGTTGATATATAACACAGGGATGTCTTTGATACTGACACCAAACAGGGTTCTGCTTAGTTGTGCAAACTATCATCCTATAGCCTTGAGTCATATGAATAGAGCAGTGTTTACAGAACAGCAGAGAGGTCATTGCAGTACACTGTAGTTTTCTCAGTTGTTATTGTAAGCTCAGGTATTAAACTGAAAGCATGCTGAAGACAGCCATTATGTCAAAAAACTGGACTTAGGACCAGACAATCCTTTACATGTATAATTCTGCTTTGTAAGAGAGTAATTTCGCCATTCTCAATTCAATCTTTGTACACATTTCTGCTTTGCACAAAGAAGTTATTTATAACATTTTAAAGCATTTTGTTGCCCGCTTCAGATAATCTGCAGTCAATAAGCATATAATGAAATCAGGTTGTGATGGCCACTTTGCAGCCACTATGGATCCAGGCTGTTTTGAAAGAAGGGGAAGTCTCCACCTATCACAAGGTATACTTCTCTGATCAGCTCACTGTTCCCTTTTGAGAACTGCTTCTACCAGATAAATGGGAGAATTATTTCTACATGGTTGCCCTGAAGCCTGTATACATAGTGAAGTAGCCTGAGCAGGTTAAAATGAGAAAAGACCACACCAGAAAGTCACTACAGTGGTACAGTGGTACCTCGGGTTACATATGCTTCAGGTTACATACGCTTCAGGTTACACACTCCGCTAACCCAGAAATAGTGCTTCAGGTTAAGAACTTTGCTTCAGGATAAGTACAGAAATCGGGCTCCGGCGGTGCGGTGGCAGCAGGAGGCCCCATTAGCTAAAGTGGTGCTTCAGGTTAAAAACAGTTTCAGGTTAAGAACGGACCTCCGGAACAAATTAAGTACTTAACCCGAGGTACCACTGTATATTCCTTTTGGAGCAAATGAACAAACACACACAAGTCTCTAAGCATATTATCTGAATACAGAATCTTATACAACGTTCTTTGTTGTTCTCTGTATGATTCTTATCGTTTCCTTGCCTGACTCTTTCCCCTGCTTTGTACCACGCTGAGATCCACTTTGATCTAAACGCCTCCAGGCTGGCTACCTGCAGATATTGACCTCCCTTGTCAATCACAGGCCTCACGCAGCAGGCTATAGGAAGTCATGGAAGCCCTCAGCACAGAGACCGCCAAACTCCTTGTCTGCAATGAATTCTTTTTCTTCCCAACTGAACCCCAAGTGCAATTCTAGGCTTCACAAATTAACCCTATACAGTCATATCTCGGGTTAAATATGCTTCAGGTTGAGCGTTTTCAAGTTACACTCCACGGTGACCAGGAAGTAGTGGAGTGCGTTACTTCTGGGTTTTGCAGTTCACGCATGCACAGATGCTCAAAATGACGTCACACACATGCATGGAAGTGGTGAAACGCGACCCATGCACGTGCAGATGCGCAGTCGTGTGTTATGTTCTACTCAGGATGCAAATGGGGCTCCGGAACGGATCCCATTCGCATCCAGAGGTACCACTGTAATCTCCAAATAAGGGAGGGGAAACCTTTTAATCAAAAATTTTAATTTTTACAATATTTTTGTAAACCACTTAAAAAGCTTTCTTATAATCAAGTATATATAAATTTTGTTATGTAAATATATACGCAACAGACAAGGACGATGCATATGCATCCCCATAGACACAACAGTCCACCCAAGTGAAACTCATACAAAGAAGCTTACTGCAATGAAGTTCAGTTCTTTTACAAAGGTAAAAGGCATGTTGGGTGGGATCAGCATGAATTTGACTCCATGTAGCACCGCATGTTGAGACTAAGTGGTCACCAACCATTTATTCACTAAGCAGTTGTATTGATTCCCCTCACCCCATGGTCCATTTGAACGGTCTGTCATTGTGCAATATCAAATTGAAATAGGCTTGTAAATAGCCTCAAATCCAATCTCTTTAAATAGATGCTTGGCTTGGGCAAGAAATGAGACTCCCCTCCCACGCTGCTACATTTACTGAAAATCCTTTTTGCAAGAAAAAGGAAGGAAAAAGAAAGGAATTCATTCCTCCCTCTCCCCAAGAGGTGCAAATGATACTTACTGATCAGCATAGCTGTTGATTACTGGAATGCTAATTTATGCATTCTTTAAAGACATTTTTTAAAATTTGCATTTCTGCTGTTAACATATATGTTAACTGATAACCCCTTGCAAACAGAATTTCCTTTGTTTTGCTCCTTTCTTTTGCAAGAAGAAATTTCAGCAAATTTATCACTGGGATGGGGGGGGTGGGGAGAATCCAAGTTCTCAACAATTACTTCATTTGCTTATATTCTAAAGGTTAAAATAAAAGCAAAGTAGCTGTTGAAATAACAATATTGTTAAGAATGCTTTAATTATTCATTGCTTATTTGTTTTTTAAAATCTTTTATCTACAGGGATTGCAGATAAAGCACTATCCTTTCTTCAGGCAGTTTCAGCTCAGCAAGATGCCTCCACCTCCTACACAGAGAAACTAATATGGTTTTGTAAAAGGTTGGTTGTTGTCTCAGCTGTTGCCAAGCTACATGACTGAACCTCAAGGTGCAACGTTTCCTGCTTTATTGCATTCCTCCCAAGAGACTTGATTCAGGACACTTACTGCTTCAAGAGCCTCAGAAAACTGGAACAAAATTCCTCATCCTCGACTCTTCCCATTGCCTTCAGGTTGCCAACAAGCCTTCGACTCTCCAAAAATAAGTTTGTGCATGAGATTGAAATACCTTTGTAGTGGAGGCTCATCCCTTAGGGCAACTGGGGCACTGCTGCACCAACCTCCCATCAGAAGGTTTCAAATTTCAGCAGCGCCTTGTGTGAGCCCAAAATTCAGTGCCCCTCTGCCTCTCACATTCTGTTCTGCTCAACTCGCTGCATCATAGTTGCAATGCCTTGTGGCTCCCTCTAGGCTCAACTCCCTGTGCTGCAGAACTGGCCATGCTGCCCTAAATCTGCCTCTGTCTCCATCTTCCCTTGCCTGCATTCTACATCCAGTCCAGCGGGTGGCACTGCCTTCCAGATTCCTCTTCTCATTGTTCCCCCTTCTAGAACTCAGCAGGGAAGAGGATGGGGGCAAAGCTATGCTTAGTTGGTTCTTACTGTCATGGGCTCTAGCTTCACCTACTATTGACATTCCTGCCTTCTGTCCTAATGGGCACTAGACATCACATTTGTGTTGACGAGGCACAATGTTGAATCCTGCTCCTGTTAAATGCTGATAAATGCACTTTATTCTGCAATGTTCCTTAAGGTCCTTACTGTCTTTGCCACTGCAAGAACTTTTTATCAGGATCAATTCAGTTTATTAGTCAACCTTAGAGATACTAGTGAAGTTTATCAGTCTCAGATCTAGACGTGAGCATTAGTGGTCAACATTCTTTTTCAGTCTCATATTAAAATCTGAAATGGAGACAAATTCCTAGTTTGTCTCCCAACTGTCCACTTGTACCCATCATCCACCCTTCATCTTTATAATCAGCTTACATGCCAGGCTAACAGCAGACAGTTTCAGGGACGGAGAAGGCAAAGTGACAGTGGCTGCATACCTGAAATATCTCAAGGGGCAAGAACACCCACCAAGTGGGTTATTGTGGCATGGGGTTGCACATCCACCAACAATATAATCCAATGGAGGGAACTTGGGGGCTTAGTGGGTGGAAATAAACTGGATTAAATGCAAATTGTCTTAGAAATAATCTCAACTCTTCCCTCCCAAATGGGAAATGGCTAAGCTTAGTTTTGAGCCAATCTGATGGCAGACATGGGTTATTCCTCTAGGAATAACCACTTACACCACCTTAAAATAGCATGATGCAAAGTACAGAATACAACTTGAACCTCCAGAATACTTTCATGTCTCTTCCTAGGCTTCCAGGATGGGAGATCTACTCTAAGCATGTTGACAATATTGCTGTTAGAAAGTAATACCTTATAAGTGGGTCAGTTTATGAGCATCATCAACTCCCATAACCTGAATTATTAACTCCCCAAGTAGTTTTTGCCTTATGAAGACATTGATGCATGCATGGCAAATATCTTCAGTTTCCGCCATACCACATGCACACTTGAACCCTACTTTGCAGATTAAAGATACATTGGCTCTTCACTAAAGTTCTAAGAGTTTTTCATTCTACCTATTCTTTTGCCTTTTACAACTTTCCCTGCCTGGTAAGTGCAATCTTGTCTCTGTTTAAGAAAACATTTCTATAATGCTACTTTAAGAAACAAGCAGAAAACCCCCAAAAGTTAAGACTTGTCACCTTTTGAAACAAAACATCAAACGAGGTAGAAATAATGCCAAGTCAATGACATTTGAACAGATGAACATTGTCGTGATCAAGCATGTAGCTATGACATTTGCAATTGCCCTTTGACTAGCACTGAGACTGAACCAAACAAGAGCACAAGCTAGTGAGCAGCACCCTTTATCTGAAACCACTTTAAAGCTAAGGTGCTGTTATTATATCCTGAAGGCTCATCATATCCATATTCTGCTTCTCTACATGGCAGAAGTTACAAGAGCCCTATTCAGCCCTCCCACAACTAATCCTTGTAACTACAGAATGAAAAGAGATCATTCTTACAACCAGAATGTCAGACAGACAGACAAAGATGAGGAGGGAAAAAGCAGGATGGTGGAGGTCTGTGGGATCTTCTCCTGGAAATAGTTTCTTACTGCTTTACCTGAGGTAAGACTGATGGGCACATGAGGTGGTGCCTTCTCTGTGTTGGAAGATATACTCTCTTTCCACTTGCTTAATGTGGCTGAACATTCAAAACACAGTTTTTAAAATAGATAAACAATTAAAAGGAAAAAAGGGGGAAAAGTTTACCTCATGGAATACTAAGTTGAGGATGATTAATAAGAAAACATGGTCCTCATGACTCCCTGTGTGTGGCTTTCCACATGTAGAAAGGAGCTTTCTTCAGTTCCCTTATTCTGATGAAAGCACTTCCAGGCTGTACCCCAGAAGCATCTAAAGTTCAGGGACCTTCTGGAGCATCACCCCAAAGGCTTGAGAGCCCGTCACTCGAAGGCTATAGACATGCAAACCACTTCCTTCATGTGTATGGATGAGCCTCTCTGTATCACAGGTGTTATGTTAATATCGTTCTTACTTTCTTGCATGCCAATGCCAGGTGATGTGTGGTGGTGGGGAACAAAAGAGAACAAAGATGCCCAGGTCCTACCCTCAGGCTTACAATCAAAGTGAAATGAGGTACACAGGGGAAGGGGTGGGAAGTGGTAGGAAATGATGGAAACAGACATTTCTCCTATCTTTCAACAAATTCCTTTCATCAGCAGTCTCTCCCACTGACAGGCTGACTGTGTTTATCTGCTGCTGCTCTTCAGTACTTTTGTTTCTTTCTTGTAATGCAGTTATTCTTCCTTTGGTTTCCAGGCTTGTGTTTTCTTGAGAGTCGTAGCTTTCTGTCTAAAGAAAGAAGATCTAGGCAGCTGCAATCCATTACTCACTTAGGGAGCAATCCACGTTCTCCCACAGACAGCCCAAAGGCACTGGAGAAGGAGTAGCAGGACCACCAACAACACCTGAAGCATTCCTGTGCATGATATCTAGGGTGGAAAGTGGAACTGGGGGGCTGGATCCTGGACCAGCTCAGTCAACCCTGATCCTGGAAAGCTCTGTTTAGGGGCTTTCATTTCTGCATTTGGAGGGTGGAAGGGAGAGTTCTGCTCCAACAAAGTGATGCTGGTGGGAGGCTAACCCAACCCCTCCCGCCCACCCAGCCTAGCCCAGCACAAAGGGAGATTATATTGTTCTGTTACCTGTTTACCTGGAACTCTGTTACCTGAAACCTTCTCTTTCTCCATACCACCAAAATCTGTTCCCCTTTGGTCTTCAGAAAGCTACTTTCCATTGTTGCTTGGAGGGGGACGACAAAGGTTGATTTAAATGCGGGAGATCACAATGCACCTATAGTGTTTTCAGATTTAAACAAAACTGAATGAAAATTTCAGGGAGCCCCCAAGGAATAGTAACCACATTTCAGATAAATGGGTCTGGGGGCTTTGGTGCTAGACACCAAGATAAAGCTGCCCTACTACCCGTGTGTACTCTTTTTTCACATGGTCTGCAGCAATGCTGTTTGGCAAGACCCCTGCAAGTGTTACATGCACGGATACATGCATATCTAATAGCCATCTAAAACAATATGTGAGGCTTCTTTGAGTAATGGTATTTAACCCATAAACAGAAGCTAAACTGTGAGTCTGCAGGCAATGCTGGGCATTATTCCATTTCCAGATAAACTGGCCAATTTCAGTGCTGGCTTGCTATCAATCACTCTTGCGCCCCTCTTGGCATCTGAATTATAAGGAAAAGGCTCCAGAGTTGGTTGAAAGTTGTTTAAAAAATTAAGCATAATTAAGGGGGGGGGGACAGCTTTCAAAACACAGGTTCAGTGTTGTTAAACAACACAGCTTGTTGTTCAGGTGTTTCAGGTCCAGCTGCTTCTGTCTCTCCTTTGTTCTAAACTGATTCCAAAACACCCTGATCTGTTTCAGATCTGAATTGGATCTGCAAGGAGGACCGGCCCTAATAGAAAGGTGATAAATGGAATCAGGTAGTAAAGTAAACACGTTGGACTGTGACAGCTAGATGAGGAGGAACTGTCTTGTTGTCCCAAGCTAAAGCGAACAAGTTTGTAAAGAACATCCTTCTTCTTGAAATGTCAGGTGAACCTTTTCAATCTTGAGGGCTGCATTCCCTTCTGAGGAATACTCTGAGGGTCACATGTCAGAGGCAAAAGTAGGTAGAGCAATGAATATAAATGTTACCTTTGGATAGCAGAGTAGTTTTTACATAAACCCACCCCACTCTATGCTCTCGCTAGCCTTTAACCAGGCAAGCAAGAGGCATTATCATGTTTCATTCAGTCAAGAACTTTCAGGGTGAGAAGCAGTGAAGGGTGTGGCCTGGGGAGAGTTATGAGGGCCAGATAGATTGACCTGGAGGGCCACATCCAGGGTCCCAGCCCTGAGGTTTCCCACCCCTGACATAGGTGGACCCACAGATAAGATATATGACAGCAATGAGTTATGATAGGTGGGCAAAACTTCATTTTTGAAAAATGAAATCTTTCATTACTACAACCATCATACTCAAAGAGATGATTATACAATAATAGTAAATACTATTCTACATATACATATGTAATTAACACATAATTTCGGAGAGCCACATTTTGTTCTTAGGTATAGGTAAGGAATCACACAGATTGTTGTAAGATATAAAGTCCCGCCAGATTGCATAAAATGGTTCTACTGGTTCTATGCCTTTCATCACATGAAATCTTTTTCTTTTCTGACAGTGAGTGTAGAAGTTTCAGGTATTTGATCCTCAAAAGTTTTAGGCACTTTAACAAAAGTCTGTAGTTCATTTGCTGTACACACAAACTCCCACTGGAGTTTTTCTTCTTCTAACCATTTGAGGTCTGAGGTTTGATGAAAAGTCCTCTGCAGGCTGTGTAGAAATAGGTCATGAATCATGAAATGCATTTTTTAGGTATGTTTTGTGTTTCTCATTTGAACTCACATAAAGAGCATAATCCTATTCTGTTTTGTTTTTTCCTAACAAAGAACAGTATAAGCATTAAATCATGGGCAGACTAAGAAACCCTGTGAATAGCTGTGGGAATAATGGTCTGTTTTCTGTGATGTGAGTGGCTAAGCAACACTGCACATATTATTGTATCCTCAAAAGAAGATGAATTTGATTTCTAGGTCACTGAGACAGCTCTAGCTTGTCAACCAGCAAAAAAATAAAAAAGGTCCAAAACCCAAGTTTGTAATATGCATCTTAAAATGGTAGTTCTTTTCCCTTTGCCAAGGGTCATTGTTAATATGTTTATGCATGTCAGCCTCCTTTCATTTAGTTTATTTCAATTCTCTGTTAAGGATACTTTTACGCTGTATCTATTTTTGAACAATGAGATTAGCTCTGAAGTATTACCTGCCTTTCCATTCTGGGAAGGCAGCCAAATCTGTAAGTGGATCTGTCTCTAAGCAGAAGGATATATTAACACGTCCAAATTGAGCGCTAAACACACAAACATTATTGCCTGATTACCTTCACTGAACTTCAGATGCCTTGCTGGATGCTTCTGTTAGAGGCAGAAGTGTGTCTTCAGCTTCATAAAGATGACAGATGTTGGGGCTTGTTCTGGACAGGATGAAGCTACAGCAAGTAAAAAAACAAAAACGTAAAGGTAAAGGACCTCTGGACAGTTAAGTCCTGTCAAAGGCAACTAGGGGGTTGTGGCGCTCAATTCGCTGTCAGGCCAAGGGAGCCGGCGTTTGTCCACAGACAGCTTTCTGGGTCATGTGGCCAGCATGACTAAATTGCTTCTGGCACAACAGAACACTGTGACGGAAACCAGAGCACACAGAAATGCCATTTATCTTACTGCTGTTTACCTTCCCGCCGGAGCAGTACCTATTCATCTACTTGTACTGATATGCTTTTGGCAGAAGCTGGGACAGAGCATTGGGAGCTCACCCCGTTGAGGGCATTCAAGCCGCTGATCTTCTGATTGGTAAGCCCAAGAGGCTCAGTGGTTTAGACCACTGCACCACCTGCGTCCCTCAACAGCAAGTAGAAGAAAAAGAATGAAGGGGAAAAAATACTGCATCTAGTTGCTTTGCATTGTATCAGCAGGGTTTTTTGTTTGTTTGTTTAAATGAAAGACTCCAACTTCTGAACCCTTATGGGGAAGTGCCATAGCTCAGTGGTAGAGCATCTGCTTTTGGCAGGGCATCTCAAGGTAGGACTGGGAATGCCCCCCACTTGCAACCCTGGAGAGCCACAGTCAGTCAGACAATTTCTGAGCCAAGTGGAGCAGCAGTCTCCATACCCTTCAATATTCCACAGAAGAAAATCAGGATGCATGGCTTTCGGGCTTCTCTCCCACACAAGTCATGTAATTTACACAAGAGCATGGCCCCCCAAGCATCTTTTAGCATCGTCCTCTTGCAGGAGCCAAAGCAGGATATCCCAAGAACCAATCAGAAGCCAGGATGGCTTCTGTAATTCCAGGATGTTCCACTCAAAGTGGGACAGTTGATGCGTATGCCAGTATAAGACAACTTTCTGGGTTCCTATAATATCCTAAGGAAGATACTGCACTGTCCTAGTTGCTCTTCTTTGGCTATTCTTTCCAGAATTTCTTTATTTCATTTTTGATAGTGCATTCAGAACTGCACACACTGTTCCATTGTTCCAGTTGATTTAAATAACAGTGTTATATATTTTCCTTCCATTCCAAACAATGCTGAATATTGAATGATTTTCTTTCTTCATTGCCAAAGTACAATGAGCAGTTGTTTCAATGACTTATTTTCTATTCTAATCGTGTTGTTTATTTCCTTAATGCTTTAGAGCTTATGCATATGTAAAAGTTTCCCACTTTCTTCATTAGCACTGACATTGAATCTTGTCTGCCCAATTAATTACCTAGTGTTTGAATTATCCTTTCTAACTAGTCTACATGGGATTTAATGATCTTGAATAATTGGCTGCCATATGCACAGTTGGCTAAGCCATTCTTAATTTAGGCTACAGATCATTTGCACTTACTTGGGAGCAAAATACCATTGAACTTGGTGGGACTAATATCCAAGTCAACATGTAAAGGACCAGGCTGTGCATCAAATAGCACCAGACAGCTCAAGTACAGATGCACCCGGGAATCACATGGTGAAAAATGCTTGATGATTCCCAACTTTGAGTCAGTTGCCAGTCCATAAGAAAGCTTGTTCTATTATTCTATGTTAATGTGTGTGTATATATATATATATATATGCTTAAGGTGGGGATGCAGTTTTTAAGTGTGCAAATCTTAGAAGTCAACAGCTTGCTTTCTTCTTTTTCAAAGAGTCGAATATATGGTGGCTAGATGTGACAGAGGACAGGGCTCCTGTACTTTAAATAGTTTTATAAAAGAGGGCATTTCAACAAAAGTTACCTGCATGACCAGCTGCATCTGCTTTGCAAGAAGGTGGTGATATATAAATACAGTGTACCTCAGTTTATGAACTTAATCCGTTCTGGAAGTCCGTTCTTAAACTGAAACCGTTCTTAAACCGAGGCACGCTTTCCCTAATGAGGCCTCCCACCGCCAATGCCCTTCCACCATTCGGATTCTGTTCTTAGACCGAGGTAAAGTTCGCAAACCGGGAACTTTCGGTTTTGCAGAGTTCGTAAACCAAATCGTTCGTAAACAGAACTGTTCTTAAACCACTGTACAGGTACCACTGTAATATAAATAAATCAATGCATGAAATTAAAGGTGCAGCAGCCCTCTCCTCTTTTGCACTTTGCCACTCATGCTGGAAAGGAGGTAAAAATCAACTTCTATTTCTCTACAGAAGCCTAAAGGTAAAGGGGTCCCTGACAATTAAGTCAAACTGCGAACGACTCTGGGGTTGCGGCACTCATCTCACTTTACAGGCCGAGGGAGCCTGCATTTGTCCGTTTCTGAGACAGTTTTTCTGGCTCACGTGGCCAGCATGACTAAGCCGCTTCTGCTGAACCAGAGCAGCGCACGGAAACACCGTTTACCTTCCCGCCGGAGCGGTACCTATTTATCTACTTGAACTGGTGTGCTTTTGAACTGCTAGGTTGGCAGGAGGTGGGACTGAACAACGGGAGCTCACCCTGTTGCGGAGATTCAAACCGCCGACCTTTCGATCGGCAAGCCCAAGTGGCAAAGTGGTTTAACCCACAGCGATACCCCTGTTTAATTAGGCCCAATTTGTTCAGGAACAAGTGTCAAACAGCCTAGATGTTTGCACTCTGGTTTTGACAGCTCTCCTTCAAGGTGAACAGCAGTTTGGGGAGAGGGGTACTATCATATGCACTGTGGCATGAGAGGGTCCCTCTGCCATCTTGCTTTTAAAGGGGAGCATCCTGAAGTCAAACGTTCTGAAACAATATGAGAACTAGAACAGAGCCATCCTTTAAAATGTGCAATTCTCTAGCCAAGTAATGTAAGCAAAAATGTATATACTGGGGTGAAATGTGCATAACAACACATATATTAGTGAATACAGCACCAAGAGAGCATTTCATTAGGGAACATTGCTCTGTAAAATGTGTACATTAGGCAAAATAGCATGCAAACGTATATTAAGAAAAAACCCACACTAAAGTGCTGATGAATCTTCATGAGGGGCTTTAATAATTGCAAACTGAAATGAAATTTCAGAAAACTGAATTTCAGATTGGGAAAATGAGAACATGAAAGCCCTTGAATTTGATAGACTCTGCCTTCCCTACTCAGCCCCTCCTATTTCTTTTATTATTATTTTTTAAAAGAAGCATCAAACACAATCCTGCATATATTTTTTGTATTGTCTAGTTTGGTCCTCTTAATTCTGCTTATTAAAAAAGTGCTGATATACTTTGAAGACTAGAGCAGTGACTGAATACCGCCGGCATTTATTCTTTCCTATATTAATGCTAAAAAGAATTAGCATTAATGACACTGTTTCAGTAAAATAGTCAAGGTGAAAGACTACAACTACGCTTTTGATCAAGGACAGAATAGAAGTGTCTAAAAGTGACAGTTTGAATTAAATTAGTGGGTGATTTTTTAATAGAAGTTCTTGTCTAGCATCTCATTAGCTCCTGCACACTATTCCAGAGCCAAAGGTATTGGCTATGAAAATAAACTGATTATAGTTTCCTTAAAAGGTGATGCACTAAGCTAATCCTCAGCAGTTACAGGTGTTGGCATTTGACATGATAAAACACAAGAGAAATAATTGAATGCAAATTGCTTGGTGTTGGATGAAGGGGGAAAAAAGAGAGATAATAAATAATTTTCTAAGTAGATAAACCTTATTTGATAATGATGATGATGATGACACATCTCAAAAGAATATAAGCAAAGCACTCAGTGATCATACCAAGGGTCTATCTGGTCCAGCTTTATAAAGCTCAGTATATAAACTTATTAGCCATCAGGGCAGTTTTATGTCTTGTGAGCATTTATAAATTAAATGGAGGGGGAACCTCAGGCACAGAGGATGAATTCAGCCCTCTAGGCCTCTTTATCTGGCCTGTGAAACTTTCCTCAGATCCCACCCATGACTGGTCCTGCCTCATACCACAGGTATTTTTGCTCTTCTGGAATGTATCCTTGAACTCTGACCGTGCCTCTTGCTTGTCCAGATGGAGAACAGAGAAGTCATGCCCTCCCACATTCCCTTGATGAAAATTGGGACATGGGAGTGCGGCACCCAAAGACGCATGTCTTTCGTTGCCATGCGAGATAGCTTGCTTGTGTGTCTTTTGGTGCAGAGCTCCTGCCTGAGTCAGCTGACTCATGGGAGAATGCAGCACAGCTGCAACTGCCAGTTCACTCCCAGGACATTCCAGGATAAAACAATTGCTTCTGTAGTTCTGAGAATGCCCCATTAAAACAGGGGTGGCTGGAGAGTCTGAGAGGTGTGTGCACAAAAGGTGAAATTTACATTCATTTTCCCACCCACATTTGCCTCTGGTCCTGTCCACCAATGGCATGTGGCCCCTGAAGGTTTTCTAGAAGAAAATGAGCTGGGCTGAAAAAGTCCCCCCAGTCCTGCCCTGCCTTAAGCATGCCATTTATGTCCATTTTGTCATGGTGGTAGCTACCAGATTTTATTAAACCACTCTCATTCTGTTCTGACTTTTAAAACATGCTCTTGACCTGCTTTCAGTATTTTTTTGCAGCAGTCAACAGAGCCCCCATTAAGTTTTGATGTTCCGATCTCACATCTTTTAAGACGTCCCAGAAGATTTATTATTATGGGTCTCTCAAATTCACTAATACTTTGAGATCAGCATCTCCGAGGAAGCATGTAGGAACAGTTTGTCTCTTGCTGGGACGGCACATAGCAATGTCTGTAATTTTTATGTGCCCTGGTTTCCCTAGTGAATACAAAATTTCCGAGCCTCTCGTCACAACCCTGTACTCACAGAATTGCTTTGTCAATAATAGGGATGCTGAACAGAGTGCTTCTTTCACAAATTAAGACTTAGCCCTCTATAGAGCAATAATAAAATATCTATGGGGAGGGGAGCTACAGTTGAACTAGAGTCCCTCGACACAGTGCAACTATTATTTGTTATTATTGGTATATTATGTTTGGGCAAATGTTTGTAGCAAGTAGCATTCAGAAACAACTCCAATTGTGGAGGCAGAGCATAGCCATCATGGCTTATAATCATTAGTAGCCCTCTCATCCATGTATTTGCCAAATCCTCTTTTAAAGACAGCTAGGGTGGTATTGCCGGAAGAAATATCAACAACCTCAGATATGCAGATGACACAACCTTGATGGCAGAAAGTGAGGAGGAATTAAAGAACCTTTTAATGAGGGTGAAAGAGGAGAGAGCAAAATAGGGTTTGAAGCTCAACATCAAAAAAATGAAGATCATGGCCACTGGTCCCATCACCTCCTGGCAAATAGAAGGAGAAGAAATGGAGGCAGTGAGAGATTTTACTTTCTTGGGCTCCATGATCACTGCAGATGGTGACAGCAGCCATGAAATTAAAAGAAGCCTGTTTCTTGGGAGAAAGGCGATGGCAAACCTAGACAGCATCTTAAAAAGCAGAGACATCACCTTGCCAGCAAAGGTCCGTATAGTTAAAGCCATGGTTTTCCCAGTAGTGATGTATGGAAGTGAGAGCTGGACCATAAAGAAGGCTGATCACTGAAGAATTGATGCTTTTGAATTATGGTGCTGGAGGAGACTCTTGAGAGTCCCATGGACTGCAAGAAGATCAAGCCTATCAATTCTTAAGGAAATCAGCCCTGAGTGCTCACTGGAAGGACAGATCGTGAAGCTGACACTCCAGTATTTTGGCCACCTCATGAGAACAGAAGACTCCCTGGAAAAGACCCTGATGTTGGGAAAGATGGAGGGCACAAGGAGAAGGGGATGACAGAGGACGAGATGGTTGGATAGTGTTCGCGAAGCTACCAGCATGAATTTGACCAAACTGCGGGTGGCAGTGGAAGACAGGAGTGCCTGGTGTGCTCTGGTCCAGGGGGTCATGAAGAGTCGGACATGACTAAACAACTAAACAAAACAAGGGGTGGTAGTTATCACTGCCTCCTGTGGGAACAAATTCCATAACTGGAGTATGTATTGCATGAAGAAGTGCTTTCTTTTATCATTCAATGATAATTGGTGGTCCTGTAGAAATTCACCAGTCTGGAGTCAGCCTTATTACTTTTAAATTTCAACTTCTTCCCATCTGGAACTCAATAGGGCATACATGGGATCCCCAGGTGGTGCCCAGTCCAGGTCCCACCATTCCAAGTCCAGCTTACTCTTAGCAAGGTGGATCCATCCTGCACCTAATGTTAGCCTGGTTGAACCTAAGAATCACTGGGGAAAGAATAAGGAAAATCTGAGCAAAGGAAATATTTGGATTACTAATAACCTAATCTTGCTCAGGAAGAAACTGAGCCTCCAATGGTATCTTGCCCAGGTCATGTATGCCCTATTCGTGGCAAACCTTCATATCAAAATCAAATGATAAGCTTTGATTTCCTCATGGGGCATTTCTCCATTTTCACTTAAACCTCATGGGTAGAGATCAAACAAGCACAACCTTGAGATTGTGTGGCAGTATGCAGCTACTTGGGGTGTCTGGAACAAGCACAGTCAAACACAGCCAGGGGATAAAACAGGCTGCAACTTTACAGTAAGTAAGTGGGGTTGGCATGGCTGCAGGGCAAAGGATCTGGCCTTGATTCCCTCCTGTTGGACTCCTCTACCCAGCAAGCCTGCTGGAGAACACCCATGGGAATAGGCGTGAGCCTGAAGACTTCTTGCAAAAGCCACTGAAAGAGCACATTCATGTCTGATGTGATGGGGAAATAATCATTTTTCAGAGCTGTGTGGGATGTCTGTTTTGTCTTTTACCACAACTATTTTTGCAGTTGCCATGTACCAATTTGCATCCATGTTTACAATTTATCCAGGTTGAATTGTGTTGTCTGAAGGGGTCCCCTACCCTGCTTTTGGTTTTGTGACCATTATATTTTAAACCAAGTCAAAAAAAATCTGACGTGCCTAAAGTGGTAAGTTTCCTATATTCTAGCCTGGCAAATGATGGCCATTTGCTAGGTTGTTAAAGTCATTCCCTGCATTTGTGAATAAGAAGAGATCAAGAGGCTGATTGCAACTAGAGTATAATCATGGGTACTTAGTCACTTAGTCGAAATTATTTTAATTATTAAAAATGGAGTTGGAAAATATGTCGCTAATGCCTATGAAAAGTGCCTTGTGCATAGACAGGGACAGATAATAGCTGTATTTTAAACCAGAGATTTCTAAAGGCTAAATAAACAATAGGACTAAAATAAAACCAAATCCTTGCTGAGATAGTGAATTACATTTGCAGCCCCTAAGTAAGGTGGGGCCAATTTAGTTCATTCAGATCTTGTCTGTGGTAAGCCATGTATACAGCAATTCAGGATCTGAATTGATTTCATAGTCTCTCAGTCTGACATAGCTCACATATTTTTGCAAGTATACAATAGAGCGGGAGAGAGAATTATGTATTCTCGTTGACCTCATTGTAGGAAAGGTGGGATATGATGATGATAATAATAATGATGATGATGATGATGATGATGATGATAATAATAATAATAATAATAATAATAATAATATAGGTGCTGTTGTTTTTAATCTGTTTTTATATGCAATTGTTTTTAATTGTTTATATATGTATATACATGTAACCGTTTGCTATATGTCATTATGTCGCAAGTCTCTTTGAGATGCCTCAGGGGAAGTGATTAATAAATGAAATTGATGATGATATTGATATTGAGCCTACCTAATATTGAAACAGGTGCTAGGAGGGGGGAGGCAAGGCAGTGAAAGCTTTGCATTGGAGAGGAAAGAAAGAATGTTCTGGGAAACTGGGTCATGCCTTGAGGGGAAATAAAGGAATTCGTAAACAAGTGGAATTTGACTTGGACTGGAGAAAAAGTATGAACGGATGACAAAGTACAAACCTATAAATTTCTACCACACGATACCTTGCCAAAGTTCCACCTAATGTGTTCACATGAGGGCAGGGGTGCCAGATTGCCCGGCATAGCCAAAAGTCAAGGACGATAGGACTTATAGTACATTGGAGAGTCAGAGGTTCCCCATCTCGCTCTAGAAGAATGAAAACAGGACCCTTCTAAATAAGAAAGAATAGCTGATGCAAATCTGGTGAAAAGGTAGCCTTTTTGAATGCATTTTAGCTTATTTGGAAGAATATTTTGGCTTTCCCTCTATATCCTCAGTATCCCAATACCTTCCCCCTTTCTATCACTGTAATGATGGCAGGGGTGGAACAAAGTAAATGGAGATATTGGCAAGGCAAAGTAGGCACCCATTAAGGGAAACATGATTGTTGTGAGTTTGCTGCCTGGATACCGAGAATGGGTTTATCACTATGGTTTCGCTTTCAAGTCTGAGATTTGGCAAAAGAATGTTAATGCATCTTAATGGCTGTGCGTGGTCCACCAAATGGACAATTTCCCCTCCACAGTCAGGTGTGAGATTTGTACTTTTGCAGATTGTGTGAGAAATAAAGAGTTGTCAGGTTTGGGAAGGGGGCAGGTGGGAATTGGCTGAAAGCACCTTATGAGTGTGGGGTGCAGATCCCCTCACTAGGAATCTGATGCACAGTAATGGATCTGTTGCTTCTTCTACCACATTTTTCTTTTCTGTTTTAAGCAAAAAGGATTTGTAATCCCCACTCACCTATGAAGCTCACTTGGGGCCCCGGGGCCAGTCACTGTATCATAGCCTAACCCACAGGCTTACTGTGAGGATGAAATGCAAAGGGGCAGAACCATGCATACCACTTTGGTATCTTAGCCATTATCCTCTGAATCAGCCTATATTCGAGAGAATTCCCTAAAAACAGTCCATAAATGGTACTATACACCTGGGTGAACAGCCCATGTTTGGAACACAAATAATTGGACTTGTTGGAAGGAATGTGGTGCTATTGGTACAAATTGGCACTTGTGGTGGGTTTGTCCCTATGTGGCTACTTTCTGAGCACAAACACTGAAGGAAATTGAAATTACCATTGGCCATTTACGAGTTCTAGACCCCAAATTGTGCCTTCTCTCTATTTTCTCATGAATTAATGCTGACCTCCCTTTGGTAGTTTCCCTTTTAGTTGCGGCTAGGCTGGTTGTAACACAGGGACAGGATGTTTCTCTTATTAATGCGAACAGCTAGGATAAGAAAGCTTTGTTCTTAGCTGTTTCCAAAAAATAATCCACCATCTCAAGGTGTTGAAGGAGACTGCTGCACCAATGGACTTTACTGCCACTTGTAGGACTTTTGTGATGCGAACAAACAAACAACACATGAAGTCACTTATCCCAATAAAGCATGTTTTCATTGGGCAATGCCTATGACACAGGTCTTTGTTTGACTGATTGGTCCAAATAAGGCTCCCTTCACCTGGCCTGCTTAACAAGATAATGCTCCTCCTTTTCATTCATTGTCCTATACCTCCCTCCGTGGGAAACCCAGCTAGATGGGTGGGGAATGCAAGAAAGTAAAAAGTTATTGGGAAATGATATATAATGAATTGAAAAAAATGTTCAAATATACTTTTGTTAAGAAACCAGAAGCACTCTTACTTGGTATTGTAGGGAATGAGATAAACAAGAAAGATAGGAAATTATTCTTATATGCAGTGACAGCAGCGAGAATCCTGATAGCTCAGAAATGGTAGCAAGAAGAGTTACCTACACTGGAAGAATGGAGAATGAAGATGATGGACTTTGCAGAACTTGATAAACTGACAGGAAGAATTCGAAATCGACGAGATCAGAGATTTATTGAAGAATGGGAAAAGTTCTCAGAATATATGCATAATTTAAGTGAAAAATAAATAACGCTTGTAACCATTAATGAAGCTTTGTAAAAAAGAAAGGTTAGAATTTGAGTGAAACAAGAATTAATTTTTTAAAAAATTAGGTGAGATCTTAGAAATGTGTAAGAAAGTAAGAAGGGAAGGAGTACCAGCCAAGTTGAGGGAAGTAAAAAAAAAAGAGAACGGATGTTAAAAATTGTACGAATTGTATTAATTTGTTTTATTTGTAAATGGAATAAAAATTATATTTAAAAAAATAGATGGGTGGGGAATGAATGAATATTATTATTGTTACTACTACTACTACTACTACTACTACTACTACTACTACTCTGCTTTGTACTTACTTCAGTTTTCTATGCAGCCATTCTGGTGACTGTTTTGGTTTCATTTGTTTTTATTTAGTAAGTTTAGTGTTACTACAGTATGATTTACAATGCTGATCTCCTTTTTAAGTTTTAATAATTAAAGGTATTAATCATTAACAACAACAACAACAACTCATTTAAATGTTTATAACAGCAGCACCAGCCAAAACCAAGAACTCCCGTATCCCTGTTAATAGTGGGAAAGCAACTAATATCACTCTTCACTCTTCCCTGCTTATTGCTACTATAATCAGCACAGCCACAAACACACGTACACACACACACATGTACACACACACACATGTGTACACACACACACACACACACACACACACTGCTGCATTTCTCTAGGAAACATACACACACCAAGAGATTTGATAACGATGTTTCAATTATGAAGCACACAGTGAACTTTCCTCTCCACTCCACCATTCCACTGCTCCATTCTGCTGTAAAAACAATAGCAACATGTGGGCAACTTGATATATATTCTAAACAGCCTAACTATCCAAATGCTTTTCTAATGCTTTTTGAAATAATTGAGTTTTTGGCCTGGTGCCTGAAAGAAGGTAGTTATCTTGGTGCCTGCTGAAAAGCATGCAAGCAGAGGTTCTTGTAAGAAAGAAAGAAATCTTTATTCAGGCAAATAATGGTGCAGGCTCAGCAGCAGCCTAAGGAGTCTTAGTTTAGGTGTTCAAGAGCAGCGCAAGAAGTTCAGGACTGGATGGAAGCAGCAAAGATGTCCCAACAAGTTCCCTAACCTGTCTGCCAAGCTTTTAAAGATGAGGCATGTCACACTCACTCACAGGACTCGCTTGCCTTGTGGGAATGAGCCCCAAAATGGTGGTGGAGCTGGAACTAACCAAAGGATAGGATACTATAACCCATCAATGTTGCCTAAATAACGTGTCTGTTAAGGGCATGACCTCTCATCTGTAATTTCCTGACCCTTTGAAGCTTGAGTGAACATGGAAAGTCCCAAATACTGAAAAGGAAAGGTTTTGAGTGAAACAGTACCACTATTTTCCAATTCGGGTGGTGATATTTTCAGGGATAATGAGAGTTAAAAGTAAAAAAACAAATGAATGATCCCTCCACACCAGAAGAGCAGGGGACATGGAACCATCACTTCAGTTTATTCACATAGCACTGAACTATGGTGTAACATTGCGCTCAAAACTAATCACAGTTTCAGGTGTGAAAGCAAATCATAGTTTGGCTTTGCAGTCTTTGGTTTGGGGTGATGTCTGATGCAGCTATTCTAAACTAGACTCTTGGTATAAACATATGTTTTGATGTAAAAAAAAAGCAGAAATCGAAGATAGATTAAAACAATAAGTAAATTTCCTTGTATTATACAGGTGCTTAAGAACTGTTTTGCTTTAAAAGAACAAAATGGAAAGAGAAACAATAAGTTAAAAACATGACTACTGGGATGGATTATTACTGGCATTATTCCTCATACTTTTAAGATCCTCTGTACCTTGTCAAAACAAATGTTTTGCAATTTTCCATGGGATTTGAAAATGTTCTGCTCTAACATTTTCAGTCCCACTCTTATCTTTCATTGATCAAAAGGAGCTTTTAGCTTTTATGTTTCTGAAAGATCTGGAGTGGAGAAAATGTACAAACAGTAATGACTGTTTGGGCTTTTGAGCCCATTATACCTAATTCTACTTGAACCTGAAGCTCAAAAACCTAATTCCCCCCACACTTTAGCATTAGGATAAATAGAAGAAAGCCTTCTAGAAAGCATTGATTAAAATCATATATTTTAATGACATTCTTTGAAAGGGTTTTTAAAAGGTTGTTTTTTACAGAAGGGGGGGGGGAGGCAGCACAAATGAAGCAAAATAGATACAATTGGAAGCAGAGTAAAACCTCAAACTGAGCATCAGAAATTCATAGCAATAGACCGTATTTTTCTGTGTATAAGACTACATTTCCCCCCTATTTTTTCAAGTTTAAAATTGGGGGTCGTCTTATACATGGATAGTGCATATGGAGGATTTCTTTATTTGGAGTCCAAAAAAATAGGGGTCGTGTTATACACGGGGGCGTGTTATACACAGAAAAATATGGTAATATCTATGTCCAACAAAATTTCATTTCTGAGCACAAGCCTGAGGTTTTGCCTTAGCTTTTAGCTTTAGAAAGAAAAATATAATTAAATTATTAAAAAGCACTTTTAAATAATATTTGGAAACATTAATTCAGTGGCAACAAAGATGGCTGAGTTTCTTTTCTAACCCTTTTCCTGTTGAGTTTGAAGCACTGCACAAACATAAACCTACTAAAGCGGTTCATTGTTCCCATGTTTCAAGTTGGAAGGGGCTGAGGATAAGAGATAATTATTTGCAACACTCCTTCAGGGTGGTTCATCCCGAATACTGGTGGTTACAGTAGCGTGGTTCTCTCTTAATAATCCATGACAGAGGTGGAACAAATGTGGATTTGGATTTTCCCAGTAAAAATCCCCTCACTCCTCAAGTTGTAGTCTCTTTAAATCAAGCATAGGCAAACTCGGCCCTTCAGATGTTTGGAGACTACAGTTCCTATCATCCCTGACCACTGGACCTGTTAGCTAGGGATGATGGGAGTTGTAGTCCCAAAACATCTGGAGGGCCGAGTTTGCCTATGCCTGCCTTAAATGGTCCCTTCAGGGTGCAAACTAGGACTCTTGAGGACTGTGGCCTGGTGAGAGGGAATGTTCCATGGAGCTGTCAGACAAGAATGTCCAGAGTGAGGAATCAACTCTTCATTGTTGAATGTACACTCGCAAGCTAGGGAGATGCATGTCCATCTATCTGACGTCTCCCACCTACTCCTAAGTGCGCACCTGGTGAGGTAGTAGCTGCAACAGAGAGGCCCCACCCTAACCTCAGCTTATGTATCTGCCCATTTGAGCGGTACACAAGCAGGAAAAGACTCCACCTGCAGTTAACGTTCTGCTCCTCCCTCTTCAATCCTCTTCTGGTCCTGGGGGACAGTGGAGCAGGAGACGTGGGGGCAGGAGGAGCAGGTGTGGAAGCCCTCGATTATACACCAGCCTGACCTAGCTCTCTCTTCTCCACCACCTGTTCTTCACTCTCCAATTCTGCAGCTTCTTCTGCCTCTGCCTCTCATCTCCCAGCTGCTGCAAGTTTTCCCAGTTCACTGACCCCTTCTCCTAAGGCAGTCTCCAACTCCTCTTCTCCTGGTGCCCACTCAACAGTATCCAGCCACTGCTCCTCAGTATCCAGCCAGTCCCTGGCAATATGTGGCTGTAGAGGTGGTGTAGCCTATAGAGAGGCCAGGAGGCTAGAAAGAGAGAAGGGCCTGAAGGGGCAGATTTGGTTCCCTGCCTTGAGGTTCCCCACCTCTGCTGTGAGGTGAAGGCACTCCTCATTCTTCTTATCCACGTTGTCATCAGCTTTGATGGTTGCCACCAGCTTTCCTGTTTGTGAGTGACACCTGAACTTCTGATGACCATAGGTTTTTTTAAAAGGATGTTCTCCAGATTTTATGAAATGTGCCCTATAAAACAATGACTCCTGTTTAATGATAGCTTATCATTCTCTTTCTGTAGTAGCTAAGTGCAAAAAAGGGGAAGAACCCCCCCAATGATATTCTCCTCTTTTAAGTGATTTATTTAAGGGGAAAAAGTTATCCTGGGTTTTAAAATTGTAAAGTTTAAAAGTACTGTGTAGGATTATTTTCCCCATGGTATCTTAGAGAGTCAAGTGTCAGAAGCACAGAAAATATGAGCGAAGAGGACTCAGTTCACTGAAGCAAAGAACAACAACAACAAGAAAAAACAAAACAGGATCCTTGTGGGAATCATTAATAAGCATAGCTCTGCTCTGTAGCAGCAACAGCAACAAAGTATCTTTGGTAGAAAGGATCCTCTTTGCAGTAAAGAGTGTTAAAATAAATGAAAAGGTCCGTCTCGGGGGAACTTTCTCCATCTTCAAATGCAAAACCAACTGAAATGGTCAATGGCACACATACACATGAGAGTTTAGTGAAGGTCATCAGTAGGTCAAAGAAAAGCATAAGAGACTGGCCTTGGTGGAAGGCAAAGCAGTTCTCTCATTTAATCAAGTTTTTCAGAATGTTCTCATGCTTGCCTGTAATGAATCATGCAGCCTATAACAACCAGGTCAAAAATTTACCATTGATGTGAGCATGGAATGATTCTAAAACAGTTAATGTGTTATACAGTGTGTGTGTGTACTTAAAAGTTACATCATGCATGAGAGTTACATTCCGGGGATAGTGCATATATGCAAAAATGTATATATCTGAATGGTCCACCTTGGAAATACCCCTGTACAACCATCCTTACCTTCCAAGCAAGACAGAGAGCTATTGAGCTCCCCACCTGGGCTCTAGGATGCTCTCACAAGATCTCATGGGAGGGGTGTGTGGCCAGGGGAGCCTCATGAGGGCCAGGTGGAAAGGCTTGGAAGGACAAATTTGGCTCCTGAATCTGAGGCTCCCCACTCCTGCCATACAATAAGCAACAGCAGATTTATACCATTATTCATTTAGCAAACAATGTAGCATGGCTCTTTCTCACAATAACAAATAGTCTTTCCATAAATGAGAACAACATGTTATTAATGCTAGACAAAAGCTAAACGAAGCAGGATGAATAATGTATGTCATAAAATATAGCAACTGTCTTTGTATTTGCATAGCCAATCCTTGCCACAGGGATATTGTATAGTGTGTAACTATTTACACCTAAGAAATTTAAATATTCTAACAACATTGAAGGAGGGAAAGCAATTTCATCAGGCTTTGTGGCCAAATGTAATATGTGCAGAGATGCCATTATCTGTATACCCTAGGGATGCTATTTACTTTTCCTGCATTCTCCACCCACATGATGATTTGATTAGTTTTCCTGCCGCAAAATTCATTAAGAAATGTGTCAGTGCATTGTGATCTATAGGTCAGTGATATTAAGGCAAGTGTACTTTATTCTGGCTAATCAAGCCATTTAGCTGACATTTGCTTTATGAAGTTCTCAGAATCTAAGAGCATTTAGAGGAAGAATACACTAAAATGAGTTTTTAAATGGTTGCTTATTTTACTTCCCCAACTACAATTCTGGTATCATGTTGTGCTGATAACGAAAAGAAATTGAAGTCTAAAGCTGAAGGCTCAAACAATAACAGATTTACCTGAACGCTATCTGTCTGTCTGCCTGTCTGCCAGTGGTTGTATTGTCAACCAGTATGTTCATGTGGCTTAAATACTTAAAAATCAAATCAAATCATGTAGTGTGTCAGATCATGTCCAAAAATGTGAGACTCAATAAAACTGCCTCAAATTGTCATCTGACCAATGTATGAGGTAGTTCACACCCTTTCTGTGGTCTTTGCTCCAGGAAGTGAAAATGATAGTTTGAAGGTAGGTAGCAGTAAGGAATCATAGAATCATAGAATTGGAAGAGACCACAAGGGCCATCGAGTACAAACCCCTGCCAAGCAGGAAACACGATCAGAGCACTCCTGACATATGGTTGTCAAGCCTCTGCTTAAAGACCTCCAAAGAAGGAGACTCCACCACACTCCTTGGCAGCAAATTCCACTGTCGAACAGCTCTTACTATCAGGAAGTTCTTCCTAATGTTTAGGTGGAATCTTCTTTCTTGTAGTTTGGATTCATTGCTCCGTGTCTGCTTCTCTGGAGCAGCAGAAAACAAGGGTCTAAATAACTGTTCTGTCATAGTCAGATGATTTCATAGTGAGGTCTGGCCTTTGGTGACAGTTCTCTATTTCTCCTGGCTGTCAAAAAACATGAGGACAAGTTCAAGTTTTTGGTTTTAACCCATGAGGCCTCAAACGATTTGGAACTAGGATACATGCAGGCATACCTCTCTTCCCCTGCTGTGCTGTCCAAGCATTGCACTCAGCTGTTGATGGTTTCTTGACTGTGCCACAATCACAGTTAGTGGCAACCTGGGAAGGGTGTTATCTGTGGTGACCTGCTTCCAATGGAAGCTCCTCCCCTAGAAGCTCTGAAAAGTGCCAGTGCTCATATTTTGATGTTTAAAAACATACCTGTGCACTCACACCGTTTTTGGTGTTAAATGTCAGGAATTAATGGTGCCATTTGGTTTATCAATTGCATTTTCTTTATATTGCTGTGAGTTTACTTTTCATTGTTTTAACATTTGCACTTTTATACAGTGGTACCTCAGGTTACATACACTTCAGGTTACATACGCTTCAGGTTAAAGACTCTGCTAACCCAGAAATAGTGCTTCAGGTTAAGAACTTTGCTTCAGGATGAGAACAGAAACCATGCTCTGGCGGCACGGCAGCAGCAGGAGGCCCCATTAGCTAAAGTAGTGCTTCAGGTTAAGAACAGTTTCAGGTTAAGAACGGACCTCCGGAACGAATTAAGTACTTAACCCAAGGTACCACTGTACTGCCTTGAGATGGATTGCATAGGAGATATATAAAAACTGTTTATATATTTTAAAAATGTGCATTTTTGTTCACACTTTTTTGTGGGGGTTGTAGAACCGCATCACATCTTCGGAGAACTGCAAATTTTGAAGGATAGCTGGGATATGGTTCACAAAGTGCAAATAAGGTATGTTCACACTGAAATGAAAATTGAACTGTATTTCTCCCCTCTCCTGTTACCCTATCCTGGTGCCACTTGGTGATGGTGGATACAAAGGATGGATTGAGGTGGCATAGTGTAGACTTCATAGTCAGAGTGGTAATAGCAGTGTCCCTGCCCGAGGCCAATGGGCGGGAGGAGGGGCAGGACAGCCATTTGGCTCAGGGTCTCAGGCTCACAGAGGGGCTCAAATTTGGACACTTTAAAATTCATTGGCATTCCATAAGTTTCACACTTTGTTTTTGTGCATGTCAGATCCAATTGTGATGCGCTCTCTTTGCTTAGAGTTGCAAATTTAAACAAATAAATCCAATTTAGTAAAAGACATAACTTATTCATTAACTAATGAAGATTTCATCAAGGACTTAACATCAACTTGTCTGTGACATTGCATGAAAGCAATATTTTCCCTAAACAATTTAGTGCATTTGCACAGGAAAAAGATATAAAAGCACTTGTTAATTAAAAAGGAAATCCAATTGCATTCCACTCTCCTCTTTTATGTTGCCTTATTTTGTTTTCATATATTATCATTTTTTCATGGCTGCACTTAATATGGCTAGAGGCCATAAAAACCAGAAGTGGCCTCTGAGAGAGCCTGCCCACGCCATAGCAGCATTTAGGCTCCCTGTTTCATTGCTGCCTATAAGGGAGTGAATGGCAAATCTATTCATCATGTGTCCAGGCTTCTCAGAAGAGGATGTGACTTTCAGTTACTTGTGGTTTCCAAGCTTAACTGAAATGGTTTGGCATTAGCTTTGAAGGAGGGCACGTTCCAGCTCTACCTAATTTACAAAATGTTTATGATTGCAACATTTTACAGATCCGGAGCAGTTGTGAAAGCCACTTTATGAGCCTGTCATGCAAAATAATGTCAGTATGGAAATCGTTACCATTGGCTAAAGCAATTATGCTTTTAGAAATGTATTCAAAAGGGGAGGGGGGGATAAAAGTAAATAACAAGCTGCAGATGCCTTTGAATAAGAAAAATAAAGGCTTTTGTAGTCAATATTAAAGTGGTCTTTTACAGAAGTACAGACACTGTGACCTTATGTAAAAGCAATACTGAATGTGCCTGGTTGCCTCATTTTGTAAAGCAATTTCATAGCACTGGAATATCTCTATTCAACATAACATTCTCTTTTCTATGTGCCTTCCTATTCTTGTCTTCCTCAGTAATATGTGAACATGGGCTAAATGGTCTCATTTAGACACAAAACCGAATGCGAATACGCCTCAGGCTGATTTGTTTGCCCTCGTCTCCTCCAATGTGGCCATAAGGAACAATTATGATGTTTTCACTTCTGCTTTTAAAAAACTGCACTTGAGGATTATGTCTGTATTGAGGGAAACTGTGGTTAGTCACAACCTGGGCTTTTTTTGCAGCTGGAACTCACTGGAACTCAGTTCTAGCACCTCTCAGGTGGGCACCATTGCCGTTATAAGAGAACAAGAGTTCATGGTGAGTTCTGGAACCTCTTTTTCTAGAAAAATAGCACTGATCATAACTATGGCTTACTGAAACACGCCAACTTCAAAAAGTGGTTTGAGAAGCTGCCTTGTTTCCATGAACCAGTTAAAATTAGCCTCAATTTGGGATTTGGATGTAATGTTGGTTTGTGGTTAGCTAAAAGAAGAAGTGAAAGCTTTTGATCTTCTCTGGGCTATGCAAGAGGAGGAGAGGAGAATGCATGAGCCCAATACATGTTATTATCAGTTTAGCATTTTATCCAAATATAACCTAAGTATTTCTAGTGCAGAATGGCATAGTCTGTGTTGCACACAACTGTCAGACTCAGGAGTTTATAATGAATTTCCTGTAATGAAACATCTGCAGCCTTGCTCTCCCATTTATGACGAAGACAGTACAGTGGTACCTCTGGTTATAAACTTAATTCGTTCTGGAGGCCTGTTCTTAACCTGAAACCATTCTTAACCTGAGGTACCACTTCAGGTTATGGGGCCTCCTGCTGCTGCCGCGCTGACAGCACACGATTTCTGTTCTCATCCTGAGGTAAAGGTCTTAACCCGAGGTACTACTTCTGGGTTAGCAGAGTCTGTAACCGAAGTGTTTGTAACCCAAGGTGTTTGTAACCTGAGGTACCACTGTAATCTATACAGGGATCTGTACAGGCTTAACACACCTACTTCACAGTACAAATGGAATGAACACAGCAAGATAGCTCTATCTCTGCTTCACTTAGTCACTGTTGGATACAAATTTGCTCTGAGTAGGAAAGAGCTTAAGTCTTTTCACAATGGTTAGGATTGTGGTTAGAACATTCTCTGGATTATGAACATCAGAAAATATTTTCAGTCTACAAAGAATAAGAGACTGAGCTTGCAAACAAATATACAGAAAAAACTAATACCAATCTTAGCAAGTTTATTTATGTATAAGAATCTTTCCACAAAGCTTGATTGTGTTATCCATGTTCAAATAAGATGTTGGACTTTTCAACCAGGTAGGAGGTTTGACCCATTTCCTTCTGTTTTCTTTCTGCCTCATCTGCAGAACAACTCATCAGTGCAAGAAGTTCAACTCTGGCATGTTTTGGATGATTTGCTGGTAGCTTCCCAACAGTGTTAGCTGTTGTTCAGGATATGCAGTTGTTTTGAAACCCTAAGGGAATTACAGTGGTATAAATGATGTTGTACATGGTAAAAAGGTAAAGGTACCCCTGCCCGTACGGGCCAGTCTTGACAGACTCTAGGGTTGTGCGCCCATCTCACTCAAAGAGGCCAGGGGCCAGCGCTGTCCGAAGACACTTCCGGGTCTCGTGGCCAACGTGACATTGCTGCTGTGGCGAGCCAGAGCCGCACACGGAAACGCTGTTTACCTTCCTGCTAGTAAGCGGTCCCTATTTATCTACTTGCACCCGAGAGAGCTTTCGAACTGCTAGGTTGGCAGGCGCTGGGACCGAACAACGGGAGCGCACCCCACCGCGGGGATTCGAACCGCCGACCTTTCGATCGGCAAGCCCTAGGCGCTGAGGCTTTAACCCACCACGCCACCCGCGTTCCTGTACATGGTACAGGGTACAAAATGGTACAAAATGGTACAAAATGGTACATGGTACATGGTACAATGGTACAAAATATGTGATGGCCATGCCACCAAGAAGACCAGTCAAAGTAGAGCAGCACAAAAGTATCATTAGTTGTGTGTGCACTGGATTTATCCCCATTTGGAATATTTAAATTTTATATTTGCTATAAAAGGCCTGTGATAGCTTGATTTCAATCTGACCCAAACTCAAAAGGTTGTAGGTTTACTTGCTGAAAAACTCAAATAATCATGGAACGTGAATTCTATTGCTTGTTATAAACCAAGCTTTAAATTAGATATTGCATAGAATACCATTATCATTATTAACATTTGTATACCACCCTTCATCCAAAGATCACAGGGCAGTTCACAACATAAAAATACAGAATGAGAACAGAAAATAAAAAATAAAACAAAAATAAAAATAAACCAATAACACCGGCGCTGTGGGTAAAAGCCTCAGCGCCTAGGGCTTGCCGATCGAAAGGTCGGCGGTTCGAATCCCCGTGGCGGGGTGCGCTCCCGTTGTTCGGTCCCAGCGCCTGCCAACCTAGCAGTTCGAAAGCACTCCCGGGTGCAAGTAGATAAATAGGGACCGCTTACTAGCGGGAAGGTAAACGGCGTTTCCGTGTGTGGCTCTGGCTCGCCAGAGCAGCAATGTCACGCTGGCCACGTGACCCGGAAGTGTCTCCGGACAGCGCTGGCCCCCGGCCTCTTGAGTGAGATGGGCGCACAACCCTAGAGTCTGTCAAGACTAGCCCGTACGGGCAGGGGTACCTTTACCTTTACCTAACCACTTTCCTCAGAGGCGGACTTGGGTAATCGTTCGTAATTAGGCACCCAGTGTGGGGCCAAAATTTAGTGCCCCCAGATTGATCTTCTCAATTTAGTGCCCCTTCATCTTGGCATCTGCACCACATTAAACCCAACATTGCTCCCACAAGCACTTTAAAAAGGCCATAGAATGTTAATTAGCTAAAGGCCTGGTTATAGAGAAACATTTTCCCCTGGCACCTAAAGGATGTAATTTCTTGCTAAAGAGAGATTGCTTTAGCTGTTTATCCGAGAGACAGAGAAAAGAGATATATAGAGACTGTATTTTATGTAAAGTGATTAGATTTAGAAGTTGCTACTGGTAGGATAAATTGGAATTGTTAGGAAAGTTGCTTCTCTCAAATTTTGAAATTATTATAGAAAGGAATTGTTCCTCTTCACCAGGACAGGTCAGTTATCAGGGCCTGATTTGGTCCACAAAACTATTTTTGCTGGCACTCCAGTCCCCAACCAATTTTACTGGCAGAGGCTTTGGTAGCAGCATTGAATCAAGTATAGACCCTCCAAGTATCCCTGTTTTCCAGGGACATCCCTGATTTAGAGAAGCTGTCCTGGTTTCTGATTAGATCCTGCAACGTCCTGCTTTTCCTTAGGACGTCCCTATTTTCATTGGAGAAATATTAGAAGGTATGGTAAAAAGGTAAAGGGACCCCTCACCATTAGGTCCAGTCGTGACCGACTCTGGGGTTGCGGTGCTCATCTCGCTTTATTGGCCGAGGGAGCCGGCGTACAGCTTCCGGGTCATGTGGCCAGAATGACCAAACCAGCGCAGCACATGGAAACGCCGTTTACCTTCCTGCTGGAGCGGTACCTAATTATCTACTTGCACTTTGACGTGCTTTCAAACTGCTAGGTTGGCAGGACCAGGGCCTGAGCAATGGGAGCTCACCCCGACGCGGGGATTCAAACCGTTGACCTTCTGATCGGCAAGTCCTAGGCTCTGTGGTTTAACCCACAGTGCCAACCACGTCCGAAGGTATGGTAGCATGTCCTTATTTTCATTGGAGAAATGTTGGAGGGTATGGAATTATCCAACCCCCAAGTCTTCTTCTGAAGGCAATCCTGTAGAGGGATTTTTTTTAAAAAAATGTTTAATGTTTTATTATGTTTTTATATATGTTGGAAGCTGCCCAGAGTGACTGGGACAACCCAGCAAGATGTGTTGGGTATAAATAGTAGAATTATAATTATGGAATGGGATGTTGCTATTTTCATTGGAGAAATGTTGGAGGGTATACAAGTACCTCCTCTTTCCTCTAAACTCTCTTAATCTGAGCTGATCAGAGTGCTGCAGAAGCACAAAAGAGCTATTCGATCTGCTATGTTTAGCAAACACTATTCATCTTGCTTTGCCAATTCATCTGCAATTTAAAGTTGCTCACAAGACTGGATTTTTTGTCTCTTGCTTGTGCTGCATTTTGCTTTCTGTCATGCATTGCTTGGTCATGAGGCCTCCCCCACGTAATACTTCTGTGTTCTTGAATTATATGATGATGGAGCATTGGTCCTGTTGTGATTTAGAATCAAGCATACTTTAGAAGACTGGCTGAATGAGAGAAGAAAACGCTTTTATTCTGAGCTTTCGAAGAATGCTTGGACTTTAAGCACACGCTCATTACCAAAGTACACCTTGAGGACACCATGTCATACCAGCCATGCAGTTTGTGCAGATGCAAAAAATGAGCCATTAACTAACAATCCTTTTTATAACAAATATATTACAGTCTCTGTTCATCTGAGTCAGAGCTTGTTAGGCATCTGGGAATTATGAGGAGGCTTCATCTGTATTATGGATCAGCTAATTACAAGATTCAGCAACAACTCTCTCTCTCTCTCTCTCTCTCTCTCTGTATACACACACACCCAATTCACTAGGGTGACCACATCCATGTATCTAATGGAAGAGGGTTGTAGTCCATGAACACTTACGCTACGTAATAAATTTGTAAACTGCCATAAGACTCTTTGTTCTTCTTGCAATGTATAGCCACCCCTGTAATTTGTCATCAAGATATAGTCCTTTGCTAATTTGCTGGACAAAAGAACCTCTGTTCTGAGAGACTTTATCACTTCCAGTTTTAGCAAGGTAATCTATTTACTGAAGGATCCTTGCAAGAAAAGAGAGAGGTAGGTATAGTTATTAAACAGCCTTGAAAAAGAAAACAGGAGAAACAGTCTAAATAACAGAACAAGCCATTAATATATCTGGACTTTCTCATTCTTTTTTTTTATTAAAGGGGTCCAAACTTGATTTCAAACCACCTAGGAAACTCCCTTACTTTCTTCCTAATTTAAAGAGAAATCCACTTCCACATTAACCAGCTGCAGACAGCATTTGTTTTAAAGAAAACACTGCTCTGAAGCTAGTCTTGTCACCATGGGGAACAATGCAGCCTACAAGCTGGAAACTGCATAGCTTTGACATCAGTAGTTTTTTCCTTCCCTCCTTCTGCTTTGTTTAATATCTAAGCTCATGAAATATTCTGAAGCACCCCAGGAAAAGAAGCCTACTGAAGGACTTTACTTGTTAGTGAGAGTAGCCTGGGACATGTATGGAAACAGGCCTGTGATGCAACAGACGTGAAATAAAGTGGTACTTGCAGCAGACCAGACATGTACTGTATCTATGCCTTCTTTGTCCCCTTAGGGGGCATTTGAAAGACATGGAATGCCCATCTTTTGATGTGCCCCGTTGCCACGGGTGCAGCATGTTGAAATATGGATACCTGGTTGGGCAACATACACTCATTCCACATTTGCTTCTGATGCATGGATTTGGGAGGTTTCTGTGTCATTTCAAAAACCTGCCCAAAACATTTTGAATGGAGACACTATGGGGTCAGAACAAACCTTGGTCTTGGTTCTCTTAGAATCTAAGTCGGTGGAGACTGTGGTGTCTTTTTGACATATGGTTTTATTTACATACACACACATGAAGGTTGAGGGTAAGATAGAATAAGCTCTTCAACAGATTCTGGTACTCTGGCTTTCCTTTGCTATAGGACTCTCACAGAGAGCAAAATTAGGCCTGTGGCTCCTAGCTCACAGAGAGCTAGGAGAGAGGTGAGAGCTGAGCCTGGGCTCCTAGATGACTGTCTCCTTCCAAAATCACCTGCCTGTTGAGAGAGATCTCTTTATTGAAGGAAGGTAGGGTTTCTGAGCATTCTACCAGGGCCATCAAGTTACTCTCCAGCAATTCTTCATCTCCCATTAACACTCCTGTCCAAACCTCAAACTTACAACCAAGAATCACAGGGCTGTGAGGGACCCCGCAAATGATACCTAGACTAACCCTCCCAGTCCTTTAACTTAATCATTGCACTGATTGATGTGGTTCTTTAAACAGAGCTAATTGTATAGTACAGGGCATTGGCATCACTTCTCATAATGGCAGGCTGGAAGTATTTTTAATAAAGTAATTCCCATGAGTTATGTTTTAGTCAGTTTTGTTTTCAGCTCTCTTTTTTCCACTTTGTTATTTTCTAGATCATAAACCAGCTCCTAGTATTAAATAAATACAGTCAACTTAGTCACCTCTCTGTTCCTTTAAGTTCTCCGTGATGTACTCTCTCAGATGAATACAAGCTTTCGTTACTGGACACATCAGAAAGGCAAATTTCTCAATTTGAAGTGGGGAATGAGGCCAACTAGTAATTTTACATGTGGTCAGTGCTCCCATTTTGCTCACAAAATAGTTGGATTGGTGGACTTGTGGCAACCCAGTCAGATGGGCGTGGTACAAATAATAAAAGGAGAAAATATGGAATGTTGTCATATAGTGTGCTGGATGAATGGGGAAAAGGACAGGAGAAAGAATAGAGAAAAGAAAGCAAAGAGCCCTAGAATGTAATGAAGGCTGTAACCCTAAATTTACCTACCAAGGAATACAATGGGACTTACCTAGAGATGCAGCGGGACCTATTTCTGAGTCCACTTGAACAGAATTGCATTGCATAACTGATTGGAGAGGTCCAAATTTAATAAACATTCTGGTGGTGGAATGCAATAGTTCCTGGCAGCCCACCTCTTGTGTTAACATGCTCAGGCTCAGCCATTGGCTTAAATGCTCTTTTATCTACTTCAGAAGGGAAACATCTTGAAAGTTTTCAGTATGCCAGAAGAGTATTTGATAATCTGGAGAAGCTTGTAAATGTTCACTATCCAGAAGGTACTTGGTAGGCATGAGGAAACAGAAACCGATAATTGTATGCCTTGTACAATATAACCTTTAAAAGCAAGTTAGCAGAATGAAATTACTGAGATAAAGTGACCACAGAGTTCAGTGGAAGAGCATTTGCCTCACATGTAGAAGGTCCTGGGTTCAATCCCTGGTGTCTCCAGATAAGTCTGATGAAAGCTCCTGTCTGAAACCTTGGCGCACTGCTGTCAATCAGAATAGACAGTATTGAGCTAAGTGGACTGATGATCTGACTCTGTATAAGGCAGTTTCATATGTTTCTATTTGGAATTCAAAGCCACATTGCTATATACCAAACCTGCAGAAGGAAGAAAAGCATGCAAAATGTAAAAAGCACATCTTCTCTGATAGATGTCTTTCATTATTCTATTTTGATCCAAGAGTCTTCTGTGTACGCCATACCTCACCCTGAAAGAACAACAGTACGCAAAACTTATACAAATACACCAATTTCTTGATAGCATATTTTGACAAATTGTTATTCAAGCGAGGTATAATAATTGGAGGGACTCTGGTAATTAATATGCAAATCAAGTGTGAAAATAGCAGAGATCACATTAACTGCAGGAAGGGTACAGAAATATATTCTGATAAAGGCAGTTATGACTATTACTTGATAAGCATTAATTGCAGCAGCAATGCTTTTCATTTCTGTCATCAAGTTGTTGTTTTTCCCCACATCTGTCTTCAAATTAAGAGAGTATGTTATAGGATTGGGAAGTTAGTCTGTATGCCATATGTGGTCCCATACAAGCCTGTGGTTTTATAACTGCAAGGTGGGATTCTGCAGAAGGAGGATGTGCTGAAGTGTCAAACCAGTCTCTTTGTTACATTAATGATCCTAAACAAAGCTCTTAAGCATCTCTTTGCTTGACAAGAGATTTGGTCAAGTATAGTTATGCTGCTATAGAAATGATTAGCTAGTGATGCTTCCAGAAGAAGGGGCCACACCTTCACCCCCCTCCCTCCCTCCTCTGGCCTCATTGGAGGAAATATCATCCTGGGTGTAGAACAAGGGTAGACTCTGGTCTGCAGGGTGATCTTTGCCTGCTAGGAGGCCAAAGTTGGCTTGTGAGGCAATTTCCCATGTCCCTATCAGTTGACATCACTGGAAACCAGCTGTTGGGCAAGGGCAAGGATCCTTCTGGGTGCTGCTTCACCTGTGTTCTCTGTAGTCAGCAGTACAGTGGTACCTTGGGTTAAGTGCTTAATTCTTTCTGGAGGTCCGTACTTAACCTGAAACGGTTCTTAACCTGAAGAACCGTTAAGTTTAGCTAATGGGGCCTCCTGCTGCTGCCGCGCTGCCAGAGCACAATTTTTGTTCTCATCCTGAAGCAAAGTTCTTAACCTGAAGCACTATTTCTGGGTTAGTGGAGTCTGTAACCTGAAGCGTATGTAACCTGAAGCGTATGTAACCCGAGGTACCATTGTACTGTACCCTTTGCTCATCAGCTATCCCATTGATTTCAATAAGATACGGGGGGCCACCAGGTGGCGCGTTGGAAGATGGCTGACAATAACATCTCTCTGACCCATACGAGGTAATTAAGAGGCTGCTATGGGAAGTATGCAGTCTTCCTACCCCCCCAAGGAGATGGGGGGGGCTGCCTTGCCAGCGGTGTCCACAATGCACCCCCTGATCTGAGAGATGGGGGTGCCGGACACTTGGCATGAGCCCTCGATGAAGTCAGATCTTCCTGACACCGATTCCAATCAGCGCGTGCTGGTTAGCTTCAGCTCGGAATTATAATTGGAAACATACGATTGGAATGAAGCTGAAGCACATACATCAAGTAACGCTCGAGAGATAAGACTGCTGATTAATCTGCTGATCTCTGTGACCGAGAGTAACGGACGAATAAGTAAATCTTCTGATGAATCACCATTAAGAGACTGTATGTTTGGAATGAAGGGGGGGGAACCTTTTTTCTTTGCACGATGTGATATTAATAACCCTCCACCCCAGATAGAAACAAGATCGTTGCGTTTTACTAATCACAAGCTGGAATTCAAGAACTGTGTGGGATGGATTATAGCTGGAGAGAGGATTGGTGAACGGTGAAAACGGAGGAAAATTTTATGACGCAGTTAAAAAATGGCATCTCGCCAAGACAGGCTTGCCGGAGAAAGAAGGACGTGATGTTTCCTGCTTGGCAGGGGGTTGGACTTGATGACCCTTGTGGTCTCTTCCAACTCTATGATTCTATGATTCTATGATTCTATGATTCTGTGACAGGGGGAGGAGAATCAGGACCATTGGAATGAGAAGGAATGTTGGAATGCAATCTTAACCTGACAGAGCCTCCTGATTTACTTGGCAAGTCTGAGAAAAGTAAAGGACAGGCCGAAGATTATTTTTTTTATGGAAGCGTTGAACAGTGGCTGTCCCTGAGCGATATGATCTTTGGAGAGTACAAAACCCACACAGAGGATGCCTGTTTTCAATCTGCTTGTGAAAATTATCAGAGATCGTAAAGAAAGGAATATACGATAACAACAAGAAGATGAAGAAAGTAATAAAGGACTATCTGGATTGAACTGGATAGAACTGTTTAATTAAAGCAGCAATATAAGTGATGTTTGGACTCGTTCGGAGCTTGATGTATGGGTACCCCCAACAAAATTTAAAATTCGGCTGTATAATTTGGAACTAATGTGATTTGGATAATCCAATGTGATTTGGATAATGTGATGTGATTAATAAAAATTATTATTATTATTTTTTATAAAAAGTTTCAATACGATACATTCATAAGTAACTACATACAGGGTTTCAGTTTTAGGTTGCAATCCTCCATGCTTTGTGGAATTGTGGAATGAATCCTTAGATTGCAGTCCTAGGCACGCTTACCAGGGAATAAATCCCACAGGCTTCTAAGTAAAGCTAGTATAGTTAAACACAAATGTAAATGAGGATTAAATTCAAATGTCACCCATAAAGACAAGTGATATGAAACGTTCTTTTCATGTCAGATAATTTGTAATTCCAAAAGCATCTTTTTAATTATTCGGTTACATAGACCTTCCAGAGTGCAAAATTATAGGCACAGTTAAGACCCATTGGTGTCAACAGAAGAATGATTTCCATTGGAGACAAATCAAAGGGAACTGAGAGTGCTTTTGGCTGGAATAGGAGTTGCCATTTCTGCAATTGCCATGGCCGAACCATTGTAATTGTAGGCTGTTTATGATAAATGCAGATAATCATGGTTACAGCCATATAATAAATGACAGATAATTATGTAGTATAGAATTAGTGTTTAATAAAGGGAGCTCCATGGTTTACACAAAAGGGTCAGTTAGGTTTATAGCAGACTACAGCTCAATATTGCTTGTGCAGCTGCGCAACTGTTCGGTGTTAGAAATAGGATCAATTATATTGGTTGCTTCCCGGCAGTTGTATAGAGACCAGACAGGCCAGCCACAATTGCAGAGCATGAGAGTTAGTAGCAATAAGGATATTTTTTAACTAACTCTAATAGCAGTACAGGGGGAATTTTCAGGGGTGTGTGGCTAGGACCCTTCCCACAGATTGATAACAATTGCTCCTGCTCCTTTAATTAAGTGTGCACTTCTGCTTGTGCAAGTTGGGCCACCTGATTTTCTCTGATTGCCCCTATTTACTGCAACCCTCCATGCAACATCATTTTTCTGCTCTGGGTGGCCCTCTAGGTCCTGGGGCAGCTTATTAGCAAGTGAGGGGGCTGAAATGTGTAGGAGAAATAAGCAAAAGTGGATGCCTGACTTGTGTGAGGGAAGTGATTTCTGCTATTGAAAAGCCACCATGGGATGAAATTCTGTATGAATATGTGGATAAATTGCAGTGGCCCCTCATTTTTTGAATGCCTTACCATCTGGGGTCCAGCAGACCCCATCACTACAGGCCTTTCAGAAGACTCTGAAGAGGCAGATGTTTTCCTTGGCATTTTCTTGAGGTGCCTTTTTGGATGGATGATTTTGGTCATACCTTGGTGTTGGATTTTAACAATTTCAGGCTACTTGTTGCTTTATTACTCATTGCTGGTTTTGTTTCTATGTTTTGTTGTATTCTATTTTATTCTGTAAGCTGCTTATGTGGGCTCCAAGTCTTAAGAGTGGCCTAACTTAGAAAGAAAGGTAAAATGGTAAAATGATTTTTCGTTTAAAGTTTTGTTGTTGTTGTTGTTTGAAGCAACTGAACATAGCAACTCAAGACAAAAGCAGCTCATTGAGAAAAGAAGCAGAGGAGCAGGACATTACATAAGTGAACAAAAGGTATGTTTAGCACAGATATAGTACAATCATGATAACCAAATCTCTTTTTACAGGGTAGCCAATGAGTTTTGTGTAAAGTGATTTATTTTACTTTGGGCAATGTAGATGTCTAGAACTTGAAAAGTCTATCTCACAAAGATAGATGTGAGATGCTGTAAAGACAAAGAGTCTGGATGTGACTGCAATTCCATACCCACTTAAGTGAGAATGAGTCCCAATGAACTTATTTTGACTTATTTATTGCATTTCTATCCGACTTTTTCTCCTAGTTGCTTAAGTGGTGCACATGGCTTTCCTCTTCCTTAGTTAATCCCCATAACAGCCCCTGTGAAATATGTTAGGCAGAGAGATTGGCCCAAGGTCATCCAGCAAGCTTCATGCCCGAGTGAGGATTTGAACTCTGGTCTCCAAGATACTAGTCCAACACTCTTGCCATTACCCTGCACTGGTGCACCTACTTCTGAATAGATATATGTGAAATTGCACAGTTTGTCTGAAAGACTAGGCTGCACATGTAGTTTGAGCCTCAGCTTTGTTCATCTTTAGGCTGTAACCAAAAAGCTCTCTCCACTCAGTGGTTGTTTGGTATTGTCATGATTTAATAATTCACTGGGTTTTTAAAAATATTAAAGGTAAAGGTAAAGCTACCCCTGCCCGTACGGGCCAGTCGTGTCGGACTCCAGGGCTGCACGCTCATCTCGCTCAAGAGACCGGGAGCCAGCGCTGTCCGAAGACACTTCCGGGTCACGTGGCCAGCGTGACGAAGCTGCATCTGGCGAGCCAGCAGCAGCGCAGCACACGGAAACGCCGTTTACCTTCCCGCTATAAAGCGGTACCTATTTATCTACTTGCACTTAGGGGTGCTTTCGAACTGCTAGGTGGGCAGGAGCTGGGACCGAAAGACGGGAGCTCACCCCACTGCGGGGATTCGAACCGCCGACCATACGATCAGCAAGTCCTAGACACTGAGGATTTACCCACAGCGCCACCCGTGTCCCTTTTAAAATATTATCTCTGCCCAATTGGGAATTCATCTCTGTGATCTTTGTTATGTTCTTTTTATTGCAAAAGTGTTTATTCTGTCATTGTAAGAGTATTTCAGTGAGGAGCACCATCTGCTTTCATGCTTTTTCCCTCAGTCAGATGCTTTAGCCTGTGTACCTCTCCTTTACAACCACTGCCAAGAACCTGCATGTGGAGGTGTTGAATAAATTTACTGCCACAAATGCACCATATTAGGCAAGGTATGTTTTATCAACAGTGTGATCATGCTTCTTTCTGTGCTGATCTACTGAAGCCTGGAGAAAAGAAGGCTACTGAGGAACCTACTCTAGATCGATTGATTATACATGGCATACAATGGTATATGTAGAGCCAATCAGGGAAGCTGATATGACTCTGATGCTCCATTCTAGGGTCTCCACTCCACATGCACAAGAAGTGAAGCTTCCAGGAGAATTCTTATTGAGGCATTAATTGAGTGGAGGGAAGATGTAGGACACTTTGTACCCCACAGGACAAACTGGCAGGATTAAGACACTTCTCTAAATCAGAGGTCACCAAATTGGCACCCATGGGTGCAATGATACCCGTAATCTTTTCCTCTGACAGCAAGAAGCCTCAGAGGGCATCCTCTCACTGTCCCTTTGGTTATAAGGCGGTTATGGTGGCTTCCTATTTTTCCCTTGAAAAGTGCATAGGGCAGAAGGAGATAATGGAGGAGTGATACTCTTTCCAACCCCCTCTTTTGCTGTACATGATTTTCCCAGGTTCAGCTTGATTTTTTGAATCCAGATTTTACAAAGATTCTTCCCATCCAGTGAACCTTATCTGCTAGTTCTCTGTTCACTGTTATGGAATTAAAAGACCCTGTGTATAACAACAATAGATATAAAGAAAAAGTAAAGCATACAAGATCAATTGTGCTTAAAGCACCCTTGAAGCAACTCAGTCATTTTGCCAGCGGACAAGTTCTGGGAGAAAAGACTAGAGACCCTGGATTTCCAGGGCATTTGATCTAACTCTAAACTAGGTTCAAGTAGGGCCAAAAGGATGGTGATTGCATAAATGTGTGTTAAGTTGGTAAATGCATAGTGTTTTGAACCATTCAGCTTAGTTCTATGGAGTCCAGACAGAAAGGCAGGTTGCTGATTACAGCACCATGGATAGCTCCAAGTGAGCCTTTCGCTCCATCAAGAGCTTTAGAGGAATCGAATTGAACGTTTGCATTGGGAAGCCATGTGCAAATAGACACATTCCCATCACCATCAAAATTTTATATACTTGTCAAGGTTAGAGATGTGTTGCATTTTCATCTCAGTAGGGACAATCTGCTTTGACCAGTCAAAAACCATTTATACTTCCCCACAAAGGCCCTTTCTACCTTTTAATAGTTTCAGCCTCCATACCCTAAACTGAAGGCTAAAAATGAAGGAAAACACGACTCCCCCTGCTCAGTGCCAGATACCTCCACAAATATTGCCGAATACCAAAATGAAATATCGACACCTTCTTGGGAGCCAAATTCTTTCCCTTTCCCTACAATGAAAACCCCCACTCTCACAGTTCCAAAATCACTTTTCCAACAGAGCAGTCACTGCCAGTACAAACAACCACAGCATGCTGCAAATCGGGAACAACCATAATTTGTACTTAATGTCAGTAAGTGTAAAGCAGGGAACCTTATTTCACTAAATGTTCAATGCTACAACAGCATTGGTTTAATATCCAAACCCACAGTCTAATGCATGTCTCCTGGAGAATTCAATAGTTGCATAATGTTAAAGAAGCCTGAAAACTAACAGATATCATGGTCTAACTGAGGATCCAGCACCCACTATACTAGACACACAGAGAACAAAGATGCAGCTGTTGCCCAGAACAGTTTATAGCAGGGGCCCCCAACTTTTCATACCAAGTGGGCCACAAGAGTACTTTGACACAGAACCCATGGGCCACACACTGCAGAGGTTTGCATGCAGAGGTTGGATGGCTATCTGTCATGGTTGATCTAGTTGAGATCCCTGCATTGCAGGGGATTGGACTGGATGATCCTCAGGATCCTTTCCAACTCTACAATTCTATGGTTTGCTTTTGTTGCTTTCCTTTATTTTGCTTATGTACATTTATTTTACTTATGTACATTGTTTTGAGATTTATTGTTCAAATGTGGAACTAATGATAATAGTAGTAGCAGTAAATTTGGAATTTGTATCATATTTTTTTTTTTTACAATGATCTTTGTTAAGAAATGTAAATCACTTAGAGTTTTGCTGAAATATAAAATGGCATGCAAGTTAAATGATTGAAAATAACAATAACTGAGCCTTTAAAAATCTTTTCCTCCAGTCTTCCTTTACCATGCCCATCCCCTTGTCCTGAAAACTGTGGCTGTTCTTAGAGTCAGGCCTCTGGTCTTTGCACCGTTGAGCAGATGATAGTGAATGTAGTACTTGATTCTTTTAGTACATCAGGCTTACTCCAGCACTAGTGGCCATAGAGGGTAAATAAACTTGTTTTGTCCTTCACTTTGCCTCATATGTAGGAATTGGGAAGTCACACAAAGGCTTTAGGGAGACAGCTGAATTTTATCACAGGCGTCTGGGTTCCTGGTTGGCATCCATCTGCCTCGGGAGACAATGGAGAAGTATCCCTTTGCCTCAGGAGCCAATGGAGGACTGCAACTTTGTGGGTGAAGTCACACTGTTGGAAGATGTGGCTGTAGAAACCAATAAGGGAGATGCATGTTTTGTTACAGCTGGGGCAAGTTATCCGTTTTCGCTGTTGCAGATGCACCATGGTGTTTCTTCTGGGCTAATTAAATTCGGTTGTTTTATGGCAGTAAGAATGTGTAGAATGATATAGTGAGAGATTCAGGCAAGAAAAGAAAGCTTCCCTGTTGCAGAGGCAAACAGCTCTGTCACAGCATGGATTATGAAGTTCATGCAACTAGCAGCTTCCTCATTTTCTTCAACACCAGGAAGACTTCGTGTGATTGGGTATCTCTGTTGCTTATGTGAAAATTTCTATGCCATTGACATAGGGGCTGGATAATGAACTCCGGAGGGAGGGCGGGAGGGTCAAAGAGAGAATCTGGCAGCGTCAAGATAGCTGCTGCTGCTGCTGCTATAGTATTCACATGTGTGCCTGGAGAGCCCTTGACTCAATCAAGAGCTGGAAGTGCAGGAATTGTGGTGGAGAGAACTTCATGTCTGCTCTATGAAACCTTTGTAGAGGCCAAGGCTGGGCCTATTGTGCCAAGTATAATTGTGAAGTGCACACTTTGAGAAATGATCAGATAATTCAGGCTGGGGCTGCTGCTAAGTAGCTTGATGAACTGTTATTTATGATTTACTGATTATCTGAGTTCTGCAATGAATTAAAACACTGGGATAACCCATTTGTTAATAGATGAAGAATAACTGACTAAATTGAATTTAATGAAGCAGAAAAGCTGTATTATGTTTCTGCAGCTGGCTTCTATACTACCTGTTTCAGGCCTGTGTAATCCCGGGATATGCAATTAACTCTGATTTTTCGGCCATTCAATTGATTTTGAATTTGATTGTGTTTGCTTCAATGTGTCTCAGTATGGGCTGCTTCCAACAGAATATAAAAGAAAGGATAAGCTCTAAGAGTGACAAACTGCTGCATCAAAATAGAAAGTCACTGCAGAAAATTGTGATAGTTACATTAACAACCTATAAGCAATCATTTTTGAAGTGAAATATAGGCTCCAATTTTATGATCTATACAGATAGCATATGGAATTGTGGATGGAAATATGTCTTGTATTCATCCTTTGTCACCCTGAGTAGCTCAAAAAATATTGCCATTTTCTAAAGCTGTCTGCCATGGACTACAAAGAGGACTACCCACAATAGTATTTTAATGTTCTTGTTAAACTTGTTTTATATTCAGAATTATTAGTGATATATATTAATAGGATTATTATTACAGAAATGTCCCTGCATCCCTTGTGTTTGTCCCAGCAGGAGTCTAGATTTGCTACCGTTTTGTGTTTGTAGGTTCTTGTACTATTTCCATGTTTTGTCATGGCCATTGCGCCACAGGAACATAAAATCAAAAGGCTTGAATGTATGTTTATTTTGACAATATACATACTATTCAGTTACAATCCCTAAGACAGGTACAGGGGTCAGTACAATTAAAATAAGCATGAGTTGTAATACGATGAATCACATTTTTGCGGCTTAAAGCTTGAGTCGTAATCCTTGTTTACTTTGTTATATGTAGTAATGCAACACTTAGTACTTAGTAAAAAACAAAAACAAAATAAAACCCAAACTGCCATACATATTAAAAATAATAAAAATCAGTGCTATTTTTCTAGAAAAAGAGGTCCCTTGTTCTCGTATAATGGCAATGGAGCCTACTTGAGAGGTGCCAGAACTGAGTTCCAATGTTTTCCAGCTGAAAAAAAACGCCCTGATAAAAATAAGTACAGTTAATGAAAGCTTGTATCTGAAATCCCATGCATCTGGGGGCAACTGTGAAAAGAAAGAAGGCTGACTTAGCCCCTGTGTTTTCATTGACATTGATAGCATGCAGATCAGGATTATTTTTTTCTGGATCTTGCTGGAAGATGTTGATTTTCTGTGTTGCTTTTAGGCAACATCATAGCTGGGAAACAGACAGCACTGCTTTTCTCTTAGCCTTCCAAAATGCATTGTGGGTGGAGGCTTAGAATTCATGCTTTAATCTCCAAGTGGAAATTGTACCTCTCTTTTTTTTTGGGGGGGGGGGCTGTTTGTTACAAGGAAAGAAAGACCTGTAGTGCAGTCGTATTGTACCAAGCACAGTTTTGTGATCTTTCCAACTCATCTGATTCATCGTAGTTTAAAGGCTGTTGTTTTTCAAGGACACAATTCTGTTTCCTTTCCACAATGTAATCATATGAGGAAAATATAATTAAACATTGGCAGGATATGTAGAATCAATTCCATCCCTAATGGCAAACGGATTCCTTCCCTGATGCATACAAACACACATCTACAAAGAATAAAGTTAAAATTGCCATTATTTGTGCTGGTGCTAATTAGAATGGCACATCACTACATTATATTTGTAATCTGTTCAAAATGCCACCACCATTACTTCCAGTTTTATTAAAGTTAAGATATATGAACCATAATGGCTTGTCTAAGACAATCTGCTGGTCTAAAAGTCAGTAGAAGTATTATATTCAACCCAGCACACGCAATACTATGATTTCCTTGATTTTTCCATTTGCCTCGTTGCACTTTTTAATACAGAGTTGCTTATATTATACTATAGGGTAGTAAAATAGGACCAGTTGTAAAGAGGTGAAAAGATAGTGAACGGGCCGGTTAGCCTCTGGCAGAAAGTGATTCAGTGTGTGGACAATTCAGGTAGGAGTAAAGGATATTCTTTGTACTGAGCACATTTTTTCTTCAGCAGAGAATCTTAAGTACATCATTATATATGAGACACTGTTTGATACGTAAAATGGCAGTAGGAGGGTTAGACCTGGATTAGACCTTGACTGCAGCTGTTGGTCCATGATAATAAAAAGTAAATATGTGCCCATTATTCTAGGCTGTATACATCTAAAGGTTGTTTTGAGTAAACCCTAAAGGAATGAATGGGAGCCACTCAAGGATAATCACTCCAGTGGAACTTATGCACAACTGCTTTCAGGTGAGTTGCCTACCCTATTTTGATTCTGCTCAGCCTTCTGGTGACTGTCTTCCCTGCTGCCTGCTAGCTGTGGCAGCAATCTTATTTGTTTCCCATCAAACCTGGATCTTTGACAAGCTCCTGTCTATCTGCCATGGAGCTGCCATACTCATGAGAGTTATTGTGTATTATATAAACGACACTCTCTTTGCCCCTCCTTCCACAGAATAATAGCTGCCAAAACACAGTAATTTTTGCCATAGTATCTGTAGATCTAGGGTAACAGATTGCCTAACTCAGACACATACAAAGAAGAAAAACACAGAGAAACAATTATTCTCATCTTCTCCCCATACCCTCTAAATAACAGATAATGCAAATGTAAATGGTAGGGTGGTTAAAAAGGAATTATGGAATAAGAGGAAGACATAGACTGACAAGTATGGAAAAAATCCTATTTACATAGAGATATATTTGACTATTTAATAGTCTCCCAGGAGGCCTCACTATTTGGAATATTTAAAATCAGTGCAGGGAAAACGTTTTCCCAGTAGGAAAGTAGTCAAGCCTAGGAGTAAGTGAAATAGACTAAGTCATTCTTGTTCTTTAGCATATTGATGCTAAGCTGCTGCTGTTTTAATAGTTCTCATTCTACAGAAACAAATGGTGTTATTAACTTACAAAAAAGTTACCTAGAAGGTATTGTGCAGCAAAATGGTTCAATCTTGCCTTTAAATAGCTCTTCGTCGTCCTGTCAATGACACACATTTTGTCAAAATGTGTGATTTCTTCTCCTAATCATCATGTAGCCTTAGTAGACTTTAGTGGAGGTGGGAACAATTGTGTGAACTGTTCTTTAAGTGAACAGGGCCTGTTAGCATTCTCAGAACAGTTATATATATTTTTTTTAATAATGATATTTTATTTTCCACATTCAATGAACAAAAAATACAAATCGACAAACACATCAAAAAGAAAAAAGAAGAAGGAAAACAATACATACATTATACAAAGACAAAAAGAAAAATAAAAAGAGATAAAAATAAAAGAATTAAAAACAAATATTGTGTCATTGTGTTCTTCAGCATTAACTTAGTTCTGCGACTTCCCTATGCCTTCCCACTCTGTATTCTAGGTCTTATATTCTGGTAGTAAACTCTTTCCCTCTGGCGTATCTTTGGTTCAGATTAATGTTATTGTCTTATTTATCCTTACATTTCCCTATGTCTTCCTAAATATACTATCTTTAACATTGTCATTTTTATAATAACATTCTTTTACATTCAATCTGATAACCTCAAACGTTCGTAATTTTATAATGCTTCTGTACATAGTCTTTAAATTTCCTCCAGTCTTCCTTCACCATCTCTTCTCCCTGGTCTCTGATTCTGCCAGTCATTTCTGCAAGTTCCATATAGTCAATGAGCTTCATTTGCCATTCTTCCAGCGTGGGTAGATCTTGCGTCTTCCAGTATTGCGCGATGAGTATTCTTGCTGCTGTTGTAGCATACATAAAAAGAGTTCTGTCCTTCCCTTGAACCTGTTGGTTTACCATACCCAGGAGAAAGGCTTCTGGGATCTTTCTAAATGTGTATTTAAATATTTTTTTCAATTCATTATAAATCATTTGCCAGAAAGCCTTAATCCTTGGGCACGTCCACCAAAGGTGAAAAAAGGTACCTTCTGCTTCTTTACATTTCCAGCATTTGTTATCAGACATATGATACATTTTTGCAAGCTTGACTGGTGTCATGTACCACCTATAAATCATTTTCATTATATTCTCTCTTAAGGCATTACATGCCGTAAACTTTATTCCAGTGGTCCACAACCTTTCCCAGTCAGCAAACATTATATTATGACCAACATCTTGAGCCCATTTAATCATAGCCGATTTCACTTCCTCATCCTGTGTGTTCCATTTCAGCAGCAAATTGTACATTCTAGACAATGTTTTTGTTTTGGGTTCTAACAGTTCTGTTTCCAATTTTGATTTTTCCACCTGGAAGCCAATTTTTCTGTCCATTTTAAATGCCTCCATTATTTGATAATAATGAAGCCAATCTCGGACTTTACTTTTTAGTTTGTCAAAACTCTGCAATTTCAATTTGTCACCATCCTGTTCTAAAATCTCCCAATACTTTGGCCAATTGGCCTCCATATTGAGTCTTTTTACTGCTTTAGCTTCCATTGGAGACAACCACCTTGGGGTTTTGTTTTCCAAAAGATCTTTGTATCTGCTCCAAACATTGAACAGTGCTTTTCTGACAATGTGAATTTTAAACATTCTATGCACTTTAACTTTGTCATACCATAAATATGCATGCCAACCAAATGCATTATTGAACCCTTCTAAATCCAATATATCTGTGTTTTCAAGAAGTAGCCATTCTTTCAGCCAGCAAAACGCTGCTGCTTCATAATAGAGTTTCAAGTCTGGCAGGGCAAAGCCCCCTCTTTCTTTAACGTCTGTTAGTATTTTAAATTTTATCCTTGGCTTTTTGCCCTGCCAGACAAATTTAGAAAGGTCTTTTTGCCACTTCTTGAAACAATCAGTTTTATCAATAATCTGCAATGTCTGAAACAAAAATAGCATTCTTGGCAATACATTCATCTTGATTACAGCGATACGTCCAAGTAGTGAGAGTTTCAAATTAGACCATATATCTAAATCCTTTTTTATCTCCGTCCAGCATTTCTCATAGTTATCTTTAAATAGATTCCCATTTTTTGCTGTCATAGTTATTCCCAAGTATTTTACTTTCTTCACTACTGTTAAACCTGTCTCTTTCTGAAATCTTTCATTTTCAATTTCTGTCAAGTTTTTTGTCAAAACCTTAGTTTTTGTCTTATTTAATTTAAAACCTGCCAATTGACCAAATTCTTGAATCAGTTCTAGAGCTTTTTTCCCACTAGCTTCTGGTTCCTGCAACGTCAAAACCAGGTCATCTGCAAATGCTCTTAATTTATATTGTTTAGCTCCGACCTGTATCCCCTTAACCAATTGGTCCTTTCTAATCATATTCAGCAACACCTCCAGGACCGATATAAAAAGTAGAGGGGAAATTGGGCACCCTTGTCGTGTTCCTTTTTCTATTCTGAACTCTTCTGTCAAAACATTATTTACAATTAATTTAGCTTTTTGTTCAGAGTAGATTGCCCCTATACCATTTTCAAATTCTTGGCCTACCCCCATGCCTTGGAGGTTCTTCTTCATAAAGCTCCAAGAGATATTGTCAAAGGCTTTCTCGGCGTCCACAAATATCAACACCGCTTTTGTATTTATATTTTCCTGTAACAGTTCCAAAATGTCAATTATATTTCTTACATTCTCTGATAAGTGTCTGCCTGGGAGAAAGCCTGCTTGATCTTTATGAATCTCCTCTGTTAATACCTTCTTCAGTCTTCTCGCCAAGATATCTGCAAATATTTTGTAATCCACATTTAACAATGATATAGGCCGATAGTTCCTAAGTTGATGTTTTTCAGTGTCTGTCTTTGGAATAAGAGTCACGAAAGCTTCTTTCCACGATTCTGGGGCCTTTTCCCCCTGAAGTATTTCATTACATATTTCCTTTAAGGGTTGAATTAGCCAGTCTTTCAATGATTTGTAATATCTTGCAGTCAGCCCATCAGGTCCCGGAGCTTTGCCCAATTGCATGTTTTGGATGGCGCTCTCTACCTCTTGTTCTGTTATCCTACAGCTCAGTTTCCGTTTACTTTCCTGCGATATTTTTGACAGCCCATTCACTTTCAGGAATTCTTCTATCTCTGTTTCTTTCTGTGGCTGTTGAGAGTAAAGCTTTTTAAAGTATTTTTGAAAAGCACTCCTAATCTCATTAGGGTGTTGCAGCATTCTTCCTTCAACTTCCAGATTTGTAATAGTGTTCATTTTTTGCCTCTTCTTTATTTGCCATGCCAATAACTTTCCAGATTTATTTGCCAATTCGAATGTTCTTTGTCTCATCTGTCTGATTTTCCATTCAATCTCTTGGTTTATCAATTGCATGTACTGTACTTGATGCAGCTTTATCTCTCTTAAAATTTCCGGTGATTTTGGATTTGTTCTCAGTCTCTTTTCACCTTCCTTAATTTTGTCCAAGATCTTTTCTCTTTTTTCCTGTTGTGATCTTCTCTTGAGTGCATTTTGTTGGATCAAAAAACCTCTCATAACCGCCTTACTTGCGTCCCATATAATTCTTTTCTCCACCGTAGTGTTCAAATTTATTTCAAAGTAATCTTTCAGAGTTTTCTGGGCTTTCTTTACAAATTCCTCATCTCTAAAAAGAGAGTCATTCATCCTCCATCTAAAGGATCCAGTTGGTTGTAAGTTCATTACCATCTTAACAGCGTTGTGGTCGGAGCAAGTCTTTGGGCAGATTTCAACCTTTTTTTATCTTTGGAGCCAGTTCTCTAGTGGTCCAAATTTGGTCAATTCTGGTCCAGGTCTTTTGGGCTTCAGAAAAGAAGGTTCCCTCTCTTTCCAGGGAACAGTTATAGGACTTCTGGGATGCAGGCCTAGTTAACTAGTACCCAATGAGCTCATTCTGACTGCCAAAGTCGTCTTATTTGTTCTGTAGCCTATCATCCCAGACCACAGCCACTTTGCGTACGTAAAGCAAGCCACAAGATGGAGTATCATCAATGGAACACTGCAATTGTTATCTATGGTGCAGGGATAGATAACGTGTGGCCCTCAAGCCCTGCACTATAAACTCCATAAGCTTATATTTTGATTACCCCAGTGAGGAGTGGATGAGGCTCATCAACCTGGGAATGTAGTCTATCTAGGAGAAGGAAAGCTCTCAACCCAAGCCTCTGCTGCCTTGCAGCTATACTCGTTCAAGAGAAAGACTTCAAGAGTAAACCCTGGGGAAAAGCCTGTACCCACTGCTTTGTGGGACATCTTCGGGAGAAGAAAATACAAAGGAGTAAATTGTACACAAATCTGGAGTGAAGTTGCTAAGACGGTTGGATGGTGTCTTGTATAAGGGGGGTTTCTGGATAGCTCAGTTGGTGAGAGCGTGGTGCTGATAATGCCCAAGTTGCCGGTTTGACAACAACTTTGCCAAAAGAAGCTCAACAACTTTTCCGTCCAGATGTTCACTTTTGGAAATATGGCAACCCTATGGGGCAGCTGCATATTTGTGCATTGCCAAGGGGTTGGACTAGATGATCCTCATGGTTCTTTCCAACTCTACAGTTCTATAATTCTATGCCTCTATCTGGCAGCTCTGGCAGCCAAGCTGGTGCCAAATGTATTGCTCTACTTTCCTTTGGATCACACCAGCAAGGCCGAGGGGTGGAGAGTCTTGTCATCTGGGCAGCCCAGGCTTGAGCCCCAGAAAGGTCACTTCAGTGTTGCTAATGCCACAAAAACAACATGGGAGGCAGCAGTTACAAGATACCGGTCTCCGCAGCCACAGCAGGCACTGTGATTCTCTGATGGTTTGGCTTCACCCCTGGAGGTGCAGTCCATTGTCTCTCAGTACAACAACAGCAACATGTGTGTATGTGCATTCCATCCATTGTTGCTTTGGATGTGCTGGATCGTGTAAGCTAAAAAGCTGTGGCTTACTATATAGCCCGGTAGCAAATGAGTCCCCTTTTTCATGGCTGGTGGCATTGTTCTCATTATGATATTGATATATTTAGTGAGTGTTCCGGGGTGCTAGTTGTTATTGATTGATTTGCATAGACTGACTGACTGCATTTCAGGCAGGAAAGCTATTATGCTTTCCTGTGTGGGATACATAAGATCGTGTATCTTATTGCGTATCAGCAGGCAATGAAAACTCTTTTTATAGCGCAAGGAATCAGGTGGTAGGGAAAAACTGTCCAATGAAAAAAGAGACTGCAAAATATATGAGACATCAAACTGCTGCAACGAAACACAGAAGGGAGTGGCGCATTTATATTTTCCAACTTACTTTGTGGGTTGTCATTGTTAAGTGGATGAGATCATAAAAGGAGTTCCAAGACATGACCTAGATTAGGTTTAATTAATTTTCCCCCATGTTAAAACAACACTCTCTTTTCATGGTTTTGGTGGGAGGTGGGTGGGAAAGAAACTTGCAAAGTATACCATCTTCAAGGGCTTATGTTTGTCATTGGCTTAGAGTGCCCAGGTGAAAAAGAGGAAAGGGCTCTTGCACCTTTAATAGCCATGCAAGCTATGCCTTGTGAAATGCTACAGTGCAGCATCCCTGCCATATTTTTCATCTGGCCACACTACATTGGTGCAATACAAAATGATGTATGTACAGTGCCATTTATTCAGGAAAAAAGTACATCTTTGAGAGTTGTTGCTTCAAAAAGGCAAGTGTTTGTAATGACTAATGTTACTGAAGCTGTACACTCTAACCTGTGAGTAAATGTCATTGAGCTTAACGTGACTTACTTTCCGTACATGTGCAAAGGATTGCATTGTTAAAATGTGAATTATTCAGTTACAACTCATATCCCAGACACTACAAATTCTTGTGGGACTTCAAATCATTGAAGCAGCAGAACTGGAATAGATCTCTGCACCAGTTAATTCACCCCAGGATCATGCAAATCAGACCTAAATTATCTGTTGCCATAGCAGCAGAGAGCTATGCTACCAGTCTAGTCTGACATAAGGGTGAGGGTTTCTTTTCTAGTAAAAGAATTAACACTTGGTAAGCTATAAAGTCTGTATGAAAATTTTTCATTGAGGACTTTAGGAGGGAATAATAGTACTTTGTAAAAACTCGAACGGCCCAGTAAGTGGTTTAAGTAAGTGGCTTTCAAATTTTTCTTCCGCCTTGAACCCCCTTTCACATCAAATGACTTGTTGGGGGGGGGGGGGAAGGGGAGGACAGTTGCCTGTTAGGAGTCCTATTTTTATGAAATAGTGCTGGCCATTTCAAATTTTATGCATGCAGGCTAGTGACTGATGCACAGACAAACACATTCTTCCTTCTGCTGCAGCTTAGACCTAATGCTCATATGTGTGCAAATCATGCATTTGCAAAACAAGTAAAATGTTACAAGAGCAATGCAGCCAACCAATCAGCTGGGGTTGGGGAGCCAGCTGGAGGTAGAAAAATTGACATGCTCCCTTTCACTGGAAGTAGTTGGATGTCCCCAGACTGGCAGTATAGAGGATGTTCAGGTTGGTTGGCAAATTGCCTCTGGACCACTCTCTACCCAATTCTCCCCATGTTTGCATTTAGGTGGTTCTTTTCCATCAATGGCTAGCTCCCCTTATCATCCAGAAGATGATTGCATCTTACTACTGGGCTTAGAAAGATACTGATTCTTTAAGGGCAGATTCTATTCTTGTTCTGAGCAATTACTATCTATTGTGCAGGGATGGGGAATCTGTGGCACCCAGGTGTTGTTGGACTCCAGCTCCCATTAGCCCCAGTCAGCAGGCCAATGGAAAGGGGAGCTGCAGTCCAGCAACATCTGTTTGCCGGTGGGCTGGCCTTATGGATGAGCAAATTGGCCATTAGGCTAATGGGGCCATGAAGGTCAGTTCAATTTTTGTTGACTTATACTTGTCTGTAGTAAGAAAGGGTGACTTTTCACTGACATTGCTGGGAATGTCAAGAAGCAGTCAGACTCATTAGACTACTAAGATCTGCAATCCTGCACAAGCAGAACAACTTGGAACCACTGCAAAAATAATGATAGGGGGGTCCTGAAGGTCCTGCCACTCATGGCACTATTTATCCTAGGGCAAGCTCTGGTTTCCCACAGCATAAGTGTTCACTGTCAGTATTTCAAAGGACATTGTTGTGACAGGCACCCTTAGCGAGCAAGATAGCTTTCTAATTTTGGTCATGGGTTTCTCAGTGACAGTTTGCATGATCAAAGTCGTCTTTCCTCCAGGAGTACCTGGCAACCTGTTAATGTTATTTATTTCTTCTGGCAAATCCTCAATCCAGAAGCACAAATTAGCTTTAGATAGATAAGACTGCATCAAAAAATACAGAAACTGGTTACTTCTGCAGCTAGTACCTTAAAAGATAACCTAACTCCCCCCCCCCCTTTTGAAATTATTCTTGCAATACTGTTGGAATAAGAGACCTCATTTTGAATGTAAATTTTGAATGGTTATTTTGCAATTAACTGAAACACTGACGTTAACTCTTCACTTATAGCTAACTGTAGATCTTGGCCAATATTTTATTAAATTCTTATCAATGTTTTACTTAAGGCTGCACAATAGATGCAAGGTTATCACAAGTCCTTTTAGTGTTGCATGAAAACAGGTGGGAAGCTGTATTAGTAAAAAAAAACACACCTTGGAGTTGGCCTAATTACTCTCTAAACAAACTGGTAGCCAGAGGCCATGGGTGAGTGGGAATAGAAGCATCAAATTTTAAGACCAAAAGTAAGCAGAACCACAAAAGTAAATGTTCTATTTGTGTAGTAAGCTAGTTTACACGCATGCATGCACACCCCCACACCCCCACCCACCCACACCAGTAAGGTGTAGGTTAGAAATCTTTTCTCTGCAACTATTAGACAGTAATAGGGATGATGACAATGATAATCAAGTGAAAACATTCCACATCTGACTCTTGTTTCTACATTATGAGGCACCGCTGGTCGCAAGGTTGCCTCATAATGTAGAAACAAAAGTCATTCCTGCACACTTATACAAGACCTTCATCCAGAGAAATCCACATTGTTCTTTTCAACTGCAAACTTTATTATTTCCCCTCAGTTTAGAGTATTTTCTAATTAACCTTCAAACATTTGCTGGAAAACTTCCCATGAGGTTAGGCTTATGCAGACAATTAAGAAAACATCTTTTTTAATAGTTAGCAGATGATCTGTGGTTTTAATTTTATGTGGTTTTTAATATATAGGTTGTAAACCACTTTAATAACTTTTCTAAAATGAAATTGTATGTAATAAGGTAGCATTTACTTCTAGCCAGAGCTGGAGTTCTTTAGAGTTCCAGGTGTAACCCTGTTCTGAACAGACAGAACCAAAACCATCTCGCAGTTCAGATGAACCACCTACCCACAAAAGCAACTCAGCCAATAGTTTTGCATTTGATTGGTGGCCCTATTTCCCCAAGTAGAAGCACCTGGGTGGATGCGTTTAGATTCCAGTTCCTATCAGCCCCAATCAGCCTGTCCAGTGGCATGATGGAAGTTATAGAACAGCAACATCTGAAGGGCCACATTCACCTGCAGAATTGTTGAGCTTTTTTGTTTAGGAAGACCCTAAATTGAAACCAACCAAGTTTTGAGCTTTTTTGGGACAACAATCATACACTGTTGAACATTTCTGGGAAAACCTCTTCCCAAAATATTGATTTTAAGCTTTTGGAGTTGTTTCTGCTGCTTTTTCCACCATTTTGAAGGTTCAGCAAAAATCCCACCTGACGCCATTTTATTACCCGAAAACCAGGGCATGTCAATAATTTTCCTGGCGTATGGCACACCTAGAAGGGTTAAACCTACGTGCTGCGGTCCTGATAAGAACATGATTGCCAGAGGCTGCAGTGTGAGATCTTGAAGGTGACTTTAGGATACTACCACAGCATACAAACTGTGACGTAGCTGCTCCTGCAGCGCCTTTACTAATCTGCCCTATTATGCCATTTTCTTTTGTGAAAACAGTGGTTAGTTGTTATGGCGAGTTATAACATTGCCACTATTGTATTTTTCTCGTTCCTATTTTTGTTGTCAATGAGACATTTTGTGTAAACACTTCAAGATCTGACACAAAGCAAGGAAATAAAATGATTGCAGATGCCTCAGTGCTTTAAGGCATCCATCGATTTCACCCAAACATTCATTATCTGTAGCATTTCTTGTTTGGCAGGGAAGGCAGAAATCAAGAAAAGCTAAGCTCTTGTTCCTACCTGAACCAAATTTCATGGAAGTCAGGCTGCGAACGGTACATGAGGTGACCTGGCAACTAAAACCCTATTGAATTCCAACAGGAACAACAAGTCTAAGACGATTGGAAATCTCAGTGGTGGCAGCAGCAGGAAAGTCATATTTAGTCTCAATTGTGTTTTCAACAACTAAAGACAGAGGGTAAAATAGATCTGCTTTAACAGAGGCGCAGCTATTGAAATCATATTTGAAAGGAATTTGACAGCATGTGTGCAGGAGAAAGGTTTGAGAGTTCTGAAACTAGGGCTTTGTGGTGGTAGACCTGAACACAAGATGTACATAGCTTTATGTATTGCAACCTGTTCAGGTGTTAAAAAAACTTTTTTAGATGTTCTAAATTGTTGTTGACTAATATATATGTTTTTGTTTTACCTGAATTTTACTGCCTTTATTACTTTGCTGTTTGCCACCCTGGGCTCCTTCAGATAGGGAAAATGTGTAAAGATAACAACATTCCCTATTTTAGCAGTGCCAGAGAGGCAGAAAAACAGGTTTCTTGAGCCCCCAATGCAGGGATGTAGGAAGGGGTGGGCGGACCGCCCTGGGTGCCCTCACTGAAGGGGGTGACGTTTGGTGCACCACCCACCCACGACCTCCAAGCCTACTCTGAGCCATCAGGGAAAGGGGGAGAGCTGCGCCACTTTGCCAGTGGCACTCCCCCCTTTTCCCTTCGTTTTCACAGCTTGGGGAAGGCTTGGGAGTCGCAGGCGGGTGGTGCGCTGAATGTCCGCCATGGGCGGCTCACTCTGCCTCTGTGAGCAGCTCGCTCCACCCCCATGGGTGGCTTGCTCTGCCTTTGGCTGCAGGGCACGCTTGTGCTGCTCCAGACACCTGAGCAGCTATCCCATGCCTGGGAGGGCACCCTCCACGCCATGCCCCCCTTGGGAGTGCACCCGACCTGGGCAGTGCAGGCTTATGCTCCGCCGCTGTCCCAATGGGCCAATGTAGACAGCCAGTGTGTAGGGTGACCATGGGCCCTACATTACAGGGGTGAGTCCTCTATTTGAAGACATGGATTGTCTGGTCCAAGTCTAGTTCGGATGAAGACAGCGTAACAGAGGTCTTGAAGTTACCTATCAACTTACCCATCAAGATTTAGGACCTGGACAGCAGCCTGCACATGGGTTAACTGGTTACAGTCTTCCTTGAGATGTATTGTATTTCAATTTAAATGATATAAATTTCAAAATTTGCATCTATAGTTAAAGATTATCATATTATTATTTTTAAACAAAGAAGTGCCCACGGTTTTGTTTCTTACTGGTGCAAAAGTGGCCACTTGAGGTGAATCAATTTTTCAATTTCAATTTTGCTCCGTTTCTCATTTTTTCTGCTCTTAAATTCAGTTCTCCACATTTCTGCATCACTCTGCGTTTTTTTTAAATCCACATGTAAATCTGTCAGAATTTTAGTGCATATTTCTCCCTGCATTTTTGTATGCAGTTTTTCCCTAATCCAATGCATGTTATGCTATTTTCACAAATATATGCATTTTTATGCACACGCTTCCCTAATACACACATTTTTGAAGACATTATTAGAGCAGTTGGTGAACTGAATCACAAAATTTGAAGAAGTGTGAATTTCAAAGGATAAGTATGTTTCAGTTCGTCCAATGTTTTGGAAAGTGTGAATAAAGTAGTAATGAAATCAGATCCACCCCCATTTCCTAGAATGTCCACTGTATTATCGACCTCTGGCTGGTTTGGGACAAGCAATTCAGGCCTGATTTAAGGACTTCACTTTGCAATTCCTATACAGTGGTACTCAGTCATAGAACAAAGAGAGAGCATTATTCAAAGCTCTCCTCCCTCCCGAACTAAACTTCAGTTTAAGGAAGATTATTCACAATCTTGAAACACTCAAACCGTCTTTCTTTCTGTGTTCTTAATCACACCGCTTTGCAAATGAGCATAATTTAATTTATGTTTATGGACCAACAAAAGCTTTTTACAAATGCCTGCTTAGTTTGGGTACAGTAATTTTCATCCCCAGTGATTCATAAATTCATGGCATGTTTTTGAATACAATGGCAAAATGTGTGACAATTAAGGTACAAAGGACTGGAGGGATTTGATCCATTTCCCAGTTCTGGTTGAAAGCCAATGATAATATGCCAACTATGCTCTAGGTCTAGGGAGATGCTTGAACAGCAAGGTAGACATGTGGCACCAATCCCATCTAACCACCACTTAGTCGCATGTCAACTGAGCCATATGCATAAAAATCTGACCATGCCCTATTTGCATGATATTTCTCACACTTTTTTTTTTTAAGTAACACATGTGAAGAAGGCCTCTTTGTAATCCATAAAAGGATACATAGCTCTTTTTAAAGTTGTCATGCGATCATAACTCACAGGCTGTGCCAAACATTCTTCCATTTCAATTTCTGGATTAGTAAGAATGTCAGGGTGGTAATAAATCTTTCCTGAAAATCACTTTCAACTTAACCCCCCCACCCCACTTGACTTGCTTGGTATCATGGTTTGATATTGCTTCAGTAACACTTTCCCCAGTTATGGTTTCTTCCTTCCCCTTGATGTAATCACATGGACAGTCTCAGGCAATCAGGGATCACATGGTGAACTAACTAAAAACATGACGCTATGTAGCCAGTCGTATTTGGGTATGTAATGTCATCACTGTGGGCAAACCAAACCAAGTGAGAGCAAGGACATTGCTTTCCAAATGAGTTACATAGATAATTCCAGCCAATCAGGGTTCATGAAGTGAACTGTTGCTGTGTGACACAGCCAATCTCATTTGGCTATGTGATGAGTAATTGATCAATAAATGATAATGTAAAAAGTCAGAAGAGTTGAGATTTTTTGTTACTGCTGCTGCAAATGTTCCCCAAACACAGTGTGGTTTGGGCTTAGTCCTAGAAAACTGAACTCCGATGCTACCAGTGCCACTCATTAGAAAAAGAATAATATATTACAGATAGCACATGGATTTAAGTTCCCCACATCTTTCTTTGGAGTCTCAGAGAAGGAAGCAGATTCATTTACACCAATGGGCAGCACTGCCAGAAGGGGCTAGAGAGACTTGCAGAGATGAAGAATATTAGCCAAGACAACCTGTTTTTAACTATCAATAATATGTTCCCTTGCTGTACTAATACATGCAGTTGTACAGCTTTAAGACCTGCCAATTTAATCCACAATTCAGTCAAGTCCTGTTTAGTGTAGTCATGAGAGATTCCTCATAATAAACATATAGTTGTGTTTTAGAACAATGACCCTATCTTTTGTGATATTTGTCTTTATGTATAAAAGAGCTGGACCAGTTATAAACATGTTTATTTGAAAGTAAGTCCCACTGAATCCAATGTTTTCTCAGTATTTCTGTTTAGAATTTGAATACTCAAAGAGAAATTGCCAAAAGAGGCTAATGGTTCATTTTGATTTGGCTAGAAGCCCTGACTGAAGGTGATCATGAACTTTGTAACAATGTTGTGCACGCTGATAATTGAAATCACTAAAAATGTTCATACTACAGTAGGACCATCTCTATGAAAACCCGCAGGCTTCTTAATTGCTCTGCACACAAATATGAATGCAAAGGTAATTACTACAGCTGCAGGCAGCTCAATTGCTGGGTGCACAGCAGGGCAGTTAAATTCCGTAAGAAAGATTTTATGAGCGATATAATTTCCTTCTTTCTTCTGAAGTAGTTGTTTTCTTCTTGTTGGTGAGAATTTACAGCAACAAATTCTAATTACATTTATAATTACAGGATTTGGGCACCCAACTGAAAACTACCTTGCTCCTGTTCCGTCCTTCAACTTCTTGATTTAAATGATGCCGCACTGACCATGTTGTACAAGGCAGTTGGACACCCTTGAAGCCCCTGGTTTCAGAAGGTCTAAGTAACTTCAACACCTTAGTTCTTGGAGGGAACTGCCAAAATACAAATCTGTAGCCTGTAAATATTGGTTCCTGATGTGAAGCTTGTATGACTTTGGGTTGGATCACTAGGCATAGAATTCTGAAACCCTGAAGGGAAGAAAGCTGCTGGGATGTGAGTGGTTTCAAGCTGGAAACAGCTGGTAGGTAAAGGACCAAGAACCTTCTCTGACCATCATTATCACTTGCCATCTCCTGAAGTTGGGTTTCTACCCATTCCTAGAAAAGTGCTATGGTCCTTTTTTGGAGAAAATGTCCACTGTCCTGTTTGGACTTCAAACGGGATGCCTTTTTTCACATATTCAAGCTCCTCCTCACACGTGGGACATGGGCAGAGGGTGGGGTGGGCTGGGAGGAGGAGTTTGAGAGAGAATTTTTGTGCAGGCAGAGGGTGGATTGCAAAGAGTGGGTTCTCATGTACAAACATGCTATGGTGGAGTCGGGTTTTGTGTGGACAGGGTAGTGGCAGCTGTGCCATGACTAACACCAGTAATGTCCCAAGCCAGAGTTGTCTCTTACTGGTTCAGAGGTAGTATTACTGGAGCTATTTTCCTACAGTTCTTGTTGTTTTAGAGTCTTTTGTTGTGAATGCCATTTTTATTGCACTTCTATTCCCTGAAGTTGGTGGGGGGTTTTTTTTTTTTGAGTTGGTTTAATTAAAAACATTCAGTGACATAACACTGAATATATGCAAAGACAATTATGTGCTGTATAAGGCAATAGAAGCACAAAACAACATTAAAAAGAGTTTTAAGAGTATTTTGTGGGTTATTGCAGCAGCTGAAATTCTGGGATTTCAGACACACACCTATGTCCTCCCCTCAAGTATTTCTTTAAAACAAGTGTTTTTGGAGGGCAGCCAAGCATGAGATTCGAAAAGTAGCAGGAAAGTGGCTGGGGTGGTAGGCATTATGGCTGTTTCATACAACCCAAAGTTGAGTGATAACAGTGATTCTTTCATGGATCCAACTTTCATATGGACCCAGAATGAAAAGTTGACTGCAACAGTTTTTGGGCTACATCTTCTATCATTTTAATATAGATTTTGGTGTGAGAAGGGACAAAAAAAGTACAGATGTGTACAATGTGCTAATAAGAAGTCAAGAGCTCAGTGATCCCGTTGCCAATGAAACCTCACAACATCGATGATGGCTTTTCGGAGCTAGCTGACCTAACTGGAAGAGTCCGCGACCAGAAGGAGGAGGAGTATCAGGAAGAGTGGAATAAATTTAATGAATATCTAGTTAAATTTATTAAGCTAAATTAACTGAAAATAGCTTGCAGATACCTATTGGGCTTAGGATTTTATTTATGTTAAGTGATGAATTAATATGTTTAATTCCATAAGGTGAAGATCTAAGGATGTTAATGTTTAAGTTAAATTTCATAAGAATTGGGATTTGGAAAACCGTTAAAAGAACATGCAATGAAATTCAACCAAGGGGAAGCGAGGAAGTCACTTAACAAAGTTAATAAGTGTAATTTTTAATAAGGCTATGATTTATGTTTGCTTGTCTTGTGTGTTTGTTTGTTTGCTAATAATATTGTGAAAACTAATAAAATTTTTGGAAAAAGAAAGGAACCTCACAACGTCATTTACTTCAGTGTCATAGAAATGTAGAGTTGGGAAGGATTTTGAAGGTCACATGCTCCAGTTAAATGCAATGCAGGTTGTAACGACAGCATCCCTGACAGATGGTCATCCAATTTTTGCAGACAGTATGCCATAGAGCATGGATTGGCATGCTCTTCCTTTGGCATGCCGTCAGATGGCAAATTGCTATGAAGTGGAGAATTGTTGGCTATAGAGCAGAGTTGGGTTAGCACAGACAGTAACTCTTATCTGAGGTTATCTGAGGCATCTGGCATCAGGATGTTCCTTCTGAGAACACTTCAGTGGTGTAGGCACTTCTGCCGTCTGTTCTGTAACCCTCATTGCTCCGGTAGCATCAGATGTTAATGGTTCTGAGAGCTGGGACAGCACTGGCCTGGGAAGAAGCCATATCACAAGTTCTTCTAATGTGCCTTTGGCTTTATGATGTGGGAAAGTGGCATGCTAAATGTATTCCCATAACACTGAGTCAGCAATGGAAAGGCAACCGTAGCACCAATTTCCCTGCTGAACTCAGTCTGGCAAAGCATATTGCATATACATTTCAAAGTTTTGGGCTCCTCTTCCTCCAATATTCAGTAACAGAAAACATGGATGGAAGAAATGGTTCTGAAGAATTTTTCTGCTGTGGGGGACGAACGATCCTGTTTGATCATTATTCCATCCCTGAAAAGAAAACTCTTTTCAGGGAAATCCTTACATGTTATTGATGTCCCAAAGGGAAGGAAATGTAATCACAGACAGATGGCACATCGTCAGAATTCTAATGCCTCCACCTTCTAATTAGGCCCAATAAGCTTCATTATATAGCCGTCCGCAGCTGCTTTATTAGCTTCTATAGCTCTGAAGTGTCCAGACTGCCACAGTCTCTCTTATCTTATGCAAAATACTGTGGTTGAAATAATAACCCGCCCCCTGTAGTTTATAGTGACAGATACAAGGTTTTATTATAGCTTCCAGCAGAGCTGACTATTCTGGTTGAATACTAAGTTCTGGATCTTTGAAATGTTCCCATTTATACCAATGTTCTCCATTAGCTTCAATAATCCAAGAGGAAAATTTGATATAAAGGGTAATGAGCCCTTTCACGACAGCCTCCTGTCCAATGAGGGCAATGAAACGATAACAGAAAGGCGAGGATTTGTTGTCATTGGATAAGATGGTGAGAAAGTTTGTTATCAACTGTACTGATACCTGCCCACAACACAACTGGCTGATATTAGCCATTGGCTTAAGGTCAGAAATAAAATGTCGTCTCTCAGGCATCAGGGTGACAGACAGCCATGAATGCATTTGTTACAGGAAAGCTAGAGTGCAAGACACTATAAATCTGTTTTCATCTTGAAATCCTCTTCCTTCATTAGCCAAGATACAACATTCACCCTGTTCAGATGACAGGGCTAAGCCTTTATGCACATGAGTGCATGGTGGAAGGCAGGAGGCTGTACTCACTCTGTGGGCACCTCTGCAATTTGCCTATACTCATGCAAGCACTCATGCTTACGTAACCTTCCACCCAACTGGAAACCCTGCTTTTGGAAGGTTTCCAATTGCACGGAGTCTTTCCAATGAGTCTTTTACTTTAAAGCTGCTACATTTTATAAAGATGTTGCTCTGTCATTTGTTCCTTTTTGCATATCCAGAATTTACACGGGATATGACATTTCATTTTTGTGCTGGAGAAAAGTTATTTCTACACAAATGGTCAGATCAGAGAGAGATCTTCCGCTCGCAACATATATCCCTCATGATTCCCTGATTTACACCCCTGGAAAATTTAAAGAACCAAATACAAGCAAACATTTCACTTCTTTACATGGACAAGGAAATTTTGAAGGCAGTAAGTAGCTTTCACAAGCCAGACCCTTGGATTTTTCAAATCGGCAATACACCACAGTTTTGCATAATAAGATCCATATGCTAACTATCTGCATACTGCAATATACTGTAATATTTCCCCCCCCCTAGTAACTTCCACAGTTGAGCAACTCCAAACACATCTTGCATTACGGCCTAGATCTGACAGTTTGTTAGTGCGGTATAATTTTCAAAAAATTCATTATGCATTCATGAGATACAGTGAGGCTTTGCACAGCCAAATGAGGTATAGCAGATTAGCATTAAAGACTTTTTAAATGGTTAGCTAATTTATTGACCTAATAATGATAGATATAAGAACATTGGCTTTGTTTTCCAGTTCAAAACATTCACAAGGAATCTATGGAATTAATAAAATGGCTTTTGGCTAACATCTAGTTGACATGGTCTCTTGGCAATAATAACAGTTTAAAAATCTATACTCATGCTGAAAAGCTTCACAAATAAGTGTTCTCAATTATCTTGAATTATCAGCAGGGAGGTGAAAATTTGAGCAAAATCTCATAAGTACTCTTATCTCTAGCACAGGGAAGGGTGTACATAAAACATGTTGTTCATGGCCAGCTTTAAACAATATAGTCAAGTCCAGCCATTCTCTCTCTGTTAGGCAGCAGTCCAAATCATACAATGTTGCATTGTAATGGCTTATTTTGCACAATTGTGCAATTGCTAGGGGCAATGAGCTACTCAATCACGAAAGCACCACCTCAACTGACTTCTGCTCTTCCCAGCTTCAGAGTTTTCACTGGGTGATGCATGCAGACAGGTTCAAACTAAGCAAAGGAACTAGAAACGTGTTTGAAAAACTCATATATTCAAGCTTTTGTATTCAGTGCAAATACCAATAATAGAAGCATGGGACACAAACAACTCTGATGGTAATCAGCACACTGAGTTCTTGAGTAAGTTGAAATATAATTGTTGTTATGTTGTTAACAAAATACTACAGAAACCAACACCTTTCAGCATGTGGGTTCCTTTTAAATTGATTTTTGCTGGACTTGTGCTGGAATAAAATACAAAATGATTTCCACATAAGGCACAGGACTGAAATCAGATGAGCTGTGGATCAAGGGTAGTAAACAGAGACCTTCACCTACATGGGAAATACTTTACAGAATAGATGAAAAAGACATATCATGCTGTGGTAATAAAACTCACACCATTATTTTTCTCTAGGTGCTGGCTCTTCTGCTGTGACACCTGCCATGAAGCATCCAAATCCTATGTGATTGGTATCATGTCAAATCCACTTTAGATTTTTACCAGCCAGAATAAGCAAAGTCAAGCCAAGATTCCAAATAGCGGGATTAATTGGAGCAGAAAGGATTTTAATATTGCCTCTTGCTCTGAAATGCATCTTGAACCCTGAAGGGGGATTGCATAGTCAAAAAAAGAGACATGTATTTGGAAAATGATATGGATCAGTGATCTGATTAGTTTGGATCTTCATTCATTTGGGTATTTTTGTTTAATTGCAGCCACATACATCTTAATCACTGGAGGGGATGGGGAGTTGGAACATTACTTACTGAATAAAAGCAACCAAGAGTCTTGTGGCATTTTAAAGACTGACAAATTTAATTTGTCCAGCCCAGAGTCCATGATCTCATCAAATGTATGAAGTGGTCACCTAGCTAGTTTGGTATGTACTAAGAGAAACAGTGACTGGTAGATGTGTCTTGCACTAACAACAGATCAACTTTAGGGACTCATAGCTTAAACTCTGCAGTTCTTGGCTCACTCTCTGAAAACTGATGGAAAATTGGGCTTCATCTGTTCACAACATGCCCTGCTTCTTTTCATATCTGAGAAGAGGAAAATATAGGGTTGTAATATTTTATGTTGGTGGGATTCCACTATACAGCTCCACTAGTGGAAGGCCTTTTAGCTACACAGCAGAACTTCCAGCCTCCCCGCATGTCCCCCCTGCCCCATAATTTGCTCCGAGTTCCCCCAACCCGCTGGAGTGGATTTAGAGATCATGTGCAGAAATTCTATCACACAGCTAAAAGTCCTTGCACTAGCAGAACTGTTTAGTTAGATGCTGCCCTGAATCAATACACTTGACTAGGTTTTCTTCAGGTTTTCTTGAGAGATTACCAGGAAAGGCTGGAGAATGCACTCTAGAATAACAAGAGTCTACATTTGAAATACTTATGGTTAAATGGAAATGCATTGTTTGCAGAGAGGTAGACAAAGCACTTTTGTTATCAGTGACATTGCATGTTGAGAAAACAGAGAAAGAAAGGTGTACTATTAGTATCATTTTCCTGTACTGTGTATGAGATGGCATGACAGTCTAGCATTCTATTTCCTTTTCAGTGAAAATATCAGATTGTTATTTGAAGTATTGAGGATCACCAAAGGTTTGTTTTCATTCAGTGTCTGACTTGAACTTTTGTTCAACCACACGTCTCATGAAAATTTACCCACAGAATAGAATCTTGTGGCCACAACTCAAACTTTGGTGCTATTGGAACCAGCTGCAACACGCGTGTGTGTTTGTATATGTGTGTATATATCTATATAACCAGCACAATTTTTGTTTCTGTTGCTTACCAGCCAACACTGCATTTGAAAAAGGACCTCAGAAGGTCCTTTTGTTGGCATTTTAGTGCATGGACACATTTGCCTGATATGAAGGTAAAAAAGGTAAAGGACCCCTGGATGGTTAAGTCCAGTCAAAGGCGACTATGGGGTTGTGGTGCTCATCTTGCTTCAGGCTGAGGAAGCAGGGGTTTGTGGGGGTCATGTGGCCAGCATGACTAAACTGCTTCTGGTGTAATGGGACACTGTGACAGAAGCCAGAGCACACGGAAACGTCATTTACCTTCCTGCCACAGCGGTACCTATTTATCTACTCACACTGGTATGCTTTCAAACTGCTAGGTTGGCAGAAGCTGCACAAAGCAACAGGAACTCACCGCATCATGCGGATTCAAATTGCCAACCTTCTGATAAGCAAACCCAAGAGGCTCAGTGATTTAGACAAGAACACCACACGCTCCCCTTTTGTCTACTATACAATGCTTGCAATTTACCCTAATACAATGCATTTGCATTGTTTTCACTGACATCTGCATTTTTATGCACACATTATTTGTCTGAAGAACTGAATGGCAAAATTCATAAAAATGCACATTTTGAAGGACACCAGGGTTTTGTTTTGCAGATTGTTTCAAGAAGGATGAATGAGTTATTTTCATGTTACAATGTAAACCAAAGCTAACGGCAATGACAATTCACTTAGCCCTATCCTTCATGGGTTAAAAAAAAAGAAATCTATCAATGAATATATTCTGAAAGTGCATGTTGAGACGCACCCCACTTTGAGTACCAGGTTCTGGGGAGAAACAGCAGATAATGGACATCACTTTCATGACCTACTTATGGGCTTCCAGAGGCATCTGCCCAGTCGTAGTTGGAAACAGAATGCTAGGCTAGATAAAGCAAGCCTGTTCTGGTGTTCTTTCTTTCCAATAAAGCATTTCTGTAATGTATTCAGAAATGGTGACAGTTAATTATATATTGCTCCAAATGAAAGGCAGTTTGCGTCTGCTGAATGAATTCTTTTGATCTAGTAAGTGCATCACCAAAATTTGTCCAAATTATTCAGCTTCAAGGGATTAACTAAACAGACAGCCATATGCATGCAGTGTATCTGAGCTACCTGGCAGGACTGAGCACCTGTGGTTACCTGCAGCTGAATAGTAGACAGCATTTTAATCATTTTTAAGCAGAGAATGCTAGGCTGGCACAATTTGCAACAATCCACCACATTTTAATAGAACTGTAATATATACATACTCCTTTATTATGTGATACATTTACAGAACATGCTTGCAAAATATCTCACTATATAATACAAATGATGTTTTCCCACCCATGATCCTATTCCTTCCCAGCAGTGTAGTGAGAGTTCTGGGGCTTAATAGCCCACCCTTTCCCACAAATCATCAGCCAGTAATGGGGCAGTAGAAAATATGCCCTGCATGTGCACTTGCAGTTTTAGAGGCATGTCAGGGTCCACCAGGTCTAATGCTGGATGTCACAGCTTCCTTCTGTCTCTCGCTATCTCCTTCTTTCCTCCTTCTCCTCCTTAAAAAAAGGTGTTGCCAACCAGACATGTACCTATTCAAAGGTCTTCACTTCATTGTTTCTACTTGAAAATATCCTTTTCTATAACAAAATGGTGCCTGTTGTTGTTGTTTAGTCGTTTAGTTGTGTCCCACTCTTCGTGACCCCATGGACCAGAGAACACCAGGCACTTCTGTCTTCCATTGCCTCCCGCAGTTTAGTCAAACTCGTGCTGGTAACCTTGAGAACACTATCCAACCATCTCATCCTCTGTCGTCCCCTTCTCCTTGTGCCCTACTTCTTTCCCAACATCAGGGTCTTTTCCAGGGAGTCTTCTCTTCTCATGAGGTGGCCAAAGTATTGGAGCCTCAGCTTCACGATCTGTCCTTCCAGTGAGCACTCAGGGCTGATTTCCTTAAGAATGGATAGGTTTGATCTTCTTGCAGTCCATGGGACTCTCAAGAGTCTCCTCCAGCACCATAATTCAAAAGCATCAATTCTTCGGCGATCAGCCTTCTTTATGGTCCAGCTCTCACTTCCATACATCACTACAGGGAAAACCATAGCTTTAACTATATGGACCTTTGTTGGCAAGGTGATGTCTCTACTCTTTAAGATGCTGTCTAGGTTTGTCATTGCTTTTCTCCCAAGAAGCAGGTGTCTTTTACGTAATTTTGTGGCTGCTGTCACCATCTGCAGTGATCATGGAGCCCAAGAAAGTAAAATCTCTCACTGCCTCCATTTCTTCCCCTTCTATTTGCCAGGAGGTGATGGGACCAGTGGCCATGATCTTTGTGCCTATTCTCAGGTAAATGGTGCCTATTCCCAGGTAAATTCCCAGGTAAATGGTGCCTATTCCCAGGTAAATGTGTTGGACAGCAGAGGAGCAGCAGAAAACTAAGTTTTATCCCTTCCATCATGATGGTGCCATGATCTGTGAATTTAAAATGGGAAACTGCACACACTAAGAGTATTATTTTTTTTATCAGCATTTGTAAACTGTAATTGTTTGTTTGCCACTGTAATATATTAGAGCATAGTGCACACAGAACACCGACCCAGTCAGATGGCTATTACTACTAGTAGTAATAATAATAATTGTAAGGCATAGGATGGTGGTTGGGGCAAGAAGAGCATGGTAACTGTGTGTTATAAGTTATATACATGAATGTCTAAAGGACCCCACATACATCCATACCTACCTTTGCAAGAGCTTTTTTTTTAAGGCAGAGTCTTTATTGTTTCAAGCAGCAGAACAGTAATCTGTTCTGTTTGCTGCCATCTGTTAATTTTCTCCCTAAGAGAATGTAATTGAATATATTCTTTGAGGATGAGTCACCAATGTGAGTGTTTATGTGAACCTGGCACAGCATATAAATCTATTTTAAGACATGATAACTTTTTTATATTAAATTTTATCCTGCATTCCCTGAAAAGTTGAGTGCTTGCCACCTCTGCCACTGTTACAGAATTGTATGTGGAGCAGTGAGGCATTTCGGACTTATAATCTTGTGTTTCTAAAACCTGCACCAGGTTGATAGATCCTCGAGGGTATCCATTTCAGTCCTAGGCCACAGTCTTGACACTCCATGCACAGTGTGCAAAAAGGCTTCTAATAGCATTGGTGCACATCCCATACCCCAAGTCCCATGTCATGACTGTGCTGAGGGTACAGGAAAGCACTGGAGATTGCCAGTGGTTGCTTACTCATCCCATGTCTTGAATGAAAATCAATTTATTGAATAACATTGGTATTTGCTGTGGTTGCTGTTTCAGTCTGCAAACAATACGTGATTGTTTTTGCAATGTGTTCCTTTCACATTCAAATGAATGGGGGTGGAATACTGTAACGACAATGTCATTTATGCAATGGATTACATAATTTATGTGCGTTGTGTAATTTCACCACAGCAAAATGGATCATTTGGTTTTTGATTGGAGACAAACTGCAGCAGAATGGAAACAGGACTGTATGTGACAAATTCAAGGAGGAACAGAAAACGATGTCTTAGGGAGAAGACCAGCCTGAAATATTGTTCTTAATGAGCTGGTGTTCTTATGCACAGGAAATTTTAATAATAACATCAAAATATGCAATATTTCACCTGCTGTCTGAAATGGTACAACAGAAGAAAACCATGCCATGCAATCCTGTTCTATGGGGATGCCACGCAGCTTGTTAGGCACACCACAATTCAGAATACTGCCAAGGAGAGAGATGTTTTAATTGCTCCTGGTTTGCCGGTGAAGAACCTTCTGATCATGTCCAGTCTCTTCACCCTGATTCTATTACATTAAGTGGGTCTTGGCATCAAGATAGTGACTCATTATCTTCCTATAGCAGGCTTTAAGTCTGATGAGAAATATGTCCCCACACCAAATAGTCTTTCTCGAGTCCTTTTGTTAACTTTATAGCCGTCCCCAAGAATGCACTGCTGTTGGCACCACTGTATCAAATGCTACTGTATCTTAAATTACTCATAGGGCTGCCTAGCTTTACTGGCAGTTCTGCTAATTGTTCTGACTAGCTGTGAGTCACATAATGTTTACTGTCAAGTTCCTTCTTTCCCTCCTCCCTGTAGAATATAAGCTGCTAGCAGCTTTTAATGAAATGCTGCTGGATTTTCTAGCTATCAAATGCAAGAGTAAAATGAGAAGCACGGTCAGATTCTTCCTCCTGGCAGCATCTAAAATATGCAGGGCTTTAGGGGTGCACGGAACATACTTAATAGAACACAAGGTTGGAAAGGAATTGTTTGGCAAAATCTCTATTTTAATAAGGAGGTAGAAGGCCCACAGCCACCTTAATATTTTGCAGCAACAATAACACCACCACCATAACTTCTCTTTCCCCCTAGTTTAGCTTGTAGGAGTGAGTTCATTTTGGATTTATGTCTGTTTATAGGAGTAGGTGTTCTATCGTGGGCAGGAAGGAATTATTTAAGGAAAATGGCAACGGCATTCAGGTGGGGGGGAAAACTGGTGACTTTAGGCACTCTGTATCTGGTAGTGGGATCCAATTTATTTCACAGCCTGCTTTTTAAACAGTGTTTGGAACTGGAGATAAAATTGAAGTCATTATTTCTAAGCCATGAGGCTCCCAGCAGTATACAGTTCGCTTGCTTTTGAAGGACCAGGGGCAAATTACCTTTTTAATCATTAAGGTGTACAGCCATTTCTAGTTTTCCTGTAATTGAAAAAGAAAAGAGAACTATACACAAGAAGCCAGTGGGTACTGGTAGAAAGGGAAAGCTTTAGATTGTCTGTGCTAATTGTCATGGGTCATGAGTGGCACTCAGAAAGTGTATTGGGTTCTTCTGGGAAGGAAATATCACTTTTAATGATGAACAAGTGCTGAAATTCTGAGCAAATGCCCTGGGCCAGCCCTGACCATATTTAAAAAGAGGTATGGGCCATTAATTTCAACTGGACTTTTCAAATAAATGTGCTTGGAAATCTGACCTTATAATATTTGAGCCATTGATTCATACAGGGTTTGGGATACTCCCCAAATTAATTATCTATTACTTACATAAAAAGTGAATGTTCATAGAAGGCAACCACTAAATGCTGATCTCATAATTTTAGTTTTCACAGAATCATAGGTGCCATATGGTACCACTTGCTAGCTTATTAGTTTTGTAAGTATTATATCCCTTTTTATAAAGCAGATATAAGCTGTAAGTTAAATTGGAAAAACTAAATACAAGTTCCATAATTTCATAATGGGCTGCTAGCTGTTCCAATGAATGCTCACAACAGGAATAAAATTAATAACATCTCAATGCCATCATTTCATTTGTTTTTTTAATGGTAATTATTATATTTTTGAAAATTATTTCTTTAACATCAGAGTTTGCTTCTCTCCTGCTATGATTGATGTCATTCAGGTCAGCATACGTAAGACATTTCTAGAATACTGTAGCTACTATTTGCAATCAAATAAAACTGTGTGAAAATGGACCTAAAAAACAAATAAACTGGTGGGTGTTTAAAATTTGCTCTACCGCAATTAAAAGTATTACATTCAGCAGTGGCGTAGTGTGGGGGGTGCAGGGGGGGCCGGCCGCACCGGGCACAACATCTGGGGGGGGGGCGCTCGCACTCGCAGCTCTCTGCCCGAGTGCTAAAATCCACGGGTTAGGGGGCGCAAATTACTTGCCTTGCCCCGGGTGCTGACAACCCACGCTACACCACTGACATTCAGTTAAACCCAGAGCACTACTCATTAGCTTTTGATGTTCCATAAAAGCATTTTGGGGGAATTAAACTGGACAAAAGAAATTGGGAGTTACAGAGCTTTAATATTTTCTTGTCCATTTTCCTCCCACCCAGTATAATAAATTAATGAGTCCAGCAGCAAAAGCTTCTCAGAAACAAGCAGTGCTTTTTTTCTGGGGGGACGCAGGGGGACACATACCCCTAAACATTTTGTGAATCTAAGTTTGGCCTCATTGAGGGGCAGTATTTCAATATGAGTAGGAAAATAAGAGTACCCCTAAACATTTTTTTTATAGAAAGAAAGCACTGGAAATAAACATCATTGAGCTGAATGAGGTGTACTCCCAAATAAGTCATTTACTCTGGAACTACTGCTTTCCATAAGGTTGCTTCCAAATAGATGTGGCTTGTTGGAGAAATGCTGTGACTTTTTTAAAAAAAATAATTTTTATTAACCGACCAATCAAATCAAATCAAATAACATCACATAAATTCCGAACTACAAAGCCGAATTTTAAATTTTTTGTTGGGGAACCCATATTTCAAGTTCCGAAGGGGATTCCAATCATCTTCTTGCTGCTGCTCCACAAATCTGTCCAAATTATGTTCATAATTCTATCCAGTCCCGTCTTGCTGTTCCCACATCTCATCTTATTCATATATTTTTCTTTTTTCTTTATGATCTCTTCTGATAATCTCCTTAAGCAGGTAAACACCAGTTATAATCCTATGTGAATTTTCCATTCGTCCAATCACCATATTGAGATGGTTTCCATATATCATCACTTCCATAAATAAAAGCACTCTTTCCATCATTAATCTTCGCAAATCTGTCGCCTTCTTTAGTCCCTCTGAGGAGGCTCGCCCACAATATGAAAACAGATCCATTCCTCCTCCCAGAAATAAGTCTTTCGACAGAACTTGCCAAAATGGCGACACTATTTTTTACTGCGTCATCCCAAAGCTCTTATACTTTCCACGATCTCCTTAAAACATGCTTTTGGTTAGAAAATTATCTCCACACAGTCTTAAATCATCAGCTTAGGTCATTTAAACGGCATTTCTGACTTGGGGGGGGGATTCTTGGTTAATCAGATAGAGAAAAGAAAGGAAAGTTCCCCCCCCATCCAGTACCGTTGCCGACATACCGAGCCTTGGTGTGTCTTCTCATGATATATTCCTGTTTATCCGACCCGTCTTCTTTCTCAGAGATCTCTTCAATTAGCAGTCTTTACTCCTCATTCTTCCTTGAAATATGTGCATAAGCTTCCTCCTAATTGTTTCTTTTGAAGTTGCTGCAGCTAGAGGCACGAATCAGAGACAGCGTCCAGGAGAGCCGAGATCCACACAAGGGCTTTCTGCCTAGTGCCCCCACCCCCTCAAGTTCGGGGGTGGTATAGGGCACAGCAGGCAAGGGCAGTCCCCCCCCCCCACTCGCTTGGGGGGCCGGGAGGCTGCTTACTCCCATCACAGCCTCTTAATTACCTCGTGTGGGTTGGAGAGATGTTATTGTCAGCCATCTTCCAATGCGCCCCTAGTGGCCCCCCCTGACAAGCTGATTTTAAAACACGGGAGGTCTCTTGACTGTAGCAACTTTGGCTAGCTGTTCTAGATAGCAAGGAGTCTATATAGGTTTATAGCAACCAGTATTCTTGTAAGACCTCTTTGTTTCTCTTCATGAGTCTTTCCCCCTCCTACCCTATTTACTTCATGATTTTTCCAAGGAAAATTTTTTCCAACATTTTTTTATAGAAAGAAAGCACTGGAAATAAACATCATTGAGCTGAATGAGATGTACTCCCAAATAAGTCATTTACTCTGGGACTACTGCTTTCCATAAGGTTGCTTCCAAATAGAAGTGGCTTGTTGGAGAAATGCTGTGACTTTAAATTGTTTGCTGAGAAATAACCCTGCATATTTAATTTTTTAACTGGCATGACCATATGCTGTCAAGAAATCAAAAACATGGCATAACAAACTGAAATTCTGGTACTTTATGTAACAATTATTATGAAGTTTCTACTAGGAAGACAGAAAGTATTGTATAGTGACATTATTTACTGTTTTCATTAGTGATTTCTAGTAGGGAACATAAATTTGTCTAGTAGTAAGGAGGAAAATAAAAACAGGAAGGTGAAATATTTGGCTCATTTAAGAACTGACTGAGATATATAGTAGTATACATATACACACACACACACACATATATATATATATATATATATATATATATATATAATGAATAAGGAACATCACTGCAGTTCTGGTCTTCAGATACTTGAAAAAACAAAACAGATGTGTGTAGATGTTTTTCCCTCATAACTTTATGCTTGATTTAACGCAACAATCAATCCAAAGATCTGCTTTCAAATATCATGCTTATGATCTAGCAATTAAATTTCATAGAATTGTAGAGTTGGAAAAGACAGCTGTGTTTCTATACTTTCTTTGTATTAGATGTTTGATTGTTGTTTCATTATAGTGATATGGCTGGTTTAGCCCATGAACGACACTTTCTGATTTCCCCGAATGCAATGAAAATCAGTTTTGAGGAAGGAATGGGCTGCAAGCTCCTTTATCATGAAGTGCAAATATATTCAAATACAAATATATTCCTATATTAATATATCTGGTCCAATCTAGTAATACTTTTCTTATGTTCTTACATAAGGGTTTGCTCTGTACACTTGCTAAATTCCTTACTGATATCATAAAATATTTTTGCTGTCTCTTCTTAAGGAAGCTGGAAGTTTCACTTAGCTAAAAAGATAGATGGCAAAATAGCTCAGAAATTTCAGTGCCCAATCTAGAAATATACTTGAAAATAGTCTTTCCCTATGAATGACATTCCTAGTTTCACAGTTCACTTCACTGAGATAAAGATTTGGTTCAAGGGTTTCCTACTTCACAGAGAACAAAACACTTTTCATATTTTACAACTTAAATTAAAGCTGTCTGCTTTTAGTGCTCCCAGTTCAATTTTCTTTCTTAATTTTCCATTTACATGACACAAGCTCCCAGTGCTCAGAAACAGAGTGTGCATTTTAAGAAGTTACAGAACAAGAATGAATTTAATAAGTCATTAGTTCAGGTTAAAATCCAAACAGCACTCAGTTTGCTGAAATATCTTCTATACAAAGAACCTAGAAGCCACATGCATTTATTCCTCCATAGGTGAGCTGTCTGGGGGAATAATGATTGAAGTTTCACTATAAATGCTTCATAATTGAAATATTTTCACAAGGAATATGAATTAGATGGAACAGAGTTCTACTACTCTCATCAGTGTCAATTAATATGACGAAAAAAGCAGGCAGTAGCCCTATTCAGAAGTTTTCCTCATATGTTGAATAAAGGTGTCAGGGAGAAGCCAAGCTGCACCAACTAGGACCACCCCATACTGCCCCGGTATTCATGTGTACAGGGTGAATCTCTTTAGGAAAGGACACTTTGCATATACAGTGGTACCTCGGGTTACAGACGCTTTAGGTTACAAATGCTTCAGGTTACAGACTCCGCTAACCAAGAAATAGTACCTTGGGTTAAGAACTTTACCTCAGGATGAAAACAGAAATCGTGCGGCAGCATGTTGGCAGCAGGAGGCCCCATTAGCTAAAGTGGTACCTCAGGTTAAGAACAGTTTCAGGTTAAGAACGGACCTCCAGAATGAATTAAGTTCTGAACCTGAGGTACCACTGTAGATCTGAATGTTGTGAAGGTTACCTCCCTGCAAAACGTTCATGTTGTATGCATAGAAGTGATGGAGTGGGGCGTGTCCACAGGACCCCACTCCCCACACTCCCTCACCAAGTGTATGGACAGACTCCTCAATAAAGCCACATTGTCATCTATCTAATGACACCAGCTTGTGGCAACAGACTTCTGCGTGCATGTACTTAACCCGAAAAGAAATCATGCATGTAGGAAGTGGGTGATGCATGGCTGTTTCTACACTGAATAGCCACACTTGTTTGCTCACTTTTTACAGGGCATCTGCATGATGTTGTTGAAGATATAGATGTACATTCCCTTCATTACTCCTCTAATTTATTTTCCATTCTTTCTCTCTCTATAGCCCAGAAAATCCAACTTTTAAAATAGAAATGCTGAAATTTCCCCGGGTGTAGATGATATATGACCTTGTTGTTCCCAGTGGGTTATGCCCTGCATAGACAGCTCAGTCATTGTCTTGGTTGCACTATATTTTATATCTCTCCTCTCTAGTACTCAATTCTGTCACTTTATCCTTACCTTTCCAAACGTAATCTTATTTATACCAATCCCCACCACACCTCTAAATTGCGCCTTGGGTGCAGGGAATTGTCACTGGGAATGAAGTGAGGGAGCTAAAGCATTTACCCCACAATCCACACACTCCGCAACATGTGTGTGGCTACTGAAAGGGAGGCTGCTAACTTGGCCACACTATGTTTGAAATCTGGAAGCAGGGTTGCTATTCCACTTCCGGCTTAAAGCAGAACAGCAATTATTTGGTGTGCTTGAATTACTAAAGAAGCACCTTGTGTGTAGTTCCTGGCATGACAGCTACCAGAGTACTGTGCCCATTTCTTAGTTATTTAGGTGCCTTGCTACCTAGTTATAAGGTGCCTTGCTACCTAGAAGAGCTCCATGCAACTTACACACCACATTGTGGAATTAGATTGGCTCCTTCTTTCTTATACTTTCACAGGCAGGCTAAGATTTTCCTGCTTTGAAAACTTATGCACAAATGACCACTGAGCTGCCGTCAGGGCAAACTAGATTTTAATGCTGTTTCTAAATGTGTGTTGATGCACTGTTGTTGATTGCTGGTTACTAGGGTTTGGGTTTTTTTTAAAAAAATTTAAAAACGTGCTTGTATTTTATAATGATGTTTTCAAATGTTGTAAGCTCCCTTGAATCCCAACGTGAGAGAGAAATGGGATATAAATATGCTAAATGGAAATAATGATGTAAAAACAAATGTGGCTACATTGTACCACAGGGAATAAAATAATATAAAACGCGAGCATTTTCACGCAACATACCAAATGCAGCTTCCCATAACAGCCATAAGAAGATTGGTCAGCACACAACCATCAGCATCATCATTATTCTTGCCACCATTGCTATTACATTCATTACTTGTCCTTCACCAGCAGGTCTCAGGGCAGGCTACAACAATTTAAAATTCAGAATTAAAAACCGTTAAAGCAAATTACACAACAGACAAAAAACAGAATTAGCTCAGTCAAATCAAATCAAATCCCTTTATTGGCATCACGGTATAAAACGTTTCAAATCACTGGGATAATTAAAACGACAAGGGTGAAGCTGTCAAGGGTTATAGGGTCACACTGTGGTAATGTGCACTTAGATATTCTGCTACGCCCAGTCTATTTCCCTAAGGGATGGTTCGTTGGGAACCCTTTTGGGTAAAATTGTGGCTAAAAAGGAAGCTACTAGAGCAGTGGTATCTTTGTCCCGAATTAGCTCAGTCCATCAGAGGCCTGGTTGCGGTGAGGGAGGTAAATCTTTACCTGGTGCTGAAAAGATGTCAGTGAAGATGCCAGATGGACCTCACTCACTGGGGAGGGCATTCCACAGATGGTGAGCCACAGTTGAAAAGGCCCTGTCTCTTGTTACCATCCTCCAAGCCTCCTTCAGAGTGGGGACTTAAAGAAAGGCCTAACATGAGGACCTAAGGATCCAGGTAGGTTCATATCTCTTGTCCAATAATTGCACTGCCATCACCCAGTGGTTAAGCATGGGACTGGATTTAGTCCCCTGCCCTTAAATATATGGCTTGGTTTTGTCTACACATGTGCGGTTTTGTGCCATATTGCCTACTGTGCATGATTGTACCCATTATCACTAATAAGAAATGAGTACAGCAGAATGTACATGAAAAGAAAATTATTTTTCTGTGAATGTGCTGGGGGCAAGGTTAGAATATATTTATAATGTGTAGGTTGTTTCACATTGCATGGCAATTTATTGTGCCATAATCGTTTAAGTTGCTTGAATAGCAATTGCTATTAATTCACGAGTAAGCTCAGGCGTGCACACAGTTTTATTGCTTCAGCTTCGGCAGCAATTTGTCTAGTTTGATTTAAGCAACAATCTGTTAGCAAATGCGAATCACTTAGAATTACCTGTTATAATACATTTCTGACCGCATATAAGTGTTTCTTCCCCACCCACCTGAATATCCAATGAAGTAAGTAAAGCATGAGATTTTTGTTTCACTATAATTCAGTGTTCAGAGCTAGACGGATAAATTTATTTTACTCAGAATGCTTGGGGGCAAGATTTTACGACCATAATAAAGAAATAAAAACCAAGCAGGACAATCAATTTTTGATAGCTAAAATTGAAGCTGTATATAAAATTGGGTACCTTTCAAAAATGTATTATACATACCAGTGTGAAATAAATACAGTTTTTGAATAATCTGTTTGGATGTGAGTTTAAAAAAATAAATCTTGCCATATGTCAATCAGGTTAAGAAATTTATATTCCAAATACAAGCTTATTAACTGTGTGGTCTTGGAGAGTACCAGTGCAAAGGAATACATACATTTGCCATTGTCAAGAAACAAAAATAAATAAATTGCAAATCCTCATCTATGAATAACTCAAGCTATGGGTAATTAGCATACTGATGGTGCCTTGGCCCCAATATCCTAATGACCACTCCAAATAGCTTCATGTAGATGTTAAATAACATAGGGAATAATATAGTTCCCCGAGGCAGTACACAACATCATTTTCAGGGGCCTAAAAACACTCCCAATGTTGCTTTCTGGACTTGGCCCTTCATGTAGGATCGCAACCATTGCAACACAGTGCCATCAGTACCCATCCCATGGAACCAGTCCAACAATGTACCATGGCCAATGTCCTCAAATGTCACAGAGAGACCGAGAAGAGGGAAATTCTTTGCTGCAGATCTGGGGTTGGTGTTAGGTTGCGTCCTCCAAAGGAACATGGTCTTGGTCCAAAGGAGGTGTGCTCCTCCCCTGTGCTGTCCATGCCTCTTCCCTCTTTTAGCTATTCTGATGATGACATATCTGTCATGGCAGCACCGTATTCATTCGCATAGTGGGGCTTTCCTATAGCTGCTCTGCTGGTAGAACCTGAACATAAGATTGCACCCTAAGAGCTATCCACAATACAGCACTCTCACTTTGAACTTTGAGAAGATTCCAAAAATGGTACCAATTTACTGTTGCTTGTTGCTGAATAGTTAAAGTATGGAACAGAGCTCCAATGGATGCTGAACTAGCATAAATAGTTTAAAATAAGACGTTAATAGAGCAGTGGCGTAGCGTGGGTTGTCAGCACCCGGGGCAAGGCAAGTAATTTGCGCCCCCCCCCGCTGCACTGTCCCTCCCCCAGATAGTCCCTCGCTCTCTCTCCGCACCGCACCGCACGCCTGGCACCCTCCCCTCCACAGTGGGCGGCGACCCGGCTGCTCGGATCGGATTCGCACAGCCAGCACTGCAGTGAGAGAGAGTGAGTGAGCCAGGTAGGGGCAGAGAGCTGCGAGTGCGAGCGCCCCCCTCCCCGATGTTGCACCCGGTGCGGCCGGCCCCCCCTGCACCCCCCACGCTACGCCACTGTAATAGAGCATCCTTCAGCAAAAATACAGCTTTGGATCTGGACTTAGTCCTGCTTTGAGTAGATCCAATGAAATCAGTGTGACTTCAGTTAGTCAAAACTAATTCTGGATCCCATGCATTATAATACTTCTTTAATTTGTTCAGCTAACATTTGCTGCCGTTAGTGATCCCTCCAAATCTGATACCTGCTTTGGCTGCCTTGCTGTGCCTAATGAAGCAAGGCTGGACTTGATAGCAAGATAAATGTCTGTTACTTCTAATATTGAGAATAGCCAAAAGTTCAGGGTTCATGTTCAGAAATGGCTAATTTGGAGCAAGTAGTTTGAGAATCACTGCCCAAACTTCTGTGTTTGGATCCTTAAATGCACCTTATTTTATTTAAAATAGTTATTATTAACATTGGTGGATGTTTTGCATGAAATATATTGGTAGGAGAAATTAACAAGATCCTTAAAATAGAACATAGCAAGGCAAGTAGACAGATTACATGAAGAGCTATTCCATCAAAGCATATTTGTCCTGCCGTAGATGCTACAGTTTGAAGGGTTGTTATTGGACAGGGCACTGAAAGATTCCCCTGTTGAATTGTCATGATATTTGCTGACCCTGTTGAAGCTGTTCAAAATACGTTTCTGTTCTCATAAACAATTTTGCAGTTCATAATGGATTGTGGGGGAAAGGACACAGAGTATATAGAACTTTAAGAGGGATTTGATGTTTCAGTGATGGCTAGTTGGTGAAAGCAATGGATTTCCCCTTAAACCGTATCTGTCAAAAATAATTGGATTCAGCTGTTCACCTGTTAACTGCAATGCAAGTTTTTGTTTTGTTTTGTTTTTTTAAGGAAAGCCTGTGAAACAGCAAGTGGCCTTAGAAATCTACCTTCAGATCCTTTGCAGTGCTGCTGAAGATGTTGTGATGGACCCAATAGCTTTCATGGTGTGTCTTCCTCTTCATGCAGCAAAGTTAGTTAGGGCAGCAAAGTGAGTTCCTTTTCTACTTGCTGGGCTATTTGTATTGTGCTTTCTTCATCTCTCATTCTTTCATTCAGAGATGAACCTATGGCCCTCCAGATCAGTGGCGGAGGAAGGGGGTGGGGGGGACAAAATGCCAGGCGTCACTCACCGTGGGGCCTGCAGAGCACCGGATCCACATGTCTCTCCTGGGAGAGACATGTTGGCTGGGGCACACGCAGGCTCTGTGCTGCCCAAATGGTCCGTCTGCCGCCACCCCTTCAGCTGTAGAGCAGCTGGGTGGGAGGAGGCAGACAAACTCCTTGGAGGCCCCATGGAGCATTCTGCCGTCGACTGGCTCCGCCTTGCCCCGCAGATGGCTGGCCCCGCCTCGGGCCCCACCCCAGGGCCAGATTGGCTTGTTCCACCAAATCTGAATGGCAACAAGTTCTTCACCCCTGTTCTACTGATAGAGCTGCTACATACTAGAGCATACTGAGCAAATAAGTCTTTCTATTGAGCAAATAATAAATAGGTAAATAATAATTCTGCCCTCTCATAACATTAACATGACATAAAATAGACTCAATTCAGCCTAACCACGGTTAGCAGATAGCCAGAAAAATTTAACAGTATACAATAATAATGTCTATGGGGGTGTTGCTTTTTGCTTGCATTATTAACTGGAAGCATACTGTTAAAAATAGATGTTCTCGACTTTCCAGGTTCCCTTCTATGTGAATGAATGAAATATGAATACATATATATGAATATATGAATGAAGGAAAGAGCCCAAAATGTCTGGTAAATGAATATACAAAGCTGTGGCCAGGTAATAATAGAAATTCTTTTATTTGGTACATTTCAGTTCCCTGGGATTGTATCCAAATGATGCAAACACAGAGTAAACTCATTAGTCATGACCATTGATCTCTGAGTATGATTTACTTGGCTATAACCCCTTCCCGTATTTCACTGTTATCATTAAGGCATTGCATTGCATCATTGGGCTGATTCATCAAGACTTTGAACTACTTTTGCCCTAAAGTTTGCAACTCTAAAGAGGCTCTGTGCTTTATTTTATTTTAAACTGAAGCAGTGAACCGCAAATATATTTAGGCATACAATCTTAGTACAGTGGACTGTCAGATGAATTCTATCCCACTCCAGCAATGCAACAATGGATATAAAGCTGGCATTCTTGTGTTAAATTTTGCTGATAACCAGCTGTGTGCAAGAGGCGTACCTGCACAGTCAGAGGCAGTTATGCCACTGAACACCAGTTGCTGGAAACAGGCAGAGAGTATTGATGCACTCAAGACCTGCTTTCGGGCTTTCCAAGGGCATTTGGTTGGCTATTCTGAAAACAGGATGGACTAGATGGGCCATTGGCCTGACCCAGCAAGGCTTGTCTAAATATCCTAATGAGACTATCCTTCAAAAGTTTTCTGAAGGTGGAGAAATGAGATACTGCAGGATTGCGAATGACTGTGTGAGGAGCAGCTTTTAAACTATGATGAATCTTTCATAATACGGCGAACCTCCTTTTTCCTCCTGCAGATTCTGTTCTGAGAGGAACATGAACTGTTGGCTTAGTCGCCAGATCCTTGAATAAAAAGAAAACAAAAAAGTTTTCACAGAGGTATGTTACTTTAGTTTGACATTTGGGCAGGGACAAATCTTGGGAGCAACAGGTTTCCATCCCATTAGTAAGACTCAGTTGGTTGAAGCAATCAATAGTGCTGCTTCATTTCTTCCCTGGGCCCATTCTAGCAACCTTCGTAAGTGGCTATGCACCCAGCATACACACACTTCACTTCTGTCTCTTCCAATTAGGCTTGTATGTGATGCCAATCCTTGGGTAAAGTGTTTGTACTTCCCTTCTAGATTGGAGACAGGAGGGGAAAAAATTGTTTTGAAATGCCAGTCAAGTCTTCTAGCCTTCGCAGGTGAAAATGCCTTTTCTATCATTTTAGACAAGACACCTGGCTTGTTTCCTGTTGTGATTCTCATTATTATAGTGAATCAAAACAGGATGAAAATTCCACCCCATTAAACCTGCAATTTGGCAACAGGCTGCATTATCCTCTTCTGTGTCCTTTTGGACAATGATATTTCAAGAGCCTTTTATGCTTCCGTATGTATGGCTGGGAAAAAGGAGACAGCATGATTTTTCTGTTTTTCTCTCTCTCTTTCTGTGCATAATTCTTCAGCTGAATGTTGAAAATGTACCATCTAAACCCAATATTTCCATTGGCAACTACTTCAACATCTATTATTTTTCATGTGCCTCTGAGCATGATGGCAGAATCAATAGCCTCAGGGACTATTGCCAAGGCAGATTTGATTCTTGAGGTTGTACTTCATTTCCACAAAACAGATAATGGCAAGTGGGGGGAGGCGGGGGGGGGGGGGACACATCCAGGAACCAAAAGATACAGCGCACTGCCTACATCGACTTCTGCAATGTCTACAGTAACAAGGCATTTGATATTTTCTTGGAAATGTAGTTCAAAAGTCCCATTACCAAGAAGTTGCATGAGCTTTCCACATCACATAAATTAGCTTCAATTCAGAATCTAGCAGAATATGCAGAATATTGGAGTAATAAACATATATGCACAAAAATGCACCACTGTGTTGGTGGTTTGCAGCACAAAACAAACAATCTATAGCATTCTTTTGGGGTTTGCATTTTCCCCCCTCTAAAAAAGACATGTTCTATTTACAGAGAAGTTATGGTCCATTCTTCCTTTCCCAAGAATTTGCCAGAAGAGGAAGAGCAGTTGTGGGACATCATGTGGCAAATTACCTCCTGTGATGTGACTCCAACAAGAGCTTCACAACAGCTTTCTGCAATTTGGTAAATTCCAGATGTTGTTAGACACACACTCCCATCAATCTCAGCTAGCATAGCCAATAGTCAGGGATCATGGGAGTAGTAGTCCAAAACATCTGGAAGGCACCGCACTGGGGAACCCTGCTTTAGAGAAAATAATCAGAGCATAATCTTCCTGTTATCTGTGCTGCAGTCATAATGTTATATATGGTTAATAATGAGGGCCTTCCAAGTGACCTAGACATATTCTTTCCTCTACTATTGGTTACTTCTAGAAGTTGGAGGGTAGAGGGCAGAGAGAAGGAACTACTGAATTTGTGCAATAATTATTCCATCTTCCTTATGATTTTTGAGGGATAAGCATCAGCTGAAATTCTATACCTGTGAGAAACCACCATTGTCCTCAGTGGGACTTAGTTCTAATAGGCATGTATAGGAGTGTGCTGAAAAATAAAGTCTGGAGATATGGGGTTGTTTCTAACTGTGCCCATCTCCCCTCAAAGTACTCTTTGCCTTCTCTCAAATTTATATCGGCAAAGGCAAGCAGTGCAGCCATCATGCATGAATCACCTCTTCAGCTCCAGAGTGATATTTACTTTCCAGGAAATGGCCTTAGCTCTGTTGTCAAAGAAAAGAAGACCAATGTTCCCTAGTCAGCATAGGAAATGAGCTCAGTCATCATTAAATTCAGGTGAAAAGAAAGAAAGAAAGAAAGAAAGAAAGAAAGAAAGAAAGAAAGAAAGAAAGGCTTCAACTGTCTCAAGGTCAGATTAAGAAATGGTATTCTAGAACATATTAGTTCTATTTTGTGTTAACCACAAAAACAACTGGATCCATTTAAATTCCTCCCCGTTTATGTATTTATTTATTATCCTTGGACAATAGACATTTCATCTTAAATGAAGTGTAAGAACTGCATCTGTATGTATAAAAGGAATGAATACACACATAACATTATATGTATACGATTCTATCGATATTATATGATACATATAATATATATGTTATTGAGATTCACAAAAGAGACTTTTTTAATGTGGCAAGACATTTTGGATTCTGCCTCCCAGCTGCTCTCATAAAATGAGTTATATACACCATGATGCCAGCAAACAGAGTTCTTGTTCATTTTTGTGTAGATAAACACCTGACTAGGGGATCAAGGGTCTCAGTAGCTCCTGTGCAAATGGCTTTGCGAAGGCATGCAGGTTAAAGATGGAAAAAGTGGGAATGACCCCAATTCTTTCGCCACACATTCATATCTGCAAAGAAATGACTGAACATGACTTATGTCTTCTGCTGCAGAGGAAAGTGTATATATTCTGTTCTCATTTCTGCTAGAGAAAAGTATTTTACTTTTCAGCTACTGAAGTTTGATTGGCATATTGTTTCATTTCTTCTTTCACCTTTTGGAGTGATCAGAATTGGTCTAGTCCCAGGAACACTGAAGTTGATTTTTTTTTTTTTTTACATTGTATTAAGACAGGAATTAATGAAAACATTATCAAGAATTGCTGATAATTTATGATACCCCCCTGGGCTTTTCCCTGATTTAATTAGAATACTGATGAAGACGGTTGTGCACTTTCTAAAACATATTCCTGTTTTTCTTGTTCAAAGAATCTGTCTTGTAGTAGCATAATAGGATGGATTCTTTCAAAACAATAAATGAATGCATGTCAACGATAGAGAGATGCTACATTTGATATAAAAAATCTGTCTGATTTGTTTTTCATTGGATTTGTTTGGCCATCTTGGCTTGTAATTCTCCATATGCTGTTGCCACTCACTTTGAATTAAAATGCAGCAAAATGTCAAACTGCGTTTCTTAAGCATTCTGGTGGGATTCTGTTGAAAAACTCCCTTCACTTCATTACTATTCCCTTTCTTTTGCATATTGGCTGACATGCCCCCTATTTCTCTGAAGCCATATAGGATAGATATACCATCAGACTCTCATAATCCCATGGAATTCTTTGTTTGGCAATCTTTGTTTCATTCCACTGCAGTGGTACCTCAGTTTACAAACTTACTCCATCTGGAAGTCCATTCTTAAACCAAAACTGTTCTCAAACCAAGGTGCACTTTCCCTAATGAGACCTCCCACCGCCAGTGCCCTTCCACCATTTGGATTCTGTTCTTAGACCGAGGTAAAGTTCGCAAACCGGGACACTACTTCCAGTTTTGCAGAGTTCACAAACCAAATCGGTCGTAAACAGGACTGTTCTTAAACCGAGGTACCACTGTACTGTATAGAGTTTGGGGAAGTCAATGTTCAACTATTTGTAAGTCACTACGAAGCCTGCATTGTACTCCACTAAGTTATACTCAGTGTAGACCCACTGAAATTAATGGATCAAATTAGTCATGCCTAATGATCTCAATGGATCTACTCTGTGTAGGACTAACACTGGATACAACCCTCCATGTTGAAGTGTTTAATTAAACATTGAAGGAGAAGCCACTCTGTGCACACAGCTAGGCAACAGTGGGTGGTAGACAGCGAGTAAACTGGGAGAAACATCTGCCATCTGAAATTGATGACATTATCCTCTATTCTCTTTTCTGCCTCAAGGATGTTAGCCCTTCAGGTCAGTATGAAGACAGCCAGGTACCCAGGGGGCAAGCTGGCCCTGTAGTCCTATATTTGCTCTCCCTTCCTTCTGCTCTATCAGTCCCAAAGGGCACCAACTGTTGATGGATAAGATGTGTGTGTGTGTGTGTGTGTGTGTGTGTGTGTGCATGCACGCGTGTGGCTATCACGGCAATTATTTGCAAGGCTGCCTCAAAGAATAAATAACCTTCTGAAAATAATGTTTGATAAAGTTGTAGAATTGAAGGGTGAAGACATTTGAAGTAAGGTGAATATGGTTTCAATGTGTTGCTTTTCTCTTATACTTATATATTTAAAACTTTTAAAAAGAATTCTTTGAAGATGCATGCTTGAAGACAGAAGGATGTAGTTCAAAGTAGGGATGATTGAGGGAGAGATTCTTTGTGAATTATGAGATGAACTGCTCTGATCTGCACCTGTTGGACTAACATTGAAAAACATATATTGCTATCATTTTGATTTTCACACTTCTTTGAATTTTACAATGTCATTCTCTCTTCAGAAAATGCATTGAAAATGTTGTTTTTAGAATACATTTAAAAATGCACACTCTGAGAGAGAGAAAATATTGTTAGAAATGTGTGTTTTGTGGCAGAGTAAATTAAAAAACAATAAATACTAAAATTTATGTGTGCTTAACAATGCAAATTTGCATAGAAATGGGATGGGATGGGATGGGTTTAAGAATGAAGACTTCTGAAATGGACTGATCTCTTCATGCCTTGTTCAAACTACTTGAATTGTACTTTAGGATGTCATAATCCTGTGTTACTGTCACCTAATTTGATTTCCTGGCCTCCATCCATGGCAAACTGGCCTGAATTGGTCAAGCTTCATCAAATCTATTTTTTTCTGTTAGGTTCACTCTTCTACTTTTCATTTGACTGTCATCATCCATTATAAAACAAGCATATCATTAGGCGATTTGCCTGAATTTTGCCGGCAACTCTCGACTAATTATAATAAACGAAAGATGGCGCAATGCAGGGGTACGTATTCAGGCAACGTTGGGCAACTAGTGGACTGGGTAAAGAAATAAGCATTCATTTCATGTTTTACAAAACCATCTGACCTGACACAATGTAAGTAGGGTTCTCGCACACATAGGAAGTTGGCCATGATTTGAAGTGTTGTCATGATCCAGAGGTCAGACACTCTCTCTTTGTGGAATGAGGCTGGGGATTCTGAGTGAATTTTGTTGCTGTCCCAGTTGTCAGTGCTAACCTAGAAGCACACGTGGAAGAGGAGTTCATTGTGTCCGTTCTGTTGCCCTCCTCTGACTTTAAGCACACCAGCTCGAAAACTATAGTGAAACCACAGTCCCTGCTGTTCTGTTAGAGCTGACAGCTGCTTAAAGGAGACAGGGCCCCTTTCTCACAGAAGGTGGACCTAGATACTCAAATAGAGCTGTGGCTCCAATTTAAAGCTCAGAGGTGCTGCTGAAACAAAAATTGAGCTTTGTTCTTATGGAGCTTTCTTTCTGCCTTACCCCTTCATGGAGCTGTCCAAGGTACTGCTAAAGGCAGGCCTAGATGTAGATGTACAGTGGTACCTCGGGTTACATACGCTTCCGGTTACACTGCTAACCCAGAAATAGTACCTCGGGTTAAGAACTTTGCCTCAGGATGAGAACAGAAATCGTGCTCCAGTGGTGCGGTGGCAGCGGGAGGCCGCATTAGCTAAAATGGTGCTTCAGGTTAATAACAGTTTCAGGTTAAAAACGGACCTCCGGAACGAATTAAGTACTTAACCCGAGGTACCACTGTACTTTGCTTTGCTTTGCTCTGCTTACCCCAAAGTGAACACTTACTTTGAATAAGAATCCCTATACTTCTAGTATTGTTGCCAAAACAGAACACACTCAGTGCTTTGACAACTTTTGGATTCTTCTTTAAATTGAAGTACCCAGGTATGAGCTACTAAAACCTGTGAACCACCTTGAGACCTGTGGGTATAGGGTGGTGTACAAACAACAACAATAACAACAAAAGTCTGGCACTTTGAAGTCTGGCACCTCTTTTCGATTATACTTTCTCAAAGTAGAGAATAATAAAACAATATAAGTAATAATAATAAAAAACATTCTCCCATTCACTGCCTAACTGAAACGTGGCATCACAAATGAGCAAGCACTTTCAGCCAGCTTAATAAAAGAAGTCTTGATCACAATGCCTAAATCTAGACTAAGATCTCAGATTTGGTGAATCTCAGGGGAAAAGGAATTCTACAACTGTAGAGAAAGCACTTACAACACGCTGATATGCCTGCATTATGGCCAGGCTTGTGTCTCTCCCTCCTTGGAAGGAGGGGAGGGAACTCTGTTGCCATAGAAGAGTAAATATCTTCCTTGCTTTCCATTGGATACAATCTCCATCCGATTTTTTTCCTGACCCATCATGGACTTAAGGGTCCCATTTTTTACATCAAGTGAGGCATCACTTTTGAACTGCTCTTTTATTATTGCCTATGTCCCGGTGGGTGGCACTGTGGTCTAGACCACAGAGCCTAAGGCTTGCCGATCAGAAGGTCGGCAGTTCGAATCCCCGCAACGGGGTGAGCTCCCGTTGTTAAGTCCCAGCTCCTGCCCACCTAGCAGTTCAAAAGCACGTCAAGTGCAAGTAGATAAATAGGTACCACTCCGGCAGGAAGGTAAACGATGTTTTTGTGCGCTGTTCTGGTTTGCCAGAAGTGGCTTAGTCATGCTGTCCACATGACCCAGAAGCTGTCTGCGGACAAACGCTGGCTCCCTCTGCCTATAGAGTGAGATGAGCACCGCAACCCCAGAGTCATCCGCGACTGGACCTAATGGTCAGGGGTACCTTTACCTTTTACCTTTATGTCCTAGCCAGGCCCGTGTCTTTACCCCAATCTCCTGTAGATAAAGGAGGCATCTAGCTCCCAATTTTCTTTGGCTGGGGTACTGATAGGACTGTTTAATCTGAAAACATTAAAGTATACCCAGCTCTGTAAATACTTTAATGATTGACAACTGATTTATTTACAGTACAATCCTATACCTGTAGACTTGGAACAAGGTGTCATTATGTTTACTCCCAGGTAAGTGGGCCCAGGATTTCAGCCTTGTTTTTCCCCAAGCTCATCTACTAAACAACCTTTACAGATGAAGAGACCAAAGTATTTTTCACTAAATAATACATCAGCAAAAATCATCTTTGCACACAGACATCTCAGCTGCTACCTGATCATCAGTGCTCCCAGAGGAAGCAAGATTCTCTGCTCCATTTGATTTTTTCAGTAGTTTGTGAAGCTCACGAAGGACAACATTCAGACTATCTCTCTTTCCCCAACAAATTTCTGTCAAATGAATGCCTTCAATCTCAATTTAAAAGAGCTGAACATTTGTTCATTTTATTCATCCCAAGCTCTCAACACACACTGAGAATACTGAAGAGGCTGGGACAAACTTTTAGCAGATATATTTCCTTGTGCTTTGTGCAATACTTTTGAACAGCGATGTGTCTCAGCTGTTGGGACTTGTATTCATATCCTGGTAAATCAGTTTGAAATGCAGCCATTTTAATAAACTCTTTGCTACTTTTGGCAGCTGATCTAATATTGAACAGAGATAACTTTGCCACATCCCAGGATCATAATGCACTGCTTGGGATTGCTGCAAGTACACTTGATGAGGGAAATTCAATTTAAAATAATGGTTGGTGAAGTTCCTTCTGCTGAATTTGGAATCAGCTCGGCATATATGAGCTTTCTTGAATGAAAAATCTAAGAGGGGGGAAAAACAAAACTCCTTTGCCATATTCCTAAGAGTTTTCTTCTAGCTTCTAAAAAACGTCAGCCTGTGTCAAGTGCAGGCAACATTTATTGCCTTGGAAACTGTCAGATTCAATAGTCCCCCTCTTTGAAAACAACCCACCCAAGAGAGGAGATCTGGACAACAAAACACAATGGAGAGAACTGAACCAAATAGAGAAGACATTCATCAAATATAAGGCTCCTTGGTTGGATAGGGAAGATATTTATGAGTGTTTTCCCCAACACCCTAGTAGAGGAACACAAAACTAGCTGGGCATTTCTCCAATGGCCGAAGAACTCACTACTGCAGTAACACAGAGCTGCAAGGAAACCAGATAGTTGGAGTTGAGGCCTGGGGCAGGGATATCTGAATCCAACAGTTCCTCAGAGTTGCTTGCAGTACAGAGCTTGGCTGGGCTGCCCTGCTGCCCTGTTCCTCCTCCAGTGAGCCTTAGATCCCAGGTCTGGACAGAGGTGAACCTTGAGAGCAATACATCTACGTATTGTGAGCTGCAGTGATGTCCAGTGTTCACTGGACTTGACAGGGCTGTTAAGAAATCATGGGTCACAGGGGTGTGGCCAGTTCTGGTTATCTCCTCCTCTTTTCCCCTTACACAAAAGGCAGTGAAAGAAAAACAAAAACAAATAGCAAGAGTGCTTACAGAACAGGGGCACTCATAAGGGCTGTCTGGGTAGATGTGCCTTCCAGTTCTGAGCATGCTTAGAACAAAGATATGATTATGAAATAGTTCAATACTATCACGTGAGGCTGTTATTGAAACAGTCCTGAGTCCTCATTATTATAGTGGCTGTGCAGGATAGGCATCATAACAACAAATGGAGTGTAGCAGGGCTGACTTTTAGACAGTCCAATCAGCCACATGTTTTTTTCTGCTTAAAGACACATTAGAGGGACTCTGCCATAGCTGTACTTTTGGACTGGGGTTGGTTGGGTTTCTGCAGAAGCCTGATTGGCCAGAGAACAGGAGATTGGCAGAAATGTTTACAGAGTTTCTCTGTGTTCAAACAGAAACTGAAAATGTGTGTGGAACAGGAAAGACTGTGTGTGGCTTTGAGATTTAAAGAGGAGGTTTTTTTTATTTAAAAACTGCTTAGCATTTACCTGTACATTGGAAGGGTTGTACCCCAGTTGCCTTCATGACCAGTCTGCACTGGTGAGCTTGTCAAATTCATATTCTGAACCAGGTAATTATGGACTTTGGCAATATCATTAATTTAAAGTTCTGATTTAATTATTAAAATTTCTAACAGACTAAGCATGGCTTATCTGGTGGGCATTCTTAATTAGTACTGTGTGAATATATTATGCTTGCTGTAGTATCTTCCTGTCTTCTCATTTTTTCTACACTTACTATTTTAATCAATATTTTGAGTCTCACTGATAAAACATCTTTGCTCAATGCTCTTCTTCACCCAGACTTGAATTTTAATGAGCAACATTTCAAGTCTTTATCACCTTACACCCCAAATACACTGCAAAATGTCAGTCTGGTCAGAAACAAACCCACAAAATGAAAAAAGAAGCCATTTATTTATTACAAATATTTTTATCACTCTGACAATTTTGAGAGCAGCTTAGAATTTTTAAATAGTTGCAAAACAAATTAAAATACAAATAATTAATAGCAGCAGTGCAATCAAGAGAAAATTTCACAAGTTCAATAATTGAAAGACCTGCTTAAAATGATACTCAAATACGTGCCCTGAGGTTCTGAGTAAGGTCATCACTGAGGTACAGATAAAATAGTGGCTACACAAACTACAGCACAGGCTATGTGTAAAACTCTAGTAAAATTGCAATTCAGCCCGTCTTTTTCTTCATGTAGAAAAAGCAACATACCACTGATAGAGAATAAAATGAAACAAAATTTATTTTGAATACCAGAGTTAACCTGAGCATATTAAAATGGACATATTTATTTCATTTTTCTTTTATTTGCTTGTAGAATTTCTTACCCTCCCTTCACATAAGGTCTCAGGGTGGATTACAGAAATATAAACTCAAAGTTAAAAACATGCACAGTATAAATTACATAAGGCAGAAGGGATAAGCCCCACAAAAATACCTTAACTGTCAAAGGCCTGGCTCATTCTTCAGCATATGACAAAAGCTATACAGTGAAGATGCTTGATGCATCAAGCAATTGCATTCAGAAACAGCTACATTTTTAAAAGAGAGATCAGACTTCATGGATCCACAGATGATTATCTTGTTGTTGTCTTTTTGTTGTATGCAATCATCAGAATGACTCTCTGAATGATGAGTATGAAATCTTAATTCCTTCCCCTTCCCAAATAATAATAATCAAGCTTTGATCTTGCACTTTCCTGATCATTAATCATTTCTAAGATAACACTGAACATAAGTGAGTGCAGAATGTTGTTTTCCTTATTAAATTGAATGATCTTTGCTGACAGAGCCAGTGGCATGTTGAATTATCATCTCTAATATAACAGGAGGATAAACAACACATTCCACGGAAGCCATTATGTCTCACCAGGGTGCAGATCCCTTTCCAGTCAGTTGGCAGAAGAAGAAGAAAGGTAAATTGGTCGTTTTATTTTCTGACAATGTAATATATCATAAGGTTTCAGAGCCATCACCTCAGAACAAAGCAGTAGAATAGTATTACCTTTTTCTTGCATTATCTTTCTGCCACAGACATAGTTCATTTTCTCATTCTTACTAAACACTTCTTTACATGTTACACTGAACATTGATACAAGCTGTTTTTACATGGACTGAAGTGTTTATATGAAATTGTACGGCTCAACTATGGTGGGCACAGGTACACAGACAGTACATTCATTGCATAACAAGTAAGTGACAACATGGCACTCCCTTATACACAAAGCCCAGTTGAACCCAGTTAAGACCCCAAACACAGTCAGCTGCCCCTAGAAATTAGGGTTTATGTCTTGAGATATTTGTAACTTTGAACAAATGAAAGTCTCTCTCTCTCTCTCTCTCTCTCTCTCACACACACACACACACACAAATGCCCATGTGGTTAATCTGCCTCAATTTCATCACATTATTACTAGTGTCCCAGCACAATGGTATCTGGGCAGCAGAATGTGGCATATTCTGAAACATCTCATGACGATCTGACATAAAACTTAAGGGGGCAAACAATATTCTTTGAAATAGTTTCAGTGACTAATTGATTTATGGCTAAAACATTTGTAAGTGCTATTTTTTCCCCTGTGAAAATTTCTTCTGTTATTACCAAAAGTGCAGTTTCCGAAAGGGTCTTAAACTATGGTGGATAAGGTTCCAATGTCAAGAAGCAATATACCTCAGAATACCAGTTGTTAAGTTGTGTTACTGTTTTATTTATATAGTGACTTTCAGCCGAAAAGGCTCCCAAGAATGGACAGATACATACAAACACAATATTGCAAATTCAAACTATATACATTCAAAACATTTCAACAGTATTACAAACTAGCTGCTGGGATTCAGAGATGAGAAGATGTTGCTGTGTCCATTCCTTAAGGGCTTACCATAGGCACCTGACTGGTCATTATGAGAACAGAATGCTAGACTAGATAAGGCTTTGACTTGATCCAGCAGGATCCCTGTAATGTTCATTGATATTTCTGCTTCCTAGAAACAACAGCTTTTTTTATTTTCCTGTTGTACTTTGGAGTTTCAATCTGGAGTTGGTTGAAACTTTGCAATGACTGAGTGATCTCTGTAGAGGAAGCATGTAAATTGTTTTGGTGGTTTTCTGGATGAAACACTGGGTAGGCATGAATTATTGATACCATTAACATTTAATGTTCCTCTTTCTTCTTATTGATCCTTTCATTTCTCAGTTCCCTACAGCAATGTCAGCAGAGCCTTTCCACTGCTCCTCTGATGGAGAGCATTTTCTGTCAGTAAGCTCTTTGCTTTATAATGATGCCTATCAGCTGCCAGTGTCTCATTTCTTTAGAGAAAAGATGATCCATGTGTTTTGATCTACCAAATATGCACAAATCATGGGGCTAAACACTATGCATTAACATTTAACCACTATGGCTTTTTCTCACCTTCCATTTGTTTGAACGGCAGAGGACAATAGTGCTACTGCTTTGAGTCATGCTGGACTCTTTATTGTCATTTTCTTTAGGGCTGTCATCCAATTAAAACAAATTTTGGTTGACTAACTAGGTCAATTTTAATAAAAAATTGCATAGATTTGCATATTAATAATAGTACAACTATACCAGTTGAACACGGCCAAGCATCAGCACTTGACCTGAAAGCACTGGTGACAAAAATTTGCAAAGGAAAAGGCACACAAAGTGAGATTTTGATGTGCCTGGAATTGAAGCTTTTAAAAGATTTAAATTTTAACATCACAATTCACAACATTATACACAATGATTTGTGTACTAAAATATTTTTGTGTTTGAGAAAGATAATCAAAGAGTGTTTTATTACTTATTCTTGCCATTTAAAATAAATTTAGTAGTTTCAAGTTTTGAACTTCTTCATTTTACTGGGTTTACTTAAGACTCCTTCCTCCAAATAAACATTCAGACTGTCCATATTAAAAAATAAATAAATAAACTTCCAATTAATCCTGCAGCCAATCAGAAACCTTGCCTTGGTTTTGGAGCAGTTCTGGAAGTCGAACCGACTCCCAGAATGCGTTTTGTTTGAGAAAGAAGGTATGACTGTATAAGGCCAACAAGGTTCTTCTACTTAATTTATAAAATAAGTTGCTAAATCTGCCTGGAAGTTGCATCTTTCGACCAGGAAGTCCTTCTTCCTAATTTTATGCAAAGCAGGAAAGGATTTTTGTAGAAACATGTTGAAAGGATGGCCATATTATTTCTTTTACTCTAACTTCCTATCAGTTCAGAAAATCCACTGCTTTAACATTTAATCCAGTGTTTGCTTAAAAGACTTCTGCAAAGGAGACTGTATTACCATCTGAGGCACCCGGCTGAACAGCTTGTACCTTCAGGAAATTTTTCCTAATGTTTACAGGAAATCTCTGGAGCAGCAGAAAGCAAATTTGCTCCGTCTTCTATGTGACAGCCCTTCAAATATTTGAGGATTGCTATTATATTACCTCTTAATCATCTCTGCTCTAGGCTAGATATGGTTTTGTATTATTATTTATTATATGTTAAACTTATTAGTTACTCCCTGCCCCCCAAAGTAGCTCAGAGCAACTTAGTCCTCCCACTTTTTCTCATAGGGTCACCCTGAACAGATTATGTTTGTTGATAGTTGTGTGGATGAGCAAGATTTAGCAGCGCAATCTGTCACGGAGGAAAACTGCCTTTCTAGATATTTACTCTTCTGCACAATAGTATAAAAAAGGCACAGACCCCTGTCCTCCTTTGTCCTCCTGAAGGTTAAGTGCTGCTAGAAGTGAGGATAAGGAATTCTGCCATTACTCAAAGCCACCCCCTTCTTTATTACAGATTCAGTTGTTCCAAGGCTGAGTCCTGAGAGCAAAAACAGATTGCACACTAAGCTCTGACCCCAAAGCTTCATGCGACAAGGATCTCGGATGTACTCCAAAAACTTGGCTCATCTGCAGTAGATTATCTGCCCTCTGCTCATGGGCAGGCAAAAGGAGTCTGTGACTTTTTCTGACTGCATTCCAACTGGGATAGTTCTCAAACACTTAGGCTCCATCTGCCGTATAATCTATATTTATTAGATATAATTTTTGGTGGTTCACATTCACAGAATTAGGGAAGGGGGAAGAAAACAAATTGGCCCATTTTTTTAATGAGCACCTACTGTACCTAGTTCACATTGTTTTAAACAATACACAAACCAAAGTACAACAATCACTCAGCATTTACACATTCTTACATGTTTTTGTGATGAAGTTGTCCGACCAGAAAATGGAGGACAGTGTGCATAAAATACGCCCACATGCAAAAGTGCATTATATTGGGGAAAATGTGTACATTAATCGAAACAGCGTACAAAGATGTGCATTAGGAGAAATTAACACCAAAGTACTGATGATTTTTCATGAGGAGCTTTTGTTATTGAAGAAATTGCAAAGTGCTGTGGAAATCTGGAGACCTAAATTTAAAAAACTGACAGTTTCATACATCCCTAACTAGAGCGCAGTTTCAGCGCTGGCTCCAACTCTTCCTCTTCCGCTTTTCAGTAGTGGTTGACAGCTGCTCTTCCAAAGTCCCAGCGCCACACATTGCTGCCACTTACTGAAGGGGGAGATGTGGGGAGCTCAATGTGGCACAGAGTGGTGCTGGCAATCTGATTCTCCTGCTGCCATGCACTGTACCATGCTGAGCTCCCCATATCTCCCCATTCCCACCCCCTTTGGTAAGCAGCAACAATGTCCAGTGTTGGGAATCCCAAAGATCAATTCAGCCCCACCCACCCTGCAGTGTCGGCTGCTACTGCTTTTTTCATGTGCCATTTCATTTTCTGTGCCCATACATGCTGAATTACTCAACTACATTCAGGATGAACACGCTCCTGAATTTTTCTATTTTCGTTCTATGTAAATTGGACTAGTGTGTCCTTGTGGCTTAACTAAACAATAGATGTTTCATTGTTGCCTTTTAAGTAATTGTCCAAGCAGACAGAGAGGACACAAAGACATAATTGGCTTGGCTTCACTTACAGTAATTTAATTCGTCACATGTTATCTCTTAGTTATCAATCACTAGACCCTATGGGGCTTTTCCTTACTGAAGAAAGATGAATGGGTATGTGTAAGTCAGCTGGCTTTATTGGACCAGGTGCCACGTCACAGGGTGCTTTTGTTGAAGAAGATTGCCTTCTTTCAGTCAGCCTGCACAGAGTTTGCACAGGGAAACGCATCTCAGTCAATACCTCCCCCCCCTTTTTTTAATTTCATTGTAAGATTGGATGCTCTCTATTGTTAGATTAATGCAAATCTAACGATGGCTTATTTGATTCCCTAAAAATTACTTTAGAAACCTGTTCCTGCATAGTACAAGCTCCAGAGGGCAATTCCATCAATTACCCTACTCTTCAAAGGATTTTCTTTCTAGTGTATGGATTTTTCAATAGGAGGCTATAAAAAAGATGTAAGTAGATTTTCTGTTCAATGTACTTATTGAATCAGCACTGGATCCATAGTAGGAAGAGCTGTTGATTTCTTTCATGCACCTAATCTAAGAAGAGCGCAGCAACATGATGCTTGAGTCAATTATAAAAGCTTTGAGGTATGTAAGGTGGTACATTTGCAGTCCTTAACATCTATTTGCCTGTTCCATCTGTTCCTTCTAATATATTTCCATCTGCTAGCTAGCACATGCTGGATTAATGGATCTTTGTCTTGAAATGGGTAGATCAGGCGTGGAAACGTGTTCTCTCAGAAGTTGCATGACTGTGAGTCCCATAATCTCTGACTATGTCAGCTAGAACTGGCAGGAGTACAGCACTCTGTGGACCCCAACATATCCCCCAACCCTGCTGTAAGGGATGGTCAATTTGCCATCTTGGATGTGAGTCCTGGAAGACCTTCTCCCTGCCTTGCACCTGGTCTGGGAGAGCAGGGTCCTGATAGATTCCAGATACAAAAGCTAAAGCTACTGAAGAGGCCAGGGATCATCTTGGTTGCCTCTTAGTGCAAACCTAGGCCATGAAGCCTGAGCTTTCATAGCCACTGCCTGCCATGAACCATTGCTGGCAGGATTGGCAACAACAGCAGGCAATATGGTAATATTTTATTCTTTTGTTAATTATGCTGTTTTAAATGTGCATTTTATATTTGACTTTATTTAGTAATCCACACCAATAGTCCTATTCACACAACTGATAACATCATTCTCTCATGTGTGTGGCCTGTCCCACCAGAAAATCTTAATGAGAATAACAGCTTTTCCTGTGAAAGACATTAAGTGAGCAGATCAATAAAGGCACTGAAAACTTCAAATATTGAAAATATATGACCGAAGGAAAATTCACACAACTATTTTCCTGTCACCAATATAAACTTCAAGGCTATTACTTTTCTTGGCTCCTAAGGCATGAGAATTGGAAGCTCCAGAACTATTCCTATAGGAACCCCATCACAATATATGGTATTCACCAAGATGTTCACTGTAAGTAGGGCATGACGGTGTAGTGTTGCTTCTATTAATTGCTCTCCATGGGGAAAAGCAATCCCAGGGAATAAATCCCTGCAGGCAATGCATATGTCTCTAGAGGCTGACATCTCCTTTTTCTAGGACAGGGCAGCTGCTGTCATTTGTGTGGGGTTCAGGTGTGTGCTAGCTCCAGGCAGATATGGAAGCAGCTCAGCCATGTTCAACTTTGTTCTCTTCTCAATTCACACCTTGCAGACTCCTGTTTCCCTGTCCTTTCTCCACACTATCGGAGCACATCAGTGTTGAATTGCAGACAAGAGATTCACTATAGCAATTATCACAGGGTTGCCATATGTCTGGAATTTCCCGACGTAGCTGGAACACGGCAGTCAGAAGCAGTGTCCGGGGTTCTGACTGCTGTGTTTTTCGCTGAAATGCACGGGAAGATCTGTACATATGGCAACCCATGTCCAGTCTAGATTTTGCCGAATTTCCTTAAAAATACAGTGGATGCTTGGGTTGCGAACGTGATCTTTGCGGCGCATCTGTACACTCGCAGATTGCGATTCAGCGCATGCACAACCGCCGAAACCCGAAAGTAACCCATTCCGGTACTTCCGGGTTTCGGCGCATCCGTAACCTGAAAAAACGCAACCTGAAGCGTCTGTAACCCGAGGTATGACTGTAGCTCAAAAACTGCAAAAAATGAGATTTTGCAAAAAAAAAAAAAAGCAGCTCAGCAACTTTGCAACAACTTTACAAAAAAGAGCAAAACCTTTTGTATCTGGATTTTCACTTTTTGACATATAGCAACCCTAAATTATCATGTTTGAGATAACAAAATAAGATAATGCCCATCTGGATCAATTACCACATGTAAGACTGAAAAAGAAGCATTTTATGTATGAGAATGGCCACACCATTAGAATAGAAGAATGGAGCAGCTATTCAGCCTTGGGGTGCTTCTGGATTCAGTATTGCCATGGGAGGCCCAGTGGCAAAACACATCTTGTAGCAGCTGCACCTGGTGCAACAGCGATGTCTGTTCCTGGACCAGGAGAGCTTAGACACAGTTTTTCCAGGCATTGGTAACTTCAAGACTGGACTGCTGCAATGCACTCTAAGTGGGGCTTCCCTTGCCCTTGTTGCGAAAGCTGCAATTAGGGCAGATGGCTGACAGGGGTGAGAATTTGCCCGCATAAAACAGCTCTGCTCAGAGGTCTGTACTGGTTGCCAGTTTGCTACCATGCTCAGTTCAATGTGTTATCAGTAGCATATAAAGCCCTTAACAACTTGAGATCATTCTTACTTTCAGGATCTCCTTACTCCATATTTGTCCATTTCACTGCTTCATACATGTGCCACATATAATATTTATTTCACACTTGTAAGAAACCCATCTTTTAGTGTGGCAAAACCTTCATTTTGGAACTCCCTGCCTAATGACACCAGACAGGCAACCTCGCTGTACCAATTTCAGTGTCACCTTAAATCATTTTTGTTTAAGCAGACCTACTCAGACATGTAGAAGTTGAGATTAAAACTTGCTAGCCTATTGTTGATTTTGATGATCGTAAAATACCTGTTTTAAACACCTGGTTTTACAGCCTTTTGTTGATAAATTTAATGCTTAATTTTTTTGTCATCCGTTTAGAAGTTTTATTACAATCAAGTGGCGCATATATAAAAAAAGACTTAGAACCAGCTGATTGCAGAGCTGCAATCAGCTGATTGTAAGTCTTTAGAATACCCTTTTTATAATAAAGACATATTATTGGTTTTACAAAGAAGAAAAAGAAAAGTACAAATAAACACAATAAAATCATACTGTATGAGGAGATTCTCCGAATCTTGAGACTTTCCCACATCCCATCCACGGACTCTTATTTTAAACATCTGTAGCTGCATATTGTCGGGACGTGGGTGGCGCTGTGGGTAAAACCTAGGACTTGCCGATCGTCAGGTTGGCGGTTCGAATCCCCGTGGCGGGGTGCGCTCCCGTCGTTCGGTCCCAGGGCCTGCCAACCTAGCAGTTCGAAAGCACCCCCGGGGGCAAGTAGATAAATAGGGACCGCTTCCTAGTGGGAAGGCAAATGGCGTTTCCATGTGCTGCGCTGGCTCACCAGATGCAGCTTGTCACGCTGGCCACGTGACCCAGAAGTGTCTTCGGACAGCGCTGGTCCCCGGCCTCTTAAGCGAGATGAGCGCGCAACCCCAGAGTCGGAGACGACTGGACCGTACGGGCAGGGGTAACTTTACCTTTACCTTTTTAGCTGCATATTAGTCCGTACTCCTTTTTTTTAATCAAACCATATAGTCCATAATTGTTTTTTTGTTTTTTACTCTACAAGTGAGTCAAAATCCTGCTCTTGTTTACAGTGGTCTCCTAAATAGTTTATAATTTCCCCCTATTGTTTTTTTAAGTTTTATCCTCTTGGTTTCTGAGTTTTCTAGTCAACTTTGCCATCTCAGCATAGTCCATCAGCTTGGTCTGCCATTCTTCTCTGGTAGGGACTTTGGGAGTCCTGTAGTGATTTCATGCTCTTTATTGCAGCTTGTAAAACAGTGATTGAATTGCCCCCCAAACCTCAGGCTTTTATATACGTTATTTACACAATGAGTCCCATCTGATTGGCTGATTCTGCTTCCCTCCTGGGTTTCCTACAGGCCAATCAGTTGTTGCATTCTAGGATGCTACTTGCCTATTGTTCTAGGATCCAAGCTTAGTACATAACAGTCATCTTTCCAACTCTGGTAGAAGACCCTTTCAAAGCACTGTGCAAATAAGCACTTTGAACGGGGTTTTCAAAGGTTACTTGATGTCATTGTTATAGCATGTGATTGACAGGTAGGCACCTCTGCCCACCTGCCAGACTTGACCCATTAGAGACAGGGGAGGTAATGCTCTGGCCCACTGGCAAGATCCAGTTTCCCACCCCTGATTGATGTTTAGCTGCAACCCAGCAACATTAGAAGCTTCTGGGGCCAGACAGTCAAAGAACATAATACCCACATAGAATGAACTGCACTGGTTGCTTGTGCATTTCCAGGCTCAGTTTAAACTGCTGTTTGTTACCTTTAAAAGGGTGGCACTGCGGCTTGCAGATCGGAAGGTCGGCGGTTTCAATCCCCACAAGAGGGTGAGCTCCCATTGCTCTCTCCCAGCTCCTGCCAACCTAGCAGTTTGAAAGCACACCAGTTCAAGTAGATGAATAGGTACTGCTGTGGCAGGAAGGTAAACGGTGTTTCCGTGCGCTCTGGCACTTGTCACGGTCCTCCATGCACCAGTCATGCTGGCCACATGACCCGGAAAACTGTCTGTGGACAAATGCCGGCTCCCTTGGCCTGAAAGCAAGATGAGCGCCACAACCCCATAGTCACCTTTGACTGGACTTAACTGTCCAGGGGTTCTTTATCTTTACCTTACCTTTAAAACTCTAAATAGTGTTCTACAATGGCTGAAGATTCAAAACCATCTTCAAAGGCAGCCCCACACAGAAGGCATTGTCTGGATACAACCAGGGCATAAATAACTGCAGCAAATTTCTGTTCACAGCAGTTCCACTTGGGGTTGCTGATTATGGAGAGGGGATTGACACTCAAGAAAGCACAGAAGGAAATTGCACTCAACAGCTAAGCTGCAACAGAGCACTCAGCAAGTTGGGATGTGTGTATATATGTGTGTGTGTGTGTGTGTGTATAGTAGAAAACTATAAAGTTCACAAGTTCCTGTAACATGTTTTATAACCACAGATGTCCTAATAGCTACTTTAAGACAAATATATGTCAATCCTCTCATTTGAAATGAACAGCTACCCCATGAAATAACCATTTTGAGGAAATGTTCATGGATTCCAAATGTGTTTCAACAATAAGCAGTCTTCCTACATAGTCTAAGAAAGTCTTAAAGACTCCGAATTTCACATAACACATAATGGACAATACCTGGCTTTCAGCCCAATTTGTCAAATGCAATATAACAACACTTTTAAAATAGTTTTGTCACTTTGAAAATGTACACAAATTGTAACCCCTGTGTTTCAATTCACATGCAATTATTCTGGATTCCGCTTTTTCCATCTACCTTAAAATGCTAGGTTGAGAGGATAGGTGACTTCATGTTGGCATTATGTCATGTTCTTTCCGTCAACTGATAGCTTTAATTTTGATATTTCTAATATCAGATTCTAAGGGGGGAAACTAATACTTTGACCATGGCATTAATGCAATTCCATTGTCATGATCTTCCTGCTTTGGTTGCACAATACCAAAGCATTTTAAAAAAAGCTGTAACTGCTATCGTTCGATATGTATGATGTACCACAAATGTTGTACGATTTTTTATAAGCCCCCTTTTCTGATCATTTCTCCTGCTGATCCGCAAACAAGCCCATAAAAATATTTCATTTCATTTTTATTTATTTATTGCTAACGAAATACATTCCTTTGGCCTTTGGCTTATTTATGAGCCCCCATCAAGTTGGCAGGTATGGGATAAAAAAGAACTGAGCAATTCAGGTACTTTGAACTGTGCATACTGCTGGAGGTGATTTTTGACGCTATGATCCTGTCAGTGGAGATTAGCTCAAGGAAACAATCATTCACTCGAAGGAAGCTAAATGTGCTTTGACTGAAATAGCATGAGCTAATGCATATTGAATGTGAGAAGAGACTTATTGCTGTAGTTTCTTCAGTTACCATAAGACAACTTTTAGCTTTTCAAGTTTGGAACCGTGTTAATTTCTTCCTCGGCAAAATAAATAAATAAAAACTTTTCAAGGTAGAGATATTTGCAGTGGTGTGTAATCAGGAAATGCAAAGACCATCTGGGCAGCAAATGGACTGAAGACACCTTAGAATAGTGTGAACTGCAATGTGATGAGATTTTCAGCCTTTTCTCCACCTTTATTGTGTCTGCACTGAGTTCTCAAGTGTAGCTAATTTGGATAAAGAATGAAACGTTGAATTCCAGTTCATCCCTGCTCAGAGACTGAACCATCTTTGATTTACTGTGACAGTACTTTGAGACACTCAGAGGATAAAATTCCTCAGATCTGTTGTGATGGTTGTCACAATTAAGAACAGAGTCTATATGCTTGAGGTGTCATCAGCTTTCCCTTGTTATAGTTGTCTGGATTGTTTTCAGTCTGTTTCTGCTCTAATGGTGATATAGTCCTTGGGGATATGTCCCACATCCTCTTGCAGTCTTGACTTTTGTCCTGGTTGGCCAGTTAAGGCAAGGAATCATTTATTTTTTATGAAAGGGAATTATCTCCATGCAAGAGAGTGTGCAATAATCAGAGATAAGGAGGCAGTTATATTTCTATCATTTTGAAATACTTAATTATCTTCTTGCCACATCAATTTCCTAAATGCAAGGGGTGGCACCATTTAGGAAGACCATGTGGGTTTGAAAATGTTGTCCACCCTCTAAAATCTCTTTGCTCTCCATATCCAGAAATCTGAAATTATATCCTTGCCTGAAATAAATACATTTGGTCTATCTAGAATTGTCAGTGTGAATTTTTAAAGAGCCAAGCAGAGTGGCTGCTTGCAGATTGCCAAAAAAGAGGATATGCCTCACCAAAAATGAAGCCAGATTTGCATACAGTGTGCATACTGTATGCTAATTTATATGCATAGGTGCAAATTTGGAGAGAGACACTATAATTTAAGTAGCATTGTGGGGGGAGGGGAATAATGACACTTGTTTTGTTGCCAACTGCTGATGGGCAACTTTATGGCCCCTCTGTCTTCTGATGGCTATTTTTCTTTAAAGTAGACTTGGACCAGACAGTTCTTCAGAAGGCATATTCAAATAGAGGGCTGTTCGCTGTCACCCTTTCAGTTGGTTTGCTCTCCTCTAATAGCCGGTATTAACCTCTCCAGTAGCATTTACATTCTCAGTAGTTGGGTACCCTGTTTCACACATGCATCAGGGTTGAAATTAGAGTGGGGTGGGCAGTTACTCCTCACAGGGTGCCAAGCTGAGGGGGTATGAAATTGAGAAGATTCCTAATTGAGAAGATCCATTCGGGAGCATCACATTTTGACCTTGCACAGGGTGTCATATTACAAAAGATTGCCCAAGTCTGTCCCTACCTGCATTTTCATTGCGTGACCAGGCAGCAACAGCCCCAGCCCCCAGGGATCATAAAGAAGGAATAAAGACTTATATTATATGGAATTATATGGAATTAAAATTAGGCCACAACTTTATTAAACCTCCAAATGTAGGAAGACCTTGGCTTAGGCCTTGGGTGTGTATCCCTCCCAGCCCCCCAGCTGGGGGGAACTGGGGCTCACCAGGGTAAATGGGATATGGGGGTGCTCTGTGAGACGTAAGTGTAGCAGGCCACCTAGCCCATATCCCCACACGCAAGGTAGTTCACTGATGACCTTTCAGTGAATGGCCAGTGACACCCATATATATAACCCCTTTAAGAGGGGGACCCTGAAATTACTGCCACAGGGGCGTGAGTCACCATTTCACACACACACACACACACACACACACACACACACGAAAGAAAAGACTAAAGGATTCCACCCAAGACCATAACCACCAAAGTTGTGACGAATTGCTACGGGGAAGACAAAACTTGCCAATGCAGGAAAATTTCTTCCTGGTCCTTTAGCAGCAAACAGTCAAAGCCTGTAGCAGCGCCCACTAAACAGGAATAAAAAGTTAACCTGCAAACAAGAAACATTAAACAAAGGGAGGATGAATCTCTAGAGCCTGGCTATTGTCGGCTCCACCCCCTATTTATAAATGGGGCTGGCCCCACCTCCCAGCAAGAAACCTGATTACTGAGGCTAGGCGTGAACCTCCAAAAATTAACACTGAGAGGCAAGCCAGCCCCTGTTTGCCAGTAAGCTCCCTGGGAAGTGTAGCACCACGCACGATCCAGCAAAGGGCACCCACAATGTAAAGTGTGAGTGCTCATTTTCCCTTTAATTTGTGTGCCATCTTGTTTTATTTTGTGCACTTTGGTTTACAGGGTGGTTTACAACCCACAGAAATGCACAGCAGAAATGTGCCTGAACGGAAGATAGTTACTGATGATTCAGGATATCTCAGGCATCTATGCATACATAATATCATTAGACTGTGATTCATATGCTGAGTTGAGAAGCCCTGCAAAGTTGTTTATCTGAGATGTTTATTAGTTTTGGCATAGCATTTATGTGATGTATAATTTCATTTATTATAATCATGAAATCATGACAATGATAAACATTTATGCATGCAGGCCTGTGGAAGCTGTAGCCCCCCAAGCTGAAAGCTGTGCTCTTGTTTCCCAAGGTGCCTCATTTTGCCATTCCAGGCAGACAGTCTACATGCCCCCCCCCCCCAAAAAAAAGGGTTGAGAGAGAGGATGGCTTCAGGTCTGGTTTGGGTATGGAAACAATCTTACATAAACTTTCATGTGTTACCAAGAATGATTCATCTGATGAAGCGAACTGTAGCTTATGATATATATATAGTCTCTAAGTGCTCGTATTGTTCCTTTTGTTGCTTTGCTAAAGTTGTACAACATTCTACTTTAGTGGGTTATCGTAAAGATAAAAGGCTAAAGCACTGTAGCAAATTTAAAAGGCTTTTACAAAAAGTAGGATGGCTCAAATGAGAACTCAGTTTGCAGAGCCTACATGTAATATGAGAGTGTGAATTGTATGCTGCCTACAAAACCCTATGCAGGCAAGCCTATCCCAGGAGGCAGCCACATATTACATTTGCAATATGTGAAAAACTATTTGTGGGTCTGAATATCATGGTTGCCTACAGCACTCTCCCTATTTAGGATTCTCAACAACTGGTATATAGCCAGTGGCAGCTGGTCCATGAAAATTTATGTCTTCCAGCCTCTAAAGTACCATTGAACCTTTTTTTCCTTTTTGCTACCCTTTTCACTGAGAGGGTACCAAAATATTGTACCCAATACCAATAATTGGATCCTCTGGAGGGCTGACTTTTTTTAAAGTGTAAAGACAAGGCTCTTGCCAATTGGCTTACAGAGAAGGAAAATGTGCAATTGTTATAAGGAATAATGAGCCCCAAAAATGAATGTCATGAGCATATGCAGCATACACCTGTCTGACCAAAACTCTGTTTTTCCAAATTAATAGAGGGATTCCAGTACACTGCTGGCCAAAAAGCAATACCTGTTTAAGGATGCCTTTGAGGAAGTTGCTGAGGATCATGAGCAGGATGGTGCTATTGTACTTATGCTCTGCTTGTGGGGCACCTGGCTGGCTTCTGTGAGTACAGGACGCTAGACTAGATGGGCCTTGGCCTGATCCAGCAGTGCTCTTTTTAAGCTCTTGCATTCATTTGCATTTATGCTAAGCATATGGAGGCAGTAGTAGTACCAGGGAGGCTGGCCACACCCTCTGTCAATGCACCCACTGATGTCTGTGTGAAGTCTGAAAAGCGGCACCTACAGACATACACTCATAGATGATCCATGTGATAAGGAACCCACCCATCCACCCTCTCACACAGAGTATGAAAATATATGACAGTGTGCTTTTATCATGTTATAATCATACATGTAGGTGCAGTCATGTGCTTATTTTATTTCCAGCCTGTCTCTGCATGGGTGTTAAGTGCAAGGTAACTGGAGAGGTACTGAGCTCTCTGTAGCATTACTAAGATGTTAATCAGTGCCTTATAGTGTGTGACACTTCAGTGTCAGGGAATGAAACACGAAGTGAATGCTGTCAGTGCAGATTAAAGCATGAGTGAAAAAGGTTAGTACTTTGACATTTCCATAGGACCTGTTCCTTACTGTTGATTCACCCTTTGGAAGATTCTCTTTTCCCCAATGAGCACACACACACACACAGCCCACCATGGCTCTCTCTTACCGCTTCTCATGATGGAGCTCCTCAACAAATCTTACTTAGAAAGGAAGAACACATTAGCTTTCCTTAGTCACAAATCCTTCCACCATCACTGTTTACAGTGTATCAGGAAAGCTTTCTCTGTGTTAAAATAGTAGTCTGTGAGTAGGTTGCATTGAACATCCTTTGTCAGCAGCACTTTTCACAGGCCCTGACTCACAATATGAAGCATCTGTGCCAATCATTGCCTTTGGGCTAAGGATCTAGGGAAAGTTGTTAGGTACCACAGATAACATTGTGTTAAAATGGCCACATTTTGTTAACTGAGTAGCTGGCCTAACAAGCTGGGTGTGCAACAAGTTATCCTAAGGTCAATATTGTCACTTTGTAGTGATGAGAAATTCAGAATTTACAAGCTGAGCCCAAAGCATTAGACTTGTAGAGACAGGCCATGGACCTAGACTGCCTCATGTTAAATGGCAACAGTGACATTTCAGGATCCAGCAACACAAAGGGGTCACTGCTGTATGGTCAAAACCCAAAGTTGCAAAAAAGAATGCTAGCAAAGAACAGTCCAGGACATCTTCCATATCTGTTCTTGTTACCTGACCTGGCCTTTCTAACTGAACTTTAACAAATAACATTTCACCAAGGCCACATTTACACCATACATTGAAAGCAATATGATACCACTTTAAACAGTCATGGCTTCAGGGGTCTCAAATTTCAGCAGCGTCCTGTGCAATGCCGCACTAAAATTTGGTGCCCTTCCGCATCTTGCAATCCATTCTAAATAATAGTTGGGAAGTCCCCTGCAGTGGCCCCCAAGGCTCCATGCTCAGTGTGACCCAACTGGTTAAAGGTAAAGGTAAAGGTAAAGGGACCCTGACCATTAGGTCCAGTCGTGACCGACTCTGGGATTGCGGTGCTCATCTCGCTTTATTGGCCGAGGGAGCCGGCGTACAGCTGCCGGGTCATGTGGCCAGCATGACTAAGCCACTTCTGGCAAACCAGAGCAGTGCACGGAAACACTGTTTACCTTCCCGCCAGAGAGGTACCTATTTATCTACTTGCACTTTGACGTGCTTTCAAACTGCTAGGTTGGCAGGAGCAGGGACTGAGCAACAGGAGTTCACCCCGTCATGGGGATTCGAACCGCCGACCTTCTGATCAGCAAGTCCTAGGCTCTGTGGTTTAACCCACAGCACCACCCGCATCCCAGGACCCAACTGGTTGCATCCTCCTATATCTGCCTCTGATGGCTTCTGTCAAAGAATTCTGGAAGTTAAGATGCTGAGAAAGCACCTCCCAGAGCAATAGTTCCCTGAGTGGTTTGGCAACCAATCCCTCTTCCTAGGGAACTCTGGAAATTCTAGATCTGTGAGGGGAATAGTGGCCTCCTAGGGGCCTTTCAGCACCCTTAATGAACCCACAGTTCCTGAAATTCTTTGAGGGAGCCTCAACTGTTTAAAGTTGGTACCACAGTGCTTTAAATGTATGGTGTGAATGTGAAGCCACAAATGTGGCCCAAGATGGAATCTTTTCAAGGTGTCATCACCAGATATTTCTAACTTAGCTGCTCTGTGATTCTCTAGCACAGTCTCCAGCTGGCTCAAGTGTTGATCCATCCTTCTCTAGAAATGACTAAGCTAATGCGCTTCTGCCTTTGTAGTCAATAGAAAGGCTGACTCCAAAGAAGTGCAGAACCATCAGTGGAACACAACAGATGGCAAACCACAGCAACAAGAGGGAACGGGTTGGGGCAGAAAATTGTTTAAAATCAAAATACATGGCATGATTGCTCAACATTTAGAATTGCTGAGCAGTTTTACATAAATGGAAATGACATATACAATGCTTTGCTGGGCTAATGGAATAAGTGAGGCCTGCACTGCACATGAGGGACTTTTATGGGGAAGGGCTAAATCTCAGTGGTATAGCATATGCTTTGCCCAAAAAAGATCACAGGATAAATACCAAGCATATCTAATATTGAGCTAGCTGGGCCAATGGCCTAACGCTGTGTTCCTGCTGCAAATCTCATGCTCTAGAAAATTATCCAAGACTTCAGAGGACATACCTGATGTGTTTGTAATTAGAACATGTGCCCTGGGAACTAGTGGCACAATGTGAATTGCATCACTTCCTCCTAATGGTGACATTGCACATAGGAGATATATGCTACATTTGGAATGCTTGTTGTTGTTGTTGTTGTTGTTTTGCACCACAGGTCTTGGAAAGCTTTATGCAAGTCTTTGTTCCCTGAAGCAAAGTTGAGATGGAGGATCTCAAGTTGGAATGCAGTCTGAAACAGCAGCTGGCTCCATGCTGTGAGATAGTCTGAGCACAGTAGCAGAAAGCCCTGAATGGGTGCTTATCAGTTCCAGAGCATAAATTAAACTACCCATCCACTTGTTGTTTATTAGCAATAACCCTTTCATTTGGGGGGAAATTCTTATCTGAATAAGCAAAATTCCAACTGACAATTCAGGCATAACTTTCCTCCCTAAATATTTGTCTCTACATCTGATTAGCTCAGTGGTACAAATGGCCAGTGCACCTCACTGTTAACCAGAAGGTTGGTGATTCAAAACCACCCAAGGACAACTGTGGGCAGGATTGGTCTTGTCTGCTAAATCCACCAGAGCCTGTCTTCACATGCAGGGGATACCACTAACGCACCTAGCATTTGAGACCCATCAACTACCCTCACTTGGTTTAGCTAGCTATTCAAAGCCATTTCCCCAGGTTGTGGCTGCTGTCAGATGCTGACAGCTTCTAGGAGCCACAGATGAGTGCTGAGTGCAAGGTGTGGACCAAAGGACAACAAACTACCCCAGAAGGAGCACGATGTGTTCCCCACACTACTGCCTCTCTTCTAACACCCCATGCATACCTCTACAAATCTAGGATTCTATGTTTTTACCCTGTGCAAATAAAATGCTCGTTTAATTTTAGAACAAGTTTGGCCAAACATTTATGCTTACATTCTTCATTTATCCACAAAATAATGTAGTCCTTCCCTGTTTGGAAAATAGAAGATCTGATAGCTTTTGTGTGTTGCAGTCCCCTCCCTCTGTTGGCACACAAAAAGTGGCCAACTCTATGGTTGCACAATCAGAGGGTAACCCCCTCTGACATTTGCATTATGTTAAACAGGCACTGATATCGCTGAGGGCAAATCTGGCTATTGGTACATAGAACATAATTAGAACATACTGCAGCAACCATCTTCTCCCATCTGGCAATATTTTGTTCATACTGCCAAGTGGAAATGTAAAAACATGTTAACTTAAGAGAAGCAAACTATGAAACATTTGGGTTCCTTCTGGCAACACAAACCTTCGGGGATAAAAACGAGACAGGGGATATTTAAAAGCATAATGGACAAAATAAGGCATATTCTCTCAATACAAGAATGAAGTCTACATTGCAGTATATGGCTGGGAGGCACAAACATTCCTCATGCCATCTTTGTTAAAGTGGGGAAAATCAAGTCTGCATACAGTAGAAGATGATATTCAAGAGCTGCTGTTCACAGCAGACATCTGCATGAACTTTGTTTTCCTGGCTGTGTAAAACTTGTAAACCACCAACAGCCCAGTCCTACCCTTTCCATTCATAGAAGATAAGGCTGTCAATGACGATCTTGATGATGATCTTACCTTCAGTATAAGAAACAGTATGCCTCGACTGAGCTTCCTGTAGGCATCTTGTTGGTCACTGTGAGATCAGAATGCTGGACTAGACAGGCCTTGGTTCAGTCCAGCAGAGCTTTTCTTAAGTCTCTAGAAGCAGATTTCATTCAGTTGACTGGCACATACCTCCCAGGTGAGTCTGCAGCTTTCTGTTGCAATCCATTGCACAATTACCCCAGACCCAAAGTAGATTGCATTGAATATAACAGGATTTGCTTCTGTGTAGATAGAATTGGGTTGCATAGACACAATCCTGTGCAGCCTGACATTGAAGGAAATCTTGTTGAAGTCAGTGGGATGTGCTTTTGAATAATCACTGTGAGTTCACATGGCCCAAACATAGGATCTGGCTGTATGGCTGCAATCCTTTATATATGCTCTTATTTAGAAGTTAGCTGAACAAAGTGACTTTTTAATGAGTATAAATGCATAGGATCAGACTACAGGCGGTGACCACTTTGCATGGGGATTCCATTCCTGGCCCCCATGTGCATCAGTGTAATAGAATTAAATCTCTCTCTGTGTGTGGTCCCCCCCCCCCCCCGCATTCAAACATATAGATAATTACGATAAAAACACCACAGCACCAGCCCTTTCCTTAAAAGTAGCCAAGTCTCCAAAACCTGTTGGAAGAAGAAAGCCTTCACCTGTAGCTGAAAGAACAAAAGTATCTTCTTTGGATGTTTTTATACCGCCCATCAACCAAGTCCTTTTGGAAAATCCCCGTTTGTTTCTGTAGCCCTGCAAAGGGAGAGAAAACCAGAGCTGCTTTTCTTAGAAGTGAAATTGACTAGAACAGATGCTGCTTGAGAACCTGTCTAGTCAATTTTGCCACTCCATTGATTCGTATAGGTCGAAGAGCAGCGGTTGTAATTAAGAACACAGAGCATTCTGGCTTTCCCCCTCTCCAGCAGTGAGGCTCCCCATTACTTTTTCTAATTATCAAGCTGGATCTGGGCTAGGGCATAGCACTGTTGTTGGTAGTGATCAGGGGAAACAGTCCTGTTGCTCAAAACATATAGTTGTTTGCACAATCCTGATATCTTTCAGGCTGAGATGATGCAATACTTTTCACTGTACTCTGCAGACTGACTTTTGCCTCCAGCTTGAGACCTCATGTTAAGATTTGCAATCCACAATTCCTCTTGACCGTTTATTCTTTAATCCAATTGTGAGCTAATGTGCCTAAATAAGCAGGGATAAAAAAAATTTAGCACAAAGTGCACCCCACTGTGTTCATTGTTACTTGTAAGTGTGATTAGGATTGCATTCCTAGAAACTCAACATGCATTATTGCTTCATCGTAGAGAGTTAACTGTTTCCATTTAATATGCAGTAACTGGATGTTTTCTTGCTTTAAATAAAAGCAACATTAAACCTTTGATTTATTTTACATGCAAATATATTGTTTTATACAAAACTAAAAGGAAAAAATTACAATCACCACTCTTGACATACAACTACGCTCTTGACATTCAGTGCTTGTAAGAATACCTTCTCTGGTACAAGACTGTCATCTAGTGAATGGTTTGCATGAGAAACACTCAGCTGAATCGTTCATTTGATGCTGACTTTTGCTAGGGTTGTAGGGGAGACATCTTTCAAGAGGGCTTGTATGCATAGGCTGCATATAAAAATTCAAGTACTGTTTGTCATTCAAGATAAAAGGTGTGTGAATTTTGGGCAGACATATTGGGACTTGACAGAAATTAGTTATATCTGAAATATTCTCTGAAAAGCTTGCTGCAGGATATTTTTGAATTGCAGGAATACAGTCAAATATTTGCTGCTCTATACCAATATGTAAAGGGACGCGGGTGGCACTGTGGGTTAAACCACAGAGGCTAGGACTTGCTGATCAGAAGGTTGGCGGTTTGAATCCCCATGACGGGGTGAGCTCCAGTTGCTTGGTCCCTGCTCCTGCCAACCTAGCAGTTTGAAAGCACGTCAAAGTGCAAGTAGATAAATAGGTACAGGCTCTGGTGGGAAGGTAAACGGCCTTTTCGTGCGCTGCTCTGGTTCGCCAGAAGCGGCTTAGTCATGCTGGCCACATGACCCAGAAGCTGTATGCCGGCTCCCTCGGCCAATAAAGCGAGATGAGCACCGCAACCCCAGAGTCGGCCACAACTGGACCTAATGGTCAGGGGTCCCTTTACCTTACCACACTGGTGACTTCTAGGCCCACCTGCCAGAAGTAAAAGCTCGGTCAATCTGACAGCAGTTGAAATCTCATTTCCAAAGATAGGTAAGCTCTTGGGGCTCAACTGAGGCTGGCTCAATAATTATCTGATTCTCTTTCCCCCCTCCTGGCCAATCCATGGGGCTCAGAAAAATTGTCCACCCACTCACACACACATGAAGGTGGCAGATGGTTGGTGGAAAAACAGTAAGTGAGCAGCAATGAAGGGTCCCGAGCCCCCTCAATATTTATGGGCAGGGACTGATCCCCCCAATATTGAGGGGGTCCCATCCCCCCTGCCAAAGGAGAGGGCGGGATGCACAGATGGCGAATATCACCCTCCACGTTCCCCATCCCCCGCCACCGACGGGTGAGTGCTCTTGTGCCAGGTGGGGCTGGGTGTGAAGGGCAACCTTTACTCCTGTGCTCTCCTGCCCCTGCTGTCAGCAGGGTGCAATGGGGATCTCTGCAGGAGCACCTGATTTGTGCCGCCACCTTGTTGCCCCTGTCCCAGGGTGAGAGACTGGGAGAAGAAAGGAAAGCTCCCAGGTGAAAACTTGGAGGTTCCACCACTTTCTGTATTAAGAGCTTTAATAGAAGCTTGAATAAAATCTTATTAGAAGGAAAAACAAAAATTATACCCCAACATCAACAGAAGTAATTTTTGCTAGCACCTATCCTCTGAAACACACTTCCTCCTCTCGTCCCTTCTTTTGTAATCGGCACATTGGCATGAGCAGAGGCATAAGGTGTAAGAATAATCTTTCTATTATTTCTACTTCCCATTCCTCTGTGGTTCCATCACGCTGATTGGTAGAATGCTGGGACAACAGTGGCCACTGGCCTGTGAGAGATGTTCTCCCAAGAGCCACTGCAATTGCATTGTTACAGAAGAATGTGGGAGGAACTGGGTTCTCAGCAGGGCACTTGGGGATGTATCTGCACTCAGCTTTGACCATAAGGTGGCATAAATAGTAATAAAAAGTTTCAAGCATATGAGAAAAAGTGTAGATCATCAACCCCTGTCTATTTTCAAGTTGTTTTCTGCGTGGGAGCATGGAATATCAAACCCTTATGACACGTAAATCTTATTACATAAAAAGGCAAACATTTCAAATCTAAATAAGGACTTAATGGTGCTTCACAGCCAGTAAAGTCCAAACTGAATCTTTATTTAGAAATTAAAGTCCTCATCCATAATCAAGTTAGAACAAAACACTTGAATCTAGCAAATTAGTGAAATCAAAGTATGTTGGATTTCATCAGGCTTGGATATGGTTTCCCATGTACATTTAGAGTCATATTACTAAAGATCATTTACTGAAGCTTATTATTCTCCTATTCTGGGCAATTAAATAAAAGTTAATTACAGTGAAATTAAAATTTGTACATAAGACGATTAAAGCGATACCAAATCCTATTATTATCTAGATTGTAAAGATGTCTTTTCCGTTTTGCTTCAGCTGTTCTTTCATGTACTTGTTATTTGTAATCATTCTTTGGCCCCCATCCGAACTTCCTTTCAATTATTTTCTTCTTCTCTTCCAGCCTCTTCATCATTCCCCAAAGCTCCCTAGCTGTTCTAAGCCGTTGCCTCTTTCCTGACACATCTGCTGTCATTAGCCTTCCTTCCAGAGAGCGATACAGCCCTTTTTAGTTTTGGAGGAGGGTGGGGCGGGGGAGCACATAAATAGAACTGCAGCAGATTCAAACGCACACACTCTCACACACAGAGAATTAAGAGGGGAGGCTGAAGCATGACTTTGCTCCTGCTGCTGCCTGAACAGCTGAAATAAGATTCGGTGACAATCAGATTCAGGATAGGCAAGAGCTAACAGGTGCTTGCATCTTCTGACAAAAATGACAGAAATGACAGCCTGTCTTCTTCTTTCACCATAATAGGTGCTCAAGGCTTTCATTTATGATCATTGGCTCACAGGAGCTGCATACACTCTGCTTTGGTCACCTCATCAAAACGCTTTCCTCACAGTGAAGGTTTTGGCCAGTTTTTCTGCCTGTGTAATAGTTAAGTGCTACCTGAATTTGGGTGATTATTTTAGTTTTTGAAATAGGCCCAAATACTTCTCCAGCCAGGGGCAAACAGAGGCGTCTTGACACCCAGGGCAGGGCATCGCAACATAGGGCGCATGTGTGGTGTCGCTACGTACGACACATACGTTGTACGTAGTGATGCCGCACATGCACTGTACATAGCAGTTTGCCACCAGTGCCGCTCCAGAGCCATGTGGACAGTGCCGGAATCCTCTGCTCGCAGCTGCAGCCATGGACAGAGGATCCTTCACATGCAGCTGTGGCAGCATGATGGCTGCTCACGCCGCTGTGAGCCCCCGTAGGGTGCCTTCTTGTCACCCCCCAGACATGGTACCCGGGGCACACTGCCCCCTGCCCCCCATTGTGACACCACTGTCTCTAGCCCCCCACCTCTGTTTGTTATACATGCAATTTGCAATTGTGTCAGTCCCAAAAGAATCTACATCTGCCAGGTGTTCATAATTTTTTGAGAACAGGACAGTATCAGAAAGATTTTCCAGTCCTTCTCAACTGATTCATGTTCAGACAGCCATTTTATACATAATGAAATGAATCAGATAGCACTTTTTAATAGACCTTGATGGTGCTGATTGAGCTGGCTGTAAGAAGCTGATTACCTTGTGATAACTAGTTAACACACGAGAAAGAACTGAGCCTTGACTTTGAGTTCATTCAGAATGGTGTTTTCTCACTGGATGGTATCCAATGGTGTCAGCCTACTGGCAGAAGGCACCTGTCAGTGAAACAAGGGGGGAGGGCATTTTCAGCAATTCCTGCCCTTCTACAGCCCCAGATGGTCTCCAAACCCTCTGAGGTAGATGTGGGAAGGGACCTGGGACTGTTTCACTGATGGGTACCTTCTGTTAGCAGAGCGACACTGTTGGAAACCATATGGGTGCATTTTATATTGTAATGTCCTCTTGAATATGGCGGCTAAGCATCACCACCACCACCACGTTTTGTATAAGTGAACACATGGTTTCCATTCTGGGCCCTGGTTGTAATAACTTGAAAATAAAATAAAATACCCTTCCACTTAACACCAGTTGGGTGAGGCATGCAGCGGGTGGGGATTTTGGCCTTCAGGACATATTTATGTGTATTGTAGAAACATCTGGTTGGCCACTGTTGAAAAAGTATGATGGACATTTGGCCTGATGCAGCTGGGATATTATTGTGTTCTTATAAGATCAGTGGTCGAAAATCTGCTTTGCGCACAGAAAGAGACAGGTTCAGTCCTCAGCATTTCTGCCAGGTATCCTTGGGGATGTTCCTAATAGCTGTTGCAGTCAGTGTAAACAGTCCTGAACCAGATGGGTGGATGTTCTAACTTAAAATAAGGCAAGTTCCTATGATTGCTTGTTAAAAGGTGGGCATTTATTTATTTATTTATTTATTCCTCTTTTCCATCTAAAAGACATTATAAGTACCTGCTAACTCCTAACATTATTGCTCTATGCTTCTGCAAGTTAGGCAAGTACCTTTAACATTATATAGATGTTTACTGGAATTTCTTGCCTGCTTCATACTGAAGGTTTAGGGCAATTTGCTATATACTTCAAACAAAGGGGCACAGAATACAACTGAAACAACTGTAAAGTATGAAACTATGAAAGTCCAAGTTCTGCCCCCACAAAATCTTCTGGCATCACCATTAGGGAATTATACGGCCCACTCTTCACTGCTGGCATGTGATGACTCACTCGTTCTGTTACAGGAACATTCTTGAAGAGCTAACGCTTGAGAAACTCTTCAAGTGCTAATTCTGTCATGATAATCATAGTGTTCACTAATCAGGAGCACTCAAGGAATGTAATGAATTCTGTGATTCCATTATTATGTTGTGCTATCTAGGATACTCCAGCCAAATCTTAACAATGTCTTCTTAATCAGTCCTATGAACTTGCACATTTTTGAGGATTTGGCAATAAGAGGTGATTTGTGCATTTTCTTTCCTTGCTTCATTTCCTTCTTTATACACACACACACAGACACACACACATACACAAACACACAGACAGATATCAATTAACCAACTTTTCTTCTTAGAAGCTTAGCTTCTTAGAAGATAAGGCAAAGGCAGAAAGAGAAAGGGATAATATATGTGTCTTTAAAAGTTGGTTGATGTGCTTGGAATAGGCTGTAGCAACAGAATGCTATGATGAAGGTATATAATTATGCTTTATTCTGCCTGATTTTATGCAGAAGAAAAGAGTACGGTGACTGCTAACAGAATGCCTTTACTGCTGTTTCTCCTACATTTTGCCCCAACTCTTCATAAATAAAAGGTCACCTTCATCTCTTAGCTTCTCTTCAAGATTCATGTTCCTGAGTCATTGTAATTTGCTTGTGACTGAGCCCCCAAATGCATTGGCTCTGGAGAGAGAAATGATTCAAAATTCCTTGAGTAGCACTTACTGAAGGAACAGTGTGTGCGCTGCTGATTCTGGAAGACTTATGCAAGAAATTTTCACAAAAATTAACTTGATTCTTGATGCACCACAAAGGCAGCGTCAACAATGAGTATTTGAAGTGCTATTTTTAGACAGCTTGTGCACCAGTTGATAGGAATGTTGGAGTCTGTAGTCAACAGTAGATTCCAGATGAATTAGGACCAATTATGGAATCAGTGACAGGTCAGGGAGATCAGCAAAGTTGTGATTTGGGGTGGTGAATACGAGTGCTCTGCCCCTCCCAATCCCTTCCATTTCCCCTCAAACCATTCTCTATCAATAAGAAAAGAAAACGCATTTGAAAATTATGCAAAGGGAGAGACTATTTCAGTGAAATTCTTGGGAGTGAAAGACTTACTTTCTCCTTACCTTGTTTAGTGTAGGCTAAGTGGGATACATGTTCATTCTGCAAATTGTCTCTCCATTCTGCAGCCTATCTAGGTGCCAAACCTCCTGAAAATCTCATAGCATGCTTGGCTAGGGTTTATTGTAGCCATGGAGAAAATGGAGGGGTTGCCTGTATGTGATGGCCTGGGAATCCGATTCAGAGGAAGAACTGGAGGAACCCCAGCCTGCACAGGAGTCCCTGCCTCCAGGGCCGGCTGAGCTGGGGCAGGACCTTGGATCTGAAGCACCTGCACCTGTGCCGGATCCTCAGGAGCAGGCACCAGGTGATTCCACTCTGGCTCTGTAGGTGATTGAGGACACAGTGCCTACAGGTACGCCTCTCCCAGCCCTGTCAGGGGAAGGTGGGTCTCCCCCGGGTCCAGTAACCCTCCAGCCTCTCCTGAGCTGCAGAGGCTCAGGGCAGAGAGGCGGAGGGAACTGGTTTCTCCCAGGAGGAATGCTCGCCTTAAGGCCAGGAGAGGCGGGTCTCCTGGGGGCTGGGACCACCCCTGGCCTCAGAGAAGATAAAGGCTAGATAAAGGCTAGTCAGCCGGTCCCAGGTTGCGGGAGCAACGTCGTTGAATACCTGCTTCTGCCCGGACCCCGACCTGTCCTTCCAGAGTTCCCGTCCCCGCCCGGCTTCCTGCTTCGGACCCCGCCTCGCTCTTTGTGAACTGTTTCCAGACTCGTGACCCAGGACCGGACGTTGGCCACGCCAACGGTAACCTTCCCCCCGGGACCAGCACACTGTATCATGAACCTAACAGCTGTTCACTTTTTAAGTGACTTTTTTACACTTAAATCAATCAATGCAGTATTGTACTAGAAACAATTTCAGCATTCTGAACCCAGCAATCTCAGGCATTCATGAGACAGACTTCCTGGCTTCCCATACTTCTGTTAAAGCCCTAGATTGGTGGAAAGAATGTGAATGCATTGTTAGGAGGCACATGTTCTTTCATCCGAGACTTCAGTCCTCAGCATTTGTACTGGCTGATAGTGAGATGTAATGCACAAAAGTGATTTTATTATGGTAGTAGTTGCAGAGGTGGTTAAGCCTCTCACAGTGATTGGCTCAGCTTTCTCTCTGTCATAGAGGGGCTGTTCAATCCCAAGGGCTTCTGGTGCTATTAAATGAGTTGCTTTAGAGTGAAGAATTGCTGGTTGCCATCAACTCAGTTGCTGTGATCCTGCACAAATGCTGCTAAAATGTAAGATAATAGGGAGAAGAAACAGGGGCATTTGAGAGGAAAGTAAGAAGAAGTAAGGAATAGTAGGATAAAAAATGGCTAGAGAGGAGAGCAATTGAGCGAGGAATGCTGAAGTTCTCCAATGGATTTGACATCACCTGCCAAATCTTTGATTGCAGGCTTCTGGGTTTATGTGGGGTGTGATGATGAAGAGGGTGGGATAATAATGCCCATGTCATTCTGGTTTATCATCATGTCTGGTAATTATCTACTAGTGTACTACTTTGGATGTGCCATGCTAAATGACTTTATTTTTTAGTTAAAAGAGAAACCTGTGCATTAAAATTTAGCATCCTCAGCCTATTGGCACATTTGCATCACTAATGGTATGCCCAGAAGGCTGCATAAACTTCAATCTTTGTTTGAATATCTATCTATCATCTGTCTATATCTATCTGTCTATCAATCATTTATCTACCTATTTATCATCTATCTATCTATCTATCTATCATCTATCTATCATCTATCTATATCATCTATCTATCTATCTATCTATCTATCATCTATCTATCTATCTATCTATCATCTATCTATCTATCTATCTATCTATCATCTATCTATATCTCTCTATCTATCATCTATCATCTATCTATCATCTCTCTATCTCTCTATCTAGCTCTTTTTAAAAATAAATAAATGTATTACTTGATCTGTTATGCATTCTGGGCACTGTTGCTTCAACCCTGAAGCCCTTAACTAATTTGCAAGTATTCCCACTGAAAGTTTGTAGGTGTTGGTGTTTCAGGCTGATCTGTAAGGTTAAGCAAGCTCTGTGCAGGACAGGCTCCCCACCCCCCACCCCCCCCCCCACCCTGCTTTCACTGCAGAAAACATATTCAGCAAATACACAGGGAAAAGAGGAATGTGCTGTCAAGGGGGTTGGGGGGGCAGGGCAGGCAGACAATTCAATTATTTGCTTTTGTCACTAGGCAACCTACAAGCAAGGCTTTGTTGTCCCAGTGGAATTATGAAAGATTGGGGTGGAGAGAGACAGAACTCAGCAGCAAAGATCAACTGTCTGGCATTTCCATGACAGTGTTATTTCCAAACATTCTCATACTTTGAGCTGAAAGATTACATTTATTTGGCATCTTTGAAAATAGCAGGTACCTTTCCCAATCAACTGATGTGTTTTAAATATCCATCAAACCTATATCTACACATGGATTTATTTTAGCTGAGTCAGTAATCTAGCCTGGAAGTAAAAAGGCAGATTGTGTTGTTGTTGTAACAGTTCTGAGGGGAGGGAGTCAGGCTGCTCTTTAGCACAACATTAAACTCCTATATATTTAAAGCAGGAGGCTGAAAGCCAACAGTATTGCATTTTGCATTTCAAAGTGTATTTAAAGCCTAAGTAGTAGAGAAAACAATGGAAAGGAAGCCAGTGTACTGATATGTGTGTGTGTGTGTGTGTGTGTGTGCGCGCGCGCGCACGCGCGCACGCGTATAATTCAGAAACTTTGGAATATTACAATTCATTACTGTAGAATGAAAAGGGTTAAAGAAAAGTCAGTTAACATATAAGCTTATCTTATCTTATGTAAGCACATCTCTGTATCTTGTGGAAGAGAGGGGTTTTGATTTCTTAATATAGTGGTACCTTGGGTTAAGAACTTAATTCGTTCTGGAGGTCCATTCTTAACCTGAAACTGTTCTTAACCTGAGGTACCACTTTAGCTAATGGGACCTTCCTGCTACCACCGTGCCACCACCGTGCGATTTCTGTTCTCATCCTGAAGCAAAGTTCTTAACCCAAGGTACTATTTCTGGGTTAGCAGAGTCTGTAGCCTGAAGCGCCTGTAACCTGAAGTGTCTGTAACCCGAGGTACCACTGTATAGGGAAAAGCTTTTTCTCTGGCTTCTGACAGACAGTAATTCACCAGTGTTAGGACTGCCCTGTGGATGGTTCTGAATGTACTTAAGTGTGTGGTAGCAACTCAGCTCCAGCTGTTCCTGGATGACATGGATAATTTCACTCTCTTTCAACCTGGCTCATTATAGGATAGAGACAGCTTTTGTTTCCTTGCTGGATGATCTGCATCAGGAGCTGGAGAGGGGAAACAAGGCCCTATTCATTCTGCTGGACCGCTCTACAGCTTTTGATGCCACCAGACAGGGTATGTTTCTAGACCAGCTGGTTGGGATAGGCCTTGGGGCCCCTGTTTTACAATGGTCCCAATCCTTCTTAGAGAGGCAGTTCAAGAAAGCAGTGCTGAGGGACTCCTTTTGGGTGCCTTGGCCATTGGATTATGGTCTCTCTCAGGCTCTTATCTCACCTCCACAGTTATGAAACCCCTGGAAGACATATTTGGGGGGTTGCCAATGGAAAAAAAATACATGGCAAAGTCTCAAAGCACTACTACGCGTATAAGATAGAGCTTTCACAAATGATAGAGGTCCTTGTAGAACAACAAAACTGCCAACACATATTGATGAATGACAATATGAGAGAGATGCTGCCTTAAAAGAAAAAAACTTGCACTTCTGGAAACACAACAACCATTTGTTTCACAAGGACTACCATTATTCTAATAATAATAAATTTGTGTGTGTGTGTTTCTGCTCATTTCTTTTGCTCCTTCTGTTGTTTCATGGTTGTCAAATTATTTTCATTGTTCTTATATTGCAATTGTAATGGCAGAAATATCAACTAAGTTGTAGAGTGATGGATGCTTTTATATATCTATTTATTTTTACATATTTACTCCAATCCTGAAGTTCATATCTGACACTGTTACAGAGGTACAATGACTTAAAACTGATTGGCAGTTAGCTCAGTTGGCTAGAGCATGGTGCTGATAACACTGAGGTTGCAGGTTTTATCCCTGTATGGGACAGCTTCATTGCAGGGGGTTGGTCTAGATGATCCTCAGTGTCCCTTCCAACTCTACAGTTCTATGATTCCATGAATCTAAACATCAGGAAGAACTTTCTGACATTAAGAAGTGTTCAACAGTGGACCAGATCCCCAGGAAGGTTGTGGACTCTTCTTCATTGGAAGTTTTTAAGCAGAGGTTGGACAGCCATCTGTCATGGATGCTTTAGTTGATATTCCTGCATTGCAGGGGGTTGGACTAGATGACCCTCAGGGTCTCTTCCAACCATACAATTCCATGATTCTATGGTCCTTGGTCCCACCTGGTATGTGCATGTCATGTTCCTTCTGTCTCTATTTCTAACCTGATGCCAAAGTGCCAGCACATGTGCTGCAATGCTAAACACATTGATGGATACTGCATATCAGAGTAGCATTACTTCAGTTTCTAACACACTGAGCAGACTCCATAATTCACTGTACTTTGCTGCCTTAGAATTACTCCTGACACTTTTTGTGTTAGGCACCAGATGTGGTAGGAGTTGTACAATCTGTCAGCATCAATCTGTCCTAAATCAAAATGATAATTGACATTATTTGCAAAGGAAGATTCTGACTGACATTCATTATTGCATCTGATAATACAGATGGCACACCACACTATCTACTCACAATAGCTAGTTTCTTGAATTGAAGATAAATGAGCAAGTGCCAGTGGAAAGATGGATTTATGCGTGTGGGTGCTGTTGAGATCTTAGTGTAACAATGCTCCTAGCAGACAGGAAAAAATATGAGGAGGAAAGTAACACAAATTGCTGGGACTAAGCAAATCACATTGCCAGTTTGCCATAGCTCTTGACTTTCAACTACAACAGTCATATAGAAACTGTAATTGTTGATTATTGGCTGTTATCTGAATTAAAAGTTTAATTTCCAAGGTTTTGTGATTATTAAGAGCATGTTTCTCATTCAAAATAGGTTTTTTGTAGTCCAATCCTAAATATATTTACACAGAAATAGAGCCCTCTGGTTTCATGTTAAGGACTGCATCCTAAACGGCATCAAATCATTACCAAGATGGCACCAATAACATGGTAGAAAATGTTTGGTTTCAAATAACACGGCAGTGAGAGTATGAGGATGAAAAAGAAATGTTTCTCAAAATATTTCTTTAGTTAGAATCCACACAAAGAAATAACAGTTATAAAAACTGAGTTTACAAATAGAACAGCCAATTTCTGCAGTGTTTCTAAGATTCAGAGACCAGCAGCTGGGTATCTCCATGAAATCCTAGACTTGGAAGAGACCAGAACATTACCTAGTTCCCCACTGTTTCCAAACCCAGAAATGTGGAGGGGTGATGGCTTAGCGGTAGGGCACTTGCTTTACATGTAGAAGGTTCCAGGTTCAATCCTGGGCATACCTACTTAAATGGGCCATCTAATTGATTATAAGAATATATACATATGCCTGAGGCCTTGGAGGGTGTCAGGGACCGTGCTGAGGAAGGCTGCACTGAGGAAGAATGGTGGGAGCCACCCCCTCCTCCTGATCCTGATTCTGAATCTTCCCAGGAGCAGGAGGACAGTGTAGATTCAGAAGAGTGGTTTGCAGAGGAGCATAGTTTAGAAAGCAGAAGCTGGGAAATACTGGATGGGGAACAGCTAGGAGAAGATGCACTGGGAGAGAGAGGGTTAACAGATTCACAGTCTCTAGATAGTATCCACCCCCCCCTCCCAAGGTCATAGAGAGCTCAGAAAGTATCAGAACAGAAAGCTCAGAGGCTACAAACTCAGATTACAAGATGTAGGAGTGACATAGATTAATTGAGACAGAAGGGGGTGTAACCCTTAATGAGGGTCATTGCCATTCTGGGTAGAAGCTTTCTTCTGTTCTTCGCTGTGTTTATTAAAGAAATTAACTGGTAAGAATTCCTTTGATCTGCTCATTTATGGCCACGGGGGAGGAAGCAGATTCTCCAACGCCTGACAGAGGGTAACAGCCAGGCAAACCAGACAATACCACACACAATGGGCCAGTGGTCTAACTCTGTCAGGGCTGAGTCAGTACGTTCGAGTTCCCCGGATGTGGGAGAGAACTTCAGGGTAGAAGAAGAGGATGCTTTGCCTGAGGGGGAGGAAGCTGGAGAAGCTAGCGAAGAAAGGGCAGTGTCATTAGGCGCTGGAGAGATTTATGACTGCTCTTACGAGGCGTGTGGACAAGAGGAAACTGCCCCCCCCCGTTATTTGTGAAAATAGCAAACAAAATACATTGTATTAAGGGAAAGTGCTTTGCAAAATGGTGAAAATTGCACTAAAACTGCTGATAAATTTTCAGGAAAACTTAAAAAATAATAATTCAAAAACAGATGTGGAAATGTGGAGAACTGAAATTAAGACTGAAAAAATGAGAAATTGACATTGACAGATTCCTTAATCCTTGCTGCGTAGACTATGAAGGTCTTCGTGATGGAAATTTACCTCTAGAGGACTGATAAAACCCAGGAGACTGTGTCCTCAAGTAGCCAGCACTCAGTCATAGAGAGCCTTGGATTGTGATGAAGAGACAGCTGCATAGTGTGAAATGTAGAAATTACGTGCTACCTCTGTTCCACTCCTTTCAACATGTTGGCAGTGGCACCCTCCACAGCCGAAGCTTCTGAATGGCCTCACTGAAAGCAAATCAAAGTGGTTTATCCTCGAGCCTATCAAGCTTAGAGGATGATTACTAAGTACTTTTGTTCCAGAAAGGCTGCAGCCAACTTACTAGAATATCACACAATACTTGATTTAACATTTTTTGCTTAGGACCAGTGCTGGATTTATGTATAGACTAAGTAGGCTGAAGCCTAGGGCCTCTAAATCTAGGGGGCCTCGCCAGCCCTCCCGCTCCCCAGCGGGCAGTCTTCCCTCTCCCAAAATTGCAAACCCAATACTTCATGTAAGGGCAGGACAACTCAGGCCCACCAACTTTTAGACTCAGGGGAAGCCAGTGGGGCCCAATTTGAAGCAGTGGGGCGCAACTTGGTTTTTTTCTTTTTTGGTAGGGCCCCAGTTCACAGCTGAAGTCTGCAAAATCTTATAGATATAAATAAAGTCCATCTAGATTGCCCTGGTGCAGGGGTCCCCTTAGGAGCGGCCCACAGGGCCCAATTTGTCCCAATTGCTCCAACTGCCTTAAGGTCAGCCCTGATGAGACTGTGCAGGGGTTGGACTGACAAGCCCTGCACCTTCTAGGTCCCTGGTGTCACCATTCAGAGTACAGACTCAAGGACTTGTTATAGAAATAAGTCCTCGGGTTACAGACGCTTCAGGTTACAGATACTTCAGGTTACATACTCCGCTAGTTTGAGCCCAGCCACCTTTTATCCACAATCGCATAAGCACTACACTACAGCATGGCCATAAACTTGTACGTTCAACCGTGAAATATACACCCAATATGTAGCAAGGGAGATGTATGTTACTGCTTTATGAATGAACACTGTGTCTTATGAATGGACTCTATATTTTGTGAATTATCTAAGAGCCACCAATAGGGAGCTCTAGAATCTGACAGCTAACCAATTGGGTACTACCAAACAGCAACCCCTATTGCTGAAAGTAGGTAACCAGCAGGGAATGCTTCAGCTCAGCCTTTGCACTGTTGACTGAACATCCCCTACTGTGCAGATAATGGAGAAAACTCATAAATTGTATCCCTTCTGGCATCCTGGCCAACTCTATTACACTGGTGTAAACCCTGGTGCACCAGAAGCACAGAATAGCAGCAAATAAAATCTGTTCATACGTCAGCAACTGATAAGACTTGTCAACCAGTTCTTCCAAAGTGTTCCTAAATTATAATGCTCAAAAATACAGGTCAAAGGAGAGCAGGTCTGGGAAGAGAGAGGCATACAATGGGCACCACCAGTGAAAAGGCCCTGCTCCATGTAACTCCTGCCCTGTCATTTGATAGAGTGCCCACTTGCCCTCCTTCTTGACATGGAATGCTCTCTATTGGAGTCTCCAGGTCCGTACAAAGACCATAAGAAGGGAGAGCAGGGACCTTGAAGTTCCCAACAGCTGTTAAGCAAGCAAGCAAGCAAGCACACAGGTCACCTTTGTCACAGTCAGGCTTGCACCCAATCTTGTTTTTGTACAAATTTGTTTGTCCTCAGTAACCAAAATTGTATTATCAACATATACAAGCAGAAAAGTTGTTTTCCTTCATTTGCAAGGAATCGTACAAAACAAAGTGGCACTAATAAAGAAAAGTTCCAGGGTGGCAAGAGAAAGCAAACTAAAAATGCTTTTGCAGTTCATCAAAACTATCCAGCAATATCAAGTTATAGGAAAACTGGTGCTACTAACAGTAATCCTTCTAGTTGGTTAATTGGTTCGGCAACTTCCATGCACATGATGTGTGATGCTAATTATTTCCCCCAAGAGTTAAATGATAACTAATCAGAGGCAGCTACAGGACAGCTATGAGATTCAGGCGAGGGTCAGATGCCTTGTCAATCCCAGCAGGTATATAAGAGGATGACCCGACCTGCCCAGGCTACAAAAACAATACCCCCTATATACAGTTTGAAAGGGCATAGATTGTTTAATAAGCCAAAGATCTGGGAGAATAGGAATGTTTTTGCTTGGTGCCTAAAAATATGTAAAGAAGGCACCACATGAGTCTCCCTGGGGAGAGCATCCCACAAATGGGAACACTTATGAAGAGAAATATTTTCTGGCATGTAATCTTTGTACAACTGGGAATACATTTAGTATGGCGCTGTGCTCAAGGGAAGTGTTTAGTGTTTGATGTTGTATTGTGCTTCTACTATTTTTTGCTGGGAGTAGCCCAGGGTGGCTGGGGCAACCCAATCAGATTGGCAGCATATTATTATTATTTATTTATTTATACCCCCTATCCGTCATGGACCTGGCCAGCCATTGCATGGAGAAGGGAGGTCTGAAATGTGGAGGCTGCTCTACAAATATAGGCTGCTTATGCTATTTGATTGTTTCATATATGCTGATAGACTAAGTTATTGGTTGAAGATGAGTCCTGCTTAGCTTTTAATACCAGCATTTTGTGGCTTGTGGGTGGCAGGAGGTGATATTGTTGGGTGTGTGGCAGCAGGGGTGGGGCTAGCAAGCACAACCCTGCTCTTCCCCTTCATGCAGTTTGGCACAAAAGGGTATTGCTGAATCAGATCTGTATGCAGTACAAGGAGACTGTGTAGTTTTTGGGCAAAAATGCCATGTTTGTGGAGATGAGTGCAGATTCTAAAGAATGCTGCAATTTCCTGCAACCGAAATTAGCTAGAGGGCTTGTTTACAGCTGCTGCGATCATACTAAAAAGAGATGTGGCCAAGCCTACAGCAAATAGGGCTGTGATAATTTGTCAATACCTTTTAAGGGCAGAGGTGTCTATCAAGAAGAAAAGGTGTTTGTAAGGGGAAAGGTGTGATGAGGCAGGGTGGAAGGAGAATGAAGGACAAAAGCAATTTAATCAGCCTCTAATTTTATGGTGCTTAGTTCTTCTTTAATAGATATGTTTTTTTCTGTGCAACTCCAAAACTAATTGTTGTAATTGTGACAAATGGTTCCTTGAAGCAATATGCACTTTCATTAAGCTGTGAAACAATCGCATAGTGGGATTTTTAATTTGTCTGTTTCCTGAACAAAGGAGCTAACAACTTAGAAGATAGCTGCGCATACTAGGCTTAGAATACAAGACAGGGATTGCACAGACTGCACTAATTGTTTAGCTGCAATTCATCAGTATGTTAGTAACACTGATAGAGCAGTGCTATTAGTCTGGCACCTCTAGGAACAGTTGTGTTTGTTGTCTATGATGCTCATCCCTTTTGTAACATGATGTCCAAGGCAAATAAGATAAATTCATTAACTGAAAAAATATATATTTTTATATCTTATAATAAAATAATTCAGGAAAACTGCATTTCCTACCAACCTCTCTCCCTTTAGGACATTAACTCACCATTTGAGAACATTATTAAAGAAGAAAAATTATCTCTATTACATTTAACTGATATTTGCTTCAATGAGATTAATATGGTCTGCTCAATTTTGTTGCTGTTGCTGCCTTATCTTAGATTCTCAAAGGCATATTTGTATGCAACATATATTAATACATTAATGTAAACAGATCCAGTAATGAGAGATTAAGATTAAATTTATCTCAGGCTTTTGCCAAAACAATCTCTAAATTAGCCAAGAACAAAGTGGCTACGTTAATCTCTGACAGAGATCAGTGGAAGAGATGAATTCTTCTCCAGAGGGGATCTGGAGATACAGACATGCAAAACAACACATTACTCAGATGCCTAAGGACAATATGAACCTCGGAAGTGAGAAAAGATTAGAGCGGATCACAGTTATCTTACACTGATCATTACATGTGAGTCTTGGGTCTCTCTTAATGAACAAGAGGTGCAGGTGATTCTTCCTTCCTACTGATTCAGATTGCTGCCTCTACCCCAATATTCTTGATTCTATTAAAATTCCTTGCATATGTTGTGCAAAGACTGGAATGTACATTTTGTGTAATTTGCATAGAATGCCATGATACGTCTTCCCCTGTATATTGTGAACAGTCACATACGTCTAGCTAAAATATTCCTGAAAGACACCTGCAATTAAGTTTTCCTTGAAATGTTGCATTTCTTTTCCAAAATCACCATCATTAAAGTCAACAGAATATTGCTCTGATAAAGATAAAGCTTTTTCCCCCACCTTACTTTGGGACACAGTGAGATATTTCCACAAGAAATCATTTTTTCCCCTGACAACTGCTTAACAGCATTGACGCAGACAGTTAATCCTGATTGTCTACCAAAACATAAAACACACACTTTCTGACGCAGGCCTCTTCTGGAGCATCATCTGTGTCATTCATTTCTTCTAAGTTAGCATCAGGTGTGCTGTCATCATGCAGCCTTGCCCTCTTGCAGCTAACTCCATCACATCTACAGAAAAGGTTTATTTCTATATTTAGCTTTGATGCAACCAATTTGGCTTCATTCCACATGCATTTCCAGTTGTTTTGAATTTTTTCAGCTCTGTGAGGAGAGCTGGTTTTTTTTTTGTCACTTCAACATCTGGTGTGACATCTCTAGTTTGGATGACCTTGTTGCAAATATCTATGCCAGCTAATATTTTGTACCACACGGCTGACATTAGCACACAGGCAAAAAAATGTGGACTTCATTTCTTGTTTTGACCATTAAATGTAGTTCTAGGCAGTCTTTCAGTTATAATTAAATACCAGTCAAGAGTGCTGGAAAAGGCTTTACACATTCAACACAATCTGACCATTTTGTTTAAGGCATACCATGAAGAGAATGACCAATATTGTTTTGCAGTAATTCCCACCACTTAGGTAGTACACAGTTTGAATAGCTCTTAAAAAGGTTATTGCTTCAGGTATACATTCAGCAGCATCAGTTCCACTTGACTGTGTGACCATGAGGTGAAAGAAATTGCTGTTGAGCATTACTCTTGTGCTTCGTTGTCTTTTCCAGCCATATCTGACCCTTTGGTCAAATGGTAGAAATTACATGTACACATACATTGTTTGTTCACTTTATATACTGTCCTTCAGCTTCCTTCTAGCTTCCAGCTTCTTTACAAAAAACCCCCACAAACATTGCAATGCTGTGTATGTCTACTCAGAAGTAAATCCCACGGAGCTAAATGGGACTTGCACCCAGATACATGTGACATAACTGCAGCCTAAGATGATTAATTAAGGTTCCTTTAGCATTAGCATAAATATGCAGCTATACTAAGGTCATTTAATGCAACCAGAAGGAAAACGAAGGATCCTCAGAGTGATCAAACTCAAAATGGGCTGAGGTGCTGACTCAGGCAATCGACTGACCAATTTGTCATTTATTCATTTTACCCTGTCTCATGCTGGAAGAAGAAAAATTAAATAAGATGAACAGGCACACACTTTCTGCTCTGACTGATGGAAGAAGGAGAGCAACTTGTTTTGCTCTGGTTGGTTTAACCAGAGCTATCCATCATACGATAGCTGGAAACCAACATTTCAGATAATATATAACCAGAAAACTGAATATCAGCTCTTCTCTGGGCCAGCAGAATACCCTGTCCCACTCACCATCCTTCTTTATTTCTTTACAGCCTGACCATAGATGCTCTGATTAATAGGACTGAGCATATTTAATTTGATTGCACATTTCAGTTATTGACTGTTATTTATCAATAGCACTTCATACTGGGACATGGGCTGGGGCTAATGGCCAACACCAGACCCTCCAAGCATGGGTGTAGCCTGGGTTTTAGTTGGGTGGGGAGGCAGAACCTCAGTTAGCTTTGTATTTTTATTGATTGGGGGTGGGAAGCTGCCTCCCTGCCCATGCCTCCAAGTGTCCCTATTTTCCAGGAATAGTCCCAGATTTACAGAAGCCCTCCCAGTTTCTGATTTGATCCTGGAATGTCCCACTTTTCCTTAGGAAGTCCCTATTTTTATTGGAGAAATGTTGGAGGCTATGGAGTTATCCAAACCAGAGCCGTCTGAAGGCAGCCCTTTATAGGGAAGGGTTTTTTTAAAAAACATTTCATGTTTTTTAAAGAATGTTTTTATATTTGTTGGAAGCCACCCAGTCAAATGGATGGGGTATAAATTGTAAAATTATTGTTAGGACGTCCCTATTTTCTTTGGAGAAATGCTGGACGGTATGTAACACCACTCCACCTCAGCAGGCTGGCTGTCTCCCCCCCCTATTCTAATCAACCCAAAGAAGAACAGAAAAAGCACACGACTAGATACATAGCCTTCTGGTGCGGGTCCATTTGATGGCCCAGAGCAATGGAACCTGGTCCATTAGGGCAACCAGAGCATAGCCCTAGCAAACAATTTTTAGAAATGTTTTTCCCCAGAATATCAAAACCACACTTTTTCTGTCGCACACATCTTTCCATAACCCATTTGAACTTAGAGAGGCTCCTGGAGACATTTCTGTCAATTTTCTGCTCTCTGGCTAATCAGAGAAGCATTTATTTTCCAGGCTTAAGTTGTTGCTGTTTAGTCCAGGCTTAAGTTGTTGCTGTTTAGTCCGACTCTTCGTGACCCCATGGACCAGAGCACTCCAGGCACTCCTGTCTTCCACTGCCTCCCGCAGTTTGGTCAAACTCATGCTGGTAGCTTCGAGAACACTATCCAACCATCTTGTCCTCTGTCGTCCCCTTCTCCTTGTGCCCTCCATCTTTCCCAACATCAGGGTCTTTTCCAGGGAGTCTTCTCTTCTCATGAGGTGGCCAAAGTATTGGAGCCTCAGCTTCAGGATCTGTGCTTCCAGTGAGCACTCAGGGCTGATATCCTTAAGAATGAATAGGTTTGATCTTCTTGCAGTCCATGGGACTCTCAGGAGTCTCCTCCAGCACCATAATTCAAAAGCATCAATTCTTCGGCTTTTGCATAGTTAAGTTACTGTAGTGGAAAACAGAGTTTCTTCATTGGGAAGGCAGGTGCAGTCTGTGCAGCATATGCATGTTAATTCCATTTACTCAAGAGGTTCATCATTCTTAATCAGGTCTCCCCTATCCCAACTGAAACCTCTTAGGCTGTGCCACGCTTTGATTGGACAGAATATTGCCTAACTATCCCTCTATCTCAGTAAGCCAGTAGGCAACAGCCTTGTGTTTACACCAAGTCAAATGGGTACTGGTGAAGGTCACATCTGGAAATGTAAAAAATTGTGAGCAACCACAAAATGCCCATTTCACAGGACGGGGAGCTGAAAATACTCAATACGTTTCACAAACAGGCACAATACTTACCCCCTCCTCTCCAAAAAGCCCCCCAAATGAAGCACAGGCAAACAATCACAAAGCACCCAAGCCATTGCCACCCAATTAAAAAAATAAAAATTGGGAGAGGCAGAGAACGATTGCAGGCACTAAGGAAGGGCACCCTGGGGCCAAAAGACATTGCATGTAGAGGAGAGAGTTGTAGGAAAGTTCTTTCCTGGGTTGTCATGATAACTATTATGGGATGCGGGTGGCACTGTGGGTTAAACCACAGAGCCACAGAGCCTAGGACTTGCCAATCAGAAGGTCGGCGGTTTGAATCCCTGCGACGGGGTGAGCTCCCATTGCTCGGTCCCTGCTCCTGCCAACCTAGCAGTTTAAAGCACGTCAAAGTGCAAGTAGATAAATAGGTACTGCTCCGGCGGGAAGGTAAACAGCGTTTCTGTGCGCTGCTCTGGTTTGCCAGAAGTGGCCTAGTCATGCTGGCCACATGACCTGGAAGCTGTACGCCGGCTCCTTCGGCCAATAAAACAAGATGAGCGCCGCAACCCCAGAGTCGGTCACGACTGGACCTAATGGTCAGGGGCCCCTTTACCTTTACCATTACCTTCACCATGATAACTATTAGAAAGGAAATAACCCAGTCTAGTTAAGAGTCTTTAGGGATCAGATCAAAGTTTTTTTTCTCACCCAGCATCCTCTTTTGCACAGTGGCCAACCTGATGCCAGCCTGAGTTATGGGACAAAGCCACTTTATAGGTCCCCAAAGCATTTAACGTTTCCATGAACAAGCAGAAAAACATTGTGAAAATAAACATTTTTCAAGCAATGCTCAGAACCCATCCATATTTAGGATCCTCAGTGGCATGCTTCAAATGAGACAGCATGATTCAAATGGGGAGTACAGTTTATTTGCTAAATGCAGACTCAAGCACATACACACAGCTGTTGACCTGCCACTCTAACTTTCTTGGCTGCTATTTTCTGCCTCATCACTTCAAGGAAACAACAGAAGAACAGCCAAACAGCTCAGACAACACCCCACCAGAGGCTTCTAACAACTTTGAGCAAAGTGGATGGGTTTGTTCAATAAATACAGCTGCGTGCCATTTAATATGGAAAACTGCAGTCGTGTTCTTTTATATACACTGGGATTTTATATATAAAAATGTATTTTTAAAAAGTCAGGGGTTGAGAAATCAATGCATGGATTAATTTATTTCAAAAAGAATTAAATGGTGCCTTGTTTCTTCATGAAGGGAGAGAAAAACCTTTTAGATAACATCTGTAAACCAAGTACAGTGGTACCTCGGGTTACATACGCTTCAGGTTACATACGCTTCAGGTTACACACTCTGCTAACCCAGAAACAGTGCTTCAGGTTAAGAACTTTGCTTCAGGATAAGAACAGAAATCGTGCTCTGGTGGCGTGGCGGCAGCAGGGGGCCCCATTAGCTAAAGTGGTGCTTCAGGTTAAGAACAATTTCAGGTTAAGAACAGACCTCCAGAACGAATTAAGTACTTAACCCGAGGCACCACTGTATATAGAATATGATTATTGGGTTCACTATTGTGCTACAGTTAGGATGCAATCCCCAAAGTAAGGGGTGTGAGCCTGAAAACAGTTCATCTACTTTATCCAAGACCCTGCCAGGCTCTGTTGACAAGGTTTTTTTGTGTTAACCATTTACCTCCCATTGGGAACACTGGGTTGAGTTCAACTAACTTAGGTTCATTCATTTCAATGGATCATCCCTAGGTAAAAGTTAGTTGAATGCAACCAATTCCTTCTGATTAAAAAGGAAACAAACTGCTGCTGCTCCACAGCTGGTACAGTTTTGCTTCTAATTGCAGGACATTTCCAGTACTAGGACAATCTGCCACAGCACACCATCTTGGCTGTGACTCCTGGAAGATCTGTTAGCTGCCCTGCAAGCCTTTTCCCACCTGGCCTGGGAAGGGGGGTCCTGACTGACTGCAGCTACAAGAGCTGAGGCTGCTGAATATTTCTTACCCACTGTTCACCACAAGGTCCCAGGGTCTATAAACCCATTATAATTTTAAAAACAACCCAGAACAATATAATTTCAGCAAAAGAAGTGGGTCCCACAAAATAAAATTGCTAAATAATAATATGTTGACACAGTTCCACACTTGGCAATACTGAACATCTTTCTAATTAAAAATAAATATTGAGATGATTTTATTTTTTTATTGTTTTAAAAATATATATATAAGCAACCTCCATGTGGTGGTAGTACTTTTATACTGTAGGTTTGGGTTACTAAATTCCCAGGAGTTTACCTTGCTCTGTATTTAATACTAATAATAATAATAATAATAATAATAATAATAATAATGGAAATGGAATGTTTTCGATCCTATAAACTGGGAAGGGGAACTGAGAAGAAATGGAGTCATAGTTCAGTTTTAAGAGGTGAATGTGCCTCTTTTCTGAAACAGAATTGGAAACTATTTCAGAGAACAATATTTGGGAAACTTGAGCCTGACAGTTACGAGCATTTTCTAATACCAAAGAGCATTAGTGTCATGAACTTCAATTGTGTATATCTCAGTAATAACATTTTTGAAAGCAAATGAATAATTTGAATTGCCACACAGACGTCACAATGTCATTCCAGGAGACTGTTTCAAGAGAGGCACGGTATTTTTCTTTTAACCTGGCATTGTCAAATTAAGTAAGTGCAACTCCTTAAAAAGGGCTCATTTCCCTCTAAATCATACCAAAGGGTTTGAAAAGATCTGGATTTGATTTAATATTTATACTCTGAATTTCTATTAGAATATTTGAAGTGGTTTACAATTCAAAGCAACAGAAATGCAATATAAGAAGCTCTAAAATTTAAATGAATGAATGAATGAATGAATATGTTGGTATAAAGAACAATGATAATATATTTCATCTAATGCTTCTTTAGCTGTCTCCTGGCAAAGGAGAATTTATGGGGTTCTGATTGGTTTTCCTTTAGTAGTCACCCAAAGGCAGTCTCTTTCTAGGCAGCACCTCTCATCTCTATGGTCTCCCGTGGCCTGCTTTGGACACTGATGGCAACCATATATATGATAATTTTAATTGCCATTTGGCTGATCTTTCCTTAACCTGTGAGGCTATAACAAGGTCTTTCTGACCCTTCTGATGTTCCTGCATCTGCTGAGTCTCCTGGTACAGAATCCATCTGTATTTCAAAGACCATAAAAATATTTGCTAACATTTCATTGAACAACAAAAACAATTCCTAGGACTTTGCCATCTCTGACTGAACACAGCAACTGCACAGCAGTAGGTAAGTGAGCATTGAATAACAAGCTATTCAGATTGCTATTTTCTTAATTGGCAAGTATTTTACCACTTAAGAAGAAAGCAAACATTTGTGGCAAGCTTCTTACATGGAATGTTACTCAATGTTCTTATGCTTCATGGCACTGTGTCTTACAGCACAAAACTATAGAAGTTTGTCCAGAAGTTTTTATCTATCTAGACTTACTGTCAGGTAAGTGTCTTTAGGATTGTAGCCCAAGTAATCCACTTGCTAAGAAACAACTAGTTTTACTTACTGATTTCCCAGGCTTCTGCCCTGTTGTTGTTAGGGTTACTAGGTTTTAAAGGTTTTCCTTGTCGGGCAATAAGGTCAGGGCCTTTTCGGTGGTGGCTCCGTAAGATCTGACCCAATACAATTTGAGGGGGGGGGGAGGCACTCCCCACAAGGTGCATAGTGCACAAGGCAGACCAGTTTGTTTGGCACAATGGTCTCTCCTTGGGAGTAAAGGTACAGTAGTGGCAAGTGATGTAATAACTAACAATTTCCTTCCATTTCATGTCACCCCAAATCATCTGCCTGCAGTGCCTGCCTCAGTCCACCTAATCTTTGTGGAACTCCCCCTCAATGGACATATGCCTTTACCATATTTTAAATGGGACTTGAAAACCCTTTTGTTTCAATCTGCTCTTAGATACGATGTTGGGACAGGCATTTAAATTGCTAATTGTTTCATCTCATTTGTCATGCTGATCTATAGCGTGCTTAGACTGCAGTTTCATATTTGTAGTTCTAAGATGTAGCTTTAATAGCAATTGATAGCTTCAATTATGTATGTAGGAAACCGTAGGCCCAGGAGCCAGATGGGGTTATGGAATATATAGGCTTATACCTTAATCTTTCCAGCATCTCCCTTTGGGATTCTTCCTGACTCCAGTTGCCACAGACAGTTTGTTCTTCATCTTCAAGCCTGAATAATGGGACCTCCAGAGGCAGGCATGTATCTGCATGATACATAAATTAATAATTGTTCAGATAGAAATAGTAACCAGTTACGGGGCAGAATAATCCCTCGTGCTGTTAGAGGTAGCTACTCATCACCTCAAGATACACAACTTGTTAAGGGCTGTTCATACAGATTGTTGTTTATCTCTGTTGTTCAGGTTGAGGATAGTTTATAATGCAAAGGAGGAGAAATATGCTGAAATATGACCCTTACATGGTGCCATGTTATGACAAGTGAAACTAGAACTGATGCACCAGAAAGGTCTGCTATAGTGAGTTTGTTAGGGCTGAGGTATAGTCACTTTTGGATAGTAAAAGAGAAGCTGTTAACCTGCTACAGCCTCTGGCACTCATTAGCTGCCCCAATGGACTAATGGAGAAAGGGCTGTTCTGAAACATTTTTATGCCTGGCATTTGGCCAGAACTGGTTCTGTTGGAGACCTGTACTTGGGAAGGCTGGCAGTAGTAGATAAAAAGGAGCTGATAATAAAAGGCTCACTCTGACATAGCTGTCTTGACTCTTCCTAGTAATTGTTATGAAAAAGTAGTGCATCAGGATATTTCCTTTTGCCACAATGTGTGTGTGTGTGTGTGTGTGTGTGTGTGTGTGTGTTTGTGTGTGTGTGTGTGTGTAAGAATTGGAAACATACTTTCACATTTGTGGGTCAGGAATCTTTTTCAGTCCGAAGGCAACATTCTGTTCTGGGCAACACTCTGAAGGGCATGAACTGGTGGTGGACTGTACCAGAGTCAAAAGTGGGTGGATCAATAAATGTAAATTTTGTATTTGTACAATAGGTTGTTTCTACAGACATACATATATGCATTAAGATTCAACTCACACATTAAGTTCAAGATTTTATGACTTGCTAGGGCATCTAAAGCAGCCACAATGAATTAAGGCCATGTTTACCTGACAGTGTGTCCTATCGAACTTAATAGGTCTTACATCGGAGCCGACATGCATAGGATTCCACCTTTATAATAGTAAGCCACCTTTACAATAGTAAAAGTCAAATTACGCAAAGTGTAACAAATCAGTTTCCTTCAAAAACAACCTCATAAAGATTGCAAATCATTCAGACGGTGCATTTCAGCTTTCACCAAATAATTTGCAAAGTACCAAAAAGCATTTAAATATCTAAATCATTCTACAGTGTCAAAATAAGAAACATTTAAACAATTTAGGAATGTAACAAAAAACCAAACAAAACAAATTTCTTATTTGTAGCGCAGATCTGAAAACAGAAAGGAACATTTCTCCTGTTTTTTCTGGAGTGATGAGTATTGTCTCTTGAATCTCAAGAGAGACTTCTGCTCCAGAGATCTAGGGTCTACTGATTCTGATGGCCAAATTAAATTAGGCGGAATGTTTCTCGATGTAAACATCCTCCCACATATAAAGTAAGGATCAAGGTAGGTTTTTTAGTGTGGGAAGGAAGTGTTAAATTTCCCCAGCCCTCCAGATGCTTTTTCCTAGCAACACCCCCCTCCCAAACACACACGTTTTATAAGTGAGTGGAGAGCTGTTAATGGTGGTTGCATCCTGACTAATTCTGATTCTTGTGCTGTAAAGGTCACAGTCCTAATTTTGAAATACTAACAAAAATCAACCCTTTGGGTGGTTGGGGGGGGGGAGATTTCAAGTAAAATAGGTGAATCCATGGCCCGGATCTGATTTACAGTTTTGTGACCTTGATTCAACCCATGAAGCTGTTTTTTTGTGGCCTCCTACCATCCCCCCCCCTTTAAGGGACATGGGTGGCACTGTGGGTTAAACCACAGAGCCTAGGACTTGCCGATCAGAAGGTCGGCAGTTTGAATCCCCTCAACGGGGTGTGCTCCCGTTGCTCAGTCCCTGCTCCTGCCAACCTAGCAGTTCAAAAGCACGCCAGTGGAAGGTAAACGGCGTTTCCGTGCACTGCTCTGGTTCGCCAGAAGCGGCTTAGTCATGCTGGCCACATGGCCCGGAAGCTGTACGCCGGCTCCCTCAGCTAATAAAGTGAGATGAGCCCCGCAACCCCAGAGTCGGCCATGACTGGACCTAATGGTCAGGGGTCCCTTTACCTTTACCTTTACCTTTACCATCCCTTTGCCAAAATCAAGCACTTCTTCTTTCCTTGAAGTGAAAGACTATGTCTATTTCCTATTGTGTTCAATGGGGCTTATTCCCTACTAAGCACATTTAGGATTGCAGCCTCAGAGTCCTTCTCATTCCCAAGTTTATCCAGAAACAACATAAAATGGCACTAATTAAAACTCCATGGTTGCGATAGTGAAAAAGTTATTTCCTTGTTTCAGAACAGCTCTGGATAATTGGTACAGTTAAAAAAAATCTAATGGAGGAAACTTCATGATTATGCTAATATTTTTATCTTTTAGCAAGTGTTTGTGAACATTTGCATTTCGTTTGCTCATATCATTTTCTTCGTTCCATTGTTTGGTAGCAGTCCAAGTTTCTGTATACACAAGGAATGCCAACTGGGACAGTATTCGACAATAACCACCCTTGTGATAAGTTTTCCAATCAACTCTTTCTGGCTGCAATATAATGCTTTGCAATTGCTGGCTATAGACCCATTCTAGCTTGCCCAAGATTCTGCCAAATGCACTAAAAAAGATCTTGCAAAACAGTTTTAATAAGAGTGCATTTGAACTCCTCGGCGTGCAGTTTGTTTACCTTGTTTTGCTTTACCCACAGATGGTACTGATGCAAGCCCATTCTTTGGGGGCAGAGTACATCTTCAGTCTGTTCCCTATTAAAATGCAGTAATATGCTGGGCAAGATTCTTTATGTGTTGTTTTCCTTTTGACATTTTGTGGAGGTGGAAAATGGGCACTGCAAGCAAAGTAAGAGATGCAAAGGCTATAAAATTCCTAAGCAAATGATGCTTCTTGCATTTGGGAAGCATAGATTCCTGGCTGCTGATGGAAATACACACCCCTACCTAGCTGAGCATTATTTAACTTTCTTCCTATTTTTTCATATTTAGCAGATTAAGAAATGGGCTAAATATTTCATTTTACATTATGCCATTTTTATTATCATTGCCAACTTTCCTGTTGCCTTTTCATACAGCTCAGCCCACTATACTGTCTGGTGGAGAATATGGGGATGCAACAAAGTCTGCTTAAAATGAGCATGAGCAGTGATGGAGGCCCTGAAAAGTCCCTCAGGCACTCTTTGCTCAATTAACCCTATGTAATTGGAGAAATGGCCTGCAAGGTTGATGCTTAAAATTTGTGGGGTGTCAGAAAAATATAGGGACCTGAGTGAAGGGGGTCTGTATCTGTATCCCTGAATGTGGAGTTGTATTAATTTTGATAGAATGGAATGAAATCAAATCCAGGAATCACTGATGGTCAGTTTCATTTTTCTGACAGTGAGTGGAAGGGGCCTGGGGCAATTCTTCAAGAGAGATACAGAATACAACATTAAGAGGCAATTTGTAGACTTAGCTGGAAGAGTTCTGATGGACATCCATTTTGAAGTAAGGAAGGAGTTAGGAAATGTCACTCTAAACCCTAAAATAAACCTGCCAGGTGACATATTTATCCCTTAGTGTGAACCATGACATCTCTGCTGCATTAATCTGCCTCCTCACAGCTGCTGCAAATAGCATTGCTGTGCTATGAATGGTAAGTTGCCCAAACATCTTCCCCCAAATTGCCAACATGTTTCTCCAAATCTCTACCTATTAAAGAGACAGTTAACTGGAGAGGGGGAGACATTCTCACACAGACCTGTATGTTCACAGGGCAGCCTCCATGCATTTGTGTTGATTACTAGAACTGTCCACAGCCCACCGATATTCCCTGGAGCCCCTTGATCTTGGTCCCCTGTCTAGAGTCAGGTAGGAGACCATCCCAGATCTGGTCCTGAATTGCTTCGAGATCATAGGTTAATTAGTTTGCGTGGGTTTTTTAAAAAAAAATAATTAAAATAAACAAAAGCTCAAGAGGGGAAAGGGTGGAGACATTTCACCTTCTTCCCTTCCTCCTGACTAGAAGTAGGGAAGTTCAATTCTTCAGGGTGTTCCTTTGCAAGTGGTTTTTCCTCTGAGGAAGGTATGCTTGCGAAAGAGCACCCAACACTTTGCAGGTTCAGATGAACTCAACTTTTCAGTGGAGGCATTGATCTTGCAGGATGCTGATTCAAGGACAGACTGTTAAGCAGGAAGGAGTTGAGCTCTGTCAGGCTGGAAAAGGGGTTGGGCTGAAGAGAAGAAAGATGCACCCTAAGGTATCCTCACTCACTCACTCCTACCTTATCCCATGAAGACTCAGCCTGCAGTCAGGTAACTCATGACCTTGCTATGGCTTTTCCCACCTGATACTGTCTTCTCCTCCCTGCTTGATGTTCTGCTCCCTGACAGCTCCAGACCAAAATATCTTCCCCACATCTGTAACACTTTTCATAATTTTGCCCTGTTTTCCAATAGTTCAGTGAATGTCAATGTGGTGTATCTGATAAAACAGAGGTAGCAAACACAACACTCCCAACATTCACGAACAATGCCTATTCTGGATGAGATTGGTGGGAGTTTGAGGCCAACAATATCCGGAGGGGAACAAGCAGGGGCAATGTGTCCAGTTTCACTGCTTGAGGCAAAGTGGGAAGTGCCGCCCTCCCTTGCTGCTGCTGCTGCCACCGCTGTTCCCACCATGCTTGCTGCTGTCACAACTAGTGGCCGCTCTGCTGCCACTGTGCGCCTTGCTGGATGATGCTGATTTCAGGCAACATCAAACTGATTTCGGGTGATAGCTTGCCAAAATCACGTGAGAGCTTGTGCAGTCCACAAGATCCCATGTAATTTCCGATGACATCTCACCCAAAATGGACGTGATCTTGCCTGAAATCTGTACCAAGGTTGGTGGCACTTCTCTGCTGCTGGCAAAGGTGGCAGGGCGGGTGGGATGCCCATGAAAGTACCACCTGGGGTACTACTGCCATCTGAAGCAGTGGCACTTTCACTGAAAATTCCAAAATGTCTGAAGTAATGATGAAACTCACCCTGACCCTCCACTGAGAGATTTGAGCTATGCAAAAAGCTGAAGAAGGAAGCAGGGGAGGAAAGGCTGAGGAAGATGTGGGCAACTGTTCTCACTGAAATATTATACATTTTATGGGGTTATTAAGAAATTAGAAAAGGGTGGCTTTGAAAACTTTCTGACAAGATTTTGGAACTATTTTAGGGAACTAGAAGATGATGTTGCAGTAACTGTCAAGAAAGCTCACTGAGTAGGAGTTCTCACATGAAAAGATTCTAATCATCAAAAAGACATTAAAGTGTGATTTATGCATCCATTCACACCACACACAAAAGATTATGAGAGAGGCCAGGTTTCCTCCCTATAATTAGTAACAAATTAAACTCTTAAGAGATAGCAACAACTAAGATCCAGTTACTGAGGCTCTAGTGAAGGGAGGCCAAAAGTATACATGCGCCCATAAATGCTTCAGTTTATATGCCTCTAACTTGGAAAACAGGGTAAAGTGGCACCTTGGTACTCAAATGGCTTGGCTCCCAAACAAATCGGCTCCCGAATGCTGCAAACCTGGAAATGAGTGTTCCAGTTTGCGAACTTTTTTTGGAAACCAAACATCCGATGCAGCTTCCGCGGCTTCCAATTGAGTGCAGAAAGCTCCTGCAGCCAATCATGCCTTGGTTTTCAAACCATTTTGGGAGTCGAATGGACTCCCAGAATGGATTAAGTTTGAGAACCAAGGTGCCACTGTACTGCTGTTATTGAGAATTGGTCTTAACTCATATAGACTCTAACCATGTGATCCCCCATAACTAACTATAGCACCAAACCCTTTCACATTTGCCCTGGTGTATACTCCACATAGGATATGGGGCAAATTGCTGTTGTCAAAAAGTGCCTCCTTCAGCTTCCTATACCAGGGATGGAGAACCTGTAGCTCTCATGTCAGTAGACTACAACTTGCATTATCCGTGATCATTGGCTATGTTGTCTGGGCCTGATGGGAGTTGGAAGTCCAGTAGTGTATAGAGAACAGCAGTTTCCTTATTCCTGTCCTAGACTGTTGGAGCTTAGTTTCAGAGAACTGGTATCACTAATCCCACTTGGGACACCTTCTGGTCACTTCTATGGCCAGTCTGCTTCTGGAATTTGGTAGGCTGAGGTCAGCAAGAGATGACTTCATCTTTCATCGCTCTTTTGTATTTATTGTTTAGAGTGAAAACAAAAGCAGACAAGATCAGTTGTGAGCTCTTTTCAACTTTGTCATCATGTTTGCAGCTGCCTCCATAATTAAAAACTCTCAAAAACAGCCTTGAGAGAGAAGCATGTGTGGTTAATAGGAACAGGGAAGGTGAGTTTTATGAATGTCACTGTAACCTTTATATTCTTAATTTACTTCACAATTTGTCTCAAAAGAATATATTTAGTACCTATATGTGGGCAGGACAAAACAAGGAACGATCCATACAAGAAAGTCTACATGTTCTTTCAGTTGGTGATTCTCATTTCTGAAAGCCTCTTGAAAACATTCACAAATCCATCCGTATTCATCCAAGGAAGAAGTGGTCTGTAGTGTCTTCCCTCGATGTAGGCAGGCTCTGTGTTGCAGAATGGGGGAACACACAGATGTGTGAGACAAGGCTAGCAGGTAGGTTCCCACCCTGGACAAGGATGAACTCATGAACTGTTATCCTTTCACTCAGGAATCAGGACATAGTATATCAGCCCCCCAAAAATGGGCTTCCAACCTTGTATCTGCAGGGCTAGAGCACTCGCTTGCTCTCACTCTGGCTCTGTGTATGAATGTTGAGACTGGGGAAATGGCAAGGTTGGTGATGGGACTACAGGCTACCAGTCTTGGGCCCAGTGGCTGCCAATGAGCTACTGGGCCCAATCAATATGTTAGCACTAGAGTACAGAGCCAAAAATGACTTTGGGCCTAAGTACCTAAAATCAGCAGGGTACTGCTTTTGGTACCACCACTGGCATCTTGTACCAAAAGATTTTGTTTCTGTCAAATTTGAAAACATTTGTTGTGCAGATATTTGGTTTGTCTTTAAAAGTTTTTATATTTTTGTTCATACAGGGCTCATTTTCCCAGAATGGAAAACAACAACTACTACTACTACAATTTCCCATTAGTAATTAAACTCAAGGTTAGCAACCATCTCTGCTGCTAATATAAGGTGGGTTCACCCTCATGTGTTCTCTTCAGGAGGTGGTTCATGGGTGGCAGGAATCAGAAATATGAATAAGTAATCCTTATAATTATCAACAGCGATAGAACTAAGGTATGAGTGTGATGCTGGACAAAAAGAGGGCTCGGTGTGCCAAGGCTCACAGCTATAATGAGTTGTTCAGGAACACCAAGAAAGCAATCAAACAGAGATGTAAAATGAAAATGTTTGTTGATCCATGAAGCTATTGAAAATGCAATTGCTTTAATGTTACACTTGCAAAATCTTTTCCAACCATGCTCCTCAGATGAGAACTATAAGACACACCATGTTGCTGAACCAACGTTTAGCAGGCATGACTATTTTTAGATGTCAGAAAATTCAAACTGTGAATGTATTGGACTTCAGAATGTAGCAAATGGTTCAGTTTTGAAAATCAAAGTCCTAAGCTTACTTCAAGCCCCTTTTTGTTGTTGAGCCATGGCAAATTCATATTATAACTTTCTGAAGTGTGGCAATGGTCCTTAAGAATCAGCAAGCACAAGCAAGGGACGAGAGCTGAAGAAAAGAGGAGAAAATGTACAGCTCAAGCTGGACTAGTGGAGGTTAGTCTATTGGTGCAAATGGGGCGCTGCCCCACCAGCCCCTGCCTGGCTGCCTGTCAGCTTCCTTCTTCTTAGTCTCAGTGCTGTCATTATAGAACTCAGTAAGGCCAGTGGCCCCTCTAGTTGAGCACCCTGTTCTAGTCAATCAGATGCCTATGGGAAATCTGCAATCAGGACCTGAACACTAGAGTATTCTCCCTTCCTGCAGATGCCTACTGCCTCTGGCCATAGAGGCAAAGCATTGTCTCTGTGATCAATGGAAACAGAGCAGAGCATCATAGTTAGCAGCCACTGATAGACTTATCCTCAATGAATTTGTCTAGTCCTCTTTAAAGCCATCCAAGTTGGTGGACATTACTGCTTCTGCTGGAACGAGTTCCATTGTTTAACTTTGCACTGAGTGAATAAGAATAACTTTGCACTTTCTTTTATCTGTCCTGAACCTTCCAACATTCAACTCCAGTGGATTTCTGTGAGTTCCAGGGTTAAGAAAGTTGTTCTTAGTTCAAAACCTAGGCAACAGCTCACAGTTAGTGAGAAGAGAGCTTAATCATGAGTCCACGTTCCAATGACATGATAGTTCAAACCTTAACACATCATAGCAGCAAAAAGAACTGGGGAGGAACAAAATGGCCATGAGTTCCTCTTCAGGAGCCTGCACATTCGTAAGGTCTCACTAAGCCAAGGTTTGACTTTCAGTGTGGTGTAAGCTAGGACATACTTTCAATAAATACTCCCAAAGGAACTATCAAACAAACCATTGTTTTAGTGCACTCAGTGCAGGCTCTGCTCCCAATATAAGCCCCAGGAGCGAACTGGAATGAAGCCTGCTCACCTGCGGTCCGCTCACCTGGCCCCACCCCCAGTGGCATCATGGATAGGTGCGTTTGAACAGGGGGGTTGGCGGGAACCCTCCAATGCTCTGTGACGCTGGGAAGGCTCCTGGTGAGTCTCTGCGAGGATTGGGGGGACTGAACACTGGGGGCCAGAAATGGTGCCCACCATCACAAAAGGGGTGATGAGTGCTTATTTTAGTCAGTAAAGCCATTCTCAAAAGGAAGACTTAAGAATATAACCTTTTAATTTATTTTTTTTATAAAAAAAACCAAGCAAGCAAACAAACCAACCAAGCATATGCAAATGTGCCCCTTAGTGTGTATAATTGATTGACTATAATATTCCAGATACTTTTGTGAAATGCAAATCAAAGATATGAGGAATGTTTGGCTGGTGCTGAATGTTGTTTGTGCTATAATTAGAGAGAAGCAACTGCCCTGGAAGCCGGCCATTCACCACAAGTGTATTTTCTGCAATGTTTACAGCTTCAATAAAATTGATGAAAATTTTAAATGATGCTCTACAACTATTAAAGGAAAATTGGCTTTTGGACATACCTCTGTTAAGTGGACAATTACCTTTTTTTCAAAAGAAATGCAAATAAAAGCAAATGAAGCAGAAAGGCCTGTTAAAGGTAGAAATGAAATAACTAGGCTGTAGTCAACACCATACTGAAGACCATAAAATAAGCAACAGAAGCCTGAGCTCACATCAGTCCTTGATTCTGTTCACTGAAACTGGTTCTATGAAAAAGTAAAGTTCCACCAGGTCTGTATATAGCCACCCTTCAGCTATATACATAGAGTGAAAGTCAATGGTGTCTGTCTGCTAACGCTGACTGTTACCAGGGCCAGCTCAATACATTTTGTTGTCTGAGGCAAAGGACAAAAATGGCACCCTCCCCCACGACACAAACAGAAGCCAGTTTAACTAGTCGTTGATTCTTACTGCAATGCTGGTAAAAGGACAGTATCTTCCACTGCACTTGAGGACAGCAGGCCGGCACAGGTGGTACTGGGCTGGCCATATGGCACTCAGAGCTGTGTCCCCTCCCTGCACCTCAGCTGTCTCACTCTGCCTAATTGTAGAGCTGACTCTGTCTGTTTCCACTCCCCATACAGTCCCTGTCTGACCCAACAGCTGCTGAAGAGAATTAGGGGACCTTTCTGACAAGTTTGGACACAGAGAGGATAGGAAGGGGAAGTCCCATCTACACACATGACTCACATGTTGCCCATAATACAAAATTTCATTCAAATGTATCTATTGGGAAATCTTATGTGCACAAGATCCTGTGATTAAGTACAGCATTGTGCTGGGATAAAGGATTATCCAGGTACATTCCAATGATCTCATCAGACTATTATTTCCTGCTTTTTCAACTAGCCAGCTCTTGTGCCTTTGGATAAACAGAACCTAACTAAAAGCAGCATGAATTTATTCATTATTCTCCCAATCACTACAAGCTTTTTCTGAGCAATTACGGGAGGATTTACACTCACAAAATGTATCAGAATCTATTTATTCTGTTTATCAAAATTTAACATATTTGTCCATTCTTCGTTTCTCTCCTTTCACATGACATAAAGGCCACTTCTGGAAATCTAGCAGAATACTGCAAGTTTATCACTCACTTCCATGTTATTTGCTTCCAAAAACAATATATTTATTTTCAAGCTTTGAAATCCAGAAAACCACAGGAGCTTTATGTAGGACTGTGCTTACATCACCACCATCCCTGGCCCAGGGCCACCCTTTCCCTCAACAGCCATTGAGTGGAGGAGGAGATTCCGATTTCTTTCTCACGGCAATACCTACTGGTGTGAATGAAAATTTGTGTGGCGTGGCAGTCTAGAGGTACTACTGTGTGGAAAGAACATTAGAAATCTGAAGTGCTGACAACAGAATCAGTAAAACTGATGCAATAAATACTCTGTCTGAACAGAGCCCATGTTATGTGCTACTATCTGTTTTAATCCCAAATAGGGAAGCATATGACCTCTGTGAATGGGCTGACAGATGACTGGTCCCTTGTGGTGGGTTTGGAAGGTCACATTTTGACATGTAAGCAGTATATATAAATAAAAAAAATTGTGCAGATTTATTCCAGCAATTGGTCTTTTCATAAGAGCTGTACATAAATTCAGTTAGCAGTTCTCCTTAGTCCCTCACCTTACCTGGGAGAGATGTTCAATCTAGTTTTACATGTTTTCAGGGAAGGAGCTTTGCACTTAAATGAGAAAAACATGTTTTACACCCACCAATAAATACTTTTCTCTCAAAGGAATAATGGTGAGAGGGTTATCTGCTTAATATTCATATGCAAAGCAAAACAAGTAATGCATAGTCTCCCAAGGAAAGTAACTGGAAGCAATTACCACTCTTTTAAAGGTAATTATGAGTCTAGAGACAGATTAGAAATAACATTTGCTTACTCGCAGTGGAGTTCATGATCCATTTGAATCAGATCAGTCCTCCATACTAATATGAGCTTCACTGAAATTACTCCCCAACTTGTCGTTCAGTCTGTATTTCCCTGGAGTTTCTCTGAATCACACGTAGCAAGTTATATGGAACTCTCCTTTAATACTTCCACATGGATAACCAAAAGCCTTTTTAAACAAATTAGATATTGTACAGCCTGCGACTGCTTACCTAGCTGAGCCAGTTTGCTTGTTTCCCCCTTTTAAACCTTCAAACATCCAAGAGCTTGCTATATATTGAAAAGAGGAGCGGGCGTCAATCACATCACTCACTCCATTGGCTGATTTGGACAAACACTACGGCTGGTGCAGTCCATACATGTTGGGAGAATACAATCATGCCTTGCACCTTCCAGGCCTGCTGAACATTCATGTGTTAGATATGACCTTTGTAGAGAACCTACACATGTAGTTTGTTATCAGGCATACAATACAGGAAAATCTCTGCAGAGTTTGTGGCTATAGTGATTGATTGAGTTTGCTTCAATGCTGCCTTCCCACGGTGTGTTGTACACAAAGCGGCTTACCAGAAACATTCACAATTATCAAAGCAGTGGGTTGGGGGAGAGAAGTCAGCCTACAAATTCATAGGGGACAAAAATAATCAATTTAACCAACATATGATAAATGCAATACTGCAATGAATAATAATAATCTAGAGTTCAATACATAAGTACGGAGCAAATGGAAAATTAGCAAACAATGATGTTCTACTGGCTGTTGCATTCCAGGGAGCCTAAGCAGCCTAGCTTGAATGTTCAGAACAGAAGGGCCCTCTTACTAGACTTAGTGGCTTGCAGCTGGCTACCTTTTTTGTATTCCATGCACCTCAGAATTTATAACCATTAAACCTATGCTATCATGATCTTGCTATAGGAGAGTGCCTATGCACAAATGCACAACCGTTTTAAAGATACAGGCAGCAAATATTTTGTGCAGAGGGTCCATTCCTGGCCCTCATGCTGTCAGGCTTCAGGGAATCCTATCCCTCCCATGGTGGCAGAAAAGAAAAAGATAAAAAAAGGAGTTCTTACCAATTAGTTTATTCAATAAACACAGCAAGAGACAAAGGAATGTAGTCTCTCTCTAGATAATGGCATTGCTCCGAGGAAAGCCCAACCCCCTCCATCTCCCTTAATCTATGTCATTCCTGTGCCAGCTGATCTGAGCTTTCTGCCTCTGAGCTCTCTGTTCTACTACTCTCACTGCACGCCTAGTCCTGGGGGAAGGGGGCTTAGTAATGCTCTCCAAAGACATTGAGTCTGTCAGCTGTCTCTCCCCCGGTGCTTCTTCTTCCTGCTGTTTCTCTTCTAATATTTCCCAGCTTCTGTCCTCTGCAGCCTCTGAACTATGTCCTTCTGCAAACCACTGATCTAAATCTATACTGTCCTCCTGTTCTCAGGAAGGTGCAGGAGAAGGGGGGCGGCCCCCACCATTCCTCCTCAGTCCAGCCCCTGACAATGTGTGTCAACACAGCGTGCATAAGCCCACCCTATCCTGTGATGCTCTGTTATGTGCCCCCATTCCACCTGTTCTGCCCTCTTCCAGGTCCAAGTAGACCCACACATCAGCAGTTGCACATCAGTTGGGCACATGCGAAATGGTCGTTGCACACACACACACAATGATATCCATGCATACAACATTATCCATACATTTCATGTTTGCTGCATACAACACCAATATATCACTGGTGAGTCCTGTAGCTTCCTGTGACAACTGTAATGTATGGATCTGCTGAATGGAAGAGTTAGGGAAACAAAAAATCTTTTGTGGACCCTCATGGTTCATTGTCTACTCTAAGAAGTAATAGCTGCTACAAAGATTTCCTTTTTGTCTTTGAAGCAAACGCCAAAATTGTTTCCTCATAAATGCATGCTGCTTTAGGCCAGATTTATACATTTTCTAAGAAATGCAGTTGTGGGGGATCAGATTCTTATTCACAAACATCCTAGAAAAACCACAATAGACAAAAAATAATTTGACATATTGATTTTGGCCTGCTGTGTGAGAGAAGTGCTGAAGTGAGTTTCAAGGTAAAACGTTCATTTTCTCTGTAGACTAAAGAGAATAAGTTACTAAATTTAGTAGCTGTCGGGTTATTGCAATGAGCCTATTTTAAGATAAGAAGACTTGTCTGATTACTTACTTCAGTGATCAGTCTCTCCAGTATTTTATCACAAAAGTCACATTTTTATAACCATGCATTTCCTTGTTAAAACGCAAAGATAAAAAACCCAGAGCTCTAATGTTTTTCCTTAAAAAATAGTAATGAAGGCAATCTGTAGATATAATCCTGCTTCTATGCTTCCATTTATTTCAGTGCTGCATATGCAAAGGCCCTGCTCCTGAAATCACAATGAAATAAATGGTGATTGTAAAACAAGTAGAGTTTTTCCATGCAGTTTATTTAGATGAATATGTTTTTTTTAAAAAAGAAAATGGAGTTAAAAGGACCATTTAGATGCATTTTGCGCAGTATTTTTTTGCTTGCAACTTTGAATAACATTGTGTGTGTTTTAAACTTTCAGGGCCATGATTTAAAATATGTGCACAGTCTATCCAGTGAATTTATTACTGATTCGTTTGTGTGTTTATGTGCTGTTTGTTTGTTTATGTAGTTTTAAATCTTTTTTTTTTATATATAATATTTTATTTTCCGCATTCAATAAACAAAAAAAAGAACAAATCGACAAACACATCAAAAGGAAAAAAGCAAAAGAAAAACAATACATACATTATACAAAAACATAAAGAAAAATAAAAACGGTAAGAATAAAAGAGTTAAAAACAAATATTGTATCATTATATTCTTCAGCATTAACTTAGGTCTGCGACTTCCCCATGCCTTCCCACTCTGTATTCTAGGTCTTATATTCTGGTAGTAAACTCTTTCCCTCTGACGTATCTTTGGTTCAGATTAATATTATTGTCTTATTTATCCTTACATTTCCCTATGTCTTATTAAATATACTTTCTTTAACATTGTCATTTTTATAATAACATTCTTTTACATTCAATCTGATAACCTCAAACGTTCGTAATTTTATAATGCTTCTGTAAATAGTCTTTAAATTTCCTCCAGTCTTCCTTCACCATCTCTTCTCCCTGGTCTCTGATTCTGCCGGTCATTTCTGCAAGTTCCATATAGTCGATGAGCTTCATTTGCCATTCTTCCAGCGTGGGTAGATCTTGCGTCTTCCAATATTGCGCGATGAGTATTCTTGCTGCTGTTGTAGCGTACATAAAAAAAGTTCTATCCTTCACTTGAACCTGTTGGTTTACCATACCCAGGAGAAAGGCTTCTGGGGTCTTTCTAAATGTGTATTTAAATATTTTTTTCAATTCATTATAAATCATTTCCCAGAAAACCTTAATCCTTGGGCACGTCCACCAAAGGTGAAAAAAGGTACCTTCTGCTTCTTTACATTTCCAGCATTTGTTATCAGGCATATGATACATTTTTGCAAGCTTGACTGGTGTCATGTACCACCTATATATCATTTTCATTATGTTCTCTCTTAAGGCATTACATGCCGTAAACTTTATTCCAGTGGTCCACAACCTTTCCCAGTCAGCAAACATTATGTTATGGCCAACGTCTTGAGCCCATTTAATCATAGCCGATTTCACTTCCTCATCCTGTGTGTTCCATTTCAGCAGCAAATTATACATTCTAGACAATATTTTTGTTTTAGGTTCTAATAGTTCTGTTTCCAATTTTGATTTTTCCACCTGGAAGCCAATTTTTCTGTCCATTTTAAATACCTCCATTATTTGATAATAATGAAGCCAATCTCGGACTTTACTTTTTAGTTTATCAAAACTCTGCAGTTTCAGTTTGTCACCATCCTGTTCTAAAATCTCCCAATACTTCGGCCAATTTGCCTCCATATTGAGTCTCTTTACTGCCTTAGCTTCCATTGAAGACAACCACCTTGGAGTTTTGTTTTCCAAAAGATCTTTATATCTAATCCAGACATTGAACAGTGCTTTTCTGACAATGTGAATTTTGAACATTCTATGCACTTTAACTTTGTCATACCATAGATATGCATGCCAGCCAAATGCATTATTGAACCCTTCTAAATCCAATATATCTGTGTTTTCAAGAAGTAGCCATTCCTTCAACCAGCAGAAAGCTGCTGCTTCATAATAGAGTTTTAGGTCTGGCAGGGCAAAGCCCCCTCTTTCTTTAACATCTGTTAATATTTTAAATTTTATCCTTGGCTTTTTGCCCTGCCAGACAAATTTAGATAGATCTTTTTGCCACTTCTTGAAACAGTCAGTTTTATCAATAATCTGCAGTGTCTGAAACAAAAACAGCATTCTTGGCAATACATTCATCTTAATTACAGCAATGCGCCCCAGTAGTGAGAGTTTCAAGCTAGACCACGTATCTAGATCCTTTTTTATCTCCGTCCAGCACTTCTCATAGTTGTCTTTAAATAAGTTCCCATTTTTTGCTGTCATATTTATTCCCAAATATTTAACTTTCTTCACTACTGTTAAACCTGTTTCTTTCTGAAACCTTTCATTTTCAATTTCTGTCAGATTTTTTGTCAAAACCTTAGTTTTTGTTTTGTTTAATTTAAAACCTGCCAATTGGCCAAATTCTTGGATCAGTTCTAAAACTTTTTTTCCACTAGATTCTGGCTCCTGCAACGTCAAAACCAGGTCATCTGCAAAAGCTCTTAATTTATATTGTTTAGCTCCGACCTGTATCCCTTTGACCAATTGGTCCTTTCTGATCGTATTCAGCAACACCTCCAGGACCGATATAAAAAGTAGTGGGGAAATTGGGCACCCTTGTCGTGTTCCTTTTTCTATTCTGAACTCTTCTGTCAAAACATTATTTACTATTAATTTAGCTTTTTGTTCAGAATAGATTGCCCCTATACCATTTTCAAATTCTTGGCCTACCCCCATGCCTTGGAGATTCTTCTTCATAAAACTCCAAGAGATATTGTCAAAGGCTTTCTCCGCATCCACAAATATCAGCGCCGCTTTTGTATTTATATTTTCCTGTAAAAGTTCCAAAATATCAATTATATTTCTTACGTTCTCTGATAGATGTCTTCCTGGGAGAAAGCCTGCTTGATCTTTATGAATCTCCTCTGTTAGTACCTTCTTCAATCTTCTCGCCAAGATATCCGCAAATATTTTGTAATCCACATTTAACAATGATATAGGCCGGTAATTCCTAAGTTGATGTTTTTCAACGTCTGTCTTTGGTATAAGAGTCACAAAAGCTTCTTTCCACGATTCTGGAGCCTTTTTCCCCTGAAGTATTTCATTACATATTTCCTTTAGGGGTTGAGTTAGCCAGTCTTTCAATGATTTATAATATCTTGCAGTCAGCCCATCAGGTCCCGGAGCTTTGCCTAGTTGCATATTTTGGATGGCACTCTCTATCTCTTGTTCTGTTATCCTACTGCTCAGTTTAAGTTTGTTTTCTTGCGATATTTTTGGTAGCCCATTCACTTTCAAAAATTCTTCTATCTCTGTTTCTTTCTGTGGTTGTTGAGAGTAGAGCTTTTTAAAATATTTTTGAAAAGCACTCCTGATCTCGTTGGGATATTGCAACATTCTTCCTTCAACCTCCACACTTGTAATAGTGTTCATTTTTTGTCTCTTCTTTATTTGCCATGCCAATAACTTTCCACACTTATTTGCCGAATCAAATGTTCTTTGTCTCATCTGTTTAATTTTCCATTCAATCTCTTGGTTTATTAGTTGCATGTATTGTGCTTGATACAACTTTATCTCTCTTAATATTTCCTGTGATTTTGGGTTTGTTCTCAATCTCTTTTCACCTTCCTTGATCTTATCCAAAATCTTTTCTCTTTTTTCCTGTTGTAATCTTCTCTTGAGTGCATTTTGTTGGATCAAAAAACCTCTCATAACAGCCTTACTTGCGTCCCATATAATTCTTTTCTCCACCGTAGTGTTCAAATTTATTTCAAAATAATCTTTCAGAGTTTTCTGGGCTTTCTTCACAAATTCCGCATCTCTAAAAAGAGAGTCATTCATCCTCCATCTGAAGGATCCAGTTGGTTGTATGTAGTTTTAAATCTTATATGTCATCCTTTTACCCTATAAAGGAACAACATATTGCCTCCATTAGGGAGATAATGCTACCAAACAGCCAACCATAGCCTGGCTTCTGCAATGAATGGTGATGAAATCACATAGATCACATAGCTGTTCATCCACGAATGGACCTGCATTATACACAAAGCAAGCAAACAGCAAAAGTTAAGAATGCATTCATCATTGCTATGGCCTATTCAGATTATACTCACCTTTTAGAATAGCTGAGAATGTTACAACTTCCAGTGAACATTTTTGTGGTCAGGATGGTAAAACTATGGCCTTTATGATCTAGCTCTTTCTTGGCTTGGTGAGGGATGCGGGTGGGACTGTGGTCTAAACCACTGAGCCTCTTGGGCTTGCTGATCGGAAGTTCGGTGGTTTGAATCCCCATGATGGAGTGAGCTCCCATTGCTCTGTCCCAGCTCCTGACAACCTAGCAGTTGGAAAGCACACCAGTGCAAGTGGATAAATAGGTACTGTTGTGGTGGGAAGGTAAATGGCGTTTCCATGCACTCTGGTTTCTGTCACTGTGTTCCGTTGTGCCAGAAGCAGTTTTAGTCATGCTGACCACATGACCCTGAAAGATGTCTGTGGACAAATGCTGGCTTCCTCGGCCTGAAAGTGAGATGAGCGCCACAACCCCATAGTTGACTTTGGCGTAACGTACTATGGTAAGCACCGCAGTAAATATTATCTGTACTGTTGTACATCTTTCAATCTTACATATGGCTTGTTACATATATTTATATAACATGTATCTATTTAGCTAACATTAACTTGTCAGCATACAAGTAGTTTTGTGAGAACTACTTCTCCCTGGGAAGAAATATGGTTGTAGAAATATGAAGGTTGACTGTTCTAGGATCTGGGCAATCATAAAACATTATGCTCTCCTATTTGTCGATCCAAAGCCATCTGGAATGTAATACATGAATATATTGAAGAAACATAAACGTGTCCAATGGATTTCAGCCAGCCTGGACCACATTCATGCATCATTAGAAAAGGTTGCGGATTGGCAGGATACAGCAATATTATATTATTAGACAATCAGTTTGTCTGATTTCAATAAAATCCTGATTCCAAAACTAATTATCGCTTTCGACTTTTACAGCTCAATTTCAGCACTATGTGCAACTTAATTAGATCTGTTTTAATATTCAAAACACAGTATTAGATGCACATCTTATGGAGGAAATAAAGTAGCCCATCTATAAATAAAAAATATCATAGTAGTTTTTAAAAGCGCAATAGCATTGGCTTCAGCAGCATGAGAAATGTTGCAGTAATTCACATAATGTTTTATAATTGATCGTTATCGTTTATACAACCTCTAAAAATAAAAGTAAGAAACTATGAATGAGTGCCAGTATTGAACTACTATTGTTTTATGATCCAGCACCATGATAGGTTAATGGAAGCAAAGGCTAGGGCAGATTTATATGCTTAATTAGATATTGAAAACATTGATTTCCCCAGGTGGTCACACTGTTTTCAGCTTTTCTATTTCAGGCCATTTATTCTGGTGTCAAAACATTGATTTAAGTGTCTTGAGTTCAGACATGCGAGTTTGAAATGTTTAGTCATAATACAGGGCAATCAAGAGTAATGAAATATGCATTCTTTTCTCACAACTAAAGCTTGGCGAGTAATTTGCATTGTCTGCCATATGAGTGAATGTACCTTGGACATCTGCTCTGCATTCCATTGCCCCATTCACAAGTCTCACACTTGAATATGGCCAAGACATTTTAGACTTATTTATATAAAGGGTTTTCCGTGCAGCCTCACCTAGTGGCTAGTTTTGTGAGAGTTTTCAAAGACTTTTTCTGACCTTAAACTAGATTTGAGAATTATAAAGTTGGAAGGCCCTAGTAGTAGACCTGCATCATTCTGAGTTTGTCATACTAACTGGGCTTAAGCTTTCCCAGCAGTCTTTACCTGTGAATGCTTAATATTTCTCTCAAAAGGTAATTGGGCCCCAGTAAGCTAATTCCATTAATTTCAATGGCTCTTCTCTGAGTAGGACTAACACTATACACCATTATATGAAACCTCTGAGACATTAGTTTTGCATGTGAAGTACATAATTCAGGTTAAATAAAATTCGGATAATACATCTTATGTGAAGGAAATGAGTTTAATCTTAATATAGACCAATGCTAAATCATGAGTTTAAGGCCAAGGTATTTAATATGTAAAGGACATCTTGTTATATATTGTACAGTATTAGGAACTACATGTATCTGAGAGAGAAAAGAACGAACCTTCTGGTTAAAAATTCATCCCAGATCACAAAAGACTAAAAATTGTTGACATCTGCTTACTCCTCATTTATGTAAAATGAGTTAGTGGCTAATCAGTCTTGCTCTCAGGGATTAGATATTTCCCTTCAGATTACAGGGACCATTAGCAATTTGGCAGCTTTCATAGAGCTAAACTTGATATTTATGCAAATATTATGCAGCATGAAGGAGCCATTTGCTTGTTGAATTTTATTATGTGCTAGTCATGAATATTCTGACAACTGTTGGTTAATAATAGAAAAGCTGGCAAACGAAGCCTTTTGAAATAAGAATATGTGCAAGAATAGGATCAAATGCTTCTTGAGTGTGAATGGGGCACTGTGAAAAGACCCAACTTTCTTTCTCACAACATTGCTGCTGGTGCTCAGAACTCAGGCTCCTTCCACACTACACATTTAAAGCAGTATCATGCCACTTTTACCTGTCATGGCTTTCCTCTAAGAATCCTGTGAACTATAGTTTTTTTTAAGCATCATGAGAGATTCCCAAAGTTCCCTGAGAAGAGGCATTGACCCTTAAACCACTCTGCAGAATGTAGTTATGGGAGGTGATAGGATTTATTTTATTCTTGTTTCATAAAATTTATATCTCACTTGATTGTATTTTTTTAAAAAATCCCTCAAAGCAATTTATAATACAATACTGCTTTAAATGTACAGTGCAGATGGGGACTCAATTTAAGACTTTAAACTGAGAGGAGATTTTCTTTGCTCTGCGAGTCTCCGAAAACATTCTGTTCCTTGGTCAATCTGAATTCCTGTTTGTAAATCTAGTTCTATCATGATGTCCAACAAGTATGAAGCTGCTTCATTGTTAAGATAATAATCAGACATACATCCTTCTGAGATGAAGGCAGATGGCTATCAGAGATAAAGTTATCTTGCTAGTGACTAGTTATAATGTAGAAATCTGGTTCATTTCACATATTATTGTGAACCTACCTAATTTGAACTTCTGAAACTTAACTGTCCTTCAAAATTCATGCTTGCAACTCTCCTACCAAAAAGGAAAAAGGGTACATAAATGCATATATAAAGAGAGCAGTGTGCATAAAACTGTATACATTTGCAGAAAAAAGTATACAAAAGTGCATTGAATTAGACGTTACTTGCAAAACTGTATATATAAAATTGCATGCTGTTACATGCCACCCCAATCTCTGTGTGCTGAGAGATTCTAGGAGTCTTGTTTCCTTGGAATGAAGGTCAGCAGAGACTGTGATTTAATTAAGATATATGGTTTTATTTACACATATATACAAACACAAATATATACAGTGGTACCTTGGGTTACATACGCTTAAAGTTACATATGCTTCAGGTTACACACTCCGCTAACCCAGAAATAGTGCTTCAGGTTAAGAACTTTGCTTCAGGATGAGAACAGAAATCGTGCTCTGGCAGTGCGGCAGCAGCAGGAGGCCCCATTAGCTAAAGTGGTGCTTCAGGTTAAGAACAGTTTCAGGTTAAGAACGGACCTCCGGAACGAATTAAGTACTTAACCCAAGGTAACCCAAGGTATATATATTTACACATATATACAAACGGGCTCATAGGATTAACACCCCAAAAACTCTTCCTTCTCCATTAGTCACAGCTTTGGATACTGACACAACTGTCAGTTAAAGCAGAGTGGTTTTTTTCATGCTGGAAGGGAGAAAGCAAGCTCCTTCCAGTTGTTCTTTCTCTGGCTGATTGATTGGCCAAGCTGATGTTCTCTTCCCACAAGCTTCTTCTTGGAAGCCAAAGGTTCATTCTCTCCTTGGCCCTTAGTCCCCTTGGCCAACTGCAGAGGCCAGAGTGTCATATATTTCATCATGTTTCCAGTGATCTTGGTGTAAGACCCCTTAGTAATTTTACAGAAACAGATAAAATATTCCCAGTGTTGTCTGGGACTCTACATCCCCCGGTAATGTTGTAAGCCTCCTTGGTAATTTTTAAATACATTTTAAGTAACTAAATAAAATATTCCCAGTGTGGTCTGGAACACCATGTTCGCCTGAAGACTCTTGGCTGGTTAACACATGCATATAATTTGCTCGATTGTGGTATATTTTAAGGATAGGCGTCAATTGTAATAACTCCAGTGAAAATCTTTATGCTTAAGGTGATATAATATTAGGAATCCGTTAGTACTTAATGCTAAGTCAGAACTTTGATCCAGGTACTAAACTTGGGACATTTCACAGGCAAAGCAGGTGTTCTGCTGAAAAGCTATAGTGAAGAAACATTCATGCATACAAATGATTGCTTGCTGTTATGTTCTTTATATGAGGTACACCAGGAGTGGGGAACCTTTGACCCTCCAGTTGATGCTGGACTGCAGCTCCTATCATCCCTGAGCATTTGCTGTGATGCCTGGGGCTGTTGGGACTTGCAGTCTACAAAGATATGGAAGGCCAAATGTTTCTTACTCCTGAGACTCATACATTTCTTAGGAAGAGAGCACTGATTGGGTCTTCTAGACAGACAGTATTTTCTTGATCCAACTATTTTCTTGATTACCTATTTCACTCACCTCTAATTGAGAGGGAGGGGGAGGTTATTGGTTTGTTTTTGTTCTTGCATGATCCAAGAAAGTCTGTATTTCCTCTGTTAGTGCTGCCACCACTGAGCTAGGGCAGGAGGATAATCTGGCACTTGTCCTGAGTGGCAGCGAGGGAGCATCCCTTGACCTCTCCATGGTGACTACTGCTGGACTCTTCTCTTGGGCAGTTCCTAGCAGTGACTGGAGAGTGGGTGACGAGGAGATGGAGAGGTTGACATCGCTGAGACCCAGTCCCATGAGATGCCCTGGCTCTGAGGGGCAGGCAGAGGGCAGGGCCACCCTGGGTGGGAAGAGAGGAAGAGGGGAGTGGAGCACAAAAAATCCTGATTTATTTATTTATTTTTTAAAAAATACTTTGTACATCTGCATCTAATCTTGCCCTTTTCTAAAATTTATTTGTTGGTGTTTTTCTTTTCGTAAATCTACTAAAAAATAAAATTAAATTAAGGAGTTTTCTCACGATGATGGTGTGTGTGTGTTGTGTTGTGTCCTTCTTCTTCTGATAGGAATGCTCTGCAGGGTGGGGACACGAAAATGGAGGGTCAAGGATGGTCAGTTGGTGAAGAGTGAGAAATGTCCCTCTTTTCATCTGAGGAATGTTGTAGGGTATGCATTGAACACATGGGGGATTAGGTAGGTTGTTAGAAACAGAGGAAGCTGTCTTAAATTTGAATCAGGCCATTGGCCCACCTGGCTCAGTAGAATCCACATTGACTACCAGGGGTTCTCAAGGACTTCTGACTGGGTTCTGTCCCAGACCTACCTGGAGATGCCGGGGATTGAACTTGGGGCCTTCTGTATGCAAAGCAGCTGCTCTACCACTGAGCTATGGCTCTATTGGCTTGAGGCTATCCACTGATGTCAGATAAATCTACAGAAAGGCAGAGCCATAGTTATGGGTGGGCTAGCCTAGTTTCTTGCCCCAGGTGAAGCCTTCAGAGCGGTGCCATTGAGGCTCCCATTGTGTGTGTGTGTGTGTGTGTGTGTGTGTGTGTGTGTGTGTGTAAAGGCACATAGCTCTTTGACCTGGGTGAAATAAAGCCTGGTTTTGCCCCTGGGAAATGTACAAATAAATTAGATGAGGAAACAGACAAACGGTGGTCTAATGAAGCATAAAAGAGAAAGCACACTCCAGAAAGCCAAAAAAAGCAAGGTAACCTGTCCTCATCTCCTTCGCTCTCCTCAGTTTCCTCCCATGCTTTACAAGTATCTTTTCTCATAAAATGTGTCTGAATCTCCATCACTCTGAATGCTTGCTTCAGTAACTGCACATTATAAAAATAAAAAAGGCTTCTGCTTAAACCAACCCCACGCCCACCTAGCCTTCTGTTCTCCTCTCTATGGTTACCACCCCTGATCCAAAGAGACTCCTGGGAAATGAACTTGCCACCCTTCCACCTCTATGTTCATGGGAGGTGTGGATGGGGGAAGCCCTTATGGAAAGTTCCAACCATTGTCTGTTTCAGGTATAGAAGACTGCAGAAAATACACCATGAGAGAGAAGGTTCACTTTCAAACTGCCCATATAAAGTGAAGGTAGCAAAGTCCCTGTGTACATAATTTTATACCTCGGAGATGCATAGCCCAGAAATCCACAAATCTGTGGGACTTGTTGCATCTCTCTGCTTGACACAAGAATGCAGAATAGATTTCCATAGTGTGCACTTGTTGCCATCTTGTGGTTTGATGTGGAATATGAGCAGAAAAGTGGCAACTTCAGTATCAAGTATTATTTGTATTGAGGGATTATATATAATTTATCTTTTGAGGTTTGCCCTCTCTCTTGAAGGACTCTCTTGAAGTAAATTTGTATAACACTGGCTGCTTGAATGCATGAACAATCCTATGTGTACTTATCTAAACTTTCTTTCAAGAAAAGATGCATGTTTTGCACTGTTGGGTATTTTCCATAACTTAATCCTCAACAACTTGCTTATGTGCAAATGTAAATTATTATTATAAAAGCCCTGAACCTATGCATAAGAATATGTTGCTCAATTTTTATATCGTAACTGTTGACTTTTGGGTAGAAATATACCGGTATGTTGAGTTTGATAAGTGCACCAGATTTGGTCTAGCTTGTGCTGCCACCATGTGGTCCACTATGAATATGTTTAGATGGTCAATAAGCTGAAACCATAAGATGAATTCAACAGAAAGAAATGTGTTGAATGGGGTGTACCTGACTTGGCAACAGTACATGTAAAAAGGATGCAGGTGGTTTTAGCTGACCACAAGGTGAACATGAACCAGCTATACAATGGGGCTGAATATAATATTAGGCTGCTTAAACAAAAACATGGTACCTCAGGGCTGCCATATGTCCAGATTTTCCTGGACATTACTGGGATTTCAAAGGCGGAATTGACGTCTGGGCAGAATTTCTGAAATGTGGTGCCTTGTCCTGGATCTTAGGCAAGACAATTGAAAAAATTATTTATTTATTTATTTGAATTTTGTAGAAAAAACCTCAACAACTATTGGGGTGTCCTGATTTTTACTTTCTAAAATAGGCAACCCTATGGTACCAAAATTCACCCAGTAGGTGTGGTGTGGTACAACAATGAACATCATTGGACAGTGTCAGTACCACCCCACCCTTTCCATATATGTGTGTTTCGGTTCCCCCATGATTCTCCTCCGAAAACAGCAGGAAAGAACTGCATGCTGGTAGACTGCCCCCAATTTTGTCACTTTACTCCTGCCATTTTCTGCAGCAATGGTGCTACCATCGGATTTTCTGGAATGAAATAAGACAGAAATGAGCACTCAACTTCCACAATATTCCCTTAGATTTCCAGGAGTGACTTTTAAGTTGTATGAAAGCTCAAATATAATATCAGCATTAACAGCTAGGGAAACATTGGAGAAGTGGAATGCACTACCATGCTAATGCAGCTGACATGGGAAAAGTCCTGCTACCTCTGGATTCTATCACAGTCATTCTGCCCCGTATGCCAAACAAGAGTTCGGGGTGTGGGTGTGTATGTGCATTGGAAGCTTGGATAGCAATCTGCAGGCGATGACAGGAGAGATGTTTTTGTTTCAGATATGCCTTTCCTGTTATTTTCCATCACTTGACTCTATAAGTTGCCCAGGGGAAGGATTTATTTTCTGTTTGTAATCCTGTTTCTCACTTTGCCCCATTATAGTAAAAGAGGATTCATCTGAAAACAAGGCACTGCCTTGTTAGTTTGACTCTGCAGTTGTATTTTGGATCCCGAACACCTTGCGAGTCAAACGTTTTGGCTCCCGAATGCCGCAAACCCGGAAGTGAGTGTTCCGGTTTGTGAATGTTCTTTGGAACACGAACGTCTGATGGGGCTTCCGCAGCTTCCGATTGGCTGCAGGACCTTCCTGCAGCCAATCAGAAGCCACACCTTGTTTTCCGAATGTTTTGGAAGTCAAACAGACCTCTGGAATGGATTCCATTTGACTTCTGAGGTACCACTATACATGAATACATTTGCAAGCCTAAAGCAAAGCTGAGTAAAAACTTTGCTTCTAAATGCTAAAAGCTCTGTCTGTCTACTGAACTATTTCAGAGGGAATGTCATTTCTGCACTCTATTTCTCCACCGTTAGTCCATTATTTTAACTTAAGAGTGTATTTTGATGTCACACAGAGTCAATTTCATTTCCCCCCTATACATGTGGAACTCTCTGTGAAGTCCAAAGGAAGTGCAGTATTCCAGAAGCAGCACAAAGGTTTGCATTAGCATTTGTGCCTGCTTCATCTGGCCCTGTGAACGACCTCTTTCCTTCTTGGGTAGAGATAATGAGGTTCTCCCATTGACCTAAGACTCTCAGAAGAAAAAGAAGCTGATAGGCATTTATGAAAGGAATTTTGCTGGAAATTTATATAGGCAAGCGCCATAGCTCAGTGATCGAGCACGGCTTTTGCATGCAAAACTTCTCAGGTTCAATCACTGGCATCTTCAGGTAAGTCTTGGAAAGACTCTTGCCCCAAATGCTCAAGATTATGCAAGTCTCCAAAACACAGAGGAGAAAAACCTACATATGTTGGGGAAAAAAAAACAAAACAGAAACCCCTGTCAGGTAGGGAAGTAAATATATATATATATATATATATATATATGCTTTCGTAGATTTTCACGGGTACAGGAATGCAGGTTTTGGTGTCTTCGGGTGTCTTCCCGTGTAAAAGTTGGGGTGTCTAGGCGACGTTTCGACGAGGTCTCACTCGTCATCTTCAGGCTGGTGCTTTCGGCTTCTTGTTACTGGAACAGAGCAGGATCTCAGTGTTTGAGTTCCTATAAATACTGTTGAGGAGGTGTGGTGTATAGCCTCCAATGTTCTGGGCAGAGAGGAGGTTCCCAGGCTAGTGTGCCTCAAGTAATTAAGGAACAAAAGAAGAAAAGGCACACTAGCCTGGGAACCTCCTCTCTGCCCAGAACATTGGAGGCTATACACCACACCTCCTCAACAGTATTTATAGGAACTCAAACACTGAGATCCTGCTCTGTTCCAGTAACAAGAAGCCGAAAGCACCAGCCTGAAGATGACGAGTGAGACCTCGTCGAAACGTCGCCTAGACACCCCAACTTTTACACGGGAAGACACCCGAAGACACCAAAACCTGCATATATATATATATATATATATATATATTAGTGACCTTTGGCAACTGTCGATCTGCTTATAAAACATTTGCTTAATAATTGCATTCTTAGGCACCAGCTGAATAGGAAATGATGCGAATCTTGATGCAAAAGGCCTTTTAAAGTTCTTAATCATAAATCACGATGATCCAGATGTTAAATTTAGTCAAAAGAGTTATTGTAATAAGGTTATTCTTGTATAAAATGGAGGAAGCGTTTTTAGCAATAAAAGGTTAATACATGCAAACTGTCAAGCATGCCCATCACTCTAAAATGATAGCTGGTTAGATGGAAATAGCCTTTTGTTCCTACTTGATTTGAGATTTAGCTTGTGCATGACGCTTGTTCTTCTGCCGATTGGTACACTTTTCTGTAATATATTAAACTAGGCAGAGGGCCTTCTTGGTAGTGGCCCCCGCCCTGTGAAACGCCCTCCCATCAGATGTCAAGGAAATAAACAGCTATCTGACTTTCGAAGACATTTGAAGGCAGCCCTGTTTAGGGAAGTTTTTAATGTTTGATGTTTTTATTGCTTTTTAAAAAGTTTTTATTAATATTCTGTTGGGAACCAGATGGGTGGGGTATAAATAAATTGTTGTTGTTGTTATTGTAGTGGTAGTGATGCAGGCTGCCATAACTGTTGATACACCAAATCAGTGTTATTCTTAGCTATTTTTGCACCTAAGAAATGAAAATATGATTGACATATAGAAATGATGATAGGAAATACTGTAGGTAAATAGCACTCCCTTTTGAAATCTGCACTGGCTTCATCCTTAGTCTAACCCTGCACCTGATTCGAAGCACTTATGTTATGGGGCAGCAAACCTTAGATTCTTGCCTGCATTTCATTGAGTACCTTCTTATGATTAAGGTCCCCTGGTGGAAAATAATATATACACAATGTGAATTATATTTGCCAGACTAAAGCTTCAGTCCTAAGCATGTTTATTTGTTTGCTGGCCTCATTGAACATGATGTAACGTACTTCTAAGTAAACATGTATAGGCTCCTGTTGTAAGGTCAGTGGCTCTTTCTTTCTTTCTTTCTTTCTTTCTTTCTTTCTCTCTCTCTCTCTCTCTCTCCCACCCCCTAGAGGTACAGTATTTAGAAAAATTAGGGGTTTATATAGGCCACAAGATTCACCTTGTATCCATATTTGTATTTGTTTTTTAAAACAATTCTGATTGTTTCTTAGTCACTCTCTGCATTGAACTGTGATTTGGGTTTCAATCTAAATCAAAACCCAAAATTAAGTTCTGTGTTTCCCATTCACTCGTACAGGTAATCTAAAAATGGCTATACTGTTTTCCCCTTTTAGTAGAAGCAGAAAAAATTTGCAAACACGGGAACTCCTCTAGAGTAGGTTAACCCTGCCAAATTGCAGACAAATAGATCCAGGGGCTTTTGTGGAGGAAGTAAAAGGGTTACTTTCCTCCATAATCCATATTAGGGCAATACCTTTATTAAGAAAACTGAAAAATATGAAGCTAAGGTGGATTTTTGAAGATCAGAGTATGTTTTTGCTTGTACTTTGTTATTCTTATTTTGCTAAACATATAGCAGCTTCATACTGGTTGGCAGCAGCAGAGCATATACCCGTGTTGCCCAGGGCAGGCGTGCTTGCGGTGGCAGCGGGGTGTCTCCTGAGGGGGGGTGGGGTGTGGAGGGTGCCCTTCCAGGCACAGGATAGCTGCTAGGGTGCACAGAGCGGCGTGCGTGCCCTGCAGTCGGGGGCAGTGCGAGCCGCTGATGGCAGACATTTGGTGCAGTGCCCGCCCACCCACGACTCCCAAGCCTCCCCCAGCTGTCAAAACAAAGGGGAAAGGGGAGGGATGCCGTCCAGCAAAGTGGTGCAGCTCCCCCCTTACCCCAACAGCTCGGGGTAGGCTTGGGAGTCGCAGACAGGTGGCACACCAAATGTCACCCCCCTCAGCAAACACACCTGGGTTGGTCCACCCCCACCACACACCCCTTCCTCCGACTCTGCTCGTTGGGTTAACTTTGTGGCATGCATTTGCACTGGAACTAGAGAAAATGCCCTTCAATAGTTATTACTAAGTGAGTCTGTTCCGAATGCTGCCTGCAGTGTTACAGAGTGCTTCAGGCAATTTAATTTTTTTTTTTTAAGCAGAGCATCAGGTAATTTTAAACAAAGTTAAATTTAGCTTTTAACTTTTTAAAAAATAATCTGCTGCTCAGCATTAACAACCAAAATCTTCAAGAAATCTCCAGCACTCCACAGCCTGGCTTCTTGCAAAGTCCATGGCAGTGGTAGGCAACCTAAGGCCTGGGGGCTGGATGCGGCCGAATCACCTTCTCAATCCAGCCTGCGGACGGTCCGGGAATCAGCATGTTTTTTCATGAGTAGAATGTGTCCTTTTATTTAAAATGCATCTCTGGGTTATTTGCGGGGCCTGCCTGGTGTTTTTACATGAGTAGAATGTGTGCTTTTATTTTAAATGCATCTCTGGGTTATTTGTGGGGCATAGGAATTCATAAATTTTTTTCCCCTTCAAAATATAGTCCAACCCACCACATGGTCTGAGGGATGGTGGACCAGCCCATGGCTGAAAAAGGTTGCTGACACCTGGTCCATGGCCTTAGAGCAAAGCAATACAGTCACATAGAAAAATGCTTTGAATGCAGGGGTAGGCTTGGATGAGGGCTAAAGGACTGAGTATAAAATCTGAGGCACTTTGGGTTTCTGGTTTCTACATCCATGAAGTCAGTAAATGACCCCTGGATGGGGTCACACTCTCCTTAAGCAGCAGGTAAGTAGTTTGGGGATGTTCCTCAGACCCCCTGGAGGTGCAGGTGTATTCAGTGGCTAGGAGTGCCTTTTAACAACTCCAGCGACTGCCATTCCTGAATTGGGGTAGCTTTTACCAAACCACCTAAAATGTCATCATGAGAGAGAGTTCCACCATTTCAGGGCTGCCACTGAGAAGGCCCTGGGTGATCTATTGAAAATGAAAAGCAGTTTAGCAACTCTTCAAAGAAAATGAATGGTGAGAAAATGAGATGCTTATTGAATTTGTTGAAATGAGTATAATCTGATTGAATTCACTGTTGGGTTACAGAAAATCTATGCTACTATTTTCCACTGATAGTATAACAGCCTCCTGCCGGGTAGCATATTTATAACCCTGGAAGAATGGTAGCTAATACAGCTAACTGAATCAATCCCATGTGAAAGCCAGTTTGATAAAACACCCTATAAAGCTAATATTCTTATATTTTCTCTTTAGAAGTAGTAATTAGCATACTGATCGTTTGAAAAATGTAGCAGATATATTATAGCCGACTGTTACGCATAGTGAGTCAGAAGGAAGTCCCACTCGGTTCAAGCATGTTTAGGGCTGCATCCTTAAATATATTTACTAAAAACTGAGTACAGAATTATCTGTCCCATTGGTTTTTATAAGTGACACGACTGATGCAGCAGTGCTAAGCAAACTTACTAAGCAGTAAGAAATATGTAAAATAGTGCTGTAAATCAATTTCACTAACTCCCACCCTCCCTCTCGCAATCTTCTTGATGTGTTAACTTCAATTGCAACATGGATGAAGTAATTCTGTGTTAATATCCTACACATAATTATCTAATGTAAAATCATTAATGTAAGAAACGAATTGATCTTTAACCAACTGATTTTTCTTATGTACAATGAATCTGTACAATACAAATACAGTACTTGTGTGCAATGTGTCCTGTAAATTTCATCTTGGTTCAAATATCATTTCTTAGTACTGTCCTAATATTATTGAAGCCATGAATTGTCATCTTCAGTTCTCTTTTTCTAGAGAAAGAGGTGTCAGAACTCACTGTGAATGCTTCCCTTGTTCTCTTATAATGCCAATGGCGCCCACCTGAGAGGTGCCAGAACTGAGCTCTGGTGAGTTCTGGTTGGAAATAAGCCCTAGTCTCTTGGACCTGTTCTCCATTGCTTCAAACAGATTTCCTTCTTTGAGGACTTCCATACCAGATCCCCTATTTATTTATAGCATTTACAACCTCACGCTTTCTCCAAGGGGCTCCCAGTAATACACATGGTCCCTCTCCCCACCACAACCCATTAATACTCACAGCAATTCTCTGAAGTAAGCTAGGCTGAAAGAGCGGAAAGAGAAACTGAGGTCAGCAACCTCCATGACTAAGTGGGGATTTGGATTCAAAACTCTGTCCCTGGGATTTCTAATGTGGCACCCAATGTTGCCAGGGTGCCTGCTAGTACCTCCTATGGCCCCGCAAAATGTCTCAGTAAATGTCCCACCAGAAATTGACAATGCAAAAGACACAACTTGCTCTTCCTGCTCAGCTCCTGTTTGCACTGACTCAACCTGCCCCACACTGAATGTGCCCACATTTCGTTGGATGCCAAGATGGAACACCCACCCATCTTCCTATTTTGAACAGAGGAAAAGTGCAAAGAGTTTATTTCTGTGATCGAACGCAGTGTTGACTGATGTAGTTCACTTTTCCTCCACTTGTGGGGTGGGAGTGTGGAATGCCCATACTGTTTTATGGTCCTGTTTCTTTTCCTTAGCAACACAGGCTAACCCTGAGATAAGTAGTACCTGTAGTACCCTCCCTTGCCTCTCAAAGTCCTGGTCAAACAATAGCCATGCTCCTTCTGCCCTGTGTGCTTCTAGATTGTGTCCCTTCTGTGAGTTATATTCCCCCCCCCCCTCTTCAGTCACAAGCTCCCTTTGTGCAATGAGCAGGCAGAAGATGGGCAAGGGTTTAAAAGGGTTTAACTTACCAAGGCATGGGTAGGGTCAATCGATACAAAATAAAAAGGGAAACTGAGAGGAGGAGGAAGTTGAGAGGGAGAGAAGGAGGGGCACAAGCAAGCAAACTGGGAAGAAGAAGAAGAAGAAGAAGAAGAAGAAGAAGAAGAAGAAGAAGAAGAAGAAGGAGAAGAGTTTGGATTTGATATCCCGCCTTTCACTCCCTTTTAAGGAGTCTCAAAGCGGCTAACATTCTCCTTTCCCTTCCTCCCCCACAACAAACACTCTGTGAAGTAAGTGGGGCTGAGAGACTTCAAGGAAGTGTGACTGGCCCAATGTCACCCAGCAACTGCATGTGGAGGAGCGGAGACACGAACCCGGTTCCCCAGATTACAAGACTACCGCTCTCAACCACTACACCACACTGGCTCTCACACTGGGAAGTGAGGGAAAGGGTATCCCTGTGCCTCGGACCAGTACAATTGGCACCAGAATGCAAAAACTGAGACTAGCCAGGAACAGGGAATATGCCACAGGATCAGGAATATAAATTTTTGCAACTGTGTCCTGACTTGGAAGCCCAATAGAAGCAAGAAAGAATGTGTTAAGCTCCCCTTCTCTCTCTCTCTCTCTCTCTCTCTCTCTCTCTCTCTCTGTGTGTGTGTGTGTGTGGTATGTAGGTTTAAAAATACTCCGCTGCCTCTGTTATCCATTTATTTTTAACTGACCTGAGTGCAAAATGTGTGTTAAGCCTCAGAATTTTGCCTTCATGAGTTACTCCTACCTAATGAAGGTATTGCCCCGACTGTAGCACACAGTTTCTGGTAGAAAGCATGCTTTCATTCTTCTCCATCTCCAATAGATGGCAGTACAGACTTTGAAACCAAGTCACCTTTGATTTAATTTCAGCAACTCCTCTGGCCATTTTCTTATTATTGTAGAGCAATGCAAAAAGCTACATTTCAGCTTGGTGTATTTAATTTGGAATCAATAATATCCACCCTAGTGCCATGTAAAGCATCAAGTGGAAAAAAATGTTAACCGTTTCTAATATTAAAAATCAAATTAAAGTCACATTTCCCAGACATTTCTGAGTAAACATCATTAAGAATGCATTTCCTCCCTCATCTGTACCTCAAGCAGGCATGTCTTTCTAAAATGCCTCCTGGCTGCAATGTGCATTAGAGAGAGGGGAAGCAACACCGAGCTCTCATTTATGGTTCGAGAGTAACAAAGGTTGGTCCTTACCTTCTGCCAAATATTTTAGCAGCAGGGAGTGACATTTTTTACCTGGGAAATAATTGATGAAACAACCTTTTTTAAAGGCATCTAAGATACATGCTTCTTGGCATATCAGAAAAGCTGAGACGAAGAACTTAAGACAAAAGATGAAGAATAAAGTGCTGGCGTGCAGAAGGTTTAATCTCCAGCGTCAGGGAAAAACTCCCTCTCGTCCCCACTCTAGTGTAAGGTTGGCATATGTCCGGAAGATCCTGGACACAGCTGGAATACTGCAGCCGCAAGCAGTGTCCAGCTTCAAATGGGAAAATTCTGGTGTATGGCTGACCAAGTCTTCAGAAATAACTCAAAAATGTCCAAGCACAACAACTTTTCTGTCTGGATTTTCACTTTTTGAAAGATGGCAACCCTACTCTAGTGATCCATTGACAGTCAGTGTATAAAATACCAAACCAGATGACCAGTGCTTTTGTTCTAAAAAAATTTTTAGGGGTACTTTCATTTTCCTACTCGTATTGAAATACTGCCCCTCAATGAGGCCAAACCTCGATTCACAAAATGTTTAGGGGTATGTGTACCCCTGCATCCCCCCCGAAAAAAGCACTGCAGATGACCATAGTCTGGCTCAGTATAAGACAGCCTCCTATGTTCTTTATGTCCCTAGACTTAACTTTCAGTTAACCGGTGGTGATCACTGCCTCCAAAAAGCAGAGGTGCTGCAAGTGCCCTCATCCTGCTCCACCATTCACAGGATGCCTTCTCCTGATTCCACTCACTCAAAATCACTCCACTTTCGTTTCACCAGAGGTAGGTCCTGCTATGAGTCGTGTCAGTTATATGGAACGTCCATATTCAGACCATCGGTCCATCTAGCTCAACCTTACTCTACACTGACTGGCAGTGATTCTCCAGGGGGTCAGATAACTCATCCCTGCCTGGAGATGATGGGTGCTTCTGTAGGCAAAGCAGAAAGTTCAACCACTGAGCTATGGTCTTCCCCAGAACGTTGGGCTAGATTTACTCATATCATTTCTATGCCATGTTTCCACAAAAGGATCCTGCTCAAAGTGGCTTACAACAAAGAAACAGGGATGCACCTCAAATGCTACAAAAACAATTTCATAATAACATAGCAAAACAACAGCAAATATAATAGCATACAATCCCCCCTCCCCACATTTCAATACTAAAACTACAACGAGATTACAGCATCCAATAGCAAAAATAACAAGGGAGCTTCACAGTTTCACTTTAGTCCTGGGAACACCCTTTCTGTGATGTTGCTCGCAGTCCCTCCCATTGCAGCAACTTCTTTTAAGACTTCCCAGGGCAAAGAGTGGAAACCAGTGATATTCACGGACTACATATCAGCTAGAAAGCAAACTCCAAACACCACCCAATGTTTGCTGCTGTAATACAACACTTATTTTCAGTGCTATTTTTCTGGAAAAAGAGGTGCCGGAACTCACCAGAATGCCTCCCTTATTCTCTTATACAGCGGTACCTCTGGTTACGTACTTAATTCGTTCTGGAGGTTCGTTCTTAACCTGAAACTGTTATTAACCTGAAGCACCACTTTAGCTAATGGGGCCTCCTGCTGCTGCCACGCTGCTGCCACACAATTTCTGTTCTCATCCTGAAGCAAAGTTCTTAACCCGAGGTACTATTTCTGGGTTAGCGGAGTCTGTAACCTGAAGCGTATGTAACCCGAGGTACCAGTGTAATGGCAATGGTGCCCACCTGAGAGGTGCCAGAACAGAGTTCTGGCAAGTTCCAGCTGAAAAAAAGGCCCTGCTTATTTTACATAAATCAAATTATTGGGCTTGAGTGTCTTTCTCAGCACTAAGATCTGAACACAATGCATAGGTGGGATCCAAGCCCTAGCATCAAACTCTATTAACCTCTTTCATGTCCATTCAATAAATTCTTCTTTGATTAAATTACCCTCCCATTTCTCACCTAGATTTGCCTCACGTAATTTTCTCCCCATCTTCCCAAAAGAAATAAAATCCCCATTTTCTGTCACACTCCACTTGATTGCAACCATACCATCCAGGCCCAGCTGTTTCTCCTGCAGTCATACGGCCTCATCCTATGTATTAATACAGCCTCTGCTCTTCCCTCTCTCTGCATCCAGCCTAAAGTGGCAGGAGAGAGAACAAAGCTGCTGAAAAGTAAAACAGTAAATGTAGGGGCAGGTGTCTAAACATCAGCCTGTGGTGCCACCATGAGCAAAATTCATGACTCCACCCCCCTGCACAATCCACATCCTCACATTACAGGGACCAATGCTTTGCTCAGCTCTCATGTGGAAGGGCAGGCTGGGAACAACCTCCATGAACTATTTTCATGCATCTGAACATCACAGCCATACATTCTGACCACCATCTTAAAAGAGAGAAAGCACGGTTAAAAAAATCAATTTCACATTGATTTTTACTGTGGACTTGTTTTGTTTGGGGTTTTTATGTGCCATTAAGATGGCAGTTCAGCACATTGTGTGCACTATACGATGAGCAGCAGCTGCTGATTATTGTAAAGAGGCACAATAAGTTTTCTTCTTCCAAAGGAAACCCATCCTGTACACATTGCCTTGAACTTTGGCTGCCTCTGCTGTAAAGGGAGTACAAATATAATTGCTCAAAATTCTCACATTTAAAGCATCATTTTGAATTATTGTCCTCTGCCACGTCAACATCTGGAATGGGTCCCTTATGCTCTCCCTCTCCCTTGCATCAGCTTTCTGTCTCCGCCTTTAATGTCATTTGAAAGCATCTCTTTTTCCTCCGTTGCTCATGTCTCTTAAATAATAAATAAAAGAGAGGATAGAAATAAACTCTGAAAAACAGGCTGGTTGAAGTTGAGAAGGAAAGCACTTAAAAAGTGAAGTATGGGAAGTCTGTCGTTGCCAATTATTGACTTTTGTGATCTCTTTATTACTGGTCTGCAAAATGTTCTCTTACTATAGCAATAAATAGCACAGATTTTAAGGACTCTGGAGTAAGTGGGTTGCCCAGCAATACACCATGGGCACTTCCTGCCTGTTGCTATTTTGCGAATGAGATTCAGTTGCAGATTCAGATTGTGCAACTGAAGTGGGTTTGGTGGTCTCATGCAACGATGCTGGTTCCCACCTCTCCCCCTTAAAAAAAAATTAGGCTTTTTGTGGTAAGGAAAGTGATGGGGAAATGTGTGGCCTAACAATTGCTTGTTGTGAAGTCATATAACCTGCTTGAAAACACATCAGAATGAATGCTGAAAAAATAGCTCTCATTGTATTACCTCCCTGCAAAATGTGCAAACAGTTGAATGCTCAAGAAGCAGGCTAAGACTATTGTGTCATCCTCATAACACTCAAGTCCACAACATGTGGAATTGGGGAGGGGTCACCTAGTTAAAGAAATACATTTTTTTCTATTGGAAGGTTTTAGGTAGGCAGCTGACTGAGAGCAGGTTGAGCATGGTAGGGCAGTGCCTCCCTTGCCCTTATGGTCCAAACACCGCTGATGACGACTAAGCTCATTCTGAAACAAGTGAAAGGGGATTCATTACTTCTCTCAATACAGGCTCACTGGCAATCTGTATGCATGGTCAATCTGACATTCAGTGCTGAAGATTTTCAAAAGCAACCACAGCACAGTAACATCTATCCTGCCATACTAGCATAGATGGTATAATTCACACCATGTTATCTCTAGCAAAGTATATATATGTGTAGATAGCCAACATGATGCCCTGCAGATGTTATTGACTCAAACTCTCATCAGCCCCAGGCAGCATGGTCTGTGCTTAGGGATGAAGGGTGCAGTTCAACACATCTGGCCTCCAGCTCCCATCAGCCCCAGTCAGCAATGCCAATGTTTAGGGATAAGGCTTATAGTCCAAAACATCTGGACAAAGGACTATGTTGGCTATCCCTATGCAATTAAAACAACATAAAATCAAGGCATTTGCAACTAAGACTTCATACATCAACTGTATCAGCACAGCTTCTGCTGTGTTGAAGAGATCTTTGCAGATATCTTTGCATGTGCACCATGGGCAAAATGCGGTCCCTTTAGGGAAGAGAAACCTAATCAAGGATAGATCAGGAGAGCTTTTCTTCTTAGCAAAACTGCAAGCAATGCACAGAGTCTGCAGCAATTATCCAGTTTTTCTGCTGAAAAGAAAGCAGTCTATCCTGGATACATTATGCTGGGACTTCTGGCACATGTTCGCACCTGTTGTAAACCATTATTTGCAATTAAATTGTCAGTCATTCACAGAGACCATGCTTATAGGTCTTTGCACACCAAACGCCATCTTCCAGGAGGTTTTATCATTCTGGTAATCTAGTAGCAATGGTTCCCCCTCCCCTTGCTCTCCTTTCAGAATAGGGCATATAAATATTATTGGTATCTTCAGCCAATTTAAGAAACGGCATTCAAGAGAAGTACAGTTTTGTCTGAATGTTATTACATTTCCGTGCTCTTTGAAGTTGATATCATTACCGTGAGTTCAGAATAATTATATAGCAGAGAATGAGAAGCTGGAACAAGAAGGAATCTAAATTCGACAGGGTGTTCTGTATCTTTTTACTGTATCATTAATTGTATGACAATGTAAGAATTGTACATCTCGTTTAAAGAATCTAACCTTTTACACATCATTGAGTACAAATGTGGTATAAGACAAAGCCATCTTATTTAGTTATTTCAGGCCTGTCAGGCAGAGCCTGCTCCAGAAGTTAAATAGGGAGCTGAGCAAAAAACAAGTAGAAATCAGCTGAAGAATAATTCCCATGCACACTGATTCAGTCATTACCAAAAGGCTATCTGAACACTTGCTTACAATCCTCAGTCAAATACAAAATTCTGCATGAAGTCCTGTGCTGTATAGTTCAGGTCACCTCCAGGCATTTAGCATTTTTCAGGAGGAATTCAGCTGCATAGCAGAAATTTAGGCTTTATGTAATTAAAGTGGATTAAAGTACTCTATAAGAAATCCACTAAAAAACAACAACCACCCCACAGAATTTTGTGGTTAGGGAAGTGTTGGGGAAATGCGCTAAAAAGTGTGCAATATAAGACTGATTAATTGGAAGACGTGTGACTACCATGTAAGGAAATCAGGATGAATGTTCATTGTCATATGAGCTGCCTGCACACAAATCAGAACAAATACTCAACAAATACTGTACAGCATCTAACTTCTGCACAAGCTTTACATGCAAGCAAAACAGGATGATTGCTCAACAAAAAGGTAATCAGGAAAAATATTCAGAATTAATTAAACAAAGCAAGATCTCAAAACTAAGAGCTAAGATGCTCTCCAGGAAGTGGCAACAGAAGAAATTCGGGCCAATTTCTGTACATAGAACAGGCACTCCTTGGGCTTCTGAAGCAACCTGGGGACTTGCCCTGTCCCCACAGAAAGCTACACACACAAAAATAGAAAAAGAGTGCGTGAAATCCAGACTGCCCAAAAGAAAAGTTACTAAGGTGGAGGTCAAATGAGGCTATTTAAGTCTATTTGGGAGGCATCTGGGTTGCATATGAGGAGTTGAGATGGGGTTAAGGATGAGTAATCACCCTTAATCAACAATAACACAACCATCAACAATGAATTGGAGTCCTCAGATCAGAAGCAACATTTACATCCTCCAATACTGGGCTGGAACTGGGCAGACTTCTCCATATAACATTACTATATTTTTAATGTTATTGTAGAATGAAATCATGCAGGGCTTTTTTTCAGCCGGAACTCACCGGAACACAGTTCTGGCACCTCTCAATTGCACGCCATTGCCATTTATAAAAGAGCAAGGGAGGTGTTCATGTTGTGCTCTGGAACCTCTTTTTCTAAAAAAAGGACACTGAAATCAAGGGACTTTTTTTTTAAGATCAGGAAGTGTGTAGAGCCAAGGAGGCTGCATAGTGATGGAAGAACATTTATTGGAAAGAAACACACACATAATACCCTTAGTCATCTTGCAATGACTAAAAAAAAATAAAATGGAAGACCAATTTTGATAAAGAACAAGTTTCTTTCCATTAAGCATTTCTCTGCAGCCCCCTTGTGCAAAATAAAAATTCACTCTGTAAAATTGGCTATTTTGTCATTGTATTTTGTCATATGATGTTTTCCTGCTAAGCTCTCCTGCACCTTACTCGCAACAGATACACGTTACTTCTCAAAATGAGCAGCAGCCTTCCCAACAACATTTGGAGGGCTCCCAGTTGGGGAATACTGAAGTACAGTAATATATTTGAACATGGCAGATAATGTTCAAATAGATTTCAGTCTAAGCAGAATATTTGTATAACATATGGAGCTTATAAACATGAGTAATATATACTGTATTCTTAATATACATTTAAGTTAACGTTTATGAATATATATATATATATATTCAACTGATTACGGAAATATTACTGTAACCTGGGAGTTTGAAGAAGACTAGATTCAGATGCTTGGGTAGGCAATCATCTTTCAGATGCATCACTTAAAGTAATATTTCCATCTATTAGCTGACTGCATATATTTTTTCTCTAGGAATACTTCCATATACTGGAATGCCCCCTGGCTGGAGAAAATAAATCTGTACAATGCCTTTAGCAGTCATCATGTTCATATTTTAGCTGCTATCTATATTTCTACCAGAGCTATTAACACTTTACTAACAGTTTCATTTGCTGTGATTCTTTAAATGATCTGGAAAACAAAAGATAAAACACTTCCAAAGTGCTTTTGGGTGGAAACAGATGCTTGGGAGCCACAGTAGCTGGTTAAATCTTGCCATGGGGTGTCTGTTAACAGCTTACGGAGCTGATTGTTTGTACTTCCAGCCACAGGGTAAATCCATTATGGTGTCCTCTGTATTGCGAGTACCATATTTTTTGCTCTATAAGACTCACTTTTCCCCTCCTAAAAAGTAAGGGGAAATGTGTGTGCGTCTTATGGAGCAAATGCAGGCTGTGCAGCTATCCCAGCAAGAGGGATCGCTGATTTCACTGCGCAGCGATTCCTCTTGTTGTTCTGGCTTCTGAGATTCAGAATATTTTTTTCTTGTTGTCCTCCTCCAAAAACTAGGTGCATCTTATGGTCTGGTGCGTCTTATAGAGCGAAAAATACGGTACATTTAGAAGGAGGTTGTAGTTACAATAGTTCTAGAGTCCACAAACAACCATTTCCTGACACAGATATAAATACCAGTAATCCTTGTGGTTTTGAATGAAGCCTGATCTTCTTCATTGCTGATTCCCAGAAGCGAGAAGGTGATTACTGTTGGTATCCTCATTCCTGAGCAACAGGAATGGTTCTTCTTTCCACATTTCCTCCCAAGAAGAAAGGAGCCATTTTCAGCACCAGTAGGAATTAGGGGCATATTTTATTTTATTTTACTTATTGTATTTGTATCTCACCCTTTTTCTAAAGAGCTTGAGGTGACACACATGGTTCTCCCCCTCCACATTTAATCCCTCCACAATAACCCTGTGAGAGAGGTTAGACTGAGAGGCAGTGACTGGCCCAAGGTCACCCAGTGAGATTCATAGCACAGTGGACATTTGAACCCTGGTCTCTCAGGTTCTGGTCTGGCACTCTAACCACTACACAACACTGTTTTTGTTCTGGGGATGTTTCTGGATTAGGATCCTGGAACTGCTTTTTCTCCATGTTCATGTAAACATGTGACTAAAATAATTTGTTGTCTTGTACACCCCAGGTAGTGTGGTTGCTGACCTTGAGCCAGACATCCTGGAGAGTGAAGTCAAATGGGCCTTAGAAAGCATTGCAAATAACAAGGCCAGTGGAAGTGATGGTATTCCAGCTGAACTATTTAAAATTTTAAAAGATGATGCTGTTAAGGTGCTACACTCAATATGCCAGCAAGTTTGGAAAACTCAGCAGTGGCCAGAAGATTGGAGAAGGTCAGTCTACATCCCAATCCCAAAGAAGGGCAGTGCTAAAGAATGCTCCAACTACCGCACAATTGCACTCATTTCACACGCTAGCAAGGTTATGCTTAAAATTCTTCAAGGAAGGCTCAAGCAGTATGTGGACCGAGAACTCCCAGAAGTGCAAGCTGGATTTAGAAGAGGCAGGGGAACCAGAGACCAAATTGCAAACATGCGCTGGATTATGGAGAAAGCTAGAGAGTTCCAGAAAGACATCTACTTCTGCTTCATTGACTATGCAAAAGCCTTTGACTGTGTCGATCACAGCAAACTATGGCAAGTTCTTAAAGAAATGGGAGTGCCTGATCACCTCATCTGTCTCCTGAGAAATCTCTATGTGGGACAAGAAGCTACAGTTAGAACTGGATATGAAACAACTGATTGGTTCAAAATTGGGAAAGGAGTACGACAAGGCTGTATTTTGTCTCCCTGCTTATTTAACTTATATGCAGAATTCATCATGCGAAAGGCTGGGCTGGATGAATCCCTAGCCGGAATTAAGATTGCTGGAAGAAATATCAACAACCTCAGATATGCAGATGACACAACCTTGATGGCAGAAAGTGAGGAGGAATTAAAAAACCTTTTATTGAGGGTGAAAGAGGAGAGCGCAAAATATGGTCTGAAGCTCAACATCAAAAAAACGAGGATCATGGCCACTGGTCCCATCACCTCCTGGCAAATAGAAGGGGAGGAAATGGAGGCAGTGAGAGATTTTACTTTCTTGGGCTCCATGATCACTGCAGATGGTGACAGCAGCCACGAAATTAAGAGACGCCTGCTTCTTGGGAGGAAAGCAATGGCAAACCTAGATAGCACTTTAAAAAGTAGAGACATCACCTTGCCAACAAAGGTCCGTATAGTAAAAGCTATGGTTTTCCCAGTAGTGATGTATGGAAGTGAGAGCTGGACCATAAAGAAGGCTGATCGCCGAAGAATTGACGCTTTTGAATTATGGTGCTGGAGGAGACTCTTGAGAGTCCCATGGACTGCAAGAAGATCAAACGCATCCATTCTTAAGGAAATCAGCCCTGAGTGCTCACTGGAAGGACAGATCGTGAAGCTGAGGCTCCAATACTTTGGCCACCTCATGAGAAGAGAAGACTCACTGGAAAAGACCCTGATGTTGGGAAAGATGGAGGGCACAAGGAGAAGAGGACGACAGAGGACGAGATGGTTAGACAGTGTTCTCGAAGCTACAAACATGAATCTGACCAAACTGCGGGTGGCAGTGGAAGACAGAAGTGTCTGGCGTTCTCTGGTCCATGGGGTCACGAAGAGTCGGACACGACTGAACGACTAAACAACAACAACAAAATAATTTGTGGTTTGGTCCTAACCCAGGTTTGAAGTAACAGCAATAACCATAATAGGGTCAATTTCTTTGGGAGCGGTTAGGATTCAGAGAGGAAGAGAAACTTGTTTTATGACATCTGCAGCAAGCAACCCATGTCCCATCTGTCAACTTCATAAGAAGAGTCCTTCTAGATCAGGCCACTGATCCATCTAGTCCAGCATGCTTTTTCTCACAGTGGCCAATTAGATGTCAATGGGAAGTCCAAAAGAATGACCTGAGCATAACAGCACTCTCCCCACTTGTGATTCCCAACAACTGGTAAAACAAATGTTTTAGACACCAGTGGGCACTCAGTGCCTTGATTCTTGAATAATAATAATAATAATAATAATAATAATAATAATAATAATAATAATTTATTTATACCCCGCCCATCTGGCTGGGTTTCCCCAGACACTCTGGAAGGCTCACAACAGAATATTAAAAATACAATAAAACATCAAACAGGGCTGCCTTCAGATGTCTTCTAAAAGTCAGGTAGTTGTTTATTTTCTTGACATCTGATGGGAGGGCGTTCCACAGGGCGGGCGCCGCTACTAAGAAGGCCCTCTGCCTGGTTCCCTGTAACCTCACCTCTTGCAGTGAGGGAACCACCAGAAGGCCCTCTGAGCTGGACCTCAGTGTCTAGGCTGAATGAAGGGGGTGGAGATGTTCCTTGAGGCTGAGGCTGTTTAGGGCTTTAAAGGTCAGCACCAACACTTTGAATAGTGCTCAGAAACATACTGGGAGCCAATGTAGGTCTTTCAATGTAGGTCTGGTGTTATATGGTCTCAGTGGCCACTCCCAGTCACCAGTCTAGCTGCTGCATTCTGGATTAGCCCCTCGTAGAGCACATTGCAGTACTCCAAGTAGGAGATAACCAGAGCATGCACCACTCTGGTGAGACAGTCTGCAGGCAGGTAGGGTCTCAGCCTGCGTACCAGATGGAGCTGGTAGACAGCTACCCTGGACACGGAATTGACCTGCACTTCCATGGACAGCTGCGAGTCCAAAATGACTCCTAAACTGCACACCTGGTCCTTCAGAGTCACAGAATTGGCAACACTACCAATAGAAATAACAATATGAATGTGCAAATGAGAATTATCTGTGTCTCACACTTCTCTAACGGCCTGCAAATGTCCACATGGCAAGCATGGCACACTATGCTGGCTAACCTGCAGACAGAAGCATCCATGTACATTTCCCCAGTTGGACAGGTAATTGCTTTTAAAGGCTCTGTCTGACCTGCATTGTGTATAGGGTCTGCTCAAGGTAGCTCATAATTGCCTTTGGCTGACATATGGCATTTGCCAGGTCAGAATAGAGGCAGAAATGTATTAGAAAGAGTGACAACCATTACAGACCTCTAAGCACCTAACACCAAAGGTATGTGAACAGGTTATATATAGATTGGGGGGGAAACCACTAAAAGCATATATCCTTTAAAAATGGGTATGAAATGGCTTTGTAACTCATGTTTTCAGGTTGACTTGTTTCAGATAAAACCACAGCTAAGATTTACCACAGTAGGTCAGGTTCAGACAAAACACAAAAAGTATGTTGAATTGAAATTGGAAGCGAAAGCTTCCAAATGCCTCCTCGTGGTTGTGATGAAGAAGGAGCGGTGAGTGCCTGAGACTTAGAATAGGCTCATTCCCATCATCCTAAACCAGTGCTGGATTTAGGGCAGTGCATGCGGTCCCTCGCCCAGGGTGCAGAGTTGAGGGGTGCTAAACTGATAAGATCCATAATTGAGAAGCTCAATTTGGGGGTACCAAATTTTGGGGTTGCTCAGGGTGCCATACTACCAAGATTATCTAAATCCACCCTGTGCTAAATGCCATCTAGATGCAGCCATTGACTTTGCAGAGGTAAATACAACACGCTCAGGTCTGCCATAGGGCTTATTTCAAGTCACAAACCCAAGGTGAACTGCTCCACCCATTTCACAAATACTTCTCAAATTTTCTTTCAAATGTTGTTCAGATACAAGCCCTAAGGAACACAGGCTCTAATGTTTGTTAATTTGCTAATTTTAAAAAAGTCCTTTTGCACCTTCAGTGCAATTGGAAGTGTACCTATTGGCCCCTTGGTCCCTCTGTCCATCAATCTGGAGCTCTGAACAGGACCTATGTGTGTGCAACTATTCACATGAACACTCTGTATATGCTGGGAAGCTTTAGAGGTTCCAGTCATATGGTAGAGGTTCCAGTCATACTGAGCATCTCTAACTATATATGTGCTATTAAGACTCTCGAATGAAAGTATGGAGTCAGGGCAACAAGTGTGGTCCTAATTCTCCTTCCCTCCACGCATTCAATGAGGAGTGAAAAACAACCGTGATTGTGAGCAAATATGAAAAATAGTGGTTGGATTGCTCCTTTCTGCTCACACTAGTGTAGTTGTTGGCAGGAAGTAAGGCCTGGTCTTTGAGCTACTGCCACAGCTATAAAATAGTTTCATTCACTATATGAATTGAGCACAGGGTTATCCGTGATTAAGTTCCATTTCTTTTCAATTAGACTTAAGTGGGCTCCACTGTGCTTGACGGTGACCATTGAATGTGATCCATTTCCCATGCAGGTTAACGGCATAACTTGCATTGATCCTCTGTTCAGCTGGATTGATGCCATTGTTTCTAATTAGTATAAACTATTCAAGTTATTATTTATTTCCATTAAACAATGGTTCTAAATCCATGGAACAGTAGTCCCAGCAGCATGGTAATTATCTACCCCAGCCATCTACACCAATATATTTATTCACTTAGCTATTGGATAGCTGGGGGACCTGTTGAACTCCAACTCCCATTATCCCTGACCATTCACACTACTGGAAGGAATTGGAGGGAACTAGTGGGAAGGGTGCAGTTTCCCTGGCCCTGTTCCATTTGAAGGGTTGAAGTCACTTCCTTTTTTGTTATGGTGCAAGGGATAACCCAGTTAACACAGATTTTTTTCTAAGGGTGGGAGCAACAAGATATATATTCTATTGCTTGGCCAAATGTTATTTACGTGAGTGATCCACCAACTGGAGCACTACCTGGGAAGATTTATGTACAGGAAATTCAATAACCATTTAAGGTCAATTTTTCCCATGTGTTATAGTGATAGAAATCTAGAGTAACTCCACAGCATCAATCATGTCTCACCAGATTTATTAAACCCATGTAACTCAGCAGAAAAAAAGATGGGTCTTCCAAATCAAGAAATATAAACCCTATTACATTCTATAGCGCTGCCATCTGAGAAAATGCAGACTGCAACACTGAAAATCTAGGGTGTCCGAACCACTTTGGGCGTGCTGTTTTTCTTTAAGAATTGCAGAGAACCTTGAAAAAAGATAGACATGTTTCACTGTTTATATTGTTTTCTCAATTATACAGAATTACTCAGTCTCCTGTATCATCTTTATTCTCAATGAAGTCCAAAGACAATCAAGATGTCACAAAACAGGAAAGCAGTGATGGTTTATCCCATACTCGATTCTTTTGCTCTGTCCTTTTTTGTAGCAGCATAATCATGCGCTTCTGTCTAACTTCTTACAATATTCCCTCACCAATCTGCAAAGATTTGATCCACTCCCAGACTGAGACTGAACATTCCTTCAGAATTCTAAGTTAAAATATCACATTTAAAAACTAAAACACCAAACTTAAAAAATCAAAAATTGCAGTTCAGGTTTCCACAGAAAAGTTTCAAGCCATGTCACACTGATTTTGAGCCACCATAAGGATGCTGTTTTCTTTTGGCCTCAGATCCCTATTTGTAGAGTGGCAAAGGAGGTAATGTGGTTTTGTGAGCATAGCATCTGGATTCTGGATACAGTAGACCTGCAACTTATATGAGGGTTACGTTCTGGGGATAGTGCACCAAGCCAAAATCTTGTATAGTTAAACACACTGGGTGCGATGACAGGTGGGATTGCCCAAGTTTTTTCACCAGATGCCAACCCCCTTTGCACTCCCTTTTTCATATATATATATATATATAGAGAGAGAGAGAGAGAGAGAGAGAGAGCCAGGTGCATAAAGCTAAATATGCAGAAGTTAAATGAACATAAGTTGTGGGTCAACTATGTAGTTTGTACAGGAAGAAATATCTGGTCCACAGGACTAATTCATCCTGTCAGTAGTCCCAGTTTGACCCATGAGGCCATTTACCCAAGCCCCATGCCGCAGTAACTAAAGATATTTGCAGATTATTGCCACTGGCAGAAAAGTGGCACTGCCATCAGTGCCAATTTCGGGGGAGATCTTGCCTGAAATTGGTACCGGCATCTCTGCTGCTGGTGGAAGCAGCAGGGCCAGCAGGGTTCCTCTGAGACTTATGCCTCAGGGCCTCCTGAGACAGTGCCCTCCCCCTGCCTGGGCTGGGCCTGTCCTGCCCTTCTGTGATGTAAAGAAAGAGAAGCAACACAACCCTATGCATCTCTACTCAGAAGGAAGTCCCACTGAGTGTGTAGGATTGCAGCCTCAAGATCTCAGCCCACAGGAAATTCAGTATATCTGGATGGCCCCATTACTGAGCCCAAGCAATTATGAATAGAGTTCCAGGTGAGCAGCAGGGTGACTTAGGAGGGATGGTGTATTTTGTTTTTGTCTGTTTATGTCTGTATTTCCCCCCAGTCTTGGTGAGAATTAAAATATGGACTAATATAAAAACAAATATTCTCCAAAATAAGAGTCACAAGTAATGGTTCTGGGAAACCTATGAATATTGATGAGCCACCAGACTGAAAACAACTTCAGTTCTAAAAGAAGCAGGAGCTCTGGTCCATAAATCATTTTTCTACTTTTCTTCTATTTTATGCCTGTGAGGGAAAAGCAACTTGAGATTGTCCCCAGCAGAAATCTTCAGTGAAGTGAACACAATAGGAAGCAAGTGCTGGCTATTCAGGAGAGAATGGAGACATGCCAGATCATTTCATAAGTTCTGAATCAGTACGCATCTGTAAAAAAAAGGGGGGGGGATACAGATTTTTACTGGCTAAAAGCAGTGGCTAAAACGAGTGAGTGTTCCACAGGGATTCCTGTGCATTTAAGACCATTTACCAGAGGTGGGGAAAACAGCTCCAGGAGCCAAATGCAACCCCATCTCTTTTTATGTCCCCCAGAACACACCCCTCAGCAGCACTGCTCCATTCTGCTCTCTCCTTCTTGCCTGTCTTCATTGTATTGTTGTAGGTTGGGGGAGGGGCTCCTGAACCCTAGAGGAGTTTGATTATTTGGGATATGAAGGGAGAAATACCTAGTGTATGCAAAACAGCTGGGCTTGCTAGGCTATTAAGAAACAATACAGGGCCATTGAAGGCCATTGGCAATGCAAAAGAACTGTCCTTCCCTCCCCAGCCTGATGGGTAAACAGAATCAGGAGATTTTGAAGGTTACTCCAGGGTAACAGGAGTTCGGGGCATGAGACTTGGAATAGCTAGTTAAAGACAGAGATCTAACTTGGGCAGGCTATCTGCCAGCTGGCTGGGAGAGATGCCTTGGACACAGCTGCACTGCTGTCCCTCTTGAGATGACCATGCTGTAAGATCTGGACTCCCTCCATCTAACAGTCTCTGCTGCATCTTGATTCTCTCAGAAACAGAGACCCTGGAAGAACCCCACCGGAATCTTGTTACTGCTTGACAGAGAGTGAGGTTGATGCCCAACCTTTGTAACAGTATCCTTGAACTGTGACAATGTGTCTTCCCTGGTTTGGGCATGGAGAGATATGTGTGGGCCCATGTGTAGAAGACACTGAATTTTGTATGGTTGGAATGGTTGTATACCACAGTAAGAGTTACATCAATTTCTCTGCCCACCTTTGCCTCTGGTCCTGTTCACTGCTGCCATGCAGGACTCAAAAGGTTACCCATGTGCAGACGTGACCCTCAGGCTGATACACGTTCCTCACCTCTGCTCTACATTGGCATTGGTCTTAAATGCCTGCTCATGACTCATGATTCCTAACCTAGCACTAACATGGGATGTCAGTCATTATATCTAACCAGCTTAATGGTCAAACTACATGTTACTGGAGAAATATGGGAGAGGTTTGCGCATATCACTGGCTATCTGCTTGACTCAAGACTTTATTATGGTTCATATATATTCCTCATTGTGGATTTGTCTGAATTTTTGTAAGACCACCTAAGTGTCTAGTGCTTTGGTATTTCTTTAAGGGTTCTGATAACTCAGCACAGGCTATGGCGATTATATCCAAGAGCAAAATCCAAATGTCACTGTCTACCCATCAAAACAAATGGGAATAAAGCCCTATAACTAGATAAGAATTCCCAGGACAGCCAGAAAAGGTTAAATCACTCACTCTGTTGAACACATTGAGCCTCTGCACCTTATTTTCAACTCTTAATCTGGGATGTTGAGTTTTAGTCTTTCCAATCCTCCAACACCCTTTTGAATGCCTTGCCTTCACAGGTTTATGCATAAGATATTCCAAACAGAAAAAGTCTCTTTTTGGAATATCTTATCTTAATTTTAGTTTGTAATATGAGCTGTGCTTCAATTGCAAAGCAATTTCATCATTAAGTTATCCAAATGCTGCCAGAACAGCAGTAAGCAATACAATTTTTCTAGAAAAAGAGCTGCCGGAAGTCATAATGGACACCTTCCTTGCTGTTTTATAATAGCAATGGTGCCTACCTGAGAGGTGCCAGAATTGAGTTCCTGTGAATTCCAGCTAAAAAAAAAAAAAAAAAAGCCCTGGCAACAAGCTAATTCAGATGGATTTCTACCGCCTACCCCTTCACACCCAGATTCTGTCTTTGCAAAAACAAAACAAAGCAAAACAAAAAAAATTCATATTCATAGATTAGATTTAAAATTTGTGGCCATGTGGCTTTTCAGGTAAGAAACCACACATGATCAATACAATAGTTCAGTTGATTGTTTAATCAAATGCTTATTCTAAAAGGATAACTAGCAGGATGCTAACAGTATAGCAGTGGTGGACAAAAAGAAATAAGGACAGAAAGCTTTTTAAAAAATAAAATAAAATAGTAAGTTAAAGGAAGGATTTTCCCTTAAAAACATTATCCTAACACTGATTTCAGGTCCTCCAATTTTCCACATGCCATGTCACAGGCAGCTGCAGAATGCTGGAGACATTTTTAAGAGCAACAACACAAATTTAATATAAATTAAGTTCAATCCAACAAAAGTATAAAGACGTTGAACAGAAATGCTAAAGAGCCTCATGAAAGAGATGGGGAAAATGAAGGCCCCTAAACAAATGAAGAAAATATTTGGAAGACAAGTTTTGGCGCAGTACTAATTTAGATACAGGGACAAAGTAAAGTTGGCTCCATCCAGTCAGGATTGACCCACTTATTCCACTTGTTATGACCATCACACTTCAGAAGCTCAGGATATGCAAGACAATCATAAAGTATATTACAGTCGCTGGAAATGTTCCCAAATAGCAGCAGCTCCACAGTGAGAAGCACAAAATTTTCAAGCTGCTTACTCAATAGATTGACCATCCTGCGTGCTGCACTCTATTAAAACACACACACACACACACATGAGAAAATGTTAATTTGTGGTGGTTTTTTTTATTTAAGTAATTGCATTTTAATATGAAAAGTCACTTGTTTGCTGAAAGGAAACACAGTTCCAACATGAAAGTTATTGGGGTCAATAGTACTTCTGTATAAAGAGTAAAGACCCAGCAGCAATGCTATTGAAGTTGCATTAACCCGACCACCTCCTCATGAAGGCGACACAATGCTTGAGATTTACCAGTGTTAAATTTACAATTACTGAAAAGTATAATAATGACTTAAGAACATTTTAATTCAAGCAGCCTTATGACTGTCACCTACTGTACATGCAAACAATATGGCAGCTCATTTCTGAAATGTTCTCCCCCCCCCCCGGCCCAACAAACTTATTTGATTGGCTTTGAAACAAACCTTGGTTTAACAACAGCTAAGCACTTTCAGGATGACTGAAAGGTGACTGTAGGAAGCTGGCAAGCAGCAAAGAGACCACAGAAGCTGCAATTTAGCTTTGCATTAGCAGCACATTGATACAGTTTAGTGGTGTGTGTCACTGTGCGTTAACTTTCACAGTGACCCAAAGCTAATTCAGCTGAGCTTGTAGGTAGTTTTCAAGAGACCCTAGATCCAAACAAGTCAGCCTGTGGAAGCCAACTTTAACCCATGGCTTTATACATTTTCCCATTCATTTGAATGGGACTCTTGTTATATCCCAAAATTATTCTAGTACCCTCCTTGATTTAAAAAAAAAACAAGTGACTCTAACAATTTTGCTTTTAAAAAGCTCTATGGGGGTTTGGAGGCCATGGGTGCACAACTTCTGCATAATATTGCAAACCCATTGACTGGAGAATGTTCTGGAACATTCAGCGATATGGCTACAGACACAACATACCAACATTATCATAACTACAGTGATATTGACTGAGGTCATTCATCCGCATTCCAGCTGAAGGGTATGATAATTTTACTTATGAATCAATTAGATACCACTCAGAAAGTATATGCCACTATAACAATTGCATCTTTTGAGTCACTATGCAAAAAGCCCTAACTTCATTTTTGATTACTCCATTGCCATAAGAATTTTGTGTTAAATTGTCCAGTCCAAAGTAAGGCTTCAGTGCTGCAATACAATGTAATCTTGCTTGTCTATAAAAGCCGGTGAAAGTTAAAGAATGCTTGTGTACATTTCCCACAGCCTGAGTCGTGTCCACTTTGCTCTTAGGTCTTTCATTTTTGCACTGTCTACAAATCAGATTAATACAAACTTTGTGTGCAACTCCTTAAAAGGAGGAAAATATCAAGCTGTGCGTAAATCATGCATAAATGTCCTGCCAACTTAATTAAAGCAGTTAGATTCAAATGAAAGACTTTTGTCACAGCAATTAACAAAAATTAGCATGCTATTATGGAATGTGGACGAGGTTTTCCCAATTCTGTATTCAATACGAACCCTTGCAATGTATGAAATGAAATGTGCTGAATATAATGAGACCATAATTTTAGAGACAGTATTATGAAGATACTGCAAAGTCTAAAGATAGGAGAAAAGATTATATTGTCAGCATTTTGCAGCATATATATATATATATATATATATATATATATATATATATATATTCTGTGGATGTGATGAGCGTGGAGGAAACTTCAGGATTTCAAATCCAAGCTTTCTTTATAATGTTGGGACTTGTGGAAATTGTGGCAAGATGTTTTCCCCTACTTTCACTGTACCATTCACATTCAGAAAACTGTGTTACAGTGGAGGGGGAACACAGAAGAACATAGTTCTAGGATGTTTTTCAGAGCAGGACTGACAATGTTATCTGACCAAGCACCAGAGTAATTTATACATTCTCATTCTTCTGGCAAGTCAGTGAAGTGGTCATGTGGATTTCAAGTTTGTTTAGGACAGATTAGCATCAAGGAAACCAATGACGAAAATTATCAACTAGAGTCTAGACACACCCCCCCTTTTTCCCCCTTGGTTGGGTTCCTGCTTCACATTAGTCATTTAAATGGTAACACTTTTCAAGGTTATTTGCAAAGGTGCCAACTCCCTGGGGCCCTGGGTGCCCAAGCACCCACAAAATTCCCCATGAAGGGGCCAGGCACTCACAAATTTCGCTGCCAGGGCCATGCACGCTGCATGGCACCAAAGATTGCAGGGCCAAGTTGGCACTCCTGGTTATTTGTATTTCTAATTAAAAGCTAACCATGCCTCTTTAAAGTGGTATGATCCTGCTTTAAATTTTTGTGCAGATTGTGCCATAGTTATGCTGTGGGGAGGAACCTGTGCAGTATGAAACCGTAATTGGATGAGGAACGTATGACATGAACGATGAATACAGTTGCTTGGAAATGTGAACAGTTCTTTTTTAGGGAACGTCATACAATTGTTGTGTAGGCCCTCCAACAACCCCATTACTATTATTTGCATGAAAAATAAAAATGTTTGTGTCAACTGAAGGAGGTAGCTAAAGTAAGGGTGTTCAGACTTCAGGTTTATACCAGCTGAAAATTGCAAAGGCTGTGTTGAACAAATGCAGATGGCCAAATACATCTCAAATCGATGGTCATACCATTGCAATTCAACTTATGCACCAGCCAGCATCGCTGACAGTTCTGTCATCTCCTAGGTCCTCTGGATACTTCAGTGACAGCATTCAAATAATGTCTTTCCTTGGCTTTAGAGGTTAAATTGCTGACAGCGGTGCAAAGCCATAATAAGGTCCCTGGGGAAGACCTTATCCATGGAGGTGTTTCAACTTAACCTTGACTTGAGGGCACATTTTCTCCTGTTTTTTCACCCTTTTTTCATTTTAAGATACAACAAAGTTGTATGGGAAGGCATTGAGAGAGCAAGAGCCAGAGAGACTGCTTTGGGAGAAGAAAAAGAAAGCAAGCATACAATTGATCATGCAGCTGAATAGCCAATTGAATAGCCAAAATTTGTTCTACATGCCCGTTATTGAATTGTCTGCTGAGAAGGAAGGCTTCTAGCAGAAGAAAAGGAATGTTTCATAAAAAATGATGTCCCATCATTAGGGCTGCCTGAATAGTGATACCTTTTTCCTAAGCACATAAATGTATGTTAACATTATAGGTTTTCGGGTACCAGAGTCTGAGGGTGCTTGGATTTAGTAAGTGCTAGAATTTAACCAAACCTTGACTGAACTTAGCAGTGTCAAAATAACCAGGACAATGTGAAAGGCTGCGTCATTAAGCATACAAAGACAGGGTGATGGCCCATCAAGGAAGCCATCAACAAGGCAAAGATGGATGCAGTGGGGAGAGACTCTTTGAAGACAGTGGCAGAGTTGGGAGGGGAAAGTTTCAGAATTGCAGTGGGCAGTAATGTAAGCTGAAGGAAAAACAGTTGCCTTTTGCAAGCGGTTTGCCAGCTGGAGAGCATGATGAGGGCTGGCGCTTTGGATCCAACATGGCAGCTATCAGAGAAAGAGGAGCCACCTGAAGCATAATTCTTTGAACCCATCCACCATAGGCTGAAGTTGTATATATGTGAAAATAAACCTTATATCATAAAGACACCACAGCCAGACTTCTGAGGGAGGAATCATGGACTGAAGGTCTCTCATCAGTTCCTTACAGCATGGCATTTGATGATAGGCTGCCAATGTTCACTTTTTTGGGGGGGGGGGAGTTGAAATGAAGGGATTACTCTCTTGTTGCTTTGAAAAGTTGCTCTTTGCAGGTCTTGTAGGTACTCTCCTCTTATCCTTGCTCCTACTCTCACTATATCACTGCTACAAAGGTCTTCCTCTTTCCTGGCAAATTTACTTTGATTCTTTCCCACACACACTGCAAAAATGATGCAAAGCATTAAACATAAGTTAACTTTTGCATTTAGAGTCATAATTAATATTATTAGCGCTAGCAAATAAACTATTACAATCTGTGGAATTGTTGCAACATTTGGGAATGAATGTATTAGAAATATATTTCCTAGTCAAGGGCATATAGTGCAGTAAAAACAGTTATGGCAACAGCTTCCTATTTATCTTATTGCAGCTATAAACTTATTAGAGGAAATTAATCATTATATGTGAGGAACGTGGTGCCTACTTTTCTCCTGATACCTTCACGAATGACAGAAATAAATACAAGGACAGATGGTAAAATAATTGCACTCTGAAGATATTAGGGCTGTTGAGAGAGCTACCTCATCAACAGTTGTGAAAGCGGCTGTCATACCCAACCATACCTTTGTTGCAACTCCCACACAATGTTTAGTAAGTACCACTGGATGCCTATCATTTCCTTAAACGGCAAACATGAGCAGAATCTTTATAATATGGCCTATAAAAATAATTTTAATTAACAGACAAGTAAGTCAATATGGTGCTTATTAACATAATTAGTTGTCAACATTGCAAGCTTAATCCTGCTCTAATTAGTGCTGTGAAACCTAACTATTTCCTTCAAACTCAAAAAACTTTGGATTCCAAACAGATTGAAACACGGCTCTGAAATATGATTTGAACCAGCTTGTATTGCAGAGTCTTGCATACTAAGAGAGAACACCGGCCAGTACTGGTAAGTTTTGTTGCCTGAAATGAAACCCAAATTCCCTCCCCACTGGGCTCAACCCCTGATCTGCAACTTATGTAGCCCTTCTTCGCTCTTCGTGGTACTGTCTGAAGCCTTGCAGTTCTGTAGAGTCCCAGTCAGAGTTCATTCTCAGCTTTGCTATGATCCTTTAAGTGGCTGTGCTAGGGCATAAGCCTGGTATGACAGACACACTAAGCTTTGCTCTAGCTTCAAGCTGTGGACTTCTCATTAGGCAAGTGATAGGAAACTCCCTCTAAATCATGTTAGGCAAAATGCTTTGATTTGAACAACTTTACACTTTGGCCACAGTCACTTTTCTTTGTGCTGTTGAGGTTTAAGCTTGGTTGTGAGGAAGAGGCGACATTGCCTCACAACTGTCTTGTCTGGAAGAAGCATTGGGACATGTTATGGCATCTGGCCATCTGATCCATTCTAGGCTCCCCCGTGGTTGCCTAAAAAGAAATAATAAAGAGTTCTGTTTTGACTTTAATCTCTTTTTCAGATTTTTTAAATTAAATGTTGCTGCTTCACTTTCATGACACCCTGCCTTATGATAGGGCCGGCCATGTTTGTGTCACCTGATCCCTGGAAACAATAATCTCCTTCTGTAGTCCAGGCGTGGGGAACCTTTTTCAGCTCAAGGGTTGCCACCTTCTAAGGGTCGCATGCCAGAGGTGGGTGGGATCAGAGGGGAAATTGTGTGGAGCAACCAACATAAATTTCGCCTTTGAGCAGCAGGCTAGTTTCTACATGTACTAGCACATCCTTCTTTATCCTGGTCCAGACCAGCAGGGCTGCATTTGAAGCCTGGGCCTAAGGTTCCTTTGCCCTGCTCTAGTCACCTGCAGCAGTGGTGTTAAAAGACCAAGCCAGCAGTTTCTGCTTCGTTCAAACTGCCACAGTAGTGGAGGAAGGAAGGGGCTTGGTCCTTGATACAACTGCTACACGCCCTCCTCTGGTGCCTTCCAGTCATCTCCTTTGGCATCTTTGCCAACAAAAGTTCCACTACAAAGCAAATCTCTTCTGTTTGCATAAGAAGACTTTTGAGTTCTTGCTGCAGCATGGTGCATAATACTGTCTTTGTAATTAAATGAAGGCAAAAGTGCTATTTAAGGTTCACAGAAGGTGGGAAGAAAGATACATGGCCGGCTTTGAATCTCTTCTCCTGCAATCAAACAGAGTGCCAACAAGGCACAGGTGTACACCACATAAACAACTAAAATTACAATTGTGATGGATGTGATTATTATTCATCTCAAACAGACCTTTTTTCCCTGACTATTCTAATTAGGTAGTTTCCAGCTGCTCAACATTTGCTGCTGAGATGCGCCATCGGAGAAACGTGTCTAAAACAATTCTGCTACCGAAAGCAACTCTTCCTCTCCGAATGTAATTTGAGGTGGCAAGGCAGGCAATTAAGTGGGGTCTGACATGGGAAGCAACCACTGAGAAATGTCAGGCAGAAATCCTGAAGTAAGTTGTGCCAAAGAAGAGAGGAGATCAGAACAGAAGCAAGTTAGCAGAAGAGCCACATCCCATGGACATCCTTCGCAAAAAAAAATAAAAATGTTTAATCTATATACAAAGTGCAATGAGCTGTCACAATTACATTTCACATGCTTTCTGTCCCTTTGTGACTGTGGGTGTACAGGGACATGAGTGACTGGATAAAGGGTTGGATGATTTGTTTGCCTCCAAGAGACTCCAGATATGGCCATGAGTTCCCCCAACGACCTGTTTATTGAGCAGTCATCCTGATATGAATTCACCAAGCTTACATAGAGGCTAGACTAGATCAATTCTTTATTAAGCATTCATTGTACAGTGGTACCTCGGTTTAAGAACAGCCCTGTTTACGAACTATTTGATACTACAAACTCCTCAAAACCGGAAGTAGTGTTCCTGTTAGCGAACTTTACCTCAGTCTACGAACGGAAGCCGAATGGTGGAAGGGCACCTGCGGCAGGAAGCCTCATTAGGGAAAATCCGCCTTGGTTTAAGAACAGCTTTGGTTTAAGAACGGACTTCCAGAACGGATTAAGTTCGTAAACCGAGGTACCACTGTAATGTTTGCAGGGCAATGAGTCTTCATCCTGATTTGCTTGCAGGGTTTTTATATGTCTTCCAGTAAATTGTTTGTTCATCTCCCATGTTTTAGTGTATGTTCCTGTCACTAACTGAAAGAATGTCATTTAAAAAAAAAGTGGCTTGGTTGCACAAAGGTGTTGTTGTTGTTGTTTAGTCGTTCAGTCGTGTCCGACTCTTCGTGACCCCATGGACCAGAGCACGCCAGGCACTCCTGTCTTCCACTGCCACCCTCAGTTTGGTCAGACTCATGTTTGTAGCTTCGAGAACACTGTCTAACCATCTCGTCCTCTGTCGTCCCCTTCTCCTTGTGCCCTCCATCTTTCCCAGCATCAGGGTCTTTTCCAGGGAGTCTTCTCTTCTCATGAGGTGGCCAAAGTATTGGAGTCTCAGCTTCACAATCTGTCCTTCCAGTGAGCACTCAGGGCTGATTTCCTGAAGAATGGATAGGTTTGATCTTCTTGCAGTCCATGGGACTCTCAAGAGTCTCCTCCAGCACCATAATTCAAAAGCGTCAATTCTTCGGCGATCAGCCTTCTTTATGGTCCAGCTCTCACTTCCATACATCACTACTGGGAAAACCATAGCTTTTACTATACGGACCTTTGTCGGCAAGGTGATGTCTCTACTTTTTAAAATGCTGTCTAGGTTTGTCATTGCTTTCCTCCCAAGAAGCAGGCGTCTCTTAATTTCGTGACTGCTGTCACCATCTGCAGTGATCATGGAGCCCAAGAAAGTAAAATCTCTCACTGCCTCCATTTCTTCCCCTTCTATTTGCCAGGAGGTGATGGGACCAGTGGCCATGATCTTCGTTTTTTTGGTGTTGAGCTTCAGACCATATTTTGCGCTCTCCTCTTTCACCCTCATTAAAAGGTTCTTTAATTCCTCCTCACTTTCTGCCATCAAGGTTGTGTCATCTGCATATCTGAGGTTGTTGATATTTCTTCCAGCAATCTTAATTCCGGCTAGGGATTCATCCAGCCCAGCCTTTCGCATGATGAATTCTGCATATAAGTTAAATAAGCAGGGAGACAATATACAGCCTTGTCGTACTCCTTTCCCAATTTTGAACCAATCAGTTGTTCCATATCCAGTTCTAACTGTAGCTTCTTGTCCCACATAGAGATTTCTCAGGAGACAGATGAGGTGATCAGGCACTCCCATTTCTTTAAGAACTTGCCATAGTTTGCTGTGGTCGACACAGTCAAAGGCTTTTGCATAGTCAATGAAGCAGAAGTAGATGTCTTTCTGGAACTCTCTAGCTTTCTCCATAATCCAGCGCATGTTTGCAATTTGGTCTCTGGTTCCTCTGCCTCTTCCAAATCCAGCTTGCACTTCTGGGAGTTCTCGGTCCACATACTGCTTGAGCCTTCCTTGAAGAATTTTAAGCATAGCCTTGCTAGCATGTGAAATGAATGCAATTGTGCGGTAGTTGGAGCATTCTTTAGCACTGCCCTTCTTTGGGATTGGGATGTAGACTGACCTTCTCCAATCCTCTGGCCACTGCTGAGTTTTCCAAACTTGCTGGCATATTGATTGTAGCACCTTAACAGCATCATCTTTTAAAATTTTAAATAGTTCAGCTGGAATACCATCACTTCCACTGGCCTTGTTATTTGCAATGCTTTCTAAGGCCCATTTGACTTCACTCTCCAGGATGTCTGGCTCAGGGTCAGCAACCACACTACCTGGGGAGTACGAGACATCCATATCTTTCTGGTATAATTCCTCTGTGTATTCTTGCCACCTCTTCTTGATGTCTTCTGCTTCTGTTAGGTCCTTACCACTTTTGTCCCTTATTATGGTAATCTTTGAACGAAATGTTCCTTTCATATCTCCAATTTTCTTGAGCAGATCTCTGGTTCTTCCCATTCTGTTGTTTTCCTCTATTTCTTTGCATTGCTCGTTTAAGAAGGCCTTCTTGTCTCTCCTTGCTACTCTTTGGAATTCTGCATACAAAGGTGGTAGGGCACTTTAATTGCACAGACCTAAATCTCTGTTATTGCACAGACCTAAATCCCTCCCACAAAATGACGGCAGTTTTTCTTCCAGTGATTACTCCCTCGGCCATTCTGAACAGGTCAAAATGCAGTCTCTTAACTTTCCAACTGGGTCTCTGTCACAATCACATAAAAGCCAGAACAGAACTGGCTTCATAATGGATCTCTTTCACACATTTGGGCCATATTTCAAGACATCTGGAAGGCCCATCTGCATGGGCTTTTATTTCCTTTGAAGGGAACGGGGTGGTTACCTCAGAAGCTAACCTAAATATCTCATTATATATATATATATATATACTGCAGCTTGCTGACAAAAGAAAAGGGGGAAAAACAGCTTGTCAAGAGGCAGAATTTGGAGACAGTCTATTTCAGCTTACAGATTCTTGGACAAAGCTAACAACCTAAATAATGAAGTATTTTTATTCAAAGCAAATCTTTTATATCATAACTAGAGCCAGTAAAATGTTAATTGGATCAGACATTTTATTTTAATGAAATTGTCTGAAATACAAAAGCATCTCTTGTCTGCCCCCCCCCCCATCTGTAAATGGAAGCCGAAGTTTAGGTATATTTGTATTTGGCACCAAGCTTTGGAAGAATAGTTCAATCCCACTGAAATCTTGTTCTTTCCACTCCTTGCTAACCTCACCATTCTTCATCCTGTGATTTGCCCTTTTCCTATCATACAGCATAAATCCGAGGAAGCTCTGGTTACAGATTTTTTTATATGCAGCTTCCAGAGGTTTTGTTAGATTTCCGTTGACTATAGCAGAATATAACAAAAGAAGCTATTTGTCTTCTCTCCTCTCACCAAGAATTAAGTCCAGACTCCGTGTTAACAGTCCAAACCTAATTATTTCTTTTCACAAGGCTCCCTGAAAATCATTGCTGAGTGCATTCAATTAATAGAAATTTAACAAATGATGAGAACCACAAAATAAATGTTTGTGGTGATGGGGTTTTCCCCCCAAACAACCTTAAATTGTAATATGTGCGCTCTTGAAAATGTTCTTGTTAAAAATGCAATGTTAAAAAGTTTTCATAGTTTGAAATTTAAAGATGCCAAAAGCATCTTTGTCAATCTCTTTCCTGCCCTCAATGGAAACCCCCATGCCCCAAACTCTGTAATGTCCTCAAATGTCTTCTACAAGGCAGCAAAGCAGCAAAGGTGGGGTGGAACATTTCTTAATAACATATAAAGTGCAACACCTCTGGATGCTGATTTTAAGATTGTGCTTGCCCAGATACATCATTTTTGCTTCAGTTTTCAGCACTGGAGATAGAAGCATGAAACACTGTTTGCTTGGAGTAGGGATGATGTACAGCACCAAACAAACAAAGAAGGCATAGCTCCTGCCCTTGTGTAGAGTGTGCACAATAGAACAGGACATGTGATCATTAATTATCACCCTTAGATAAGGATGTGGAGTGGGACATGCTAGGTTGAGAAAGCGTGTTCTCCTTCATGGAGAGCACGGTTGTGGTGGGGGCTAGCAAGACACCCTCTGTTGCTGGGCAGAAAAAGGGTTTGGCCACCATTATCATTGAGCTGCCTGTTGCTGGGGAGAGTTATATGTTGCCAATTTGTGAATGACAGCCATAGCCTTTAAATACCCTTCGCGCAGTGTTGAGCTTCCTCTTTTCGCTGCACGGATCAAATCACCCGCCCTCCCTCCCTATTTTCAGGTTGTTCGCTTGACCTTGCTATGCCTGTCATGGGGTCATCTGCTTTTCAGGCAGGGGCCTGGTAGGATTTTTGTCCATTTGGCTGATTGGCTGGTTCCATTTGGTTTTTGCCTCCTGCGTAGCAAATCATCACAACTTGTAAGGTTGCGGTTAGGCATTGGTTTAGGAATTGATTGGTGGAGGGGTATGGATTGGCTGTGCCTGCTCCTCCAAAATGCTGCTGCTGCAAAGGTTTTCTGTTAAAGGAACCCAGGGGCTCCCCATGCTTTTGTCTGAACCCCATCAAGGGGCTAGGGCCATGCCCCTGGGAGCATTTGGGAAGAGGTGAGGCATGGTACCCAGTCCCATCTCTCTCCCCAAAATGCCTTCCCTTTCTGACTTTTGAGAAATCACTTGCAGAAAAAAAGGGGGGAATATAGTGGCATATAGGGACGCGGGTGGCGCTGTGGGTAAAAGCCTCAGCGTCTAGGGCTTGCCGATCGAAAGGTCGGCGGTTCGAATCCCCGCGGCGGGGTGCGCTCCCGCTGCTCGGTCCCAGCGCCTGCCAACCTAGCAGTTCGAAAGCACCCCTGGGGCCAAGTAGATAAATAGGGACCGCTTACTAGCGGGAACGTAAACAGCGTTTCTGTGTGCGGCTCTGGCTCGCCAGAGCAGCGATGTCACACTGGCCACGTGACCCGGAAGTGTCTTCGGACAGCACTGGCCCCCGGCCTCTTGAGTGAGATGGGCGCACAACCCTAGAGTCTGTCAAGACTGGCCCGTACGGGCAGGGGTACCTTTACCTTTTTATAGTGGCATACATAAGACTGGTACCAAAAAATGCATCTGTCTCTGGAAATGAGATGTGCATGTGATTGCCCCCTTCATACAATTTATGTTGAATGAGTGCCATTTTTGGTCCATTATGATAGTCTTCTGTCTGAAGTTTCTTAGGGCCATTCTTACTTGACAAGCCATACTCAACTACACATATTGAAAAATACAAAATATAAGCCCATCTCATCGGAAAGGTACATGCTAGGCTCCTTACACAGAATGAGGCATAGATAAGGCTGGGCTGCAAATATCATGAGGAATAATTAAGCATATGACTGCAAGAAGAATAAAAGCAGCTGTGAGATAAAATTAGATTTTTATCTCATAGGAATTGTAATGATTGTTTTTTTTTTTTTGTATGCCCTTTGGCAAAAAGCCAGTCCCAAAAAGGTGATTGTGTTAGGAATACGTTTGCTGAATGTCTCCTTAAATAAACAACTCAAATATTTCCTTCTTGAAATATTTTGCAGCCTGTTATTTTGATGTGAGAAGTTAAACTGCAGTCTAACCTGTCAAAATGGAGTAAAGGTATATGCTGTTTTGATTTGCTTTTCAAACAAGCAAACAAAAAATCTTCAGAGGCTGCCGTTCTTTACTCTGTACAGTAAATAAATGGGTGTGAGATGATTTCTACATCTTTAAGGAAACTAAATAACAAGGGCAGAAGAGACAGTTCCATCAGATTTGCCCTTTAACAACTGGTATGAATGTGCAAAAATAGATAATATTCAGGACATTTCCAGACTGTCGGAATTTTGCGGGAGGAATTTGAGCACACACCGGAACTTCAGGTTTGCTTGGTTAAGTGGATTAAAGCCCATCTCATAGTGCAACAAATCCACTTAATTAAAAAAGAAACTGACTTTGTGGGGTTTAGAAAATAATGGGGAAATGCACTGAGAAATGTAGAATGCATGAATGATGAAGAGGAAGATGTATAAACACACTGGAAGCAAAGCAGGACGAATGCAGGATGCCCTGGAAACAAACCAGAATGAATGGTCAACAATAACTGGATTAAATCTAACCATAAACTTTGTGCAAGCAAATTAGAATGAACGCTCAATAAATATATCATCTGGAGGAGCCTCCAACTACATGAAACACATGTAGTTTCAAAATCCAGATGAAAACGAATCTTATTTTGACTTGAAGGCTACCACGCTGGTACATTTATGACTATATTTTTAGTCTCTTGTTGTATACTGGGATAAAATGTACCAGAGAGGAAGGTGATTGATCACAGGGCCACACAAACTAGCTCTTCTTTCATTCCACCAATGCACCTGGTAGCGACAACCACACTCACACGCTGGTTGAGAGCTTCACCGTATCTGGTTGGCCACGGTGCAACCAGGATGTTGGACTAAATGGGCCTTTGGCCTGATCCAGCAGGGCTGCTCTTATGTTTTTGTGACTGTTGACTAACTCCTTGGGTTATTCCAATGCCAGGGTAACTCTAGATGTTACATTAGTGCTGCAGCCAGTCAGCAATTCTTAGAGAGTGGCTCCAGATTATACGCATATTGGCTTCATGCATATTTAATTTGGACATCAGTCATTATTATAGATTGATACAGCTGGTTGTACACCATTCCTTTTTAGCAGCAAAACCTACATTTTAGTGGTGAAGGAAAAAAATTAACAGCTACTCTCTTTGTGTGATTTAGAAAATAATTGGGGCTGCTGATGAATTTGCAACCAAGCAGTTTGAATAAATCATGACATTATTTGTTAGTCAACTTAAAACTAACAGATCTAGAAGAATTTCAGCAGCCAATTATATAGTAAGCCGTTCCCTTACGGTATGTAAAACACTGTTTATATATGCATTTCAGTAGTCCTAATAATCACCGAAGAAATACTTAAATCCCAGGCTCTCCACCCCCTTGCGAATTACACTGTTCTTGGAACCTGAAACGAAGCACTAATAGCCTCCCCGTGCAATGCTGAAGTTTAGACTACTTCCAGCACTGCCTTGCTGATCATTTCAGACTCTGCATTATCCTGCCTAGGAAAAGCCATGTAAATACAGATGTGAAGGTATGAGAGAGAGAGAGAGAGAGAGAGAGAATATTCGAAGTAGCCACTGGGTTTGTTGGGGTACTTTGTGTAACTCATGGGGAGGTAGAAAAACTCCAGAGAAATTAGAAATTTGGAATAATAACAATACTAATTAAACCTTCTGGGTTTTGTGATTCTTGCCTAAAGCATTCTTCCAGCTATGAGAAGACTACTGTAGAAATTAATGATGTGGTACCATTTTTTGTTTTGTTAAGGCCCTCCTGTACATTTTCTAATGCTTACAGCTGGTACTTTGAGGTATGCATGTGCAACCACAGTGGTACACACTTCTCTCAGCAATGTACAACGCAGCACCATATGTCAAGTATATTGCTTGAATGATCTCATTGCCCAGAATGCTGTTGGGCTTGTGTCCTGCTTGTGGACTTGCCGCAGGCATCTGGTTGGCCACTGTGAGAACAGGATGCTGGGCCACCCAGCAAGCTCCTCATATGCTCTTATGTCTAGTACCAGTGTGCATTAGCAGATATGTAGAGAGGAGGGAAACAGCTCAGAAGACCCCGGGTTCAGTTTCCAGCATCTCTATGTACAGTAAGGCTAGTAACAACCCCTTAGTGAAGCCCTGGGGGACCACTTCTCATCAGTGTAGACAATTCTGAGCTAGATGGACCAAAGTAAAATAAGGCAGTTTTCTGTGTTTTTAAGATTTTCTTCTTCAATTTCTGCCATAGTGGGGCACATACAACCCGCTTTCAAGCACACATTTCATTTTAGTTCCTTACTGCCAATCCAAAAGCCCTGCTACTTGCACCATCAAGCTAAGCATCATTTGACTAACACAGCACACCTTTATGAGCTCAGTTAGGAAACTGCCACAACCTTTCGATTGTTAGGCTGCATTCACACGGCAGTTTATGCTGTTTTCACAGCATTTCCCTAGCTGTTAATTTCCATGCTATATTTGAGCTTTCACATGATGTAAAAGCCATTTCCAGAACTGTAGTGGTATATAGCACATGTTTAGCACTCATTACCATATTATTTGCCAACAGATGTTTTCTGTAAGCAAACGACACAGAAATGAGCACCAAACTTGCCCTGTATTCCACTACAGTTCTAGAAGCGGCTTTTACACCATGTGACAGCACAAATAAAATGCAGAACTTAATGGTTAGTGAAAAGACATAAAAACAGAACAAGCTGCCATGTGAATGCAGCCTAAGCTGATGTGGTAACAGGACTGTCATTTAAAAACTAGCAGCCTAGACTCCAACTCTGCTTATTTACAGAGGACAATCCCTATTTTCTGACACCTTTCCCCACTATTCATTCACTGTCCCCTTTGTCTCCCTGTTGCGCCCATGGATTAGATGTTTGGGGGTGTACCCCTCCTTGTTTCCTGGTGGTTAATCTGTCTCTAGGCAGTGAAGCACTAAGAGAGGAAAGACAAGGAAATAGCTTTCTGGTGTGGTGGGGCTGCAGACAGGCAGGAGGATAGGAGTGTTCCAAGTATAGTACAGATGACTATCCCTATTTTCATCTGTGAAACACTGGAAGTATGTTACAACTTCTGCCCTCTATGTTTTCTTAACAAAACATCAAAACCCAAGCTGCTCTGCTTGACCTTCGCTTGAGGTATCATCAGCACAGATTCCAAGTCTGATTGTCAGTTGGCTTTCCCTTGGCCTCCAGGTTTTCGTCCCATGAAAAGGTCCCTTCTTGCCCTGAGCTTCTGAAAATTACTGAGTATCTCTTTCAGGTCAGACTGTCCCTAAACTATTTTTTCTTCTGCACTATGGTGTCTACAGCTACGAAGAAAGCTAATGATCACCCTGTATTGTGCTGATGAAACGTTCACAAGATGCAGGAAACTTTAAAGGTTCTTGGCACAGAGGAAAAAGGGATAGGTGCACAGCAGGAAGAGAGAGGCTGGTTTCACAGATCCTTGGCTTCTGAAACAGCCCTTTGAGGCAGCGACGACCAAGTAAAAGAGCCTAATAAAACAACATTCAGTACTGCCAGGACCGAAATGTTCAATTGTTGGTTGAGTGCTTGCAGTTTTTAGACATAGGGCCAAGATTCTAAGCCCATTGTCCTTGCAAACAGAAGGTCCAAATATAGAAGTTCTAAAAAGGACAGCAGAAGCGGTTCTTAAAATATCTCCCAGCTCTGCTTCCTCTCCCCGCCAAGGTCACACCCATACCATACATTTAAAGCATGTTTATAGCACTTTAATGGTCATGGCTTCCCCCAAAGATTCTTGGGAACTGTAGTTTACCCCTCACAGGGCTACACTTCCCAGCAGCCTTAAAAAATTACAGTTTCCAGGATTCTTTGGGGGAAGCCATACACTTTAAATGTGCTACAAGCACGGATTCTTATGTAGTCAAGAGGAAATTATCAACTGGACCCAAACTTGGGAGAAGTATAGAAATATTTAAGGGCTGGGGGAGAAAGAAAAATGGGGGGGGGGAGCCCAAAGAAGACTGAGCATGCTCACTTTACACATAATGCAGTTTGATGTTGAAGGATAACAGAGAAGGGTGGGAGAGTGGAATGGAGTATCATTGGAAAAGGCACAGCTAGCAGGCTGGACCATTGAACATAAACATTACACACTGCACAACATTGCTGCAAGTCCAATTTGCTTTTTATGAGGGTATTTTGTTTCCAGTGTGCTACTGTAAAGGGACTTGAAAGCAAACACTAAAGATAGCATTTCTTTCTAACAATGAATGCTCATTTTTGTATGTCACATTGTAAGCTGCCTCCTACTTTGGCTTAAACAGGCTTTTATATTGAGATTCTGATATTATGGAAATTTAAATTGAATTGCTACCTTCATTGATGAAAAAAATCATCTGATGTTTGACTAATGAATGAAATATTCTTCAACTGCTTGCAGCCCTAATATTTGCTACACGGATTAGTAGTCCATAAAACAAGGAAACCTTTGGTCCTCCAGATGTTGCCAAACTGCAGCTCCTACCAGCCTCAGCAAGCCTTGCTAATGGGATAATAGAAATTCTAGTTCAGCAACATGGCCAGTGGTTCCCCACACCTGCTATAAGATATCACCCTTTTTGGGATTCACATGTCTGCTGCACATGCCTTCTGGCTATACTAATTGCTTGTTCCCCTCTTTCTCTCTTGCTTTCAGAAGGACTTGCCTGATTATTTAAATAACAATAATCACTTTTACTCTTTAAAAAGTTCTTTACAGTTTGGGTCAATAAATATTTTATCTTATCAAACAGTGCAGTAGCTGCTTTAAAACTTGTTTACTTTGAACAGGGTAATTGCTGGTTAATAAATAACAAGTTTTCGGTAGCTGGATGTTGTGGAGATGCGGCCCTTCCAACAGCACCACCAGCAATTGCTGTAGAGGGATCGGGGAAATATATTCTTGTTAGTTAAGTGGCTGAACTGCTATGAGACAAGCTAATAGAACTGCAGTAAGCTAGCCTTAAATGAAACTAATGGCAGAAGAACCAGAAGTACTTTCAAGTATCCTGTGGGGAAACGGTGGCAAAGAGGCAGTGTGGTCCATTCTGCATTGCAGCAAATACAGTGTCTGGGACTTGCTACCCATTGATTGCAGCAGGAATGTAGGATCTCTGGCCCTCCAAACTTTTCTATCTGGCCCTTGGACAGATAGTCTTTTCCTGTAGTGCAAAGTCACCCACAGTATTTTGCTATGAGTAAGTTTATAAATAAAAAGAATACCATTTCCACTTCTATAAAAACACAAAACATTTCCTTCCTTCCATTAAACCATTGCTTTTGAGTCTGCACGTTTGAAGGAGACACCAGAATGAAATGGGTGAGGGGAGAGAGGTTTGAGCCATTCCAAGAATTAAACAACAGATTACCTGTCAAAGACTAAGAACATATCCATCCATTTTCTCAGAGCATCTTTAGCTTCTAATTGTTTTTAATCCCTACCTAGAACAATAAGAAACACTACCATAATTGTTATTGTGATGGCCTTGCTGCTTTCTATTCATTTGCTGTGCGGTTGCTAAAACTGACACAATCCTGTTGAGAAAGCCAATTTTGTATTTGCAGTACTGTGGTGCACAAGAAAACAAAAGAGTTGTTTTGATGAAAAAAAAATGAATTGTTATAGTAAAGCTTAAGTATACATGGCTCCCTAAGACATCATTCATGGATATTAATGTTTTGTATGTTTGTATTAGGTTATGAACAATATTCCTGCATTTGTTGACTATGACTGAAGAATTCTGTTATCTGCAAAAATGGTACTCCCTGTTATCAACAGATTGGGAACATTGCTTGTTGGGAAATGTATTCCATCAGGGTCCAGCCTATCTCAGAAGTTGCAGAACACTCTCAGTAGTACTCCCAAGACATGGTTCAAGGCTGTTCTGTTGGGATCTTCTTAAGGAAGAGCTAATCTTGTTTGAGGAAGCAACTACCCTGCATAAGAGTCTGAAGCGATGCAATCCATCTCCTTGGGGTTTTAGCTTTAAAGCAACCTGCTCATACAAGCCCATTAAGAAGGCCAAGCTCACACTGATACACAATTGAATGGTGTTGGCATGCTGCAGTTATCAGTTAAGGTTTCTAGTGCAAAGACTCTACACAAAACCAAAGGTAGATTTTGAAATAATTATCACTTTTGATAGTTGCTGGGAGATATTACTGAAATATTTCAGACACTGAAGAGTTTTCACTAGCATATTAACATATTGTTTCTCCTGAAGAAGCCCAGGGCAGCAAACAAACAAAAGATAAAGCAGTTAACAATTCTGAAAACTTCTGAAAACAACTCCAATTCAGGAGCCGACTGGGAAAGATATTTACTTAAAAGACTTGTTGAAAGAAGTAAACACCAAAAGGACAACAGAGATTATGCCTTATGTTCATCTGTAGAATAGATTCCTTGTAGGTGTCATTTCCGTTTTCATAGAATCATACCCTTTCAACAGTTTTATGCTGTAGCAGGAACTCCCCACCCCAATCATTCAGTTTGTACAAACAACACAAACAACAATTTATTTATTACGGCCATAGGCCCATACAAGAAAAAACATAAATAACAACTTGTGCACGTGGGGGAAAAAAAAAAATAAAAAAAAAAAATAGGGAAGGGAACAAAAAAAGAAAAAAACAGCCGCTAAAACACCGCTATAACAATAAAATACTATAAGATAGAATGGCATCCTACGCCTTAATTAGCTTGTAGTGCTCCTTGGCGTCGCTTTTGGGTAAGGACCGCGACCAGGAACCTAGCCACTTTCAGGGTCGTATGGGTATCCTTATCCTGCAAGATTTGGGCAAGGTGGAATGTTGGAGGGGTACCCGCTAGTTTCTGTATGATTGATCCCAGCAGATTTGCTCGTAACACATTGAACAAGGGGCAAGAAAACATAATGTGCTGGAGCGACTCCGGCGTCACCTTATCACATTCGCACATGGCGGGGACTTGGCCCTTTGAGAATCTATGTCTCAGGACATTGGAGGGAAAAACGTTAAACCTCGCTTTGGTGAAGGCCAGTCTATGGGCAACAGTCGAAAGGGAGGAGAGGTATGATGGGACGCAGTAAGTTAAAGTGATACCAATGCTCTGGGGCGAACAAACACCTCCCCCCAGCATATAATTTCGCTGTAAGTCGATGTCATCCAGTCTTTGGCGGATCAGTCTTTGAGCTGTGATTTGATCTAATTTTAGGGAATCTGCAGGAGAGATTCCATAGCTCAAGAGTTTGGCATGAATTCTACTAGACCAAAGGCTAGAGAATTCATCTCGCCATAGGCATTGGATAAGGTAATGGTTTGGTAATCTATGCCACAGTGATAACCAGTAATTGAAGACTTGCTTCCACAGACAAGTTTCTAAGGATGCGATCTTCAATTCTAGTCGCATGGCTGCGTTGCTTACGCACAGAGGAAGCATTAGGAGCCGGCGTAGGAATTGGTTTTGCAGAGTCTCAAGGGGAGCAAGATCAGTCAACACGGCCCAGAGCGGGGCAGCATAAGCGAGCACAGCCACCACTTTTGCCTTGAACACCTTTAGGGCCGAGGGAACATGCAAAGCTCCATCCGAAAAGAAAAATCGGAGGAGCGCATATGACAGAGTTTTGGCCTTATTAAGTAGGTGTTGTATATGAGCTTTCCACCCCAGATTGTATTGAAAAATAACTCCTAGGTATTGGAATTTTAGGACTTGCTCTATTTTTGCTCCACCAAGCTTCCATTTATATAATCTCCGGCTTCTGGAGAAAATCAGAATCTTGGATTTGGCATAGTTGATGGTTAATTGGTTGAGTTGACAATACGTGGCAAAGATCTTCAGAGCTCTGGTTAGTCCAACACGTGTAAAAGATAGGAGTACTGCGTCGTCCGCATATAAAAGGAGTGGGCAACGATAGTCCGCTAGTCTAGGCGCGTGTGTACTTGGAGATGAATTAACTAGGGGTGCTCGCATGTCGCTGATGAATAGGTTGAATAGGCAGGGAGCCAATATGCAACCTTGGCGCACTCCCTTGTTTATTGGTATCGGGTTTGTGAGGTCGCCCGCAGGAGTGAGTCTCACTCTGGCAAGGGTACCTTCGTGGAGTTGACTTATAAGCCATAAGAGTCTTCTATCAATGCCCTGTTTCGCAAGTTTCTCCCAAAGAATATTTCTGGGCACGCTGTCGAAGGCTGCCTTTAGATCTAAAAAGGCCGCACAGAGGTAGCCCCGCGGAGGGGAGGAGTACTTCCGTGCCAGGTGATAGAGCACTATCGCATGATCGGTTGTAGAGCGTTTAATTCTGAACCCTGCTTGTTCATGGCCAATCTGATTAGTCTCATCTACCCAACGCAATAGTTTAGTCAGCAAGAAGCTGGCATAAATTTTCCCTATAATCGAAAGGAGGCTGATGTTACGGTAATTTTCCGGCTCCGTTGGAGAACCTTTTTTATGGATTGGTACTATAATGGCCTCCTTCCATATTTTGGGGATGTGACCAGAGGCGTTGATTGCGTTGAAGGTTTTGGCCAAGATGCCAGCCCACCATTTTGGGTGTAGTTTGATGGCTTCGGCAGGGATCAGATCGGGCCCTGGGGCTTTGCCCGGTTTAAGCTGGGCTATTAGCTTGACTATTTTGTCAGGATCGGTGGGAGGCCAAATGGGTAGATGGGTAAACAGGTGCGTCAGATGGTCGGAGGGAGCATCTGCTTGTGAGAAACATTTCTTCAGGAACAATTCCCATGTCGGTGCAGGGATGACTGCCCTTGGGTATATCCTCACCCTTCTATTAATCAAGGACCAGAATTCCCTGGATCTGTGTGGTTTTGAAGCAGCAATCAGGGCCTGCCAACGATTATGTTGCCACTCGCGTTTGGCAATTTTTTGCGTGCGTTTATAAACTTGCTTGGCTTGTGCGTAGCTAGCTGGCAGAGTAGATGCATCAGAGGTCTTATATACATTATATATAGCACGAAGGCGCTGTCTTGCTTGTTTACACTGAGAATTATACCAGGGGGCACCGTGAGTATACTCGTTACGATTTAAATTTTTGGGTGGTAGCCTGAAGAAGGACGTAAGAACAGTGGTATGATGGTGGAAGCGATTCAACACTATGCTATGCTCGTCTGGGGCAGAGCCTATGTTGGGATGAGGCCCAAGGATTTCTTTTTGAAAGAATTCCTGATACCTTTGAGCCTGGGTCTCCGACCATTTGATTCCTCTTATTTGGAAGGATTCGTTGGTTACCATCTGGGTCGTGTGTCTATCAGCCTCTGGCTGCCAGTTCAGGGAAAACTTGGCTACCAGGGGGAGATGATCACTAGATTGTACATTCTCAATCTTAAAGGTGGAAATACACTTAAGTAAATCCCTGGAGACCAACAGGTAATCGAGGACGCTGTTTGACTTAACGCTCAGGTGAGTGAAATCCCCTGGGATATCAGGGAGACAAGCGCCATTTAAGGGGGCCAGATTTAAACGGATGGCCATTTGATATAGGAGCACTCCAGCCTCATTTACTCTGTGGTCTTTAGAGGTTCTCCTCATGATGTGTTCCAGATCATAATTATCAAGATTTGGGGTAACCCACCATTTGGCTTTGGTCAGCGAATCCCAGTTTGCTGCTGTGCGGGCATTAAAATCGCCACCTATTATGGCCGGGGTGTTGGGAAACTTAACATAGCATGAGAGCAAATGATCTTCCAGCGAGGCCCATTTAGAGCCCAGTTCAAGAGAGGAACCCCCAGGAGGCAAATAAACATTTGTAACTAGGAGTGAGATCTTTTCCCCCGCTATCAGCCCGGTAAGGGCGTAAGGGGGTAAGGCCTGTACTAGAGAAAATTTAGAATGAAGGTTGAGAGAAATGCCTATTATTAGGCCCCCTTTAGGGCGGCCTCCTTTCAGGGAGGGACAAACTTCACACACACTCACACTCACACACTACATACGCCACGCTTCTGTTATAAATTCATAGAAAAATCAACTATACATCGGATTTGCACTGTTCCACTTTTATTTTACTCCATGAAGGAAAGACTACAAAATGGGGAAGGTTTGATACAGGGCACCATAATCCCTTCATCATCCCAGCACATCCACAGGAGCCCTGCCCAGTTGCTATGCTATGCCAACCCTGGTGGTCCTAGACAGAAGACAATCAAGATCACAAAGAACTTCCATATGGGAGTGGATTCAGCATGGACTGGAAGAAAGGACAATGATCAGATCTTCCCTCAGGGGGCAGGAAACTGTGACTATCTTTTGTCTTCAGAAAATGACTCATGGGGGGGGGGGAGAAGGGAACCAGCCAGGTGACAGGACACTCAGGTTACCACCGCAACTCCTCCCTCAACCCCTCCTTTCTGTAATGTATGCATGATGTTTCTGGGGGTGGGCTTGACCTAGAGGATGGGAATTTCAAAAGTTTTTATAAGGTCTTGCATACCATTTTTCTGTGTCTTTCCTCTCCTGCAAGTGAGGGGAACATCCTGTTGCAACAGTTCAATAAAGGCCAAGCCTACAGGCTGCTGTTTTGCTCCAAGTTATCCTGGTTGGTGTCTTTGTTTTTGTCCAAGGGAGCCCTCGGATTTTTCCGGTAACAATGCTTATCCAGCTTAATCACAATTTCAGTGTTGAATTTTGCACATGTTTCGTTCAAGCTGACATTTAAGCAATAGACTTATTTTTATTTTTAAAAGAAAATAGCATGGGGATACCAATTCCAACAACACATCTGGTTGGCTTTCGGGTGGGGTGGTGGTAAAAGGAAATAAACAACAGCTAAAATGATACAGGACTTTATTTGTTTGTTTTGCTCCTGTGTCACCATTCCTTTCAAAGATCAGTAGGGCAGTGATGCTCCAGCCAGTCACCCACCCTGGAGCTGGTCTGATTTCTACACACTTGGACTTCAGCAACAATACAGAATCAGGTGCTCCCAGGCCACTCACTATGAAAAGCTGGATTTGGAGGTAAGATTACCCATTAGCCCCATTTAATTAGCTCGTTTAATTTCAATGTACACAGGTTGTGCAATGACAATAAATGTATTTTTATTATGTTTTATCTGCCTTACCAAATCAGCTTTCCCACCCACACTGTCTTTGTTTGTCCTTGTTGTTGTTTTACAGCAGGATGGGGGAGGATCCTCAGGCCCAAGGACTAAATGTGACCCTCTAGGTAACTATATTCAGTCCTTCCTAGGTCACCCCTCACTAGCCCTCACTGCACCCCCCTCAAGCAGTTTTGCCTGGTTGGAATGTGTTCTTGAATGGCCCTGATGCTTTTAGCTTGCCTGGATGGAAAGGTTGGAGAAACCTGGTCTGAATAGAAATATTGGATTCTTCTCTCATTACATAAGCTAAAGCTATTTGTGCTCATCTGCATAGTATCCCTTGCTTTTTCCTGTAGGACTAATTGCAGTCATTAACAGTCATCAACAGGTTTACCATACCCATTGAGTCAATCACCCATCTCCTACTATCCTTCTGAGAAAAACCCCACCCCACCCTCCAACTATATATCAGGGTCTGGTGACTTCTGTTTCAGTGTATCTGAAGAAGTGTACATGTACATGAAAGCTTATACCCAGAACAAACTTACGCATGTGGTGCTGTGGGTTAAACCACAGAGCCTAGGACTTGCTGATCAGAAGGTCGGCGGTTCGAATTCCCGCAATGGGGTGAGTTCCCATTGCTCGGTCCCTGCTCCTGCCAACCTAGCAGTTTGAAAGCACGTCAGAGTGCAAGTAGATAAATAGGTACTGCTCTGGCAGGAAGGTAAACGGCATTTCTGGGCTTTGCTCTGGTTTGCCAGAAGTGGCTTAGTCATGCTGGCCACATAACCCGGAAGCTGTACGCCGGCTCCCTTGGCCAATAAAGCGAGATGAGTGCCGCAACCCTAGAGTCGGCCACGACTGGACCTAATGACCAGGGGTCCCTTTACCTTTACCTTTAAGGTGCTACTGGACATTTTTTTTTTCCCCGACTGCATCAGACCAACACAACTACCTACTTTTCTGGATGGAAAGATTTGTGTGTCCATGCAAAACCTCTGGCTTTTGTGTGAGTGTAAAATATCCTACTGTACAAAGGTCAGAATTATATCCCCCAGAAAGTTCCCCATAAAGCAATGTGGCCCTTGAGCTGAAAAGGATTTTCCAACCTTTTTTTTTTTTTGCAATATTTTAATTTGTTTTAATTGCTGTTGTAACCTGCTCTGAGTGGTAGAAATGTGGCGAAGGGATATTTTTAAATAAATAAAGGACTGGGTGTTGTTGGTGATTCTGGAATGGAACCTCGCATAAAAAAAAGAGAGCAGACTAAATCCTGTTTCCCACCCTGTTAGTAGGAACGTGCACTTCCTAAAACATGGGGCTGGCCTTGATGTTTAAAAGATTTGAGAAAGATTTATTCATCCAGACAGTATAATCAGACTATCAAAGAAATGAGACACTGGGCACAATCACCACAAATACAGACCTTATTTCGGAGACTTGGGATGTGTAGGAGAGATAAGCCAGCTGAATGATACACCGGAGATTGCAATTTCAACAGCAATTTACTAGAAAGTTAAAAGTAAAGAACCTTCCTTTCACAGAGGAATGTAGATTAGGTTTGCTGCAGAAAATCAGTTTTATTTACTAGAACGGGGACACAATTTGCTTCTAATACACAAGCACATATATATGTAGAAACAAGAATATGATTTGTCCCGCAGCATTTCAGAACACAACTTTTGCTTTGGGGATCTGTACCATAAACTTGCTTCTGTCTATATCTTGTAATCGGATATATACAAGATAATAAGGGATAGGAGCAAGGGACTCAAGCGCTTCATCAAATATATATATATATATATATATATATGCCGAAAACACACACACATGTGTCAATGTATTTTTTTAAAAAAATGTGAGTGTGCTTACTGCCACATTTTAAAATGTTCTAGAGATTAAGTAGATTTTAAAAAATATATACACTCAGCATTTTACTGAAGTTACTTGGAAATACTCTCTCCCCCACCCCCAATTTCTGTGTTAGACATAGAAAAGAGCAGTGTGTTATGTTGAATGCAGATTTTCTGCATCACAAAGATTGCTGCCACAACCAGGCACTTTCCAATGAATATCATTATCATACCCATAAAAAGGAAACAGAATCCATAATGAACCAAACTGAACTCACAGAAAGTTTAAAGGCATCTCAGCTAGCAGTGTTTCCAGTACATCAACCATTCCTTGTCCTAGATGTTACCAGTTTCAACAACAAAGAGATAACTAGCCCCATGTATACTCGTTTGTAAAGAATTCACAATAAATTCAAATGACACATTAAAGAGGCTGATCCTGGGGTTATTATGATTATAGATGATCATCATCAGTGTGCCTGGAGCCTGGCACTGTGCAATAGATGCCTGTCCCAAGGCACTTACAAGCAGAAATTCAGCACAGGAGGAACAACAAGGAGATGGTGGAAAGAGTAGGCAGGGCTAAAAAGGGAAGCAATTTGAAATTGTTTCCAATGCTCATGCTTAGGCTTGGTTGCAGGTTTAGTTGTCATAAGTCAGTGATGGCCAAACCTGGCCCTCTAGCTGTTTTTGGACTACAACTCCCATCATCCCTAGCTAACAGGATCAGTGGTCAGGGATGATGGGAATTGTAGTCACAAAGCAGCTGGAGGGCCAAGTTTGGCCATCACTACCATAAGGTATAGGAAGTAGTGGACTGAGCCAAAGACATCATGGGAAAGACAGATATTGAGGAAGGGTCTGCAGGAAGAGAGATGGTGTCACACAGATGATCCTGGAGGCACTTCCAAGAATATGGGGAGGTAAGGGAGAATGGTTGGAGTCTTCTGAGGTGGCAAGGTTTGTGAAGGAAAGTCAGATAGTCAAGGTTGGTGAAACTGGAGGGACAAAGGTCACAGGCAGTGATGCATTAGGATATAACAGCAGAAAGATAAGAGGGAGAAAGACCATGGGCGGACATATGCTGGATCAGAGAAGAACAAAACTGATCATTTTCATGGGACGGGATTCTTCCATCCTAGATCAAGCAGGTGGGACCTTTGCCCCAGTGGCATACCTTTCCAGGTAGGGTTATTTGTGAGGTCAGACTCGGGGAGCTGAATACATTAGCTGCTCAGCTCCACCCTTCCTCTATTTGCCAGGAAGGGTGGGAACCTGAGCTATTTAAACCCAACTCTGTCTTGGATGATCTGAGGTTGGGATTCTAGTCAGGCCAGGCCAGGCCACCACCCATCCTGGTTGCTTATGTCCCTTAACTTGACTTGTTAGTCACTTCTGGGGCCAGGAATGTTTTGTTTTGTTTTGTTTTTGCATTTCATAGTGGTTGGCCTGAGCATGAGCCTGGAAGGGCGGTCCTTTTGATTGTATTAATTCAGTTCATTTTCTTTGGCAGATGGACGGGTGGTTGTAAATACAGCCAATCAGAGGAATCATTGAAGAATAATTATGCCATTATGAGAGCAAGTAGGAATTTTAGGACAGCTGTTGGAACTATCTTGGCTTTGAGATATGAGGAAGGGGTGTCAGCTAGATGGCAGGACCAAGAGGCAGCTGCAAGACAGGCACACCTTCCTCAAGCAGAAAGGCAGCATTGCCTGGAATAGGCAGGTTCCAGGCCAGTCAAGTTAAGCTCAGGGGCACAGGGAGAATAGGGGGCTCTCCTTCCTCACTGGCCAGTTTTAGTTACTGCAACATTTTGCAAGCTTCAGAAAGTGTTAACAAGTCTTAATGGTTAACCAATAAAGTTATAGCTTATTTGAATTCTACATCACTATGCCTAGCACTTTATTGCAATCACAAAAGAAACAGCCATAGACACAATTACCTCCTGCACTTGCTACAGGATAGCTTCGTTGAAAAAAAAAGGTTATATTTCAGTGATGACCAAAGAGGGCAAATACCTCACCAGCCCTTTAGATTTTTGGTCTATAGGACCATTGGACCACCAAGTCATATGATGAAAACAGTGTAATGGAGTTGACTAAATACATTGTCCAACATGGGTTGGATACAACTGGGCTCAAACTGCTGCTCCCATTTTAAGCTCATTGGGTGCTCTTGGTTCTTTTTTCATAGGTTATTGTAAAGCTAAAATGGAATAATCTTTTTTTCCCTTGGAGGAAATGTGGAGTTCACATATGAATAATAAAATAAACAGGATGAAGGTTGACTGGTAATCAGGGTGCATTGAGCTGTTTTACCAATAAAAAAATACTGCAAAGCATGGTCATCATATAAATTTTCTGCCTCAGATGCCGAAAGGTCTTGGGACCAGCCCTGCTAGCAGTTTCAATTGCAGTCTCAGCTTATGTTGCTGCTGAGAATGAAAATCCATAGTACACAGATTTCATTGAAGCTGGTTTTCGGATTTTACAGCTTTGGAGAGCTCGTCCCACATTGTTCTAGAGTGTTCAGAGTTCATGCAGGCTTCTCACACACTCTTTCTCTGTGAACTGAGATTAAAAACTGATAGATATGTGTGTATAGATGAATTATACAGAGGGGTTGTGAGCCCAGCTTCTTCCTGGCTTTCCACTTTGCACAACAGACAGATTGGCCACCAATTTGGTTCTCAGTATTGCCTCTCCCCCGCAAGCATCAGACAGGCAGCTTTCCTTTAAAAAACAAAAGGAATAAAAGGTGAGCACCACATCTACATTTATTCATTTAGATAAATGAATATTTGCTTTGGGGAATGAGAGTTAGACTTAGGACACCACAGAGTAACAGCCAATACTCCACAGGAAGATCTTCTTCATTCATGTTTCACCATGTTGGAAACTTGCACACAACTTTTCTTTAGAAGTATGCCTGATTGCAAAGCAGCAAAAACATGCCACAGCCTGCTAGTCTCACATTATAAAATTTGTACATGCCATGAGAATATACCCTAGAGCAGACCTAACACTTCCCTGCAATTGTGTATTGCAGAGATTGGGAGAACTGGGCAAGCTGTCTTTAATGCAAGCTTGAGCACCATTGTAGATCTGATTTCAGTCTTGTAACTGGATTATTGTGTCTGCAATTTTATATTGTTTTTATTTTACATTGTTTTGAGTATTATTGTAAGCTGCCCTGGAAGGGCTTTACCTCGAAAGCTAACATATAAATGTGTTAAATAAGTAAATAAATAGCCTGGACTTAAAGCCTTTTATAAACACAGGTCTGTTTAAATCTTCCTTTTCAAATAAAGTAAAGAAACGTTCTAAGGTTACATCTGAGCATACCTGAATATGCATTCAAAGTTTTGGAGAGGCTGTGTCACATTTCAAGTGCTTGCAAAAATGTTAATACTCCAAACAGAGCTGCTCCTCCACTTAAGCCTTCCTTCATCAGTCTCTCGGTGTCACATACAGCCTTGAGGATGACCTCCCTTTCTTGTATCAACACATTTGACTGCCAAGTAGTCCGAAAAGGGACTCTGCTGATAATATTTCTGAATGACACTCAGTGCGGGATTTTATTGGAAGACTGCAAAATCGCACTGCCAAGCAACCAGATAACCTTCTCTCACCCCACCGTTGACAGAAGCTTATTTGTCTAAACGAATGAGCGGGAAAAGAGAGAGGACAAAGAGGAGAGCAAAAAGGTTTACTAAACAGACTGCGCAATTCTCAATGAAGTATCAATAATGGAGGAGTGTGAATGAGATGCAGTGCTGAAGAAAGAAAGAAATTTTTAGGGGCAAGGTGATGGATGCAGCTATGTATCTTCTGCTTTTATAACATTGTAACTTGCCCCAGGACCTTAAGGTGAAAGGTTGCTACACAACTTTGTACTCTACGATCTAGCAACAGTTCCTTTGCAGCAGACTGCTGGGAACAATGTATTTGAAACACTGTAGTTATATGATATATGACTTACTAACCAGTTTAAAATAGATTCACTGTGGTTAATCGTATAAACATTGATCATAGGCTTCAAAGTTGCCTCTACAACAGTCTGCACTCCCAAGAAACCTATAAAGCAAGCATTGAAGATAGTTGATTCAGTTTGGGCAAGGTCTCCAGACTTTCACAAATTTGCAGGAGGATTCCACCCTAGAAATTTTGATTTTCCAAATTAAAGCAGATTAAACAGCTGCGGCAAAGCAAAACCCCTTTTTTTACATTTTAAAAAATGGACTTTTGTGTTAGGGAATGTGATGCACGTTGCACTAAAAAGTGCATTAAGAACCAAAGAAGTACGAATTGACAAGAACCCTTGGGGAAGCAAATTCTGGATGAATGCTCAAAAAACAGGCCACATGAAGGGGCGCAGTGTGTTCTTTCCTGAAATGCCTGGATGGGAGATGTTTGCAACAAAGCTGCGACTGTTTTGGAAAATGCTGTTGTAGGAGGGATGGTAAATATCATATGAGAACTTCAAAATGAGAAAACTACTAAACAGAAGGAACCCTTCTACACACACACACACACACACACACACACACGAGTTTTATATTGGTGTGGGAATGAAAAAGAGGAGACATTTGTCACTGTCAAGAAGGAATGCATTGCAAGAAAAAGTAGAGAACTGTGGCCTTGTCAGTGATTTTTCCCCCAAAGAAAAAAGTGCAGCTTCAAGCTTGCTTTGCAGAACAATGTCATTTATTGTTTTGAGAATGGAGAGGAAAATGCCACTGCCTTCTGGAGGATGGCCTGGAATTGAAGACTCAGGCATCTTTCCAAATAACTAAAGTAAGAGAGGAACAATTACAATGATTATTCTTAATAAGTAACTAATTATGAATGCAAAAAGGTTAATGCTATTTGAATCATGTATGTTTTAAATTATTACATTGTAGCTTTGTCTGCAAGTATCATTTTACTGTTGTGTGAATCTTACAATTAGTAGCTGTAAATGTTAACAAATAAAAATACTTCCTTGGATTTCAGTGCGTATCCCCCCCGCCCCCATTCCTCAGCTAATCCTAACAGCAGGCTCTCTTACATTTGTCCCTTACTATATGCTTTGCTCATTTTGTTACTTATTGAATTAGCTGCTTAATAAGAATGTGCTCTTATTAACTTCATTAGGTGTTAGATCAGGTCCTAAGAAATTACTTGATCTTGCTCTAATTGAGGTCAGCAGTTGAAAAAGGCAAAAGCCCTAAATGGCCAATGTGATAAGCCATCATGCATAATGTATTGCTAGATGTTTTGTTCAATTATTGTGACAAATGTAGCTTTCCCTTTTCATTAATTTATTCATGACATTCCATAATAAGCCAGGCCAGATATTCAGCAGTCACCATCACCCCTATCCCTACATTCCGCTGGATAATCCAACTGCTGCTTATATGTGCAGACTCCTCAGATCCTGTCTGGCACTATATTCCCAAGAGTAAGATCCATTTCAATGTACTTTGTTCCCTCGAGGCTAGTCTACAATGATGTCCTCTGTGTGGGTTTACCCTTGAACACTGACTCGCGTTCAAAGAGCACCATAATCCTATTCACACATTACTCATGTGTAGTGCAGAAATGTGGCAAGCCAGGAGCAAGGTTGTACTTTCAGCCCCTCCCTGATGTTGTGCATTTTTCTTTCACCAATTGCATGGTTGTGTGGGAAATAATACAGTCAGAAGAAGAGAAAAAGAAGAGTTTGGGCTTGATACCCTGCCTTTCACTCCCTTTAAGGAGTCTCAAAGCTGCTAACAATCTCCTTTCCCTTCCTCCCCCACAACAAACACTCTTTGAGGTAAGTGAGGCTGAGAGACTTCAGAGAAGTGTGACTAGCCCAAGGTCACCCAGCAGCTGCATGTGGAGGAGCGGGGAAGCGAACCCAGTTCACCAGACTACGAGTCCACCGCTTTTAACCACTACACCATGCTGGCAAGATGAACCAATGAGCTGATTCAGTATAAGCCAGCTTCCTTTGTTTCTGACTCATAATGAGCAAGTGGTTGTGTAACTGAGACCGACTAAATTATGCCAGTCCTACAGAGCATGCACTGGTTCCCTCCTGTCTTCCCTGCTAGTGTTTACCTCTTCAACCCTATTGGTTTAGGCCCAGCCTTAAATAACACCTCCATTCCTTTTATCCACTACAATTTCAAATTCTGCGGCTGATCCCTCCTTCTGAAAAATCCATGCCTATCCAGTGGTACCTCGGGTTACATACACTTCAGGTTACATACGCTTCAGGTTACAAACTCCGCTAACCCATAAATATTACCTTGGTTTAAGAACTTTGCTTCAGGATGAGAACAGAAATCGTGCAGCTGTGGCGCAGCAGCAGCAGAAGGCCCCATTAGCTAAAATGGTGCTTCAGGTTAAGGACAGTTTCAGGTTAAGAACGGACCTCCAGAATGAATTAAGTTCTTAACCCGAGGTACCACTGTACTACTCATATAATGGAAATTGTGGCAGTTTATATTAACAGCCAGCATATATGAGATTATGACCAAATCAGAAGAACAGGTACTCCTAAAGCATACGGTAATTATATTCAGTCTGGCACATAGAGGCAAAGGGTTATGCCACTCACAACATGTCCACCTGGTTACTTGGTCTTGAATGCTGGCCTAGTTCTCTCCACCGCACAAATCACACCAGTAATTTATATGAATAGACCTAGAATATCAACAATATCGTACAGTGCCCTGTAATATAGCACAAAGTGCCTTCAATCATCATTTTGCTCAGTTCATACAACCACAATGAGTTTCACTCAAATCCTTCTCACTTATTTTTAACAAGACCAGGCCATATTCTACCTCTGGGTATTAATTATTTACACACATTATTTCTGTGGGTACACACACACAAAAAAATTATCATAAGAACTGTCTACAATAAAAAATCTATCCTGGGCATAACAAGGTGGGATAATGGAAATTGCTCCAAACTAAATTGGCATCATTACAGGGATAAGGAAAAATCATGGTCTATGGTTTTCCAGGGTAATAATTACAGTCACACAAAGTCTCCCAATTACCAGCCACTGCTGACAGTGTTTATTAGTTTGTGTGAAGAAAAGGAATAAAGAACAGAGAAATGTTTCCAGCCATTTTAAAGCACACCATGGATGAGATTTGGAAACCTGCATCCTGCCTGCAAAGTGACATTGGCCTCTTGCAAAGTGTTTTTTTGTTAATTCTACAAATACCTCCTTCACCAGCAACATTGCCAATATTCTTGCATACAATATGCTAGGTAGAATGCTATTTATTTATTAGGAACAGAGGTAGATGTCCTATACCACACCATTTTGTTAGTTTCCGAGTGTTTTCTGATGGACAGTGGCTGTCCAGGGACTTAGACAAAGAGAAAAATACCCATCACCTTAGGGACAAGGAGCCCATAAACCTCCTGGTGTTGCTGGACTACAACTTCCATCATCTCTAACCATTGGCCATGCTGGATAGGGCTGATGGGAACAGGAGTAGAAAAACAACTGCAGGGAAATCAGCAATCCTCATCAGCCATCAACTTAAGAATGATGGGAAAAAGGAGATGTCCTCTATAGAACAGTAACAGGTCCAGGAACAGGAAACAGGGAGTAGGACTAAACAGGCAGTTCTTATATGGGATATAAAAAGGAGCCACTACATTTAAATTTGTTCACAAATGATCTGGCATTAGGGTGGTCAGTGAAGTGGCCAAGTTTGCTAATGGCAAGAAATTGTTCAGGGTCATAAAATAAAAATGGGTGGTAAGGAACTTCAAGGAGAACTCAACAAACTCGGTGAATGGACTTTAAAATGGCAAACAATGTAAGCCAAGTGTAAATGGGTGTTGAGGTAAAAAAATGGGGTGTATACAACACACACACACACACACACACAAATGGGGTATGGACTAGGTGTAACTGACCAGGAAAGAGATTCTGGCCTCATGGTGAATAGTTTGATGAAGATGTCGACCCAGTGTGAGGCAGCTGTGAAAAAAGTGAATTCCTTGTTGGGAGTCATTAGGGTGTGTGGGTGTGGGTGGGTGGGTGGGTGGGTGGGTGAGAGAGAGAGAGAAAGAGAAAGAGAAAGAGAAAGAGAAAGAGAAAGAGGAAGAGAGAAACTGCCAATGTTATAACATTGTTATATGGTGCAACTGCAGTTGGAATGCTGTCTACTGTTCTAGTCGTCGCACCTCAAAAAGGCTATTGTAGAGCTTGGAAAGGTTCCTTAAAGGGCAACCAAAACGATCAGGGAATTTGAGGAACTCCCATATGAGGAAAGATTGCAATATCTGGGGCATTACGGTTTAGTAAAATGGAAAGTAAGGGAAAACATGGTAGAGGAGTATAAAATTTTGCATTGTATGAAGATAGTACACAGGGAGATGTTTTTCTCCCTCTCTTGTAATACTAGATCCTGGGTGTCATCAAATGAAGCTGGTTGTTGGGTGTTTCAGAATAGACAAAACACAGTGCTTCTTCACACTCACCCACACCACAAGATATGGTGACCATCACTATCTTAGATAGATGAAGCAATGGACAGAGCACTATCAATAAATGTACTCACAGGAAACCATGATAATTGACACAGCAGTCAACAGGTTCCAGATTCTGCCTTTCTTGGAAGAGCTGGATGTCCCTCCCTCCATAAGCTGAAGAACACCATCAACTTGCAGGCATGTGGCAAAGCCCCAGGACAGCATGGAATCCTAACAGAAGTCCTGAAAGCCGGTTTCAATTATTCCCTCATGTTGCACCTCCACAATGGAGAGGTTCACATCATTACATTCCAAGAGGATCTTGCCTCCTCCATAGGCACAGCCTTGGATTCAGACATACATGAGCCATTGCTCTGCCTCCTTGTGACATAACTCTTCCCTGACTTCTCTGACCTTATCTGTAGAGCTAAAGGGGCCCCACCCCTTTGCCATCTCACACAGAGTTTCCTTTAATGCTTTGTGCTATTCTTAATGACTCATCCCCAAGCTATCACCACACACAGGTGGCTAGCCTGACCTGAAGTAGCTCAAAATACATGTTAACTCCAGAGGATTTAGAAGTGTCTCTTACACAGTCTAATACAGAGGGTCTAGCTATCACCTCACACAGGAGTCCAGTCTAGCTTAGCTAGCCTTTGACAACCCAAGCCTTAATTAAATTCTAGCACCTACTGAACCCAGGAATTTGGGGGGAGGGGGCTAGCACCCACAAACTCACAACACTACAATACATTGTGTGGTGTCCATTCTTGTTACTGATTGCCAGTGCTGAGCATGACTGAATTTACCCTCTACTCTTTTGCAAGCCCTTTGCTTGTATAATGTTCCTTCCACAAGCACTGCCTGGAATTTGCTGAGCCTGTCCAGTCCTCTGTTTTCCATTGATTTGCTTTCTCTCCTGCCCCAGACAAAAGTAAACACCACCAAGCAAAGTGTCTGCCTTTGTCTTGTCTTCATTACCTTTTAGCAGACATGAACAGTTTTAATATTGACTTGGGGAAGCTTGCTATTAACACACATTTAAAAAATCCCTGTCCCACAAGGTCAGCTGGCTGAGAAGAAGGAAATGAATTGTCACAATTAGCAAGTAAATTTGCAGAGACACAGGAGGTGAGGCAGCCACCTTTGTTGTGCTCTTGACTCTTTCATCCTTTTGCCACTTCGTTTTTTTTGATGTTGAGCTTCAAAAAAACTTACTTTCTGGAAGCAAGTCCCATTGAATACAGTGATACTTATTCATGAGTAGACCCGACAAAGGTTTCACTGCATATTGCTACTGCAAGGAGGCATTTAAAAGTCTGATAAGTGTGTGTGCGTGTGAAACCAGGCTGCAGTTTTTGCACTTTTAATTTGATGAAATGAAAGGTTGCTACAATTTTAAGTCTGCTGGGTTTTTTTGTTACCTAACATGATCAGTGACAAGTTTATTTTCAAGTGTTTACTTTTTGTTTTTGTCACTGGCAATGCTAATAAGGGACTCTGATCTAGTTTATACCTCTCAACCATTCACACGGTGAATGGGAATTCTCACACACACTCTCCCTTTTCATATCTGAATCTCAACATTTTATCTCCTTCACTTCACACTCGCATTTGGATATTTATGTAACATTAATTATATCCTTTAATATTATTTCCACAACATGAATGCTAAACAAATTTACATGAAATCATTGTCATCAATGAGATTCATCTCCATGAAAGCATGCTTAGGTTTTGAGGCCATAGGCATGAAAAGGGTGGCTTTGACTTTTTGCTGCTGTATCATGATGTACTGTAGTACACAAATAACCTTTATTAAACTACCCATGATCATTTAAGGAGGATACTGGTTTTTAAATACATGGCTGAACTTTCAGGACATTTTAGAAAAGATCAAAAAGATGGTAACATATAGCACATCAAAGCACCATCTGCTGGTCTGAAATGCTGTATTTGCAACCATTCCAACCTTCACACTTTAAATTAAAGCTTAAGAAATAAACATTTAGTTGTTAGTACAATCTGCTACCAATAAAGCTTTTCATCTTTGTTTGTCCACTTATGGCAAACTATGTTAATTTGAGTTTGAACCAATATTAGCTGAATTCTGTTTATCAAGAAATAAAGATGTTGTCTGCAAGTCAGACCTCTGTTGTGGGAATATTTTCTGAATCTCTTGTTAGTTATTTTTAGAATTACAGTACCTGGCAATTCTTCCTCACTAACTGGTCTCCCATGAGAAACATAGGTATCTCCTGTGGTATATCCTCATGTTCCTGTTCAACATATCAACCATCTGCAGCAGATCTAGCATTTTTTTCTTTGGATGAATCTGTATATGCATTATCAATGTGCTAAAAAGGGATGAAATTTTCATTTGCCTCATCCGTGCTACTTTTTTTAAACAAAAGGAGTCCTCAGGTCACTAAAAATATGTTCATAGGTCAGTCACATATGTGACTGGTGGTAAACTTGCCTACCTGTGCTGCCAGTGTCATGAATACGCCAGCTCCGAGTGTAATTTTACAGCTGGCTGCAGAATGCAGTCAGGAACAGAGAGACTTGGCTTTCACATTGGCAGAGGAGAGCCCACAACTGCCAGTATCCACTCCCCCTGACCTTGGACAGCCGACTGCCAAGGGAGTAACTGAGAGCAGGCTGGAACACAGCCAAAGCTCTCCAGAAGCCCAAACAGGCATGAAAAGCCACAGAGGTAGCCTTTCAGAACAGGAAGGGGATGTAGCTGACCTAATAAGCCCAAGGCATAGACTAATAGGACAGCTGCTAGACAGGAAGCAAAATAAGAGATGTAAGGGTCAAAGGTTCAATATCTTCTGTTGTCACAGGAATGACTCTTCAGAAGGGTCAACTTGAGTGATAATTCTGTCAGCTTGGCTAGAGCTGTTCGATGCTAATTGTTGTTTTTGCAATAAATCCTCCTTTTAATTACGTACGCTTATTGTGTTATCAAGCTGGGAACCTGGACTCCTGACAGCCAAATGGTCAAGTCACATGAAAGTGTGAAACTGTAGAGCCCAAAAACTTGGTGTCCAGATGTTGTTGGGTGTACACCTCCTATCATTGCTTGCCTGGAGCTGATGGAAGAGTTTGACAACAACTGAAGGTCACCACATTGGTTACCAGATCTTACTGCAGGATATACACAAGAGCTTTCCATAAATGGATAGTTAGCTTCATGCTGGGGAAGTTGGTTTTCAGGTGCCCAGTCAAAACTGTTGAGTGTTCCTGGAAATATGCTCAAACAGAATGGGTTTCTGTGGTTTCTTTGGCTGTTTCATTTCCTATAAAGGAGTGGGTTGGGTGGTGCATGTGTGGTGGTGCTTTCTTTTATTGAAGATGCACCCAGAATTAACATGTTGAACCAAAGTAATATTTCTGATATCTAGGCAGGTGTTGTTCCATATCCCAAGTGGCCTACTGCTTCATGATCATTGTCTGAGGACACCTGATGCAGTCATCATCCTGAAGGGAAGCAGGGTGTGGGCATGCCTGGATGGAAGATCTACCTTGGAGCCTCATGCATGCCACCTTGAGTTCCAAGGTGCAAGAAAGGCAAGAAACAAATGCACTAAATAAATATCATGAACACATTTCAATATGGTTCTGAAAGCTTGTTTGCTTACCCTCCTAAAGAGGCACGTTTCTGATTAGAGCATGGTAGGAACCTCATCTATGTCTTTTCTGAAGCACACAAACATGATTGTGCCATTGATGCATTTGGAAAGTGAAAATAGTGTCACCGAAGGGATAGGCACAGTGGAACAATATCTTTAGCATGGCTCAGCCCCGCTCACTCCAAAATCTGGGAGGACGAGGAGGAGCAGGACCTCCAGCAGATTCCAGAACCTTGAAAAGCTGTCAGATCCAGACATCAGCCCAGGACTGGAGCTGTCCACATCATTTGCTTTATCAACTCTCAACACACACACCATCATTCACAGGGCCACTGGTACAGTATTTGATTAGCTGCTTGTGAAGCAGGGGGATGAAATATGACCACATGCCTGGATGAGGGCATGGATGAAAGTTAGGAGAGGATGGAGCAACAGCTCCCTTACAGTGGTAGTGAAAAACTTTCCTGATCTCAGGAAATAGACATGCCCACCCTTGTAGGAATGTTTTAATGTTCATTAAACAGCTAGAACTATTGTCTATTAAATATGGTGTATTGCACAGGCAACTTTATTTCAGAACAACTGGACTACAAAGTGGCTACTTTTTAAGGTGGTAATGGGATTAAGATTAGGATCACCCTGAGTTTTTGTTTCACTATGCTTTTTTAAAGAAGAAGAAGAAGAAGAAGAAGAAGAAGAAGAAGAAGAAGAAGAAGAAGAAGAAGAAAATGGAATGCAAATTATTCGTACATGACTGGTAGACAAATACCTTGTTTGGTTAATACACATGACTGTATCTGAAATCAGGAGACGTACTGGAAAAACAAAATTGATTGGAAAGGATGTGACTTCTTTGAAGATACAGATCCATTTTTTTCTGTGTCTTTTACGCAGATAGATGTCTTTATTGGTTGAAATTTTATAAAAGAGCCCAACTGCATATTAAAGAATCATTATTTGATTGACTGAATAATTGATTGATTTCCTAATATTTTTATCTTGTCTTTCTGCCCACAGATCATCAAGGCAGCTTAAGGAAGTATTCAAGTGCTTAATATGGGCTGTGATTAAGTTCTACTCATTCATTGAAATTAATGAATCCAAGTTAGTTATATCCATTAATTTCAATAGGCCAACCCTTTGTGTTTATCTTTCCTGACAAGCACATTCAAAGCTTTCTTTCTATTTTTATCAGCACTCCAATACATAACGGAATGCAGGGCTGATTATTACCTCAGCTTATGCAGCTGATTATTACCTCAGAATTTGTCACAGAATGGTTAAAAGCACTAGTGAGAGAGACTGAGCCTTGGGAGTTGTGTAAAAACCTTTAACCACAGTGAATAAACTATAGTTAAATTATTGGTTTGTTTTGCACATAATGCTAAACCATGGTTTAAGCTGACTACACTGGCTGCCAATTAGTTTCCAGGCCCAATTCAAAGTGTTGGTTTTGACGTATAAAGTCTTTAATGGCTCAAGACCACAGTAATTCAATCCCTCTCCATACGAACCAACCTGGACTCTATGATTATTGTCTGAGGTCCTTCTTTGTGTGCCTCCTCCATGAGAAGTCTAGAGGATGGCAATGAAAGCAGACCTTTTCTGCCGTGACTCCCTGTTTGTGGAATGCTCTTTTCAGGAAGGCTCTGTGATCTTTGGATGAAAGGCGGCAAGCTAAACCAACCCATCAACCAACCAACCAACCAACCAACCATGGTTTAGTGCAGGCTTCCTCAACCTCCACCCTCCACATGTTTTGAGACTACAATTCCCAGCATCCCTGACCACTGGTCCTGCTAGCTAGGGATCATGGGAGTTGTAGGCCAAAAACATCTGGAGGGCTGAGGTTGAGGAAGCCTGGTTTAGTGTTATGTGAAAACCAGGCCATAAGTCCACTTCAACATGCCACTTTAAAAATTTGCAACATTTTTAAAAGGTTGATCTTAACATTATTTGATGTGTCCTTCATGTTACTTATTGAGGCTGTTAATTTTTGATGGAGATTGTGTTTGTGCTTGAGGAGGAGATTCTGTTGTCAACTGTTGATCTGCCTTGGTTGGTTGGTTTGCATTTATTATACAGGTTGTATTTGTTTATTTGTTGGTTTTTAAGTACCTTCTTTGTAAATCACCTAGAGGCTTTAAAATAATAATTATTTATGTATTTAATTTGGAAGCTGTCCCATTACTCTTCCAGCATTTGTTTGTATGAATCCTACACTTTTATGAATCTGGTATGAAAAGAAATCTGGGTATCAGATTCAGAAAATGCAATTCCCAAGCCGTTTCCTACGTTTGAACTTAATGTATTCCTGATAACGTTTTCACCCGCCCCCTCCAAATTATGGGTTTTGATGAAAATCCAAATTGTTCATTGATGAAAAAGACAGACATGTGTACTTTTCTTTCATGGGTAGCATTCCCTGAAAATATCTAAGCCAAAATGAAACTCAGCAATGGTTATTTTCGGGTATCCAAAGAGCACAATTTTCATATTTATTCAGCACAGCCTGAGGGCCAGAGAAAGCTAACACAATCAAAATACATATCACAGTGGAGACCTTTTATAAGCATAAATAATACCCAAGGAGGCAAATGAAAGGCAAACAAAAAAATAGGCTAAAATAAAAGCCCCCAGGGAGCCTGAGAAACTGTTATGGCAAGAGAAAACATGAAGCCTCCAAACAATCGCTTTTAGTCTGCTGAATAAACCAAATCAGATAAAGGAAAAAGCTGGAGAAGGCCTACATAAGCGTTCGTTAATGCCAGTGACAGCTATTGTGGTCAAAAGTGTCAACCACTATTCAAAAACAGTGAAAGGGAACAATGTGAGGGGACAAAAAAACCCCACTCAGCATGGCTTCTGCAGGCAGGTCATTGCAGATGCAATTGTGTGTCAGAGGAACAGAGCAAGGCCAGAGCGGAATTTGTCAAGCACGTCTTTATGTGTAAGGTATTCCCAGGGCCTTGCCACAGACCCCTTGGTGGAAAAAAATGACAAGACAAAAGAAAATGAGGTGCTCTGTGTTTTTATACTTCCTGAATAACAGCATGGCAAGAAAAACATGGATGAAAGGGGTGTTATCATTCCACAGCATACACAGTGGTTTTAACTGTGGAAAGGAACAGTTTGGGTGCCATTGTTAATCCAGCTCTACAGGTGAGATCTCAGAAACAGGTGAATTCTTAGTGGCACAAAAATATATATTGTGAAGTCTTCCCTTGTCATTTTGAAGCTGAGAGCCTTATTTGCCTCAGCAGGACTTTCAGTGGCAGACTCCTACTCTGATGGCATTTGTTTTTCTTTATGCCATGCAGGGGTATACTGTGGGAAAACCATGATTTTATCTAAACCAACACCTGTCCTTGGAAGCAATTTTCAATGTCAGGGCTGAGCTCTGAAATTTGTGACAGTGTGGTTTAGCAGTTGGGGGAGCAGGAGGGAAAATTGTTTGACTATAAGCAGTTGCGTGTTGAGACCTTTAAACCTCCCCCTTAAAAAAAAATCACACAAGACTCAAATTTTGGTTTGGTTTTTGGCAGAATTTAGGCCACAACTTTATTGACTGGTTTAAGTGACTGGTTGCATAGGCCCTGGTTCGACTAGCTCCCTGAACCGTTGCAGGTAGCGCTGACCCAGCCTAGGGTGAACACCTGGATAAGCAGAAAGCCGAGAGCAGGCTATCTCCACCACCCAAATGCCCCCCTGGACTCAGGCACAGGCACAACCCCCTCACAGGGTTGACCAAACCATCAAGTCCCTGGGTTCCTTTAATGGAATACCCTTCACCTAGGGATGGCGAGAGCGTTCTCCTATCCCTATCACCTGAACCAGAGCCTATCCACAACCTTACAAGTTGTGACAATTTGCTACGCGGCAGGTGAAACCCAAATGGCACCAGCCAATCAGCCAAGAGGGGGAAATTCCTACAGTGCCCCTGCCCCAACAACAGACGACACACGACGGCATAGCAAGATCAAGCACACAGCCCTAAATATAGGGAGAGGTGGGCGGGTGTTTGATGCACCTACCGAAAGAGGAAGCTCTGGGTCACGTGCATAGGTCTATATAGGTCCCTTGATCCGTTTAGCCTGCACCCCATTGGCCTGATTGAACCCTGCATCAAGGGACCTACAAATCGGGTGTTATGGCTATACAAACGTACCCACCCACAACACAGGGTTAGGTTGCCAGGTCCCACTGCAACACGTGCCCTCTTTAAGGGAGGACCCGATTAACAAAACTAAAATATCAGTCCAGAATAACATGCAAGCACGGTGCTTACAGTAACATCATATATGGTAGTGTTTAGTGTCGGGCTAGGAATATAGGATTCAAATCCCACTCGGTCATAAAGATCACTGGGTTATTTTAGGACAGTTACTTTCTCTCAGTCTAAATTACCTCACAAAATGGCTGTGCAGGATTAATTTAATATATGCCATCCAGAGCACTTCAGAGAAAGCGTGAAATACAAATGTAATAGCCTATAACAACAACAAGAAATGGCATCCAACAGTACAGGATGCTGCCAGACTATTGAATGATTCATACTTATGATAAAACACAGTTCAGCATTAAACATATAAGCCTGTTACTCCCTTCCCTCCTCAAGCATCTGCTTCCATTTTAAACTTGTCAAATTTTGTCATTTCTTTTTTTATATATAAATTTATTTATTTGGTTTTTCAGATTAAAATTTTACAGTCACATGTCTAAGATACAACATAAAAACAAGGTTCCAAGGAATCTCTTGACTTCCCTATTCCCCTTTGTGGGTCCTGTTGCTAATCATTTCCTCCTGCATCTTTTACAATAATCCAGATCTTTTATTTCTCTGTTGTATCCTAAATTCACCATTAAACAACAAGTGATAGTCCAATCCTACTAATGATTTTAACTATTTACAATGGTGTTTAAGATAAGTTATAAATTTTTCCCATTCCTCATTAAAATTTTGGTCTTTCTGATTTCTGAATCTTCCGGTCATTTTAGCCATTTTGGCATAATCCATCAACTTGATCTGCTGTTCTTCTCTGGTAGGTACTTTATCTTTTTTCCTACGTTTTGTCATTTCTGCTGAAACTGATTAGTTTTAAAGATTGTATATCTGAAAGGGATCAGAAATCACAGTTTAACCTTGGCTTGTTTGTGTCAGGAGTTCAGCCTACACTCAAGTAGGACCCTGGCAGAGACACATGCCCGACTGGCATGTTCCCTCCCTCCTGATCAATCGTTCGGGATCTTCAAAAGCTTTCTTCAGCCCGAACATCACAGCGACCGATGCCAACCAACACCGGCACACTTAGGGATCTGCAGAGTTTGCGCAGTTACGTAACAGACCTCAGCAAATCAGCATTTGGCCTAATCTATTTTATTTACATATAAACACACACGGAGCACTTCAACATGGCTCCCTCTCTCTCTAGCATCACGCAGCAAAGAGAAAGAACAAAGGACAATAGTCCCACTCCACGGAACACAGAAACGCAAACATCCTGTCTCCTTCACTTCCCACTCTGTGGAGTCAAAACATATCACGTCATGTGAAAGACAAAAATCCCATGACTGCAATCATGGAGCAGGAATTCTAACAGTTTGGGCTAACCATACTTTAAACTAACCACAGTTTGTCTGGGCTATGATGGCATACTGTGGTTAGCTAAAAATGGAACTCAATGCCTCTGATGGCCAGATAAGGAGAAAGGAGCACACAAGACTGAGGTTTGTTCATGAAATGCTGAACTGTGGTTTATTTTTTAATCTGAATTCTCCTCTTTTTCCTTCTAGCCCAGTATTGTCTATTCTGACTGACATTAGCTCTTTAAGAACTCAGGCAAAAGTATTCTTACACCACTTTTGAGCTGGGAATGCCAGGAGCTCTCCCATCATCATTTCCACATGAGAATGTGTAACTGTAACTGCAACACAACTGGGATTAGGATGAAGGGTTTGTGGATCAGATGGTGTGATTTCAAGGGATGCTGGTGCTTTTTGAAAGGCACCTTGCCATTTTTGAAATTAATTTGCCACACATTCATGTTTGTGTTTTAACAACATTGCTGTGCTTGGACTTCCTGGGTGTGTGTGTAGATTCTGGGGGCTTACAAAAAGACACTTTGCATCAGGAAGAAGTAAAACCACAGACTGAATATTATTCTGAACTGATGCTGCCAAAACTAAAAATTAGTTGGTTCATAAGTCAAAAATTCAAGGTCTATAATTCCTGAATGTATACTGAGTCCTGGCTTTGTTCCATGTTTTTTTTCAATATTTTCATAATCCAAACCAAAATTGATTTTGAGTCAATTTATATTTTCTGTACATACACAGTCTGTATGACTAAGCACTCCATCTGAGTCATTTTGGCACAAATTCATATGCTGATTGCTGTAACCCTTAATTTTCTTTAGGAAATGAAAAAGTCCCATTTGCAATGTGTATGTGCATGGAATGATGTTACTGTACAGAAGCAGCAATGTAAGCCCTGTTGTGGTAAGCAGGCATCGTTTATGTTGGTGCTTCTGCTCATTTTGCTTGTGCTGCATCCGTAGCTGCTGTCTACATCCTCCTGTTGTGTAAGAAAGCGTACATGAAAACATATAAACAAAGCACAAAGCACTTGTGAAAATAGGAAGAGAAGGGTATAAGCATGCTACATTCCCAAGATGTACTTTGATAAAGTGCATAGACAAAAATGTATACAGTGGTGCCTCGCAAGACGAAATTAATTCGTTCTGCGAGTCTCTTCGTCTAGCGGTTTTTTCGTCTTGCGAAGCAACCCTATTAGCGGATTAGCGGATTAGCGCTATTAGCGGTTTAGCGGCTATTAGCGGCTATTAGCGGCTATTAAAGGCTTAAGGGATTAGCGGATTAGCTGCTAAAAGGCTATTAGCGGTTTAGCGGCTTAGAAAAAGGGGGTGGGGAGCGAAAAAAAATCTCAAGACTCGCAAGACATTTTCGTCTTGCGAAGCAAGCCCATAGGGAAATTCGTCCTGCGAAGTGCATTGAAAAACGGAAAACCCTTTCGTCTAGCGGGTTTTCCGTCTTGCGAGGCATTCGTCTTGCGGGGTACCACTGTAGATACGTCATAATCTCAGGATAATAGAACCTTCACCTGAGCTTGCAACCTTGTTCACAAGATCACCACATGATTTCTGAAGTTCACCCACCTCTACTTCTGAATGATATAAAAGAGTTCCTTCTTCTACATGGCACAGCCACAGACTTCCTACCTGAACACCATTACAGTGGTACCTCGGGTTAAGTACTTAATTCGTTCCGAAGGTCCGTACTTAACCTGAAACCGTTCTTAACCTGAAGCACCACTTTAGCTAATGGGGCCTCCTGCTGCTGCCTCGCCGACAGAGCACAATTTCTGTTCTTATCCTGAAGCAAAGTTCTTAACCTGAAGCAATATTTCTGGATTAGCGGAGTCTGTAACCTGAAGCATATGTAACCCGAGGTACCACTGTACTATAAAATTCAAAATTCCCTTGGCTGTCTGCACGACACGTTGCAGGTGGATTCACATGGATAGTCTTCCTTCAGGGGCAGTGAAATTATGAACACAAACCAGAGCACTAAGTGTATGCAGAGACTTTATAGACCTGCTTCCAACACTGAAATTCATCTGCCATTAAAAGATATGCCTACAAAATGCTCTCTCCAAGCACTGAAAAGCAAATGTATAATGCATGCATGCTGGCTTCAGGAAATGAATACTCCACCTTGGTATTAATAAAGGTTAGCTATGGACCTTTACCTTTTTATATTTACTGAAAGCATACTTTCCAACATTTCACAGATTTAAATATGCGCATCCCATCTCAGATCTTTTGCCATGCCAGTGAAGACAACCACTTTAGTCTCCCACTAATGACCAATGCAGTCTAAATGTTCCAAATATCTATAGCACAATCAGCTAGAAAGGGAGGTAAGCTTAGGCATTTGCCAATAGAGGGCCCACTGTCCTAACAATTGCAACCATTTTAAGTTTGCACAGAGTATCCAAGAAGGTCAGTTGAAGGCTTTTCATGTCCTGTGTCTTCCAGATAAGGGCCTAAGGGCCCCCCAAAACCCTGGAGTTAGAACTGGTCTGTGGAACTACCCAGTAATGCTGTACAGGTGAAAGAACCATGCAAAAATGTTCAATACCCCTAGGTTTATTACAACTTTTAAATATGTTTACATTGGAGAAGGACTTGTATTAGCCACATATTAGTGTGTAAGGCCAAGCAGTCATCATTGTGCAGTGTTTGGGCAAGATCATCAGACTGACAAGTTCTTCCAGTTCAAACTAACCAGCTGGTCTTTGGAAATTTCTTATTGCAGAGATCACAGGGAGAGAAAAAAACTTGTTCGCAGCCAGAGTGCATATGGTGTCCTACTCAACAAATAGTGTCTATCAGTACAACGCTACAACACTCTGGACTAGTGTTTGTCAAAACAGTAAAGATTCCACAGAACTGTGCTCAGGACACCTGCTCATTGATGTCTGTGAGGGTATGATTGGGGTGATAAGGATAGAGCGCACATAAAGAAAAGTGGTTTCATTGCCATCCCACAATAACCAACTCTGTCCAATTTCACTGCTTCAATAATTCTCATGTTCTCTTCTTCTATAAGAGCATTCTCTACTGGCACAACAAAGGCTTATATGTCTGTCAATAGGATGTTTATAGTGACTTGATGCTTTTCTTTCATCCTAATACAGTACATCTCTATAACATAAGAACACTACGGGAGTGACTGATTTTTCAAAGTGCTATCATAAAAAGCCATTCAGCGTTCACACTGGATTTTGGTGTCAATAACACCAAATGCAATCATTTGCCAACATTTTGGTTCCTTGGGAACAAAACACAGCTAATAAACAGGCAACCTCATCTAATTTTGTTTTCTAATGAAATATACTTTCCCACCCCAAAATTCTTTATATGCTTGTGAGCTTCCAACCCTTTCCCCCCACCCCACTGTAATATATGATCATATATATTTTGTAAGGATTCATGGCTCATGTTTCACATAATTCAAAAGTAAGAACCACTTCACACGTTACTTTTTCAGACATAGAAGTTAACCTCAATATTGGGAAAAGAGTATAATTCACATGCATGGCAAAGCAATAACATTGAGAACAAATGTACTGTATGTGTTGGCTTCCTAATTCGTTTGCCTGTGACCTGAAACAGACCTGCATAATATTTTCTACATTACAAAGCAAAAGTATGGGGTGTAGGGGAGGGGTGTACCTCTAATGAGGGACACAATGTGCTCCTTCTGAGGTAGCTTGTCCACCTTTGGTCCTCACCCTGCACTCAACTCTCACCTGTGGCTCCTAGAAGCTGTCAGCATGTGACAGCACCTACACCCCAAGAAAAGTAAAGCATACATGACAGGTGGCCACCCAACCTCTGCTTAAAAACCCTCCAGTGAAGGACAGCCCACCATCTCTCTAGGAAGTCTGGTCCGCTGTCAAACAGCTCTTACTATAGAAAGCAATACTGTAATTTAGATTGAAATACATCTCATCACAGGTGATCTGTGTACCTGCTCAGTCGGCTGTTCAGGTGGAAACTGATGATAGGCAGCTTCATGGCTCCTGCTCTCCCTGCTTATGGTTATTCATATTTAAACGGGACTTGAACCTGATGCAGCTTTTCAAACAGAGGACTCCTTCAAATAGAAAACTGTCCTCTGACAGACCTTCAAGCAGAGTACTGTCCTCAGTAAAGTAAAACGTATAACCATCTTTGCCATCACTCAGGGCTGAGGAAGATTTTTCCTTTTCAAACTGCATTGAACTTCAAGGTAGGAGATTTTTCATCTACTCTGCATTTTACTGCTTGGGGAATGACATTCCTTACTTAGCAGGGCAGGGGAGATGTGTTTTAACTAGGTGGTAGCAACCTAGGCCACAGCAAGCTGGGGCAGCATAAGGTGAGGGAAATAAGAAAGATAAAATGCCCTGAGGCATCAATTTGAGGGTGAAGAGGAGTTCCCTGGATCAACTTCTCAAGGATTGAAACAGGAATCCCCTTCAGGCAAGCCTGCCAGCCTGCCTCCCGTATCCAAAGCAAATATGTTTGTGAGGTAATATTTGTCAGTAGGCCTCTGTCCACACACAATTGGGCTTACGATGGTCAGGAGCAAGGCACACATCACTCCAATGTGTCAACCCCCCAACTCCCATTTCATTGTTTCATTTTGTGGGCCCAGAAGTGGGACACTTTTAGATGTAGAGGTCGGGTGGGTTGGTAGGATTGCCTTTTCTCCATTTTCATCCTTACCCCTGGAAGTTTACAGGGGAATTCCCTTCCCCACTCTGTCTGAGGATCTTTTCTGAACTTTTAGTACCGATGTAGTTAATAAACTTGGGCCATATTAAACCCTCAGGTTGTATCGCTTTTCTTCATGCTCCAATATGTGCAGAGTAAAATCTGTGTTGGGGAAAAGGTAATATATAATATGATGCTAACCATCGCCAAATGTTGGTGGCCACCATCACTGAAAGTTGAATGCAAAAATTTGACTTCTGTGACCAGAGTATGTTAGGCAAATTACGGGGGAAATGCATAAATCCACTAGCTTTATGAAACAGAATCTGCTTCCAAGATTCAGGAGATCAAGAAAATTTGAAATGCATTTTCCATACAGGTGTGGGAAAGGTGGGAAGGAAAGGAGAAGTGTTAGTCTGTGGGGAAATGGTGATAGATAAGCAGAAGAACTGGTAATATGAGCTACAAAAACAGGCAGCCATGGAAAACACTGCAGCATGCCTGCACAAGCAAACTACTGGAGGATGAATCAAACCTCTACTATCGAAACCTTCACTAGACATTGTTCACACATTTCCATTCCAAGATGCATAATATTGAAATCTGCACTCTTGTGCTTATTTAATAAAACCTGAGATTCTCAGGATGTCCAATTTTACATCTGTTACAATATTCAGTGCTAGCTTGAACTGGTATATGTCCAGGATATATACAGGTGTGAATATATGAATATTAAAGTATCACACTTTTCCTTGCTGCTGTTTCCTGTTTTCCTGCATATTCAAGTTTGAATTTATTAGGGCTTCCATTGTTGTTGTTGTTTGACTAGAAGAGGGAAATTCTGAAACAGTGCTTTGCTGTGGGCTCAGGTGAAGATGTGGATTATCATGAACCTGTTTCCCCCCCTTCACTTCCATAGAGGAGTCAGTTTTTAATGTAGAAAGACAAACATCTGGAGAATGATGCACACTGTCCTTGAAAGGAATGTGGACAGCAGGTTTCTACAGGAGCTTCATATCAGTGCTTACATGTCTATCAGTGCTTACATGTCTTTGTGGATCAGAAACAAATATGCCCACAATCCGCAGGAGCCCAGGAAAGCGATATATATTTTTCAGAGCCTCACGTACTTATGTAGTATTGAAGTCTGGTTTCTAATCTTCCCCATGGGGCTGCTGCCCACAGAGCTATTTCCACATCTGAGAGGGTTCCATGGAAATCTAGTGTTAGTTTTCCTCATCAATGGGCAGTCTCCTCCTATTTAATTCCATCTGGATGCAGTGAGAGGTGGGTGAGCTTTCCACAAGAGGAATATGAAAATGGTGGCAGTGGTGCTATGAGTGGCTGACATTATAATTGCCCACAATTCCCTCAAATGCCAGGCAGTGACATAGCATGACTGTGAGCATGGTGGGCCATTCTAATAGTGGCCAACCTGCATTCACTGGAGTGCTAGAAAGTGGGAAATATCAGTAGTGGTGTTATTTGGCAAACCAAGGATGGTGCCAATGTAAGACTTGGCTGACTGTCTTGGCACATGCCATCTTTTATAAGTGTGCATCAAAACTTATTGACTCACAGCTGGGCATTGCAACTCCTCAAATAAATTTTAAGTATGAAGCTTTAGAAATGGAGCAAACCATTATAATTCCAAATCAGCAACCCTTTTGAACAGGAATTTTGCCTGCTTATGTTCCAAAAGAATGATCTGGCCACATCACGTAAGGAAGTCAATCTGGAGGAGCTTGTATACATGGCTTGTAATTTGCCAGACAGAAACCTTTTAATTGTTTTTTAAATAGTAGACTAATGAACTAGGGTAATGATTTATAAACAATCTATTCCTCAATACTTAAAAATATATGGCTTGGAATTTTAGTGAGTTCATTAAAAACTTCAATTATTTAATGACAATTGCCAGGAGACCTTCAAAGTTAATAGTGTTTTTACAGCATTGTTTGCTGCAACAGTCAGCCAGATAAACTGAATAAAACATGACTTAATTTGTGTTACAGGCATGGAACAAAGGGCTCCAATAAATACACACGTTTTGTATTGGTTGTGGCCATGTTATAAGTACAGTTCGACCCAATTTTATACAAAGAAAACAATGGTAGCCTTGCAGGATACTTGTGATAACTGATTGCATTTAAAATGTCCACACTTCTCTAGAGGGTATTTGTCTGCCTAGCAATCCAGATTTTAATTGCACAGTGATTTGCTGAAATCCCAAGAATGATGCTCTTTGCATGCTTCTCACATTTTCAGTAACGTTAATTTCTGAAGAGTACCACACCACGATAATGAATATTTTGCAGACTGCTTGATTGGAGTCCATGTAATAATTTGCAGTATATGTCTACTTTTTAATAGATGGGGCAATAAAACATATAATTTATTAAACATAGTTAATTCTTTGCATGAAGGTGTAAAATATCCAGGCACATATGAAGTCATGTGTTGCTTTTCCATTTTCAGGTATTTCGTGCTGCGATACTTGAATCAGCTATATGCATATTGAAGGCCCATTGATTTCCAAAGAATAATGCACAATTGTGAATAAAAGGCCGTTTTCCAGAGCACTGTATATATTCTGAGCTCTTGTGTGATCAGTTCAATAGAAGTGGCAGCTTTATGTACATTCCTTGCCATGCATAGATCTGTACCTTTGACTGAATGAGCATGCCTGACACATGGATAAGCATTGTTTGCACATCAGAAGTCCCACACCTGCAAGGAATCCGTGCAACAGGATGTAAAAGGTTTTCAGAATATATTCGCTGTTGATATTTGCAACTGAGCCAGAGATAGTGGCAAGCAGCCATAGAATCACCCAGTGCTTTGTAACCAAAGATCTTTTCCATGTGGAATGGCACATCATTGTTCCAGCAGAGATACCATGGTATCAGAAAGGTTAACTTGCAGTGTTTCCTTTCCCTGTGGGAATCGCTCCTAATTGCCCATGGACTGAAGCTAATGGGAAAAGGCTTGGGGCAAGATATGCACTTTGGTAGAGGTTGACTGTTTAGAAACGATCTGAGAAATATCTTTTAAACTAGGGTTCCAACAAATTATCATAAATATGGCCTCAAGTGTAATAGCATTGCTTAGGTTAATTTCCTACTTTTCATTTTACAAGAAAAAAGTTAATCCACTTTTAATTAATGATGTTGTGAAGAATTTTTAAACTGCCAGATTTTATTATTCTGTATTGTTTCCCAGGGATTGCTGGTCTGGGTTTGAGTTGTCTTAAGTAATCATAATAATGTTATCCTGACATGAACTAAATGTGCCCCCTTCCCATGAGTCTGGAATGTATGACATGGAGCAACCCAACACTATCCTATCACCATTATTCAGATCCCCCTATGTACTAGAATGGAGCTTCTGTGTGTGTGGAATTCCCGATTCACTTTAATGGAAGGAGAGCTTTGCAAGTGCATTCCTTTATACCTATATGAAAAAGAGTTTCAGGAAATGCCTTGTGAATGGGGAAGATCCATGTGCTATTTAAGAAACTGTAGTAGAAGATGCCCATTGAAGAGAATATGTTCTTTCTGTGTCATACAATGCTTGTAATTTCACTAGTATGAAATAATACAGGTTGTTACAACAAAAAAGCTGGATTTACTATAGAAATCTTATTGATGCTATTACAGCTTAAATCTAATGACAAGTACTTGAAATATGTGAAAGATCTCTAAACATAGTACAAGAGTCTTTTATGGAGACATATCACAAGGGAATCTCAAGGTGCCTTACAATAAGATCAAAAGGAAAATCAATATGGCTGAGCTATAAGCTAAATTGAAATGGAAACCTTTGCCCTTACTCTTAAAATCTCTTATAGGGGGTCCTTATTCAAAAGATTTGGAAGGCAGTGCCAGAGTAAAGCAATGACTCTGTGTTCAAATACCTCAGTCATAGACTGAGTTTGCCTTGAGAATGGAGAGAATATTATTGACATAAAAAACATAAAGATTTGGTCACAGTATGTTTCAGAAAGTAAATCTCTGAAATGCACATAAAACAGTGGCTGAACTGTTAAAAATAAATAAAGCTTAAGGTAAATCTAAGGTGATTGCACTAATATGGATAACCAATGTTATGTTTTATCTTTGACATTCTATACTAGAGAAACTGGAGAGTAGCAGTTGTCAAAACATGAGAGTTGGCTGGGGTAGAAATAATCTAATCAAATCTACATGCAGTAAAAGTGTCATTAAACCCTGAACTGGCAAGACAACAGGGAGGAGGATAAGGATCCTGGTGAGGGATGTAGCCTGGACTGGGACAGATCAGGGCAAGCAGAGGATGGGGAAGGAGAAGCTGGTGTAGGAATGGAATGATGGAGGATGACTATGGGATGGGGGTTAGTGCACAGGAACCAGAGCCAGAGGGATCCCTGTCTTCACAAACATGGTGGGCTCTGAGGCATTGGGAGCCAAGGGAGGGGTGTTCTAGGAGGCTGAGGCAGGCAAGGGCCCACAGCCCAGATCTCTAGCTGGCCAGGTGGGACTCACTAGCTCTGAGAGGAGGGGTGTGATTCCTCAGCTGGAGTTGGTTGGAACAAGTGTGGGTCACATGCTTTGTCAAGCACAGGCATTACAATCAGCATGCAAAGTACAAAAGGACAGCAGAGGCAGAGGTGGTGTGTCTGTTCAACTGCCCACATTGATGGACCTTGACTTGGATGCTCCTGGACCTCCACAGGACTGTGTTTGGGGTTTGACTCTAGAACATATCCCGACTGCTGGACTTCGGACTTGGCTACTTGGATTGACCCTGAACCTTGTTTCCTGACCATTGGACTTTGGACTTTGCTTGTGTAGATGGACCCTTGGACTTTGGACTTGACATACTGACTTGCTGCCAGGCAGGCCAGGGGTTGAGGACACCTTGGTGTTGTCACAGTGTTGAGAAATGTGGTTTGTGGTGAGAACTGGAAGTCAGCACCTTGTGCTCTTGTATGCCAATCTCGATTACTCTGCTTTAACTCAGTACTACTTAGGAAATGAATATGCAGATATACACATGACATTTAATGAGGTGCTTTTGTCTAAGTGTTCTTAAGAAACCAACTAGATTGATAATTCCTAAATATAAACATAATTGTTATGAAAGCTTTGGTTCAGGCAGCATTAAAAAATATGTATAATTGAGGCTGCATGGATGAACCCTTTAAAACTGTGACTAGCAGGGTTCAGACTTAAATCCCATTTACCCCATGGAAAGTAATATCAGACTCTTATTAGGGACTTGTAAATGCAAAACGTCTCAGAAAACCATCACAATAAACGTTTTCACAAATAGGAATGTTGACTTGAGGTCACCAGCGGAAATACTATGAGAGAGATAATTTCAAAGATAACTTCTGTTAAAAGCCTGGACATATATTTTTCCCTTGGTGCAGCCAGTAGCAGACCTCTGATGCTTATTGCTATGATCACATTACTGTTTTCATTGCACTATTCCCATTTTTGCTTTGCTTTGTTATTTTCCTCTGCTTTCATTGTTACTCGTCAATTAGTGGTGAAAATAGCAGTCCTCAAACTAAAACCCCACTGTAATCTACAATAAAATGCCTGTAAATATAGAAAATACACAAAATAATTTATGAGATAACAAAAGCATGTTAAGGAACACTTTGAGCTCCACACTGACTGCATTGGAATAAGAAGGGAACAAGACTATTGTCTATAAGGTGAAATATAAGGAAATGTTAGTTTATTCAGACCTACATCACTCTGATAGTTTGTGCAGAAACCAATTCATCATTAACAAAAGTCTTTAAATGGTATGTAAACTGTATATACAGAGTATGTAAACTGAAGAATGGTTTTATTCCTGTAAATTTTCTATCATATTGTAGAAGGCAAAAACTGGGAATTTGCTGCTGGTTCTTTATGCCAGGCCTGCCTATAGACAGAACTTTTGTTTCTGATGATTTCATTTAGCATATTGAGGGTGCACTCCTAACCCCACTTACCTAGGAGTAAGTCCCATTGAATCCCACAGGACATATTTCTGAGTGGGGATACTTAGGATTGTGCTGTAACTCTAGTCAATGATGCACAGCCCAATGGAGGGCTGTAGCTCAGTGACAAAGCAACTGTTTTGCACGCAGAATGCCCCAAGTTGAGCCCTCAGAGTCTCCAGAAAGGGTGGGAGCATCTTCTGCCTGATACAATGGAGAATCACTGCCAGTTAGTGTGTATACAATACTGAACTAGATGGACTCATCTTCCTATGTTCCTGTGTACTGTGTATATGGAGATACTCCAGGTGTATGGTGCTAGGGTTGCTACCCATCCCATTCTGTAAAATAAGGAATTGTCCCATACTGTATTTCAATGTAAAATGTTACATCCTGTATTGATTCAATATGGGGCGCAGTTTGTCCTCTCCAAAGGCCTGTCCCCACTCCTACAGAGAAGGCATTGCTGACTTGGCTTGAGAAACTGCCTCTCGCTTCTTTCTTTTCCTATTTTTCTCCTCGCTCCCTCTCCTCATCCCACCCCAAAGGAGGAACAAACTAGAGCAAGGCATTCATGTTGTCGCTTCCAGTTCCCATCCACAGAGCTGCAACCTAGGAGTACAAGGCCTTGTCCCTCAGAGAGCAATAGGTGGAGGCTCTAGAGCAGGCTTCCTCAACATCGGCCCTCCAGATGTTTTGAGACTACAATTCTCATCATCCCTGACCACTGGCCCTGCTAGCTAGGGATCATGGGAGTAGTAGGCCAAAAACATCTGGAGGGCTGAGGCTAAGGAAGCCTGTTCTAGAAACAAGAGATTTTGTGTCAAGGTAGCCCAGAAGCCCTGGTTCTGAACATAGCTACCTGCATGATATTTGAGAAAGGGTGATGGAAAAGTAGCTCCCCACAAGGCTTGCCATCCCCCCCGCCCCACGCTCCCTAAATTTTTCTTTCTATTTCAGAAATTTAACACATGGAACAAAGCTCATTCCCTCGTCAGAATATAACCCCTGACTGACTGATTGATTGATTGATTGATTGATTGCCCTGGCCTGCATGTATTGCTGTACAGTACTGCATGTGTATAAAAGGGTGTGTGTAAGTTTATGTAATTGTAGCTTTGGGTAGCAAAGCACAAACAGATTTACAAATTTGTGTGTGGGTGACGAATTCCAGAAGGACCATCCTGTTAGGCCACAATGGATTGTAATGGACTGATTTGAAGTCATTTCAGTACTGGGGGGGGGGGGGAGATTGCCTCCCAATCCCCCTCACCATCCTGTTCTGAATTTTGCCAGGACAAAGATGCTGTCATTGTAAATTCTTATTCCTATTAAATCTATGTTCTTAAAAACATGAGATATATCTGGGGGAATTAGTATGTGCTGTGGAATGAACTCTCTCCTCATCATTATTTTCCTAATGACCTAATCCCTCTGATAGATAGGTACTCATTCAGTCTTTTAGAGCGTAAGGCTGGCTTCTCTTTCTGAGCAAAACACATCAATTTTGCATCTTCAGTGGAATCATTTGGAATAGATGCTGCAGTAGCAATCTGAAAACTGAAGAGGCCCTGGGACTTGACACTGTGTAAATCCATGAAAGATTATCTTGTGCCCCTTCTACTTAAAGTGTAATGTGAAGCAAGGGAGGTTAACAAATTATCAAATTCAGAGCACAAAGCCAATATTTGTGTTATATTAAAACGAGGTAGACACCCTTGATTTTGTTCCAGTTATTGATCACTCTCATAAATCAATGTAGACACCAAATTCTTTCCAAAGAATAATCAGAGTGCTTAAAAGATTCTCTTTCAAATTTTTCATCCAAATCAAGCAGGATGGATATCAGCAAAACTAGGGTCAGATCAATCTTGGCATTTTATTGGTTTGGTTTTAGTAGCTGAACGGAGGAAATGGTTTGCATTTGTCCCTTTCACAAGAAAGTTTCATTGACAAGATTCAGCTAAATATCCTATACAGCATACTAGCAAAGTTTAATTTTCCTGTACAGTTTATCAGTAGGGTTACATTTAAGCATCTTAGTCCTTCAGCGAATGGAATTACTTTAGATTTATTTTATTTTTTTAAGTACAGTGTACTAGAGATGGTACCTCTTATTATTTGCTTCCATTTTTATTTTTATTTTTTTACATTATCAATCTGTTCTTGGGGTCCAATAGCCCCCTTAAATTTCTAGCTGGAAACAAAATATTTTGACTGATTTCAGGATGACTCCAGTTTAACAGGAGCGGGGAAATAGAATTATTAACATCAAATTCAGACATAGTCTAACACAAAAGCTAGTAGGGTCTATTTGGCTCCATAATGTTAATTTAAGAAGAGGAAATAAAAAAATGACAAAACCCTTCCTGGATAAAATACTGAGGTGAGAGTAAAATAAAAACTGGAATCACCACAGAGACAGACATACAGAGAGAGAGACAGACTCATAGGTCAGGAGTTGGCTTCACCTGCTGAGCAGCAGCCTGAAGGAGCAGAAGGCGAAGTGACTCCACCTGCTGCTGATCAGCCTTCTTGCTCCTGATGAGAACCAGCTGGCTTCAGCTTTCTTAAGGAGGGTTTCTAGCCTCACTCAGTTGCTGGAAACAACATTTGTTGTTCCTGGCCAGACCTTGCTGCTTCTTGCAACCTTCAGCTTTCTTGACCCCCAGATCATCTGACTACATGAACTGAAATACTCATGACCTTAGGACTGGGCTGAACCTGGTATACAGACTCTGCCTTCAGGCAGGTGCCCCCCTGAGACTTGGCTGGTTGGCTGTCTTCTCCCTCCACTGTGCTCTGCCGTGGCTGGCAGCACAGGACTATCACACACACACACACACACAGAGAGAGAGAGAGAGAGAGAGAGAGAACTTTACAAATGGAAAATTGGTATTGGAAGATTGCAGTATGAGAGTGTTAAGTTCTGTGTCAAGATAAAAACCAACTTGAAACAGATGCCCTTGTGTGTTAATGCCCTTGTGTAACATTTACTGCTAGAGTCAAAAAGACCCCGGCAGTCCTTTCGTAATTGGGTTTTGTGGTTTTTGTGTGTGTTTTTTTGTTGTGGCACGCATGAATGCACATTCTTTTTAACACACACACACACACAGCAGTGCTCTTGAGATAGTATTACCGAGTTTTGTCTATTCTACTTTGTGAAGTGGCTTGGGATAGAATGGACTCCAGTAAGTTTAGGCATTTGTTAACTTCATTTTCCCATTCATTTCATTAGAGGTAGATCGGACCCCTTTAAAGAATAATAAGTTAAGTATATGTTTTAAAGAAAATAAGATTATATACCACAGGAAAATGGAGATGTTTATTGGGCAAGAATGTCTTTTTTTAAAAAAATGTCAAAATGGTTTTGTTCTCTTTCTAGACTATACAATGAAAAATGAGTTAATCTCAATAGAACATTAATAACAAGAAGCAGAAAGCAGCACTGAATGAGCTTCAGAAAAGAATAGTAACGTATAATCTGCATGTAGGTTCTAAGATGATACATTAGGAAGATGGTCCCCATCTCCTGCCAGAGAAAATTAAAAATGGGTCCTTTTAAAGTATTCATTAAAAAAAAGTGAAAGGGATCACACACTGGTGGAATGGAAATTAAGCGGTACCTGCACTGCAGTCTTGAAATCTATTATTTTCTTTTGTGGAGAAGCAGAGATAATCTTTTGCATATAAAAAACTGCAAAAATGAAATTTGATTTCTGCGTTGGTTTTGGCAATGGATTTCATTAATCCATAGGCACTGTCAGGAAACCTAATCCTAATAATTACTTACAATAAATGAAATATTTTAAAATAATTAGCCATAGATAATTGAGAATTATATGCACTTGACCTTAAATCCCGATTACCTTCCAGAATAAAATTCTCTTTGGATGTTTGTGTAGTGTGAGGTTTTGTCCTTCAAATACTGCCTTGGATGACTAGTAGAGAACTGATTTGTTCATTCAGCAAGCAGTCTGTTGGGGACCATTCCTGAAACATAAATCAGTGATTGCTGTATACTGACTTCAGTGTGCTTTGTAACTGGGGAAATGTGAACTCGGTAGAACTGGACAGCATTGCCCAATTTGATCCATTTTAATGCTTCTAAACTCAAAATGGGGTTTGCCCACACTGGGTAGACCACCTGAATGGGGAGGCGGCTTTCCTACAGCTTCTAAACTAGAAGATATAACACATCATGATCTGGATATTCAGTGTGAGCCAGTGTGGTGTAGTGATTAAGAGCGGTAGTCTCGTAATCTGGGGAACCAGGTTCGCGTCTCCGTTCCTCCACATGCAGCTACTGGGTGACCTTGGGCTAGTCACACTTCTCTGAAGTCTCTCAGCCCCACTCACTTCACAGAGTGTTTGTTGTGGGGGAGGAAGGGAAAGGAGAATGTTAGCCGCTTTGAGACTCCTTAAGGGGAGTGAAAGGCGGGATATCAAATCCAAACTACTACTCTTCTTCTTCTTCTTCTTCTTCTTCTTCTTCTTCTTCTTTTTCTTCTTCTTCTTCTTCTTCTTCTTCTTCTTCCTGCTAAGGGATATGGGGGTAGTATTAGCCTCTGCTCCCTGAACTGAATTGGGACACACAACTGCAAATCCTGTGGTCCCCAGACATCATGCCTTGCTGGTGATTCGATTTTGAAGGTGGGGGAAATTACCTAGGAAGGATTTTTTAAAATTAAGAATATTTTACAAATTTATAAACCACTTCACAGCCTGAAACCATCGAAGTACAGGAAAAAAGCAAAATCAAATACAAAACATTATTCTTAAAAACAATTAAACCATTTACACGAAATCTGCAAACAATAAAACAGAAAGGTCTTCAGTAAACATCAGGATGCTTGTTTAATTTCAGCTAGTAATGCCTCTAAGCAATCTCAGAGGTCTTTTCCAATTTCGGGAGAGGCTGGCAAAGTGCCTGTGTTTCCTGCAGCTTCCTCCCCCTTGTTATTGCTTACCCACTCCCTTCTCTAAGCTCTCTTGAAATGTGTCTGTGTCTCTGTGTGTCTCTAGTGAGGACCCCCCAGCAAAGCTAACAACCAAATGGGCTTTGGGGAGAGTTGAGGGGCAGCTTTTTTATGGTGACTGATTCATTGCAATTGGCTTGGTGATCACATTGCCATTTTTACTGCTAGGAATTTGAATTCATTTCCCACCAATACTAACATGGACAGAAAGAGTACATATATTAACTGATGGCCAACAACCAGTGTGTGACCACATAGCAAGGAACCTCAACATGGGGCTAAGAGCTGAGAAACAAGTAACCTGAGCTGGCTGCCCTTGGCTAGAGCATGACTGCTGGATCTCACTATGGGAGTGCCCTTTGATGCTCCTACTGTTTTAATTACTGAAAGCATTGCATCGTACTGACTCTAAATGAGTACCTCTCTAAGGACTGGGGGCAGGAGGGGAGGGCAGTTAAGGTCTCCATGGAAGCCTATGGGGATCTCCTCTGTGCATGCAACTCTGAATGTGGGGAGGGCCATGCCAATCATATTTTTGACACCTTGCCTAGTGCTGTTTTGTTTCAGCGGTCAGGAAACGGACTATGGCTAGGAGTGTTTTCATACAGGTAGAAGAAAGATGATTGCTGACTACTCTGCTGTATCAGGAACTTTGAAATCGTATCTCTTTGAATAATCTTTCCACATTGTCAGTTGTGGAACAATTGCCACAGAACCCAGTATGCTGCAGAGGGTTATGAAACACCCCTCCCCAAATGATTGTCTTTTTAAAAAAACAACAATACAGAAGTGTTCTTGTGTTAATAATAATAATTTTTATTATTTATGGGTTTCCCCAGCCACTCTGGGCAGCTCCCACTAGAATATTAAAAACACGATAAAACATCAAACATTAAAAACTTCCCTGTCTGTTGCAGCATGATTCCTCCAGCATGGAAACACTCCATGGCACCACACTGACATTTTAGGATTATAGACCGTGCCATGGGATCAAGTGGACTATAGTCCACAAACACTTAGGCAGTAATAAGTTTGTTAGTCTTCAGGTGCCACAAGATTCTTTAAGATTATATTTATGTGTATGTGTATATATGTATGTACATGCACAGCTCTCATGCCTTTAATAGAAATCTCACATGCACAAAGATAAACCTGACTCATAGCATTTCTGTCTCATCCCCACACTTTTCTTCTTCTTTTGCCTCCCCCCCCCCCCCGGTCTTTTGTCTCTGGCATGTTTGCTTGCTTTTCGGGGTGGGGTGCAGTCTGTATGTCTGGTGCTCTCTGGGTGTGTTGCACAACAATTCCCATCAACACTAGCTGGCACAAGCAATGTTGGCTGGGGCTGATGAGGGCTACAGCCCCAAACACCTAGTTGGCATGAGGGTGAGTGATATGTCCTTGCTGCCAGTTGCTGATAAACAGATAAGGTTATTTGTCAGAAAGGACAACTAATTTTAGAGCATATGGAATGACTAGGTGTGCTGGGGATCTTGATTGGCACTATTTCTCTGGGTTATTTATTTAACTATTTTATTTCATGAAATTTATATGCCACTTGATTGTAGGAAATAACAACAGCCCCCTCAGAATGCTTTACAAAAAGACCGAAGCAATATTTTTTTTTAACTATTAAAAACTACTATTTGGAACATTTCAAAAACTAATTAAAATCAGTGATAAATTGAAAACCAGATTAAAGCAAATGCCAAGATTCTGCATAGCTTACCTAAACAAAAACATTTTTAGCAGGCACCAAAAGAGCACAGTGGGGGAATCTGCCTAACGTCCATAGGCAGGGGGTTCCCAAGCATGGGTGCTGTCACACTAACAGATTGATATCTGATGAAGGCAGAATAAGTATTATGTGACACCTAGTTTATTTACGAGGCGACGCGGGTGGCACTGTGGGTAAAACCTCAGCGCCTAGGACTTGCCGATCGCATGGTCGGTGGTTCGAATCCCCGCGGCGCGGTGCGCTACCGTTGTTCGGTCCCAGCGCCTGCCAACCTAGCAGTTCGAAAGCACCCCCGGGTGCAAGTAGATAAACAGGGACCGCTTACCAGTGGGAAGGTAAATGGCGTTTCCGTGTGCGGCTCTCGCTCGCCAGAGCAGCTTCGTCATGCTGGCCACGTGACCCGGAAGTGTCTGCAGACAGCGCTGGCTCCCGGCCTCTAGAGTGAGATGAGCACACAACCCTAGAGTCTGTCAAGACTGGCCCGTATGGGCAGGGGTACCTTTACCTTTACCTTTTAGTTTATTTAAATAAAATAAATTGAGCCAGTTGGAGATCTTCTGGCATGGAAATGAAGCCATAAGCTTCACCTTCTTAATTTCTCACCAGGGAGGGGTGAGAAAGGGCATTCACGTTCCCAAACAAGCTTATTCCCTCCCTCCTTCCATTGTTGGACCTCAGTGGTTACTTGAAGGAAATGCACTCTTTGCAGGGACAAGACCATAAACCAGACATCAAAGTCAGACAGCAATGCTAAGCATCCTCAGTTGGAAATGAGCCTCGTTGAAATATGTTTAGCGTTGGTGGAAATATGCCTTGATGCCTCATGTGGGACGAAGCGCACATACCCAAACGCACTTTGCCTCTTCTGTGCATAATACTTCCTCACCACCCTGAATAACACCAGTGCAACCTTATGTACATACACTTTCTTGTTTCTGTGCATGGCAGGGAAAGATTGTTGGTAGGCAAGCTTATTCTGAGATTCCTATCCCCTCATTGAAGAGCCCCTGATAAACTTTCAAAGAAATCCAGGCTTTCTGAAAGACGATTTGAAAACCACTGTGCTCAATAAATGAGGCCCATATAAGTGGCAAACCATTTCCTCTGCTTCTGTTTTTCTTCTTCTTCTGATACACTGTTTCCGCACCATTATTTACTACCCAATTCTCCAGCTGAGACTTACCTCATGATTTCTTTGCCAAACCATTGTCTTCGCTCCCGATGCAGTCCTATTTACTGGTTTTAATATTGCTTTGATGTTTGGCCGTAAACATAATAAGTGAGCTATATTAACATCATTTCAAATCTTATTTCAAGGCTAATCTTCCATGCTGTCAGTGCCTCTTAATTCCTGCTCTGACTAGTTTTCTGAGTGAGTGCTTCAATTTATTTACTGCAGGGTGCATTCAGTTCAACACTCACATAAGCTTATCTTAAATCTAGTTCCAGCATGTTGTCGTCAAGAAATGTTGCAATCTACTTAAACCTGCTCATAATTGGGCAGTTTTTATGGTGAGGCTGAAAAAGCAGAATTTCTTTAGGGTCTATTAATACGGAGAAAATCCTATATACTAAGAGCAAATATTATGCAATGGTGAGTCTGTTTATAGCCTGAATGGCACCATCCATGCAACTGAGACTCCAGAAAAACCCAAGGATTTCTGATGTACAAAAGGTCTTTAGAAAAGTCAGGAAAGGGAATCAAATCCCTTAACAGATCATACTCGGAAGGCGCTCCTTAAATTCCCTTGGTGTCCAGAGCTTGGGATTTCTTAAGCCACAGCATGATTACAGTGCTCTGTTGAAGCCAACTTTAGGATCTTTCAATCAAAGGGCAGGGTATAAATCTAAGCCAAGGAACCCCCTGGGGACCTCATTCCTCTGGTGGGGGGTCTATACACAAAAGTGGGAAGAGAAATGAAAGTCTGCTTTGTCCAGTAAACTGCTTTCTCCACATACTCACACACACCCCTCTTATCCTCCATTCCGTCAAGCAAGAAGCTTTATCAGAGTTCAAGGACCCATACCAGCCAAGGAGGGTGCAGATCCAGACTCCTTAGCGGTGTGGCCTGGGGAGGGGGGATGTGAATGAGGAGAGACCCAAGGGGCAGATTGAAAGACCAGAGGGGCACATTTGATACCTAGGCTTGAGAGTTTCCGACCATGTTACAATTTTTTTAAGCAAAGAAACATTGCTGATAAAGAGCTTTCTGTAGTTTGTCCCTACATGGAAGGTGTGTGAACAGAGGCACCATCTTCCAAAGAGCATCGAGGGGCCCCAATATGATGTCCTGATGTCACTCCTTGCCCAACTCCATGTTCAGCCTTAACAATGGGGCCCCAAACCCCCTCAAAAACAATTGAGAGGTCCCAAAGAGACTCAGCCCTCAAGACCCAGAGCCTATGTCAGTTAAGAAGTTTGCTTTGTGATCATTTGGGCAGGGGCCCACAATCATGGTTGTAGAACTGGCCCTCTCCATACACTGGATGTTCAATTTTGGGTTGCTGTACCCAGTGGTTTCTGAGCATATGGTGCACAATGCATATGTTCCAACCAATATGGATACTGGGCAGGTAGAGTAGGGAGGATGAGCTTCCACCACTCTAATTTTCCCCTGGTCCCACAATGCAAACAAGATGATTATGATGATAATTAATTTTATTATTTGAACCTCACCCATCTGGCTGGGTTGCCCCAACCACTTTAAGATGAACTTAAATAAATTGAATTGCCCCTTATTACAATAATTTTTGTATAGGAAGACGCCTTTAGCAAATTACCATAACATTGAAGGAATTGCCTAAAAAAAATAAATCTAAATATTCTTGTAACCCATAGTTTGTCATGCATTTTCACAAAGGACTTGACACTTTCACCTGAGTTCTAATTGTCCCTTGTTGTGGCATACTAATTGATTCTTTTGATATCTGCTTCGGAAGAAATTGCTCTTTTATCTTCATGCTAATTAAGAGAAAGCCTAGAGCTCTATCTTCTAGAAGAACAGGGGGGAAAAACAATATTGGCTTTGAGTTTAAAATTCACACTTTATTATTGGAGATGGGAAGTGGACTGGTTGCAACTTGTAACTCATTCCTCTTCCTTATTGATAAAAAGAGCACATTGTTTTTGCCTTGTACATTTTGGGTGACAGTCCTTGCAGCAGAATATGTTACTGGATAGTCCAATCTCTTTGTGCAGAGTCCTGTAGTGGTTCTTTGTGGTATAATCCCTGTGGTTGTGCAAGCAGGGGAACACATGCAAGCCCTGCCCCAAACATAATTGAAAAGACTTATAGAATCATAGAGTTGGAAGGGTTCACAAGGGAAATCCAGTCCATCTCCATGCAATGCAGGAATCATTTGCCCAATGTGGGGCTCAAAAACCCATGACCCTGAGATTACGAGTCTCATGCTCCACCAGAAATTCGAGGTGAGACTTGAATCTCCTAGGGGAAGGGATTGCACAGGTGGAGCACCACCACTGAAAAGGAACTGTTTTTGCACAATAAGTTTCTGCTGTTCATGGGACTGGACGCAGTCTTCCCAACAGCTCTCTAAGCCCAAGCCAGAAGGAACTTGAAGACGTACTTCTCTAAGTATTTGGTGTAGTGGTTAAGAGCAGTAGACTTGTAATCTGGTGAACTGGGTTCGCGTCTCCGCTCCTCCACATGCAGCTGCTGGGTGACCTTGGGCCAGTCATACTTCTTTGAAGTCTCTTAGCCCCACTCACCTCACAGAGTGTTTGTCGTGGGGGAGGAAGGGAAAGGAGAATGTTAGCCACTTTGAGACTCCTTAAAGGGATTGAAAGGCGGGATATCAAATTCAAACTCTTCTTCTTCAAATCCCCAAATCATTTAGGCCTTTATAAAGGTAAAGGTAAAGGACCCCTGGACGGTTGAGTTCAGGCAAAGGCGACTATGGAGTTGCAGTGCTCATGTCGCTTTCAGGCCAAGACAGCCAGTGTTTGTCCACAGACAGGTTTCTGGGTCATGTGGCCAGTATGACTAAACCACTTCTGACACAACGGAACACCGTGATGGAAACCAGAGCGCATGGAAATGCTGTTTACCTTCTGACAGCAGGACCTATCTACTTGCACTGGTGTGCTTTCAAACTGCTAGGTTGGCAGGAGCTGGCACAGAACAATGGGAGCTCACCCCATTGTGGGGATTCGAACCACTGACCTTCTGATCGGCAAGCCCAAGAGGCTCAGTGGTTTAGACCACAGCATGACCTGCATCCCTTTATATGCTAGTATCAAAACCTTGCATTGGGCCTGGTAGTGTATTGGCAGCCAGTGCAGTCTTCAGGGAATCTGTATTATATGACTCCAGTTAGATACACTGCTCATTATCAATTCTCTCAAAAGAATTTATTTGGAGACACCATAATCACAAAAAAAAATTAAGATTGCCCTATCAGAACTAATCTATCTCTGATCTAGGTTATATCACTTTCCAACTTGGCCTCAGACAAAATGTTAGTGTTGGGAATTCTGGGCTCCAGTGTAATTTTCATTAATTTTCCTCAAACTGCTTAGATGAAAATGGTTCAATTTCTTAATATGCTAGCTATGTGTTGTCCAGGTTTCACAAGCATAAAGGAGAGTCAATACCATGGCTTACACCTGTCTTCTCCCAAAGCTACTCATAAAGTCTGTCCAATGCTACACTACTCTTGACCATTTGATTTGTGATTTCATCATCAATATTTGATTCATGAGACAAGGTACTTTCCAAGTATGTGAATATATCCCCCAGCTGGTCTCCAACAGTAATTTCTGGTGGAGCATAAATCTTAACCTCGGTTGTTTGATATAAAACCTCTCTTTTTCAGGCTAATGATTAGCTCAAAAGAAAAGTGTACATGCTGCTGAAAAATGATCCATCATTGTTGTATATTCCCTTGAGAATTACCTACTAAGGCCCAATCATCTACAAACAATAGTTCCTCAACCGTTTCTTCAAGCACCTAAGGTCTTCTGTACATGAATCTGGGGAAATAAACTGTTGCCAAGCTACTCCTGGGAATGTATCAAACTTCTGTCAATGTAGTTGGACTTTCTTGTCTGCGTAACACCAACACTGGTGCGTATGTGTGCGCGTGTGTAGTATTTTTGTAAAGCATACCCTCCAACATTCTTCAGATGAAAATAGGGGTGTTTCTCACTGCCTCCCTCACTGCCCCTCCTCAACCCTTCATTTTTCTCTCCCTTCTGCTGCAGAGCATTTCCACGAGCACTACACCAACAAGACACAGCACATACTGTCCTTAGAAAACCCCACAATCCTTATTTTATTTTAGTTTATTCTTTGGTAGATTTCCAAAAAGAAAACCCCTGTCCTGAACATACTGTCTGTTTTTAGAGAGACGAACAGTGTTTAAAATGTTTATCATTGGGAATCTTTGTATAAAATGTCCTTGATTTCATTGTAATCTGCATTGTCATCATGTTTGTTGCAGGATTTAAGGACACCATTTTTATTTTACTGTAGGATAATATCTGCCCCATTATGTTGCAAGGGGAGAACTGGAAGCATCATACCATAGATTGGAATCATGGTTCCTTGCCTTCTTTCTCTATATTGGAAGTTACTCACCCAGCATGAGTGATGGGATAAAGAATGATAAACTCAGAGGTGAGCCTAATATTTCATTCAGCACAACACTTCATCTCCGCGGTATAGTCCCATGGGAAAGGTAAAGGACACCTAGCAAACAAACATGTGGCCCAAAGCAATTATATGCATATAAGAGTTGGAGTAGTAGAGCAGTATCTATGGGAGTAACCTGTTTGACCTGATGAATCCCTTGTTTGTCATCCTGGCTAAGCTCTAGCATCAAGCTACAGCCAAGGACAAACAACCACAGCCTCTTTAGAATGATTGTCTTTTTGACTGGCATCTACGTCGTTTAATAGATCTGACAGCAATGTCTACTTCGCTCTGCTGACATATCGGGTTTTTGTAACTTGGTTTATTCAGTTCCTATGAGCATGTAGATTTTTGAACAGGGTGAAAACAAAGCATTGGTAGCTTGAAGTCTCAATGATCCATTTATTTCATAACATCAGCTAGGGGGCAGCATTATAAACTGGGGTCATCAGTGTAGTGTCTATCGATGCAGTAGTACTGTTGAGGTCTTACTCTGGGGCCCACCAAGCCTCTGGACCCTTCCTCTTTGCTCCCTTCTCCATTAGGTAGTAAAGGTAGTTGCCTTCCACCCCCTCCTCTGAAAAGTACATAGAGCTGAAGGAGGAAGTTGGAAGGGTGATGCTCTTTGCCACTTCCTCTTCACCTCTATGTGCTTTTCGAAACTCTGATCAACACCCAAGCTGCTAACCTGAGACTTGAAAAGCACATAAAAGTAAAAGAGGAAGTGGGACGCATGCTGTTCTTCACACTTTCTCTTTTAGCACTATGCACACTTTTACCTAATGCATGTATTTTTGTAAACATTTGTTGCTTGGAGAAGTGGATAATTGCAAAATGTGTATAAGTGTGAATTCTGAATGAGGCCTGTGCTTCAGATCTCATGTTGCTTCAGAGAGGGCAGATTTGATAGGTGCTCCTTTAAATGTGAATCAAATTACATTTCTCCACACCATCCCTACACCGCAAACAGATCCAACATTGGCATCAACTACAGTCATACCTCATGTTATGTCCGCTTCATGTTATGTTATTTCAGGTTACGTCCTGCGGCGACCTGGAAGTACCGGAAAGGGTTACTTCTGGGTTTCACTGCTCGCGTATGTGCAGACACACAAAATGATGTAACGCGCATGCGCAGACACGCCGCTGCGGGTTGCACTTTTTTAATGTTGCAAACGGGCCTCCGGAATGGATCCCGTTCGCAAGCAGAGGTACCGTTGTAACAAGATTCAGCTAGCCTTCTAGATGGAGTAACCTGCAAGTTAGAAAAGCACCATTAATCTCAGAACTCAGAATACTCTCTCTCTCTCTCTCTCTCTCTCTCTCTCTCTCTCACACACACACACACACACACAGCTAGAGAGAGAGAGATGAACCATAGAAGATGACTAAAATTGCTTGTGAATTTGACTTCACCTCTGCAACTGATCAAAGGTCTGCGGGCTTCCTTATAGGTGGTTTTCACCCAGCTATGTAGCTGAATGCTGCAGAACACCAATACCAAAGGGGTGCTGTGGGGGTTTTAAACAGTACAACCCCTCTAACTAATTAAGAAGACTGAATATTATTATGAGTTTGGTGGGGGAGGAAGTAAGCTATATGTAAGACCTTTTTAACTCCTCGATCCAGCAAGTATTAAAATGTTGAGGTGACAGCCTGGGTGATAGGCCATTAAGGGAAGCAAAGGAAAGGGGATCTGTGTGAGATGGCAATTGGGTGGGGCCCCCTGAGCAGAGTTTGAGTGGTGATGAGACCTAGAAGAAAAGCAGCAAGCTGGAGAGTCAGAGCAATGTTTGATTTGTTTGAATCCAAGGCTGCAGCTATGGGAGAAACAAGATCCTTTTGGGGTATTAATGCTGTGAACCTCCCCATCATAGGCTCAGGTAGTATATATGTGTAAATAAACCATATATCATAAAGATACTGCAGTCTCTGTTGTGCCTTGTTCCAAAGGAAAACATGAACACTGGGTAAGTGACTGAAACCCCTGGAATCTCAAACTGGTTAGGGTTTGTTCAACAATATGTTTGGTTAAAGGTTAAAGGAACTGGGAGAAAACAAATATGAGGATTAAAGTTAAAGGAACTGACAGAAAACAAATGAGGGAAGGGTTATTGCTAGTGATTTTTTTCTAGGAAAAAAGAGATGCCAATACTTAAAAATGACCATTTCTCCAATAAAAGAAGAGCTGGCAGAAACCTAGTGTGACTGGACATGCACCTGACCCCTTAACAGGCAGGGGGAGGGTTGGAGAGCGGATTGTGAGCAGCAGTGCCCTGCACGACCTTAGCAGGGAGACAGCCTGGCTCGTCCCCTGTTGCACGAGTGAGGCAAGGTGCTGCTTAGCTGCACACAGAAGGAGACGTCAAACAGGTGGCCAGAGACAGCAGCTGGTGGGCCTGGAATGGACCAGGCGAGCAGAGAGAGAGCATGCCCACCTAGCACTGGTGGCAGCAGTAGTGCCCTGCTCCTCTTCCTCCCAGCAGCCCACAACATGTGAAGGGGCGCCCAAGTCTCCCCCTTCATGGTGCGATGGGAGTCCACCAACTTGGTAGCTGTGGGCTCTAGCAGCTGCCTGCCCTCAAGCCAACCTTTTGCTTGGCGCTGGTGGCCGGGCACGAAAGTGGGACAGCATGAAGGGTGAGCCCAAGCACTACTCATCTCCCTCAGTGCTGCCTATTGCAGTTTTCATGTTGCAGCGAGCTTCCAAACTCTTGTATCAGTTATTGTTCCAGAAGGAAGAGAAGGTGTGAGTGAGAGAGGGCACAATTAGCAATGGGAAGCTTCTGAGTTTGTGGGTGACTGAACCTCATGGCTACTTTTATCCTTTTTGTGCTCCTTAGCTGAGATTTGTGGTTGATTTTTTGTTGTTTTGGGGAAGAAAGGTGCTGGTACTGTGTACCTTTGAGTACCGTCAGAGGGGGGAAAAGCACTGGTTATTGCATACTTTAAAAAGGAAAGAATTAGGATGAGGCACAATAAGAAAAAGAAGGAAAGTGAAAGTATCTCAAGAAAATTCAGGTGTCTCGTAGTTAAGATGCAACCCAGGCAAGTTTCTTTTCAAGAAATGAAAGTGATGGATAGATAGTATGACACAGTATGAGGTATCAATTTTAATTTTCGAGTGAAAATAAAACTAAGAGGGAGCCCTATCTTATGAATCATAGATTGCAGAGTACCACATCTGATGAGAGGTTGAGATAGTTTTAAAGGTGGCTAGAACATATGCAAATGAGAGGAAAGAATTGTGATGAAGTGAGTGAGCTGAATTGTTATTAAAAAGAAGCAATGCTAAATCTGTTGTTATACTTTATTATAAAACAAAGAAGTGTAAATAAGGTGGAAAAACTGACCCTCTGGAGTAAAATCCAACATTGGTATTCTGATATAAGAACGTTAATATGAAAGGCAGAATATATTATTAGCTTATAAAAGCATGAAATAGGACCTAACATCAAGAGCTTGATTCATTCTACATGCATTTTCCTGTCCCATGCAATACTAACATTTACCAATAGATGCCCTAAGAGATCTCTCTTAAAGTGAACTAGCTGGTACTGAAATAAGACCAAATAGTAACCTCAGCCCCTTTTTGTTTAGAAGGTATACTTCTATACATGCTTAAGGTCACTATGTCTTCATATTTCAAAGCTATATTGACTACTAGACTCCCTCAAGTCAGCTCCATTCATGATTTTTTCAAGGATTCATTTTCAATGACAATTTAAAGATTTTTAAGTTTATGAGCTCATTAAAACACAATCATTTTTAGTTTTACTTGTTCAAATAGTTAATAGATGCAACTGCGCATCACTGTGCATCCTTATTATTAGCTTATTTCAGGCTTCAATAAAACCAGACCGCTTTTACCAGAAAGAATAGAGTAGGTTGCTGCCAGTATAGAATTGCATCAAGCTCTCCTTACTGAATTTAACATGACTAGATGTTGTGTGTGTGGCTTTTTAAGGTGCAATGTAATATGCATAATTAGGCATTGCATAGTCCGAATACGATTATGGTTACTTCCTGTATGATATCTTCCTTCCAACTCACTCTTAAACAAAAAATAAGAAATTGTATTATTATTATGGTCACTTTTCACACAGAATGGTTATTGACATAAACACATACAAAATTCTGTAAGAATATATATTTTTACACTCATTCGTTATGAGGAAGTTTTTGCAGCATTGACAAGAGGAAGCTTGTATTAAATTCAATATATATACATATATATGATTTCAAATTGCAAGCCTTCCTCCAATAAGCTACATGGTTATTTCCTATGGCTCCTTCTCTCCTCTCAACAATCCTTAGAGGTAGGTTAGGCTCAGAGATACAGACAAGCACAATGAGCTTTGTGGCTAAGTAGGATCTGAATTCAGAACTTTCCAGTCCAAATGTAAGGTCACATCCACGCTATATATTTAAAGCACTCTTATACAACTTTCACAGTTGTGGCTTTCCCCAAAGAATCCAGGGAACTGTGGTTTGTTAAGGAAAGAAACCTAGGAGAGAGTGGCAGAATGAGAATAAAAAAGTAGAATAATAAAAGCTTAAAAAAAGGGGGTGTCAGAAAGAGAAAGTGGCTCCAGATAGCTAACATTTATTTTATATCTATAACAATAATAATTAATAATAATACACCTTGTTACAGCCTTCATTTCATAATAAAATACAAATAAGGGTGTATTATTTCACTTGCAATGGATGACAAAAAACAACAACCTGGAAAATCTATAATTTTTTTTTTTAAAAAAACCCTACAAGGGAAGGGCAGTATGCACCTGATCCTTCATTTGTCAGAACGTGTTATGGTTGACTCATTCAATCATATTCACTGTGTGAAAACTACAGCTATTATATATTAAAGCTTGACTGTGTGAAATCAGAACCATAGGGACTATCCCAGAAACAGCCTTCATATCAATCAAGTAGGCATGCTTACCAAATGGCATACTTATTAGCTTAGATGTGAGCTATGCACTCAACAAAATTATGAGGTAGAGCCATTGCTAAACATATAGTTCAACTCCCAGCTGAACTTGGTCCATAACACTGCCAGCCTAGGCCCAAATAGAACCTTTGCTGTGCCAGGATGTGGGCTTCCAAAGGGTTAAATTAACTGCAATGGCAAAAGAGTCAACATGAATCGTATTGTTAGAAACATAGGGTGCTACCTTGTACCAGGTTAGATGATTTCTCTATCTAGCCTAGTAACTCTGACTAGGAGAAGGTCTTCTTCCCCAGTCCTGCAATTCTTTTAACTGTAGCAAGGATTGAACTGGTGACCACCTGCAAGCCAAGCTTTTTGCTTCACCACTGAGCTATGGTACAAAGCCACCATTGAGAAGCTGGGCTCTCTTCTGCCTTTCCTACTTACATCAAGTTTTAGTTTACAAGCAGCTCTTGCATGGAATTTTTAGTTCTAAACATTTGTAGAAGCACTGTCTGAGGACTAGTGTCTACTACCAGCACAATCAAGAGCAGAATCCTAGGCTGAACTTTTCTCTCTGGTAGGCTACCTGTTTACCTGCTGGAAAGTTGTATGTGTGTGTGAGAGAAAGTGTTGATTGTGTAATTTACTATATAATTATATACTGGTCATCATCAGAAGCATAGTGCAGAGCAGTTTCCGGCTCCAGATGAAATGGGGTCTGCGAATTGTTAGCACTCTTGAGAAGTCTTTCATTCAGAGCTGAGAAGTCCTTCTTGTCAGAGTTCTTTCCCTGAAGTTCAGTTGATGTTCCGAGAACTATTAACCAAAGAAGAATACCTTTACACCAAGCTGCTTCCTGTATCTTCACAGTGGAAAAGTAGGAGGCAGATGGCAGACTGGATAGCTACAATTTCCTTTGCCAGCTTGCCTAGAGCAAAGACCTCCCTTGAGCAGAGGAACGTATCTGCTGGCAATCCTCTACTTTCCATCTATTTTGTGCAATTTGAGTAATGCACTGAGAAGGCACTGGAGCAAGGAATATTGCTGCCATGAATAAGGATGGCAGAGCCTATTCTGAACAGAAGATCAGTGTGGAATACTTTTATTATAAATGATGGTGATTAAGGGAAAGGATTAGGTATGAAGCCTGTCACTCTAACTCAGCCATTTATACACATCATGAACAGGAGTGGGAGGATCAGGCAATCAATGTTCCTTCATTTTCTTTCCTCATGCTGATTGATCACAGTACCAGAGAGGGAAGAAAGAAGCCCAGATGTTAGGTTCACACAGATGCAGAGGAGAAGAAAAATCTATTTTCATCAGAAGGTCTGCTGATATGGACACATATGTTTTGTTTTCTTGGAGTAGTCCTCAGTTCATTTCGGCGGAGGGAAGATTTCAGTGTGCAAATATATATATAGGTATATATGCATGCACCTATCTAGTTCTTCCTTTAAAATGAGTGGGGAAATTTTTATGGGTGGAGAACTCAATATATTTTTTGAGTACAGCTTCAATCAGCACTAGTCAGAATGGCCAATGAGCTGGAATGATGGACGTTGTGGAACCAAAGAACCATAGAATTTTAGAGTTGCAATGCAGGAATATGCAGCTGTCCCATACAGGAATCAAACCTGCAACCTTGGCATTATCAGCACCACGTTCTGGCCAATTGAGGGTTCAACAACAATCGGAAAGCAACTATGATACTAAATTCTCCATGCCTGCCTTATGAAATTCAAGGCTCCCATGACTGGGAGGGAAAACTAGAATGTAACATTTGTTTCTTTTACCTTCCTATGGTATGATGGCCAAGCACACAAAAGAAATCCCTTAACTTCCCTGGCTGAACTAGCAGGAGGCCTCCTAAACAAGAAAATATTTTAAATATTTGTCAAACGAGCAAAGGAGATGAATCAAGTATTCAATTTTTATGTTATTTCACCTGCCAACCTAATGAATTTTCAGTGTTTTAGCTACCACCGACGACTTGCTGCTTCTTACATCCTTCAAATGACAAATCTTTTAAAATGCAAAGTTAAATAAGAGTAATTGTCCTTGTGTACAAACAGACATACCGGAGCTGTAAAACTACTCTAAAATTCATTACAATATATCACAAAACCGCTTAACGAAAGATACAGGATGCATCCAACTATTGCACAGCACTGGTGAGTGCTTTGAATGTAACTATTAAGACTGCAGAATGAAAACAAAACAAACATGAACAGCCAGGCAGCATGCATTGGGAGCTGTTAAATAAAACAAATTGTAAAGAATATTGCAAAATGTAGCGTATTACAGTGCATCTGGCAAGATACTGTCAAATACTATCCAAATTAAAGAGCTCTGGAAAGCAAAAACAGGAAACTAAGCACTAGGAATTCCTTCTGCCTACCGGCTAATTATGAAATACTGCGTATGTTCACCATAAAGAAGATTGTACATGCCTGCATTAGAACAAGGTACAAATATATAATCAAGAGACAGTTAATGCTGTAGCACAGCTGAGGCCTAGAGAACCCCAAACCATCAGCTCTAAGCTACAGGCAGTAATAATGAAACAAACTAGTCTTTTATTTTTATTTTTACAAAAACCACTGACGCACCAGATAATTCAGTTGCCTAAAGATTTTCTTCCTTCTCCTACTTTTCTGGAATGTGCCACACAAAAATAAAAGTACATATTGGCTGCCCAGATGTAGCGTTCAGAGTCATTTTCCCCCAATAAACATGTTTTTCCCCTCACCAGCAGTAAATGTTGTTATAATAACCCAATGCATAAAGAGGAAAGAATTAACAAAGTTTGTGTACAACAAATGAACAGAAATAATTATAATTAAATGAGAGCTTGTAAAATTAGATGTCACAGTAGGAGTCCAAAAATAGAAAAGAAACAACAGGAATGTGATTAGTAGATAAATATAATTCATTATACATACAGGGAAAATGGAGAATGAGATTTTCCTAATTCATGCTTATTGCATTCTCTTGTGTATGTATTTAGTGTCTAAATGATAAAATTGCAGCGGACATGGAATTAAAGAACTAGAATATTTTCATACAGTTCTCTTACTGTCTGTAAAATCAGCATTCTATTGACACAACATACTATAAATTGTTACAGGTAAAGCTGGTCAGAGGACAAGGACAAGTTGCCATGACATCATAGACTTATGGAAGCTGGAAATGTAGAAAGGAAACAGTAATTTGTTGGCAGTATCTTAAACCAGCTGCAGTATGAGATAGGTTATTTACCCAGATAGGTTATTAAACTATGAGCAATTCAAATAAACACCCTGATGTATCCAATGATGATTTTGCCTTTGCAGACTTGGGACACATCATTTTTGCTGATCCTCCTCACCTATGTAATGCCCATGTCCCACCCCTAGAAGACTCTTCAGCACAGAATGGGACACACTGTGGAGGGACTACAGTGGGGAAAGGGGACTACCCAAAAAGTAAAATACCCTGATTTGTGCTAGCAGAAGGCAACAACATTTTCACCTGCCCATCTGGCTGGGTTGCCACTCTAGGTGGCTTCCAACACACATAAAAAATAACATAACATCAAACATTAAAAACTTCCTGATGCAGGGCTGCCTTCAGATGTCTTCTAAAAGTTGTGTAGTCCTTTATCTGCTTGACATCTAATGGGAGGACATTCCACAGAGTGGGAGCCACTGTCAAAAAGGCCCTCTGCCTGGTTCCCTGTAACTTCACTTATAGCAGTGAGGGAACCACCACCAGAAAGCCTTTGCAGCTGGACCTCTGTGTCGAGGCTGAATGATGTGGGTGGAGATGCTTGTTCAGGTATAGTCATGAATGGATGTAAGCCAGCTGTGAGAAAAATCCTGACACTTACTCAAGTCAATTTGAGTATTGCCAATGCAACTGAAAGGACACATAATTCTTCTTCACCTTTTGTCTCTCTCTCCTCTCTCTCTCTCTCTCTCTCTCTCTCTCTCACACACACACACACACACACACAGTACCAGAATATTTGTATGATCCTCAATACTACTTTGTGAATGTTCCATTGTGCTTAACCTACATACATTTATGCTTTCACAGAATTATAAGAGTGAGATGGAGATACACTATATATGTGCAAACATATGTGACAATAATAGTCTACCTATCCACATAAGCACTGTTTCATGTAAGATAATATAGCTTTCAGAGGCTTTAACATGTAGCATATCTAGAAAGCTCTGGTCCATTAAAGATTCATGGCGGTATTTAACATTAACCTCACAAGATCTCCAGGCAAGTCAAAGGGACTTCTCAAACACTTGGAATTAAGTACATCATTTGATTGTGCAGGGTGATGCTGACCTGGGATACTCAACATGATAAAGACAATAAGTATTAACACTGTGGGCTGCTAAACTGCTTTCCAGTGTATTACATCATTCAGTTTGCCGACTGATGTTTTTAGAGCTAATTAGTATTTCATAACTACCATTTCACTATGAGAATGTAAACACAATATGATCTGAGTTCAAGAGGAGAGCTATTTAGTATTTTGTGATAATCACACTTTTAAAAAGTGGTGAATTTGTTCAAATGCTGAACGTTGCAGGAAATTCCATGTTGTGCTTGTTTTCCATTCATTTAAGAACTCCAAAGATATTCAGCTACATTAGAGAAACAAAGTTGATAGCTCAAACATTGAGGTCAGAATGAGGTCTTATTCCTTTCAATAAAATGTTTATAACACACACACACACACACACACACACACACACACTGTAGACCTTGGATGATTTCTGGGTACAAGGTAATGAATGGGTTGGATTCAGACTTGGTATCCCATTAGCAGAAGAGCTCTTTTCATTTGTGGAAGGTCTTAACAGCCAGTGGGGGCTCCAGCTTTAGAAAGGGATAGTGTGATTTTCATCAATTTTCACCACTTCAGGTCTTGGTGCCACTTTAATGAGAAGTGTTCTGGAGGTCACCAAACCCTCTTGTGGCATTGGGAGAATTCCCCTCATGGAAATTCTGGATCCCATCCAGATACCTTCTTTTTTCAACTAGCATATTCCACAGTATTCACCACTCTGGTAATTGCTCAGATATTTTGATGTTACTGGGCATGCTCACTTGAACTCAGAAAGCTCATCGACAACTACTGATATTTCTGCCACCATCTGGGATAAGAATCTGCTACATGGTACTGACTGAAGTATTAAAGGGACCAAGGATATGACTCAGAGCAAAAAGCATAGGTAGTATTGAGACACAGAACAAAGTGAAACTTAGTACAGTTTTATTCTGCTGTTCCATGTGAGCTTACCATCAAAAGCACAATTTTGATAAAGCAATGAAAATTAGCATTTTTTTAAAGAATAATTTTGCCTCTTGCTCAGCTGTTCACTCAGAACTCATTCACACATTAATGTTTTACCCCTGATACCCTGTTGCTTGATGACTGCTAGTCTCAGCTAACTCTGTGAAATTTATTATAAAATATTGTACAGTATTTGAGTTAAAACTGTATGATATGAAAGCTCTCTGTGATGACTGATTGACACATACAGTCAGTACCTGGCCCTAGACAAGTGATATGATAGCTTTTGTATGAGGTTGAGTACCTTAAGCTACCATCTTGTTACCAAAGCATCAGCACCACTGAGCTCAATGGGATTTACTTCTGAGCAAGTATTAGTGCAGTGAAAATGAAAGGGGGGTACATTAGACATAAATTCCACATTTGTTGATGAAGTGTGGGTGGGCAGTTCATTGGTTTCTGAGCCGCTGCGGTGAAAGATAGACAGAGGAAGTTGGCAGTCTAAGCGCCCAAGTGATAATTTCAGAAAGTGCTGAATTTGGTGGTGTATCTCACTGCAGAAATTTACAAAGTAGGGGGAAAGAGATGGTAGATGACTCAGATTCCATCCAGTCAAGTGTACAAACCCGATTCTACCATATCGGATGAAGGAAAAATTGAGGGTAAAATTTTGCAGTGACAATTTAATTTCCTTATACTGGACTTTGTTTCATTTGACTTTAGGTAAAGAAGCAAAGAAAGATGCGTAGTCAGTTGATTCATTTTGATAAGTTTTCATGCAAAAAAATATAGCAGAAAAGGTGAAAATGTAAGCAATTTCTGATTTGGTGGGTTTTAGCTTTTTATGTCCTGAGCACTGAAAGGGAAACAAAGAGTTAACATGTTCTCTCTATATTGGCTATGTGTAAAAATTTGCTGGCTTTATGCTCAGTTGGTTTGTAACATCTCAGCAGGAGATTTGGGGAATTTCCCCCATGTCCTTAAAGACATCGAAAAAGAAAGGCCAATTCCAGCAGGCAAAAATTGCTCATTTCCTATTGATCCATGCTGTGAGTTGCATAATATTGCATATACATTATGTAACACAACATAAAAATTCTGGATTGCTCTACTTTATATTAAGGCTATGCCATACAAACGTCCCTCGGACTTGGGAGTAAGTCATTGAATTCAACAGGCCCTAATTCTGTGCAGGCAGCACAGGATTGCAATGCACATATATGTATACTGCAAACCTTCAGCACACAAGCAGTTCTTGGGAAGGCTAGCAATTGAATATACAAATAATACAGTCAATCAATAAAAATCAGTAGTACAATAAAGGACAGGAGATATAATACAATCAATCAATGGGGAGAGCAAGTAAAATAACTACAGTGGTTTACACATGGAAGAATATAATAGACACTGCCTGGCATCAAAAAGGTAAGACATATGTCAGCTGAGATGTCAGATGTCAGCTAGGGGTCCTGTTTGTGAAGGCAGATGAGATGAGTCATATTTGAAGTACTGTACTCCAGATAAATAGTTCAGTATGCGTAAAAAGAAAACCTCAGCCCATCAAGATACTATACCGTTTTCTCTCAGATGGACTAGTTTACTGAATGCAGGGTGGGTTTTTTGTTTGCTTTCCCACAAAAGACTATTTCATTATGCAGATTGTGACCCCCTTAGTCACATTATCTTGTGACTTGGGAACCATAACAATGTGTCTCCTTCCTGCATTGTAAACGTAATTTCAGGTGACCCTGAAGCCCCAGTTGTGGAATCCTTCCGCCATGTTTTTTTTAATGATTTCCTAGGCTACCTTTGCAGGTTGGCAAAGGAGGATATCCTGTGTAGAATGGATGACGTTTAACCCACATCCTTGATGCCTGGAAACATTCTGTCGTCTAACAAGTCCAGGTTCTGAATGCGGCACTGAGTGGAGAGTGAAAAGCTCCACCAGTGCTGCTTAGTCTCTCTCTTCGTTGGCAAGTCCTCTCTTGACAAGCAGCGCATCTTAGCAGCCTCTCAGCCTAACCTTACCTCAGCAGGTTGTTGTGGGGATTATATGGGGGGGGGGAGAGTGAACCATGTGCACCTCATGGATCTCTTTGCAGCGAGTAAATAAATACATGTAGAGCAGCCTCCCATCCCTGGAACGCATAAGGTTCCAGGTTCATTCCCTGCTGCCTCCAGTTTTGAAAGGAGCCAATGCTCTACCAGCCTGAGCAGACGAAACGGAGTTAGGCAGCCACGTTTTGTGCAGTTTGGGCACAAATTTACGCAGGCAAGTCTTAAGCGTCTCCCTCCCCACCATGCAACGTAAACTGCCGAAGTCTCCTTGCTTTTTCCCTTGGGTGGGGGAAGCAAGAACCGCTCCGCTTCTGACAGAGTCGCCTACCCTGCTCCCGAAGGGGTGGCTCCCCCTTCCCTCACCCTCTTCCCCAGGGATAGCTCAGTCGGTAGACTCTCCATCTCCGGGTCGTGGGTTCGAGTCCTCAGGGAGTTGGACTAGATGACCCTGGTGCTCCCTTCCAACTCTGCAATTCTAGGGTTCTTCCCTCCCGCCGGCCTGAGCAAGTGGGGGACGGGAGGAGAACTCGCTTCCGGGCACGCTTGGCGCTCCCTCCGCAGCGGCGCTTGCTACCTGTTGCCGACCCTGGCGGCGGCCGTGCGCTGTCACTACAACGCCGTCTGCTCCCGGGGCCGTCTGCAGCTGCCCGTTCCCCCCCCTCCTCGGTTTTATGCAAATGAGGGCAGAGCTCGGGCTGACGTGAGGAGAGAGGCGGGACGCGCGCGCTGGGGCGGAGTGGCGGCGGGGAGGGAGCGAGCGAGCGAGCGAGCAGCTGCCGCCGGCTTCAGTGCCTGAGACTCGCGGGAAGGGGAAGGAGCTGGTGCTGTCCACTGCGCCGCTGGTGCTGAACCCGGGAATCCCGCCTGCTCGCTCGCTCCGCTCCTCAGCCCTCTTGGCCCCGCCCGCCCCGGAAGGCGTCCCGCCCCCCTCGCTTTCCACTCCGCCCCCCTGGTCAGAAGCAACTTGGCCAAGGAGCTTACCGGACGTAAAGGAGATTCTCTCTCTCTCTCTCAGTCCCGTGCTGTGTTCCTTGATGCTCAACTAAACCTGGACATTTCTTCGGAGTTTTACCTACCCCAGATTATTGGGATCTTCCTCCCCTCCTTTCCCTCCCTCCTTTGCAACCTTTTGCATTTTGGACTTTCCCCCCTCCTCTTTGGTTCCTAAAGCAGAACACCTAAAAAGGAAGAGAATATATATGCACGATCCTTGCGACTAACAGGACATAACATTCTCCCCCTGCTTCCCTTTGGGGACTTTAGTGACTCTTCGATCAGGTAAGAGCGAAGGGGGATCGGGCTTGTGGCAAATGCAAGCTCCTTTTGGAATTAACGTGGCTAAGGAAGCGGGTAGAGTTTGGGGGCGATGCCAAAGGACGGGCGAAAGTTGCGAGCCTGTTAGTCCGCAGCTTAATGTAAAGAAGGACGGGGCGGGGGGGGGGAAATATTTCGGCGGCTCTGCTCAATATCATCGTGGGCTTAGTAAACAAGAGATGAATGCAGAATGAAGCCCGGGAGGCGGATGAGGTGGGGTGCTCGTGGCAAAGTTTTCCGCACACGCTTCTCCTGGTCGTGGTCTTGGGGCTTTTAAACAATGTTATTTCGCCTTGGAAGGGGAGATCGAGAGGTGTAAGCAGGCAGATTGATTTCCGTTCTTGTTGTTCTCGGTTTTAATTAAAACGCGTTAAAGAAGCTCCTCCGAAGAAACGACGGCGTTGGAGGGCGAGTAGATTTCTCATTGATTCCGACGGGAGAGAAGAAGGGGGCAGAGAGGGGGGGGGGATGTGAGGTCAGTCTGGGAAGCAGCGAGCAAAGCAGGAATTAGAGAGGATTTGTGGAGGAAATGCCTGATGTGCCCTGCGTGCGTGTGTGTGTAAGAGAGAGTGAGAGAGAGATCAGGCGTGATCCTTAGAGGTTGTGGAGGATGACGATGATCACAATCAGCCAGATCTGCCTGATATGAAACTTACGAAACTCGGTTTTACAAAGGACTTGACCCCTGTGTTCCCAAGGTCAGCCCCCAGGATTGAAAGTTCCCGGTTGTCTGTTCCACAGTATTGATTTGGTCAATGTCAGGCCTTCCCTCCAGGCTAGAAGTAGATGCAAATGTGAAGCTCCAGTTTAATAGCACAGTAGTATTACGTCTGGTGTTACAGATCCTCTCCTGTTGGGAAAAGAACGTAGGCAGATGGAAATGCCTCACTTTCCCACCCTAGTTTAACCTTTGGCAAGCCCTTCTCTATTCCAGGGATCTGCTAAGGTAGTTACTATGAGTTGCCAGACTTCTTTCTATACATAAACGAGAAGAAGCTGGGGGTATTTACTATGTGAGTTAAATGCTGATTCTGGAGTGGAAATTTTATAGCCAATTGGGAGGGAGATGACTGAACTGAAATGGGAAAGCACATTATGTTTCAGCCTGTATTGCATCATGTTGCAGATCACTTGATTATCTGAGAAAATGTTTATTTCTTTTCATAAGATATCAGTGACATTTGTATTATATCTGTTGTCCAGCATTTCCTCTCTCTCTCTCTCTCTCTCTAATGTTTGGTCTGGAAAGAATGAGCAGAGCAATGGCAGTTATGTTCCAAAGTATCATTAGTATTTCTTTACTTTAAAATTCTTTATTTAAAGTTGAACTGTGATGTTATAGTGAACATCTGCTAACATAATGCAGAGTTTTTCAGCAATTCAGAAATAGTGGGAAGTAAGATAAGCACCTGTTAGTAGGGAAAAGTTTTGAAAGCTAAACTCCAGTATTATGCTCATTTAATATTGAAATTTTAGCTTGAAAAACAATGAATTCAGTTCCTTCCATTAATCAGTTATTCCCCTTGATTACTTTAGGAGTAAGTGTAAAACATGCTGTGTTGTGATTTACAGTCTAATGACTGCACACAAGTCTATTTCCAGGGTATTATATACTTCTATATTAGTGTAAAAAATAAATGAGCATTCTCAAATGATCCCTTTCCTCAATTTGGGTATAAAGGAAGGGGATATGAAATGCCAGGATATCTGTTTTCAAAATATGTGAAGAAAACTATCATTAGTAACTATGGAAATGAAGAAAAGCATTAAGAGCTAGTTCTCTTGCAGTGCCAGGATAGACATGCAGAGGGCCTGAGCTTGTAAACATGTTTTTATATAATAATAAAACCATCCATGCAGATATCCTGGTTAAATGTTTCACGTACATATATACAGCTGTGAATGAATATGTCTTTTGCTGTTAATATAGACCAGAAAATGGTTTACAATCAGAGCTTCCCAAACTTTTCATGTTGGTGACACACTTTTTAGACATGCATCATTTCGCGACACAGTAATTCAGTTTTGCAAGCAAACCGGAGGTTAAACTAAGCCCTTATAAAAGCATTCCCCCGACACACCTGCACACTGCACCCGACACATGTCTGATCTACATTGTAGAAAGTTGTATATATCTAACTTGGAAAGAGAACTTAATATTCTTTGGAATCCCAGAAGGAATGGACTAAGTTACTTCTTCAGTCTCTGCTCCAAGTCTCTTCCTTATGAGAAAATGGTTCCACTGTTGGGACCACAGCTAGTATAAAGATGGGGAGGGTGTGTGCACCATCTTCAGCTCTTTGGAGAAAAGGTGCGATATGAATATAACAAAATATTAAAAATGCATATTCTTCACATGATAGTTGCAACATCAAGTAATGAGTTGCAAGTGTAAATGGGCCATCACAGATACAACACAGTAATACAACTTGAATTTTGTACCATATCATCTCAAGCATCATGCTTTTCAATAGCCAGTTCACAGCTGCCAGCCACCATGTACAGCAACCAAGTGATAGGTAATGAAGGCCCCAGTCCTAAACACTTTTAACTGAATTTAATCCTTCTTGATTAATACAGAATATCCAAGCTTGTGCATTTAGAACTGTAGGCCTTGTTAAGATGGCAATCTTAGAGTACCAACTGATCTCAAATAATATACCTTCCTTGAACAATGGACTTTCTGCAATCTTCAATGCAGTTTTGAACTTCATGATTGGGATTCTCCTTAGCCCTATCAAGTTGTTACAATGTGAATACAAAGTAGTTGTGTGTGTGTGTAGCCCTTTCCTCATCACATGGCTCCTTTCAGCAAATATTTAATCTTTCATAGTTCTAAGTTACATAGGAAACCTACATTAGTAGAGGAGAAGTTCTCTTCCCAACATGCGGAAGGTGATGTTCCCTGTAACAGGGATGTGATGATGGTTTCTGAGTCCAATTTAAAGTGCTGGTGCTTTCCTTTAAAGTTCTAAACTGCTAAATGTCTAAATACCCAAATGACTGACCCTTGCCACACCAGCCTGCCTGTGTCCTGAAGCAAGAGTGGCCATGCTTCAGTTAGACCTGCCTGAATATTTGAGACCTGCAAAGGATACCATGTTGGTGGTTCCATCACTATGTTGAGTCTGCAGGAGCAGTGGTACATGAGAGGGTCTTCTTTGTGTGGCCCCTAGGTTGTGGAATGCTCTCCTCTCTAGGATGCATATGACATCATTGTATATATTTTGACAATAGGCAAAGAAATGCCTTTTTTTGCAGAGGCTCTTGTGAGATGGAAGTTGACATCAGAATATACATTCCATTACACTGTTGTTGTATTTTCTGATTGCTGCTGATTCAGGTTAATTTACGGTCATGTAATGTTTATGAATTTCATTGTTTGTTGTATTGAGTGGGATGTAACCTACCCTTGGACTCCATGATGGAGGGTGGACTATAAATGTGTGTGTGTCAGTCAGTCCTTATTAGAAGTGTATTATGAGGCGGGTGGTGCTGTGGGTTAAACCACAGAGCCTAGAACTTGCTGATCAGAAGGTCGGCGGTTCGAATCCCCACAAGGGGGTAAGTTCCCGTTGCTCAGTCCTTGGTCCTGCCAACCTAGCAGTTCGAAAGCACGTCTGGCAGGAAGGTAAACAGCGTTTCCGTGCACTGCTCTGGTTCGCCAGAAGCGGCTTAGTCATGCTGGCCACATGACCCGGAAGCTGCACGCCAGCTCCCTCGGCCAATAAAGCGAGATGAGTGCCGCAACCCCAGAGTCGGTCATGACTGGACCTAATGGTCAGGGGTCCCTTTATGTTTCTACAAAGGAGTGGGCCTTTTCCTTGGAAATACCACATGAAGACCTTTCTATTTCATACAATCGGAAAGGACCCTGAGCGCCACTGTTGTTGGTTTTTGGAATTGTATTCTGTTTTTAGCTTTCTTGTCTTGTCTTATTATATTTTCTTATGCTGATTTGTTGGTTTTAAATAGTATTTATATTGTGCGTGAATTAATTTTATTCATACTTTTGTTCACTGATCACCAAAAACTTTTTATGAAGGTGGTTAACAAATATTTTTACTGAATGAATCAGCAAATATCTATAAACGCTACAGAACATAGGTATCCAGATAGTCAGAATAACACACAAGGCTTTTGGTACTACACTATTACAGTGATAAACTCCTGGCACATCAGGTTATAGGATTGGGCTGACAGGTTGTAATTAGAACATTTTATTGCCACAGAAAGTCAATTTTGTTCCCTTGACCGTGTTTAATCATGTCCAATTCGAAGTGCAGTGCCTTGGTCTCATAATTCATGAGAATATGAAGTTTAAAGAGTTAAGTTTGAAGCACAGCTGGCAAAACTGATTGCTTGAAGTGTGTTAAAGTTTACTCTATTTGCATTTGAATTAATGGAAGGTGGTGTCCAGCAGGGTTTTATAGAAGGAGATTCTAAAGTGTTTGGCATGTGGTGACGTACTTGAGAAGTACTTGAACACACTAAATTGAGTATGATTCAAGGTTGTTTATGAGCCGAGTTGAAGAGCTTTTAAAAAAGTAATGTGGTTATTTCACTGAGCAAGGTGTATAACATTTTCATTTGTATGGATGATAATTGTAGGCCGAAGACTGAAGACTATTGTAGATAAATGTAGAGTGAAGACTGAAATGTTTTCATTGTTACTGAATTTCCATGATCTCTTTAAATAATAAAGAACATAGGCAATGATCATTGACCTAGAAAAGCACATTAAAAATGAAAATTATTTGTTGGAATGCTTGGATGATGAAATCAGCACATCATCATGACTTCATTTCATGCAGGACCCATAAGGTTTCACATTTTCCTACATGGTAGCAATTTTGAATAATCAAGGCTAATTGTAAAGGTTTAACCATATCTGGAAAGGTTGTTTGTTCTGCAAACTTTGGGGTGGATCCATATAAGTAAGCATACACAATTGCTGCAGATTTACTAGTGTTCTCCTCTGTAGCTTACCAATGGGTGAACCATGTCCTCAGGCTGGGATGGTATAGAAGTGGACATAAGGAGTCCTGCTGAATGAGGTGACTTATGAGTCATCTGAGTTCTCCTCAAGCCAACACTGGAACCTAGATGCAGGGGCCATGTCACAGGCATTTATAATTCATTTCATTGCTGGGGGCGGGGCAGCTCCAGGCACACATTCCTTGTCACAATCAGCTGCCCTCCACACTATACTTGAGTGGGTTACCTTCATATGCTTATTGGAGCCCCTGGACCTGCAAATGATTTCTGGGTCAGTATTTTTTTTTTAAAAAAATCATACAATTAATTTATGTGTGGCCACCTTTCTTTGTACAGTGTTACCTCGGGTTAAGTACTTAATTCTGGTGAAACACTCTGTCACAAGAGACTAGGGCCCTGCAGGACTTGACATCTTTCCGCAGGGCCTGCAAGACAGAGCTGTTCCACCAGGCCTTTGGCCAGGGCACAGCCTGACTCCCTCCCTCAGCAATCTTCGCGGAGCTCTGGCCCAATGGTTGCCAGTGGCTTGAATTAATTAATTTTATAATGAATGATTTTAGAGTGTACTGTTTTATTGTTGTTAGCCGCCCTGAGCTCGGCTTTGGCTGGGGAGGGCGTGATATAAATAAAATTTATTATTATTATTATTATTATTATTATTATTATTATTATTATTAATTCGTTCCGGATGTCCGCTCTTAACCTGAAACTGTTCTTAACCTGAAGCACCATTTTTTCTAATGGGGCCTCCTGCTGCCACTGCGCCGCTGGAGCAGGATTTCTGTTCTCATCCTGAAGCAAAGTTCTTAACCTGAAGCACTATTTCTGGGTTGGCGGAGTCTGTAACCTGAAGCATATGTAACCCGAGGTACCACTGTATTGGTTTTGAAAATATTGTCTCCAGGAGCAGCCATATGAGTGCAAAACAACAGGTTAACCGGGGCCATTGTCAGTGATATATATGTTGTTGCTTTTACAGAATTTTTACAGAAAATCGTGGTGTATGAAACAGTTCTTAAGCTTATGCCTGTGCCTTAAGGTCATGAATGGACCAGTACAGTTTCATCAGACTCTACTGAGCATTATCCAATTCATGCTGACAGTGGCATGGCATGTGGGGGCCCACAAGGGTGGTTGCCCCAGGCATGAAATTGTTAGGGGAAGAAAATTTAAACACCTGGTGCTGCCTCAATACAACTGTGCACATCCATTGCTGGGCTGCACCTCAATGTGAACCAGGAAGTGACCTCTGCAGATAACAAAGTGACTCTTCTTATCTCTGCAGTTGCAATATCCTGAGTGACATGGATTTCATTAGGCAGCTGAATGTGCATGTGTAGTCCTGTCTGTATCCCTCCCACCCACCCCCTCTGCAGGTCCGGGCTCTGGCAACCCATGCTATGCCACTGCATACTGATAAATCTTTGTCTTAGTTTCTTCATACCAAGGCCTTAATCTCTATCAAATAGTTGAGGAGCTGGAAGCATAAGGATAAGAAAATCAAGTTGTCCCCCTCCCCCCCAAAGAAAGCTTGAAAACTAACATTTTGGTGGAATGGTTATATTTATTGAAAAGAGGATGAACAGGTGTCAGAGTGGCCCTAAATTGGTCAGGACCTCGGGTTGCCTTCTTGCCCCTTAGGAAATTCCTGTGGAGTTTCCTTCAGGTTAAAGTGTGTGTGTAGCAAATTTGCCACTGTTAAAGGTGGAAGTACCCATATGAAAATTAAGAAAATAATTTTAAGGAAGAAGCTTTAGCTCAGTAAAGGAATGCATTATTTGCACATGAAGGTGCAGATCCAAGATGGTTTTCATGATCGTTGGACACATGGCAGCAACTTGGAAATCTGCTGGAAATCTCTGTACCTTTACACTAGTGTTAGAAACTGGGATAGAAAAGCTAAGAGACAAATGGCTCCTGGGACCTGAGTTGTGGGTGCCAAAACAGAATGTCTAGTCATCATTTGAGGTGCTTACAAATGCAGAATCTTTAGGTGCGAAATGTGCCTGGCGCTCTGCTAATTTCAATCCCTGCTTTACATATAAGTAAGTAAAATAGGCATCTCCATGCCCAGGCTTGTACTTTGAGCACTGACAACATTTAAGATGTTTATGTAAAAAATGCAGAAAGATAATAATTTGTATGGTAGAACTTTCAAATGTTGCACATAGCAATTATAGACAGGTTCCTAGCAAATAAACAAGAAACTTCATAGTTAAATTACTTAATCTACTGTTTCTAATAGTAACTTTAGTGAAAAGATACCAAATACCAGAGCAGGGGAATGTCTCTAACAGAGATCTTGAAAATGTGGGGCTGAAGGCCCTCTTTTTACTGCCAGTAAAATATAGCTGTACTGGTTATGGGCAAAACAGACCATTGGTCTGACTAGGCATAAGAGCATTGTTCCGACTTCAAGGAATGGATAAATAAGAAAGTAAAGTATTGCCAAAAGGATGTGTGCTATAATGTACCATTCATTTCTCCCCCATTTGCCCTTCTCACATTACAAAAGACATTCAACTCAATTTAAAAGCAATACATTTAAAAACCGCGAATGTACTTTTTATGCAACCTATAATTAACTGTGAGCCTTCACTGCCATTTGATTCTATTGAAAATAATTACTTAGCAGGACTGAATCATGAACAAAGTAATCAGAGGTGGAGGTTTAAAAATTTCAAACACATTCCTGCAAAAATAGAAACACTCCTGTGCACAGAAATAATAGTTCATTATTGAGGTTGCATGTGGACGACTACTACCCATGCCCTATTGGCACGGTGACTTGTGCAACCACTGGCTAGAGCAGGGGCAACCAGTGTGGTATCCTCCAGATGTTGTTGGACTACAATTCCCATCATCCTTGACCACTGGCCACGATGGTCAGTCAGTGGCTCAGGCTAATGGGAGTTGGAGTGCAGCAACATATGGAGGACACAACTTTGGCGATTCCTAAATCAAAAGGATTATCATGAAACTAAAAAAGTCCAAAGGACAATCTACTTTTCTACAAAGTATGAATAAAATAAGGTTTATGAATAGGTGGTGGAGTCTTTCATGTATTGTTCATCTTCGGAGAACTCTGTTTCACAGAGACTGAAAATAACGCTGCATTATGGGGGAGAAATATCTGACCATCTGAATCTACTCTAGATTTAAAAATGTTGACCTTTAGATTAATTATTTGCACAGTACATGTCCATACCCCCCCCCCCAATTAATCTCTTTGGGTATTTGATTGGACAGACCAAGCTAGCACACAGTTATTATGCATCAGAATTGAATATCTATATACGGTATGTATCATTCCTAGTATATGTTATAATTATCCAGCACACAACTGTGCATATTCATATTTTGTGCAGGTATTTGAGATCAACTGTTGTATAGATTGTTCTCCAAGAGGGTGAGCTCACCAATCAGATCATTTATAAAGGAAGTGCGCAAAGTGCAACTGAGGTATCAATACAGGTTTTTTTTAAAGGGTATGCTTCTTGTGTGTACCTGAGGCTTCTTAGAACAGTGGCATAATGTGAGAGGTGAGTAGGGTAGAAGCTGTAGGCTTGCTGCCATAGACACGGAAGGAAAATTGCTGCATCTTCCCAAGGCTTATGTTCCTGTGGATTTACCCTTGTTCTCTAGCAAGAGGACTGCTGTCTTTTCTTCTTGGGCGTTGCATTTTAAAAAACGATTTTTGCATCTCACTATTTGCTTTCGTTTCTCAGTAGTTAACTGCCTTGTTATTTATTTTTAATTGTTGAGGCTTCTGCTTAAGAGACAGACTCTCAAAGATCCCAATGGAATAGGTCCTAGGAGACTCCCTTGTTTTCATGAAAGATGATGTAACATCAACTCCAGAGATCAAAAGTCTGACAAAACAAAAGGTGAATTGTGGGAGTATAAGGAAAAAATATAATTTCCAGACTATGAAGATTCCCGCAGGTCTTTGCACAAGGCACTTCCTCCCTCAGTATCATCTTTCCAGAATGAATGGAAAGTTTGTCATGATGTGCCAAAAGAGATGTCAGAAATTGGAGGTTATACTTTCTAACCCCTCCTGCATTTATTACTTAAAATTGATTTCTGGGTTCCTTTCTCCGCCTTCAGTTGAGGGAAGATTCATCAATATTAGAGAAGGATGGGAGAGCAGGAGATGTTCAGAGAACAGGTCAAATGCAAATTGCCTAATGTTCTGCAATGCACATAAGAGTTTTGCTATTTCATTGTCTTAGCATGACATGAAAATTGTGTGGCAGTTAGCCTGTGGACCCTGTACTGGCTTCTTGGCTCAACCTCGCAGATCTCTGGGACCATCCTCACATCCTTTGGCCTGAAAGGCTGTAGAACCTGAAGCTGACCTTGATCTCCACCCTATCACTTCCATACCATCATTGCATTCAATTTGCACCATTTTTCTCATTTTCTCAAAAAGTCAGTCAGTCTTTTGAAGTCCATCTAGGTGGGCAGCCTCCTTTGTGATAATCATGTACTTTCTTTCCCCACATTGTGTCCTCCCCGTTCTCTGCAAACTGTGAAAATTCTCATGTATCTACGTATTTCCCTAATCCTTTGTCCTTCATAAAGCAGGACATAAGCACTAGTTAGGAGTGGAATGGTCTTTTTTATCTTGCCTTCCATTCACCCTTATGCAACAATGATCTCTGGGCCCTCTAATTTTGCCAGTGCTGTTATAGGTGGCATACTGATTCGCAGCTACGGCAGCTTTAGGCACAGTTGTAACAAATAACTTAAAAGTGAAAGATTCTTTATCCCTGTACTAATCTCCTGACTCATAAAGTCCCCAGCCAGATGTTTCTTGTCTTTTTATTTATTTTTTTAAAAAACTCACATAAAGCAATCCACAGGGTATTTGCAGATAGGTCATACAGGCTAACGTATTTTTTTTCCCTTCAAAAAAGGACTTCACCAGCGACAATGGAGTTCTGAAATATTAATCCTTAGACTCTTGGTCGTCCACTGCTCCTGTAATCCATTAGCATTACATTAAAATTCCTGCTCCATTTGACTACTCAGTAAGTGGTAATCTGGTGGTTACAATGAAAGGGGAAATTTGTATGGTTTTCCTATTGCTAGTTTTGATAGTGTGTGTATATTTCCTTATTGCTGGTTTTGCTAGACAAATCTATTCTGGTAAATGCTATGTTTAATATTAATGTGTGGGGCGATTTATTTATTTACCTGGGACATTAGGACCCAAATAATATAAATTATGTTTAATCCTTGTGTTGTGCTAAGCAGTGCCTGGATTGCTGACATTGTCTCCACTGAATTTGTTGTTTGGTGTTCCCTAGCTGCTACCAGAATGTAATTCAGAGAATTATTACCAGGGAGAAATAATTGAGTGTCTTGTATTTTCATGATCCTTTTGCCTTCAGCAGGGAGGGATGGTAGTGTTATAGGCACCTTACAGCTTTCATCTAAAGCTTTAGCTGAGCTCCTTATGCACCTGAAATTAAAAAGTGGCACCCCTGTAGGCCAGTAAACCTGTGGATTAATATATTTGTGCCCTTTTACATATTTTTATTTCTTGGTCTATATTACCTGCTGCTCAGGGCTCATAGCTAGTAAATTTCCTTTTGCATATGGACATTAAAAAAAAGGTTTGTGTGATATATTCGTCACTGCAGTCTGACAGCTTTCTTTCTAAAATTATGGGATTTTGAAACCCTACAGCACCATACAAAATTAGTTTACCAGGTTGAGAAGGGCGCTACATTAGCTTTCTGGCAGGTAGGTTGCTGTTGCTGACCAGGTGGGAAAAGGGCAAGATGGCAGGAAGGTTGCTGCAATGCAAATTATTGTTGTTGTTGTTGTTGTTGTTGTTGTTATTTCTTTATTGGTTTCCCCAGCCACTCTGGGCGGCTTCCAACAAAATATTAAAAATACATTAAAAACATCAGTCAGATGTCTTCTAAAAGTCAGATAGTTGTTTATTTCCTTGACATCTGATGGGAGGGCATTCCACAGGGCAGGCGCCACTACTGAGAAGGCCCTCTGCATGGTTCCCTGTAACCTCATTTCTCGCAGTGAGGGAACCGCCAGAAGGCTTTTGGTGCTGGACCTCAGTGTCCGGGATGAACGATGGGGGTGGAGATGCTCCTTCAGGTATACTGGACCAAGGCCATTTAGGGCTTTAAAGGTTAGCACCAACACTTTGAATTGTGCTCGGAAATGTACTGGGAGCCAATGTAGGTCTTTCAAGACCGGTATTATGTGGTCTTGGCGGCCGCTCCCAGTCACCAGTCTAGCTGCTGCATTCTGGATTAGTTGTAGTTTCTGGGTCACCTTCAAAGGTAGCCCCACATAGAGCGCATTGCAATAGTCCAAGCGAGAGATGCACTGGCGGAGCCCATTGGTGGGCCTGTAGGTGCATTTGCAACCTGCCTACCTCCCAGCTGTTTTGCCTCCCCCCACCCTTCGTAAGCAACAACAACCCACCTGCCTGGACACTAGCCAAGATGTTTCATCCCATTCAGAAAGACAATTTGCCTATTGGATTCTGCTGCCCTTGGATATTTTAGTCCGCATGTGTCTAGAAATGTAGTGCTCCCAGTCCAAAGTACTTTGGAAACTCAGATGCAGCTCCCAGACAGTGACTTCCCCATCAGCTCTGTGAAGAAGACAGCTCCACTTCTGCCCCCTTTTGTGAACTCATACATGCTCACAATGAATTGCTGGATATGGGCAAATAACTTTTCAAAATATTTCTAATTGATATTCAATGAACAGTATAAGATGCATATCTAAATTTGATCATCCTTGGCATTTTTTGTGAAACATTGATGTGATTGAACATCCTTTGGCACACCCATCATGGCTGGGTAAAAAGGTAAAGGTAAAGGGACCCCTGACCATTAGGTCCAGTCGTGGCCGACTCTGGGGTTGCGGCGCTCATCTCGCTTTATTGGCCGAGGGAGCCGGCGTACAGCTTCTGGGTCATGTGGCCAGCATGACTAAGCTGCTTCTGGCAAACCAGAGCAGCACATGGAAACGCCATTTACCTTCCTGCCGGAGCGGTGCCTATTTATCTACTTGCACTTTGAACCGCTAGGTTGGCAGGAGCAGGGACTGAGCAATGGGAGCTCACCCCGTCGCAGGAATTCGAACTGCCGACCTTCTGATCAGCAAGTTCTAGGCTCTGTGGTTTAACCCACAGCGCCACCCACATCCCATCATGGCTGGGTAGCATCCTATAATCAGTAATGAGCCAAGGAAAGCATTGGCTCCCTTAGCAAAGTTTCCTTTAGTCAAATGTGAGAGTATCAGCATCATCATTCTGCTCTGCTTTGTCGACGCTAGCCAAATTGTTAGTATAACTGAATAGCACTGTGGTCAAAACTTGGATTGTGGTTCAAGGACCCGATCCCCGCATAGTGGAATGAAAACACAAGGACACGTGATATAATGTTAATGGCCAAGAAAAGGCCACAACTTTATTGATTACAGCAGTGAAAAGGTATTGGCTTAGGCATTGGATGTCCAAAACAAAGGGGGTTTATTCACCAGTAGGTGGAGCCTATTGATGCTAATTCAACTATAGGCTCTCCCCTGATGTCACCGAGGGTCGTGCCATGGCCTCCCGCCAAGCAGGCATTGGACAGAATACACGACCGCCGGATTCCTTTAACAGAATACCCAAAATTGAAGGCGCAGGCGATGGCCACACCTAGCCCTTCGACACACCACAACACATTATTCCAAGACAACAGAGTGGAACAATGCTCAAAGCTAAAAGCCATACACCAGTCCCTAAGCTTTGCATCTGTATGGTTCAAAAGTAAGGCTAATATTGAGAGAAACTTTGAGCACTGAAAAGTTGTGCTTATATTGTGAACCTATTTAAGTCTGGGACGCGGGTGGCGCTGTGGGTTAAAGCCTCAGCGCCTAGGGCTTGCCGATCGAAAGGTCGGCGGTTCGAATCCCCGCGGCGGGGTGCGCTCCCGTTGTTCGGTCCCAGCGCCTGCCAACCTAACCTAGCAGTTCGAAAGCACTCCCGGGTGCAAGTAGATAAATAGGGACCGCTTACTAGCGGGAAGGTAAACAGCGTTTCCGTGTGCGGCTCTGGCTCGCCAGAGCAGCGATGTCACGCTGGCCACGTGACCCGGAAGTGTCTTCGGACAGCGCTGGCCCCCGGCCTCTTTGAGTGAGATGGGCGCACAACCCTAGAGTCTGTCAAGACTGGCCCGTACGGGCAGGGGTACCTTTACCTTTACCTTATTTAAGTCTAGAATTGTAGGTATACATTTCTTTTTCATCTTAACAGCAGCTATGGCTGAAATCCAAAGTTCTACTTTTTGACATTCTCTCTGTCTTTGAACAGCAGGCCCTTGCGCTATATCACAGATTGCTCTTGAAATATCCCTCAGTTAACCAAAAAAACAAGCCCAAGCCTCCATTGGGAGCACAGAATTAGCTGCACTGTTGTTTGGTTCTTATTTCTTAAAAATAAATTTCACTAAGTTAACTTCCTTTTTTTTTTTTAATGTATATTAAAAATACACACATTTTCCATGCTCACCAACAAACCGGTGATGCCTTCTCTTACAAGTTTAATTTTAACAGGCCCACACTTAGGCTGGACTGTTTATTCAAAGGGGGAAAGTATGAAAAGTGTGAAAAAAGTATGAAAAGTGGAAATGTTTATTTCACCCACTTCAAGGATGTGACAGAATCTATAAATCACTGCTGCAATGTGGCCCTGTGTTCAGATCAATGCAGGTCAAATATAGATCAAATTCAGGTCAAATGCACTTAGTGGAGTCTCACTTGTTAGACAGGCCCAGTAGGATTTCCATGAAGAAAAAAATAGATAGCTCCTGCTATCAGATATATTTTTGGAGAGATTGCAACATAATTTCCCCTACCGCCACTATCATCTTCATGGGAGCAATTATAATTTATTACATTTATTCACCACTTACTACACAAAGTGTCCTGAAGCGACCTACAATTTTTTAAAAAAGAAAAGAAAACCCTATACAGTTCTGTGTAAATCTGTCAGGGATGTATCCCTTCAGCCCCCTGGGTATGTTTATAGCCGCAGTAAAGAATTGGGAGAAGATAACTCTCCTTGCTAAGTGAGCCTTGGGTATATGAACATAACACTAATATCACATCTTTGCTATCCAGCATTCATCAAAATGCACATGCAGGGCACAGCGTAGTCTTTAGTATGTATGCTGTCGGGGTGCAAAGATCCGCCCAGCACCCCCAAATGTAGTTTAGCCCCCAAATTAACTTTTATTATGCTTATGTCAGACACCACGCTTATGCCTTATCTCTTGTTTACAAAAGAAGGGAGGAAAAAGAAACATTTGCTGATTGATTTACAATACACTTATACTTAAGTATACACCACCACCACACTTAAAGTTATAAGTCTTGTTTAGGCACCTACTTAGGAGAAACACCAGTCGTGTCAAAGGTGCCGCTGCTGCCGCATAACAGCGCAATACAATGCGTAACATAATATTTTGATGAAAGAGTTAATTTTGCGTGCATGGTGCCGTTGAGAATGACAAGCGCCACCGTTGTGAATGATGCCACAACGTCTTTGGTAAATGAGCACACAAAGTTGAAAGTCCTTTAGTGAAACAGTAGGTATACATTTCGGTAATACCTAGGTATATATGTATTTTGTTATTCTAGCTTGATAAAAATTATTTATTATTTCATAACAGGTAGATTGTTAAGAGCTTAGGTGGCCTCAGCAGCGGGCGCCTGGTGCCCCCCAGAATTCAGTGCCCGGGTGCCCCACACCCCTTGCACCCCTGGGTAAAGATGGCCCTGTCAGGTCAGTCCCATCTCTGTAAGGACATAGCAAGGCAAATGATGTACAAGGAGTGTCCTTAACTCAATAATGCCCCAGTGTACACCTCTTATATTTCATGACCAGCCCTTTCTAAATGCCAAAACCAAATTAGTGAAGCACCACTCCCAGTTAGAAGTCCCTGTAGTGTGAAAAAGAGGGTTCTAAAAAGCCAACCAAGAAGTCCCTCCACAAATTCCTACTTAGCCTCTTGAAAAGGTAACTAACAGAGCCCCCACTGCTTTAGGTGCCACAAAGAGAGTGTGAGGCAGAGCTGGCTTAAATAGCTAGCTACCAGCATCTTCCCCCCTGGGTTATGTAGCCCATGTGGTTCTCCTTCCTTCAGGAGTAAATCTCCCGAGACTTGTTTAAGCAAGGGCAGATGTAGGCAAACACTCCTCTGCCTCTAGATAGGGAGCCACAATACAGAAGTTTTAAACAACATCAAAAGAATAAAACAACATTATTTACTAAAAGCAAATGTTATAAAAAGGAGAAATCTTTCTCTGCCGCATTAAAAATGAATACCACAGCATCATTTATTGCAAGTGCTCATCCTGCAATATGATAAAAAGGATGACTCTTACCCCACCCTACTAAAAGATGAGCACCACAACAGTCTGGGGTATCATGCTACCATATGTTCCCAATTAAAAACCAAGTGCCTGCATAAAGAGGAATGCCTTTGCCTGGCGCCTAAAAGTTTATAATGATGGCACCAGGCACATCTCCCCAGAGAGAGCATTTAGGAACAATTAAGCTCACAGAATATTTATGTGCTTTGAATACTCAGCTTGTTTGTCACCAGTATTCATGAATTTGTTATTGCTTTTGACAAGCCTCTAAGATGCAGTATGAGATTAGTAGTTTTGTTTGTACCACAGCTGTCCTAATAGCAACCTTGGTGTTAAAGGACTTGAGTTTCCATGCTCCTGGTACACCCTCTGCCCATCCACTAATCACATACATTATTTTCCCCACGAGTTTTCTAGCCTTTAAATTTCATATTATTTGCTTAATTTGGTATCCTTGAAATCATATTTGTGATTCATTGTGGTGGTTATGAGCTGAAGCTGATGTGTCTATGTGTACAAAAATTATTCCTTCTATCCATTCTATCTGTCATTCCTTGCCAGCTGAGAACATTTTAATTTATTTATACATATTTATTCAAAATATTTCCAACTTGTCCTTCAGACTTGGATTTTCAAGGCAGCTAACAAAAACATATTAAAGCCATTGATATAGTAACACCATAGTAACAAATTCAAAGGGAAGGAGGGAGATTTCCCATAATTCTCATGTCTGGGATGGTGCTTTTGCAGCCTTCTAGGTGCCCCAGTGGTGGAAGGACCCTTTTGCCACAGTTGATGCCCCTGTCTCTTGGTGAGTTCTGGAGAAGGGAAAAGGTAGTGAGCCTTGGGCAGGAGTAGCATGGAGCCACAGCAATAACCTCCCAGCAGGAGTGGCACTCCTGCTTTGTAGGAAGGGTGATGCATTGGCGATGGCACGGCATTGTGGGCATGCTGGATTGTGGGAGCAATGGTGGTGTATTCAATTTCTATCCTGCTTCTACTCCCAAAGGAGTCCAGTGCTGCAAACACTGAGGAGTTAAAACAATGCAATTTCAAACAAAACAAAAAATGAACTAAAAGCATGTCAAAACAATATATATATATATAGATAGATATGGCATTTGGCGGATTAGCATTCTATGGCTTTTAAAATGTGTTTGTGGGAGGGGGTTTGTTGATTTGTTTTTGCTTTTTTGTGCATAATGTAATTTGTGTTCTCATTTTGTATTGTATGCTGTGATCTGCCCTGTGATCTTCATTGGAAGGCATGCAAATTCAATAAAAAACAAAACAATACATAATAAAAATGTTTTGAAATGACCCTCCACTGGCTAGCCCCACTGGTATGTCCACAAAGCACCAGCTTCACTGCCAGCTGGGGCCTCACAATAAATGACAATGATGTTGCTGTCAGGAGGCTATTGCTGCAAATCTGTCCCACTGGGCAAACCACTGCTGGTGGTGGGGGCTTTAGCCGTTCAAAGCAACGAGGAGGTATCATAGAGAAGGAAGCAGGAATACTCTCATTAACATCACTGGGAATAGAACATGGTTTCAAATTCTGGAATTTGACAACAAACTGTCTCCCCTAATTCTGAAGAAACCAGGTAGTTCACCCAGCGCCGCAGACAGCAACCAAATAATTTAAATACAAACTAACTTGCATGATAAATTATGGAAATGAAAGGATGCCCTGACAACATTCTATGAACACTAATAAAACTGTTCATTATCAAATAAGCGAGGGGAGTCTGAATATTTCAGTTTCTCTGTTGAACATGGCAAATGCGTCTTGGCAACAGGACAATTTATTTCAGGAAATATCCGTAAAGGGATACAGTTCCTGAAATGTTCTCTCACTATAACAGGTACACAGAAATCTGCACTATCCTTTATGAAGTTTCAAAAGAAAACATTCTCAGCAGTTACATCTATATCAGATTATTACATAATTTAACTCCAATCCATAGAGTGTACAACAGGGGCGATCGATACAAAACTTTCTACATTGCCCTAAACCTCATTTTTTTGGGCGGGAGTGAGGGATGTGTATGGAACCTGAATCCAACCTTCTGTTCTCCTTGAACACCTAATTCTGGAGGGGGTTGACTATTGACATGGGAAGACAACGTTCACACATGGCATCCTTTTACACATGGGGCTAGTCATCCAGCTAGAGATGTATTTACAGAAGTCTGCTTCCCTGTCCATCTAATTCCTAGAGGACTTGGTGTTCTCAAGCTGCTATGCCTAATCCATTTGTAAGCACAATCACACATAAGCTCAGATAATGCTGTCAGGAAACCTTGTTGACTAAAATGTGGTATTGGATATACAATTGCTGGACAAACCGAACGCTAAAGATTAAAGAAAAAATATATTTGAAGCACAGCAATATGGTAGTAAGTAAGAGGCGTCCTGATAGAAGTATATAATATTATGCATGGCATGGAGAAAATGGAGGAAAGAGAAAAGCTTTTCTCCCTCATAACACTAAGATTCATGGGAATCCAATGAAGATTTAGGACAGATAAAATAAAGTACTTCTTCATGCAGCACATAGTTAAACTGTGGGGACTCCCTCCCTGAGGAGGCAGTGAAGGCCAACAACTTGGATTGGCTTTAAAACAGGCAGAAGCAAACTCGGCCCTCCAGATGTTTGGGGACTACAACTCCCATCATCCTTAGCTAAGAGGACTAGTGGTCAGGGATGATGGGAGTTGTAGTCCCAAAGCATCTGGAGGGCCGAGTTTGCCTGTGTCTGCTTTACAAGAAAATTAGACAAATTCATGGAGGAGAGCGCTATCAATGACTACTAGCTGTGATGGCTATGGCCTATTTTCAGCGTTGGAGGCAGCAGTGCTTTTGAATGCCAGTTGCTGGAAACCAAGGGAGGGGAGAGTGCTCTTGTGCTCATGTTCTGCTCCCTGGTTTCCCACAGGCATGTGACTGATGGGAGTACAGGATAATGGGCCATTGGACTGATCCAGCAGGCTATTCTTCTGTTGTTATGTATTTGTCTGCATTCAGGGTCCCCTGGCAAGACTTTTCATAGGATGGCTTGATCCAAGGAGCTTGGACGCTCTTTGAAATCCAAGGATATGTTTTCAGCCAAGTAAATCAATAAATGTTGCAACTAGGCAACATTGAAATAGTTCACATTAGGAAGCTTATCATACTCATTTTCAGATAATAAGCCAAATGAGCGAATATACTTGAGTACATACAGTGGTGTTCCTTCCTTGTTCCCAGGTTGCGTTTATTGTGCCAAGCTATTTATTTCCAAATGCAAGAGAAATGTTTCAATCTACCTCAATCCATCATTTTGAAGTAGATGACAAACATAATTGGGAAGAATATAAATGGCTTCTGAGTTAATATTAAGAATAGCTACCGGAGTGAGCTGAAAACATTAAAAGGTTATTGCCATTCATCCGGTCTTTTAGAACATCCTAACCATCAATAAGATGCTGTGGTACATGACTAAGATGAAAATGCTAGCTTAAAATTAGCCAAAAATAGAACCTAAAGAATGCAATAATTTCAACATGGACAACTGGGTCCTTTGGCTGCATTGCTATCTACTATTTCATGTGCTTGAATTTAACTTAACTTCCAGGGGTTTTTTTATTGCTTATGTTCCATCAGCTCAGGGATTAACAGTCTGTGGCCCTCTGGTTGGTAGATCACAACTCCCATCAGCCCCAGTTTATGGAATGATCAGGTGGTGAGAGTTAGAGTTAAGCAACAACTGGCTAGCCACAGATTTCCCATCCCTTCATTAACTTGAATTAATTTCACATACAGCTGTGTAGTTGTGTAACTGTAAACTTCAGAATCATATCATTTATGAACAAAACCATTAGATGCAATACATTATATTCCTTTTATAATATCATATAAACCACCAACATTATTTATTTGTTTTCAAAAAGGTCTGCTTAGAAAAAAGAATCCTTCCAATCCTAATATAATTACAGTATATGTACCAGTAAGTGAAATCCATCTTTCTTGAATCTCAACTCAGGTATTGAGTCCATTTTTTTCTGTCAAATTTATCTGTTGGTTTTTTTAAATTTTGTTGGCCTCTAGGAATTTGTTTTAAGGGATGCGGGTGGCGCTGTGGGTTAAAGCCTCAGTGCCTAGGGCTTGCCAATTGAAAGGTCGGCGGTTCGAATCCCCGCGGCGGGGTACGCTCCCGCTGTTTGGTCCCAGCGCCTGCCAACCTAGCAGTTCAAAAGCACTCTCGGGTGCAAGTGGATAAATAGGGACCGCTTACTAGCGGGAAGGTAAACGGCGTTTCCATGTGCGGCTCTGGCTCGCCAGAGCAGCGATGTCACGCTGGCCACGTGACCTGGAAGTGTCTTCGGACAGCGCTGGCCCCCGGCCTCTTGAGTGAGATGGGCGCACAACCCTAGAGTCTGTCAAGACTGGCCCGTACGGGCAGGGGTACCTTTACCTTTACCTTAGGAATTTGTTTAGCAATTCCCCAAACTGTTTGCAATTAAAGGCTTTTTATAATATCAGAAAGTACATTTTTAGTAGCTAATGTAAGATTAATCATAAGAAGCCTTATCATGAATACCTTTTTATCCAAGGCAATTTATAATGCAGTTGTCAGATCAAAAACTAGATGAACCAGGTTATTTGAAAAATAGCTCTAAAATTGTTGCAGCCAACAGTGACCACAAGTGTAAAAAGGGCCACCAAAGTTTGTTAGGATAAATGCATGTGACAGTTATATTCTGCTATGTTTAATGGGGCTTATAATAATAATATGTATTATTTATACCCCGCCCATCTGGCTGGGTTTCCCCAGCCACTCTGGGCAGCTTCCAGCAAAATATTAAAATGCAATAATTACAGGAAGTTACTAGGAAGTGTGTTTGGAAGTTCAGCCTAAGAAAAGCAAACTATAATATAGGACTCACCCACCCTTCCGCTTGTCCCACCACTTTCCGCTGAAGAAAGCTGCTCTTTACTGCTGAATTGGAGCAAACATCAATCAGGTTTTCTGTAGATTGACATTTGCTCCAATTCAGCAAACAGAAAACTGCTCGGACACATACCTAGAAAGCACGAGACAAGAGGAAAACCTCTTGGGCTCCTGCTTTCTAGGCGTAGAGCAAGTGAAGTGTGGACGAGCCCTTTCACAGAAATCAATAATACTAACGGCTGGTTCACATTCAAATGTGCAAACCCCACTAGTACACTTGGATCTACTGATTGGCCTCCCTTTAAAAGTTGGGAGCAAGAGTTTTCTTATGCTGAATGATGGATGGAATTCAATTTCTAAACTGGATGTTAAAGAAACAATTTATGTTCTTGTGAACTGGTTCATGTTTCTTCCAAACCAGCAGCTTTAGTGAAGTATCAGCAGGAAAATTTGTCCCTAATACAAAATTAAGGGGGGGTGCTGTGGATTTGGGCAGGTCTGTGCTGTACATTCTGAGTTTAACTGACAAACCCTTCATGTTAATATGAGGATCAACAGGAAGAAGAGCTCAAAATCTTGTATTGTTACTATGACAGCCTAATTGAATGTTTATCTTTTTCTCTAATATATCAAATATATTCACCTTTCTATTTGAATCTTCCAAAATTTTCATCCCTCACCCCCAGTAGCTGATGAAATTAAAGAAACAGCCCTACTGACAGTGCTCTTTTCTGTTAATGGATTAATGGAAGAGTTAATTTCACCTTTGGACTGGAAATAAATATTTCCTTTCTTAAAAATAGTTAATCTTCAGCCTGATCCATAATATCTGTATTGGATGAATAGTCTGAAAATTGTTGTGCTCTGATTTAATGAACCATTTACAGTTCCAGAAATATTCGCAAAAGCATCCTGGTGTATTCAATACACATGCTTCCCCAAAAAAATTGGAATGGTTTCAGTAGACAGTGTAATCTGCATCCCCTTTACTAATTTTAGTTAGCTCAGTTGGTTAGAGTGTAGCGCTGATAATGCCAAGTTGCAGGTTTGATTCCCATATGGGCCACCTAAATATTTTTGCATTGCGGGGGGGGGGGAGGGTTTGGACTACATGGCCCTTGAGGTCCATTCCAGCTCTACAATTCTACAATTCTACCCTGCTCAACATCAAAAAAACTAAGATCATGGCCACTGGTCCCATCACCTCCTGGCAAATAGAAGGGGAAGAAATGGAGGCAGTGAGAGATTTTACTTTCTTGGGCTCCATGAACGCTGCAAATGGTGACAGCAGTCACAAAATTAAAAGACACCTGCTTCTTGGGAGAAAAGTGATGACAAACCTAGACAGCATCTTAAAAAGCAGAGACATCACCTTACCAACAAAGGTCCGTATAGTTAAAGCTATGGTTTTCCCAGTAGTGATATATGGAAGTGAGAGCTGGACCATAAAGAAGGCTGATCGCTGAAGAATTGATGCTTTTGAATTATGGTGCTGGAGGAGACTCTTGAGAGTCCCATGGACTGCAAGAAGATCAAACCTCTCCATTCTGAAGGAAATCAGCCCTGAGTGCTCACTGGAAGGACAGATTGTGAAGCTGAGGCTCTAATACTTTGGCCACCTCATGAGAAGAGAAGACTCCCTGGGAAAGACCCTGATGTTGGTAAAGATTGGGGGCAGAAGGAGAAGGGGACGACAGGACGAGATAGTTGGATAGTGTTCTTGAAGCTACTAACATGAGTTTGACCAAACTGCGGGAGGCAGTGGAAGACAGGAGTGCCTGGTGTGCTCTAGTCCATGGGGTCATGAAGAGTCGGACACTACTAAACAACTAAATAACATCAACAATATCTAAACCAGGTATGGGGAACTTGTGGCCTTCCAGATGTTGATTTCAGTTCCCATCATCACGTATGTTATGCTTGCTTTGGCTGATGTGGTTCTAGCTGGAGAGACACACAGTCTCCCATCGCTGACTTGAATGATCCCTAGTGCAACAGAATTATGTCATATACATGATTTTTGGAGGTAAAGTCTATGTATGTATTTTTGAGATATTTGGGTTTTTGAGATAAAGTGTAATGACAGCAAAGTTAACCATTATAAATAAGAATACTATTTAAAAATATGCAGCCAGATTTTTGGCTGCTACTTGGCACCTGTACACACTCTGATTTCATATATCCTTAAAATGGAAATATTTGCCTATACCTACAGGGCAAAGTTACTGGCAATTTATCATATATAAGAAGCCTGACAACTTATTCTTTGTTTTATGAGTAAATACATGATCCTTAAAACTTGCTGCGAATATATTGGTTAGCAATGAAGTTTCTGATTGCGGTGATTCAGAGCACACAATACTAGAGAATAAATTCTTACATGGCATCCACAATGTCCTTGCAAAAGAAAAATGAAAGTGAAATTACAATACTGCAATAAAATGCAAGCATAGGCTATAGCAGTGCATTGGATTTATAATGGTAAACTAACAAATGGTAAAGGAAGTTCTGGCTTCCTGTAGGAAGTTATACCCTAATTCTAAAACCTTTACCTGGAAACTAATGAAACTGTCAGTAATTCATACTAATATATAGAATCTTGCATTGGATTCACAACCTCTCTTCCTAATGCAATAGCAGAGTAGCAACTGGAATGAGTAAAACAACACTGCTGCAATTCAGTTTCATATCTTGTACAACTCCCACCACATTCTAAGGCATCCCAGGGCATTGAATTTCCAGCAATGGGGTGGCCCATGGAAATTGTCAATGTCAACTGTTGGAGCACATCAGCAGTTTTTTGTTTTTCTTCGTTGTTTTGGAACAAAGCAACTAATTACCTCAGGCAAAGTTGAGTTGTGTCAGGGAAAGGTTCAGGGAAGAGATGAGTCAATTGCATGGTGAGGCCCCGGGCTCCCAGTTCCCCTCAGAAATAAACACACAGACACAAATACATTGGGTTAATGGGATAGATTGGGCCACAACTTTATTGGTTACAGATGTGAGCGGTTTGGCTTAGGCATTTGGGTGAAGTCAGACTATATCCTGACTCCTGCCCATCTGTAGGACGTCTCTAAAGGGTCAACCACCGATAGGGGGAGCCCTATGATATACATCAATTAAGAGCACTCCCAGGGTCACTGATGGGGTCGGGGCATGGCCTTAGCCCACACCCAGGCTTTGGACAGGAACCACACTCCCAGATCCCCTTAACAAGGGGGGGGGGAGGTAGAGGCAACAGCCTCCCCTCCCATAAACAAGACTCACCCAATGCCTAACATTACAAAGTTGTGACGATGGCCCAAGGTAAGCGAAAACCAAATGGCTGGTGCCAATTTGCCAAGTGGAAAAATTCCTACCTGGCCCCCACAACCACATGGCCTACATTAGTCCATAGCAAGGCCAAAAGTCAAGCAATGCAAAAAAGAGAGGGTGAGTGGGCTGGGAGATCCGACGAGAAGGCGAATGGAGACTGCACCCCAGCCACACTGCGGTTTAAACGGCAAGTGGCCACGCTCCCCGGCTAACCCGATTGGTCAGCTGGGGGGCATGATGCAGCTGGGAGCCCTAATGACCTGGACAGCATCCCTCCACCCATTTCCTCCCTCAATGCCATCCCCCCCGTGAAGTGGAGCGGTCCTATCTGCATTCTGAAGCAATTTTAGCTTTTCATGGAATCATTTGTACTACTTGGCTTTAACAGCTTACCTTGCATAGAATGTTCCCCTATTTGCTGCATGAGTGCAAGCCAGTCTGTGCTCTGTTGCACCACCATGATACTTGACATTGGTTTTATCTGTATTAGGAATTAAAAATAAAAAAAAAAATTCTATCAAAGGCTGCAGTCCTTGGAATGCAATGCAGAGTGCTATTGATATGACTCTGCCTAAGTGGGTAGGTAGCAATCACTGGTAGCTAATGGAAAACCCCCAAATGGGTTCTTAGGGGCATATTATGGGGCAGGGTGCTGGAGGCTTTGGATGTGGGAACTAAATACTGCAGTTCATTCAACAGGCTCAGTCTTTAAGATCCTCAGCAGGTTGAGCTCTGGAGCTGGTGCAGCAAAAACGAACAATACCCAGTGCTGCTAGCCGTGCGAAGCAACAAATCTTGTACCTTCTCCACATTAGTGCATTTCCTTAGTTCAGCTAAGACATTGTCAGCATTTATGCTTCTCACATACCCCAGGCAGAATGGCCATGGAGATTCAGGCCCGTCAGCCAAAGTTTTCTTCCATTCTGCAACACAGCATTTGGGGTGACCTCATTCTCTATGCACACAAATTTGCATTCAGTACTGAAATGAGTAACAAACCTTGCGCCTCACTTTCTAACCTGACCAGCAGGATCTGGCAGGGCTTTGAATGTGGCAGTGGCTCTACTACTACAATCTCCCCTAGCCTCCCTTAGGATTCCATGCAGTCAGTACCAATATTCCATATAGTTCTTTTCGTATTAGCTGCTCCCAGCTTCCAAGTGAAGAAGGCAGAAAAAGCCAAAGGATTCATTTATACCTGGGGGTTGCTTTCCTCCAAACACCTTCTCGTTCTTTCCCTAAAGACTGAAATGCTGCTGGAGAGCTGGGTGCTGACAGATCTAAGAGACCTGCTGAATATATTACATTACCGTAGTAACTCAAGCCTCTTTCAAGACTTGACAGAACAAGTGAAATTTCCTGCAGTTATTTCGTGCTATGCTACATTCTGCCTTATCAAGAAAGTTGACCTTTCTGCTTCAAAGTGAAACTCTCTCTTCAAAGCAAGAATGTTTGGGAAGAAAAACCCAAGCAATTAGAAAGACAAAACTCAACACAAATATCAGTATTTACCCTTTATTGAGTGATCACCTTAATTTTTATTAAAGCAGGCTATCACTTTCTTTAGAGGTAGGCAGTGTTGTCAACATTTATGCTTCTCACATACCCCAGGCAGAAGAACATTTTGGCCATCAAGATTCAGGCCTATTTCAGTCATCAGCAAAAGTCTCTCTCTCTCTCTCTCTCTCTCTCTCTCTCTCTCTCTCTCTCACACACACACACACACACACACACAGAGAGAGAGAGAGAGAGGAGAGAGAGAGAGAGAGAGAGAGAGAGAGAGAGAGACTATATTTAGGAATAATAGGTTTGGCAGATATTAAAAACTCATTGACTTAAAAAACAACAACCTATTTGAGGATTCTCTCTGTGCAGATAATAAGTTCATAGCATAATAAGAGGTCTGCTGGATCAAGCTAAAACCCACCTAATCCAACATCCTGTTTTCACAGTGCCCAGTATGCCTGTGGGAAATTCACTGGCAGAAAAATGAGACCAACACTTTCCTCAGTTGTGATTCCCAGTAACTGGTACACCTGGCAGACTGTCTCCGGTACTAGAGGCAATAAATGGCTATCATGACTAGGGATGGATTTTCTGTTCTGTACCTGTTTGTCATCTGTGTACTTTATGGTAACTCAAACTCAGTCTGCTGCAGTTTGCATTTCATTAAGCTGATATGATCTTCTCCCATCTGGTGGTTTGCAACAATTACAATGGTTTTTGACCCTTCTGACATTGTTTCAAGTGTTGCTTCCAGAATAGGTACTGATATTTACAATATAGTGGTAAATTGGGTTACAGACGCTTCTGGTTACAGACTCTGCTAACCCAGAAATAGTACCTCAGGTTAAGAATTTTGCTTCAGGATGAGAACAGAAATGGTGCAGTGGTGGTGCAGCGGCAGCGGAAGTCCCCATTAGCTAAAGTGGTACCTCAGGTTAAGAACAGTTTCAGGTTAAGAACGGACCACCAGAGCAAATTAAGATCTTAACCGAGGTACCACTGTACTGTTGTTGTTATTCACTGTCCATCATCAAGTAGCCATTTGTTTGCCCTACAGGATATTGTTATTTGTTTATCTTTCAGTGCTATCTTAATTTTGTCATGCCCCTTCTCCTTTCTATGTTTTTAAAGGAATTTTAAAAGGCTTGTGGACAAAGTACTTTGAGTAAAGTACTTTGCCTTACTATTTTGCTCTTTTTAAAGTTTACTCAATCATTGATCCTCCCCTCCCCCATTTCTCTTTTTCTTTTACTATACTTGCAGTGCTGCACTCTCTTCTGTTGGCTTTACCGTTACATAGTATGATTGTGAAGTGTGACACAACCCCAAATGGCTAAAGCTGGATCTACCACCAAGTGCATTAATTAATTCTATAAATAATTTTTTTTTTCTTCTATCTACCATCCTTTCCTTCAGTCTCCCCTCATGCTATGTGCTGCATAAAGTCATCAACTGGCTATTTCTTTCTTTTGTCCCTGTTCTGTTCCAACAGTCCATTTAGGAATATGTTCCCATTTCCTCTGTTTAAGTAACTTTCCTTATTGAGGAGAAAGCTAATGTCCCCACTTGCCCTATACATTTATAGCACATTAAACAGCCACAGGTTCTCCCAGACTCTTGAGAATTGTAATAAACTACAGTTCCCAGGATTCTTGTGGGGTGGACTGGGGAGCTGTGACTTTTAAGTGGTATGATGCTGTTTTAAATGTATAGTGCAGATGGGTCCTAGATTTATGTGCATTCATGTTGTGCATGTGTGTGTGGGGAGCTAAATCAGGAAATGGGGATGGGGAAAGGAGGGATGGGGAAAGGAGCTTTAATGCATTGCCCCTGCTTCATTAGGGATCCCATGCCTGCTGTTGATGATAAGAAGAAAACTCCCAGTGGTGAATGTTAAAAATACCACCCGTTCTACCCAAACTAGCCCAAATGCTTTTAAAATGCACCAACAGCAGAATACTTTTCAAACATTCTCCCTCTTGTAATATTTGTGTCCCATCCTCATACAGCTGATGCTAATTTCCCCCAATGTGCCATCAAGGTGCCTACAAATCCCAGAAGATATTGAGGAAGCAGCAGTAAGAAGAAACCCAGTTTAGAAGAGAGGGAAGGAGTCTCGTGGGCTGTGACTATATAGGTTCTACCCAGTAGACCTGATAACAAATATCAATGCTGGTAAATACTGCAGTTTCATGAGATTGAGCTGTGGAGCTTTATGGGAAAACGAGATCAACAGACACAAGTCAATTCTATTAAAAAGACTCCTCTGAGGCCACTGAAGGATAATACCTTTATCGTGTTTCTTTCCCTACAGCATTGCAAAAATGACTATGAGATTACCATCTCAACAGTGTAATGAGAAGGGGTTAAGTCTGTAGTGTTCCCCATTTGATTACATTCCATTAAAATCTGTGTCATAGGAACGAAAGAAGCTGGGTGAAATCATTGCCCCATTTAAGTCAATTGGCGCTTTGAGATAGAAATCAATGCACTTGAGTTTTAGCCTTGACATCATTCAGTGTTTTGTTTTTAATTTTCTTGCATGAAAATAGAAGCACGGCTAAGTTCAGCTTTATTGGATTTGTATTAAATCTGAGTATTTACCAGCTAAAATTTAGCTCCTAAAAAATACCACTCAAAGTGACAATGGAGAAAAGGGTATGACACATACTTAACTATTCCCTTGGAGGTTTGGGCTAAAAAATGATAGCCATTTTCAGTCTGGTTGTATATCTGGTCCATTGAGCAAAATGGTCACAGCCCTTCCTTACTGCCAGGCAAAGGCATTGTGCCACAATGATTCTCCACACATTTTCACTCTTTATTTAATTCATTTCATGTATAAGGGTCAATACACACAATACTTTTTTCAGTTATGATAGATGCATAAGTAATAAATAGCCATGCCTATGTAATAAACGGAGCCTGCTATCTCGCCTACAATCTTATTCGTGTTCTAGAAGGGAGTACATCAATTGTCCTATGTGTCATACCCATACCATCATAACACCTGTTTTATCAGGAGCTTGTCCTACACTCGAGTAGGACCCTGGCAGAGACACATGCCCGACTGGCATGTTCTCTCCCTCCTGGTCAATCATTTGGGAGCTTCAAAAGCTTTCTTCAGCCTGAACATCACAGCGACTGATGCCAACAGACATTGGCACACTTAGGGGTCCGCAGAGTTTTCACAGCTTGTGTAACAGACCTCAGCAACTCAGCATTTTGGCTAATCTATTTTATTTACATATAAACACACACAGAGCACTGCAACATGGCTCCCTCTCTTCTCTAGCATCAGACAACAAAGAGAAAGAACAAAGGATAATAGTCCCACTTCACGGAACACGGTAACAAAAACATCCTGTATCCATCACTTCCTACTTTGTGGAGTCAAAACATACAACAATCCCATGACTGCAGTCATGGAGCAGGAATTCTAACACATAACACCTCATGCTCAAGATAGAAATACGTAAGTCACACCAATTAAGTAGGCTGTACTCCCTGAGAGTGTACAGCAATAAGGGCATTTTTCAAAGGTCTTCATTGTATCTGGTTCCAACTCTGCTCTATTTTCCACAATGAGAGCATTTCCCAGAATGCACTTGGACCCAGATCCATGCACCCATGTAGACACAGTAGTGTGAGTCTAAAATGATCAACAATTTTTATTAGATATAATTAAGGATCTGTGGAGGGAAAAACTTGATAAATGCTCCTATAAATCTGAGTGCTATAAAAATTAAACCAACTCAGATTGAGCTACCTTGGCTTAAGTACCCAGAGTAGCTAACTATCCACTCATGGCCCGTCATTGCCAACACATCCATTGTTCCTAGGAAATTCTGTCCAGGTCATCCTCTGCTCCAGCTTTGAGGCACTGGTATCTGTGAGCTGAGCAGTCCTGAAAATGAGATCCTGTCCCCACTATATAGTGGGGTAAATATAGTCATGGGTAAATCTGAGGAAGCCCCCTTTATATTTTAGAATGTGCTACAAGGTGCTCAACAGATTTCCTTCCCCTAACTCCGCACTGGCTCAGTCAGACAACAATTAGATCTATTAGATCTATTAAACAGTGTGACACAGGCAGAACAGCAACAACCTCCCAGCACTGTTGAAGGCCAATCAGGACACTGAAAGGGAAAAATCCCTACATGGTTCTAAAATTGGCAACTGGCAAAACCCAAGCTGAGGGCAAGGGGTAGAGTGTGGTTGCTGCTAAAGGCCCAACTGAGAAGGCCGAGGGGAGGAGTAAGAACCAGATTAATAAGCCAACCCTGCACACCTCACCAGGTAGACTCAACACCTGCACATGGCCTATGGGGTCATACTCCATCAGTGATGGGCCGGGTAAAAGGGCCCCTCAACAGCTGAGCCTAGGTGGGGGAGTGGATATCAGTTCTCTGAATTTTGATGCCATGCATTGCTTGATCTGGATTGAGGAAAAGTTCTGGTAGAACATAGAGAAGCTGTGCAGTACGTATTTTCAAGGGCACAGTGGAAATCACAGAAATTGATAAAGTTATTTTAGCAGCTTGCTGTAACTAATCTCATCAGTTTGACTCTCTTATTTAGAAACATGGTCCTTAAGGAAAAGTAGCATTAATATTCCAGCCTTGTTGTGCACAATAAAGCTGTAATAAAAATCAGATATTGTTTTAAGAAGAGCTGAACTCCCTTCCAATGATTTTTTAAGGAAGAAATAATCACCCAGGCAATCAAATTATGCAATACATTTAAGAAACAGTTTGTGTGACTTTGACAAAATATGAAATAATTTTTCCGAGAGCAACAAATAGGAGATGCAGAAACCATACACCTGGGATTTAGGCAGTCTTGGTCCTAACAGGAAAGTTCTTTAATTTACATTTTAAGTGCTCATCAAGGTAACAGGCAATGAAGTCAGAAGAATGAATGTGTAATAATTTTCCTTTCTCTTGGAGCAGCATAGAAGGGGAAACCCTTCAAGGTCAGATAATTTTAAAAATTCTAATGGCTTTATACTTGCACATGAAACTAAAGTATATGCAATTTAGAAAACAGAGTGGGAGGCTGTGACTGTCCTATGTCTTTATGTTCTTCAATATCTATTTTTAGCACACCTGAGACATTTCTATGACTGTATCATTTTGGTTAGAGGGTGACTGGCTCTGCATAATTGTTAACCTCCAAGGCCAGGATCCAAAGAGCCTCTTAATTGTTATTGCAATGGAATTCCAACATACCACTGGAGCTTAACATTCAATCCCCACCCCTGCAGTTCCTTGAGTTGCATGACAGTATCTTCCAAAGCTTTTCCCAAATACACCCCCCTTTATCTTAACCCCTCCTCTATAAAAAGAGGGCCACTTTGTAGAATTTTCTCTGAATATTCTCCACCATATATTGTAGTGGCAGACATTCCCTGTTCCCCCACAGTACCCCAGAACAACATTGGGGCACTGCAGAGGATGCAAAATTATTAATGATAAAGTAGCCATTGGTACCTTTATTTTGTTTAATCCTCTTTTAAAGCCATCCAAGCTGGTGGCCATTACTATGGACTTTCTTTAGTCTGCTCTGAATCTTCCAACATACAACTGAAGCTCTCCATGGGCCAATAGCACAATCCTATAAGTGTTTAACTGGAATTAGATCCCACCGTGTTCAGTGGGACTTACAGTCAGTGCATTTAAGACTGCAGCATTAAGACTTACATACTGCAGAACATGTGCCTATTCATCAATAAGACCTGCAAAGGTGGTTTATTTTTCACTATGTTTATTGACACAATTGCTTGGGACACGAGTCTGTATACATATCTGCAGATTACTTCTATGTCTTCAGAGAATTGGGCATTTCAAAACACAAAGGATTACAGAAAATTTAGTTCAAATAGGCTAGTGGGTAACATTGTTTTACTGCATCCCTGATTCTCTTCTGTAGGAGTTTAGGGATTCGGAGGTGAAAGACTGGGCATCCAGCCAACAGATCCAGAACTTACGTAGGTAGTGTGACCACCTGAATAATTAACAGAGAAGATTTGGGAGGCTTGTGGAGGAGTAAGGGGGCTTTTGGAGTTCAGTATTCCAAACGTTTACAGGTTTGAGTGGTGAAAGAATCACAAAAGAACAGGGTGGCTTTGAAAGGATGGTTTCCTGGTGATCAAAAGAGGAATGTTTGTTTTGTTTCTGCTTAACTAAGAAAGGGGTGAATCTGGGCTTTAGGATGAGTTTAAAATAGGGTTCTGCATAGGGGCCCCACCAACCCCGTGGCTATGTTCCAGGAGCTCCCTATCAGGATGGCCCAGGGACCATGTGTACTGAGTGGAGGTCAAATGTAATTAAATAAACATTTTCCCATTGCTTAATTATGTGCAGTAGAGAAATATTTGTTTACATTTAACAAAGACCTCGGAATCCCACAGAGTCCTGCAGTGTCAGAAGCTGAAGTCTCCAACCAAGGAGCCAGACAAAGGTACTTGTTGCTGGTACAGAGCCAGACTCTGAACTTGTTGCTGGAGATCAGAAAATCACTGGACATCCATACCTGTAAGGCTGGAGCCCAGATCTTCACAGGCACCTTACCCTGAGGAGCCTAGTGCCCCTCATAGGACCACACTGATCCAACATTACAGGGAGAGCACCATGCAGGAGGCTATGGAACTGAGGCGGTGTGCTCGTTTTCAGGACAGAGGGTTGCCCCTTTAAGAATCTTAAAGTTATCTACTGGTGGGGGGGTGTGGACTCTGAAGGCTGGATAATCATAATTAAAAGCCTCAATTTGCTCTGAACCTCTTCAGCAGAGCAAGGTTCTTCTCCTGGAGCTATCTGTGGTCATGCAACTTCTAATGCCTCATGAGTTCCAACTTCAGACTGACCATGACAGTAAATGACTTTCCAGCATTCTAGACTGTATCTTTTCTCTGTCCTTAGATACCTACTAACTAGGTTCTGCTCCACTTCCATGTACTCAAAATCAAGTGAATGGGTTATACATGCTTTCTTTTCCTGTGCTAGTGCTTTCTTTGTCTGCAGATTCCATTTGCTGTTTACTCTGTGAAAAAAGCAGATCAATTCCCATACTTGTTGCCTCCAAAGTTGAGTCTCTAGCTCAGTTCTTCAGTGCAGTGGTCCACACTGCAGGAATAGATATCTTGGAATTACAAACTTGACTGACAAACCCAAGTGTGGTTCAGTGGATGATACATAGTGCTTTCACTAGCGTCATACCTAGTAGGGTTATGGATTTACACTTGGCATTTCTCCATGCTTATGGTAAACAGAAATCTTTACTTTGGCAGAGGTATGATATTGTTGCTTGAGTGTAGGATTTGGAATGTGAAAATCTGTTGGTTTATTTCTCCAGGTGGTCATGAAGCTCAATGAGTGACCATAAGCAAATCATAATCTTAGCCTATCCCATTTTATAGCTCAGCTCAACATACTGGGGAGGATAAAATGGAATGGCTCATATCCTTCTTTTTAAAAACTTATTCATACCTATACCCGCCTTTCTCCTAAATAAATAAATAAATAAATAAATTCAAAGCTCATAACAGTATAAATAAACATGCCAGTCTAAACTCCATTTATTTATCTATATTTGCAAATCTATGCCCTACCTTTCTACTAAATAGTCTTCAAGGTGTCTCCAAGGAACACTAGGATATAAATGGGATATATATTCTTGTTTTTTTTCTTACAGGATACCATAAATTGGACCATAAAACTAGAATGCATATATTTAACTATACGATGGAATGAAATGAACTATACCATAAACTGGAATATGTATTCGAAAACGTATTTTAAAATACAGAAAGGTTTGTAGCTAAGAGAAAGACATTTCTCAAAAGAAAGACTTTGTGTCCTCTATGTTGGATACAGGAGATTTTAATTTGATGCCTGGTACTTTCATGGATCTATGGATTCTTCTAAGCATTATTGAAAGTTGCTGTTCTTCACTACTTTTTCCTGTTGAATGCATTTGATAATGCTTTCCTTTTTTTGTGGGAATGTGGCAAAGATACTTTATCTAAGATGGATGGAAGAATGAGCTGAGCCTAAATAGAATTTTCTAGAAATCTTATGCAAATTGCTTTCTTGGCTATATATCTATTTCTGTGTCATCCTTAAGTAGCAAGAAACAAGGCAGTTATTGATTATTGCGGCTCCGACTGTCTGAATCCACATTTCACGGCATTGGCCTTAATTGTGAAATATGTCAAATATGATTTAGAAACAGGCCAAATTCACAGAAGTTGGCATTCTGCCAGACATGGGATATCCATGCTTCCAATCATCAGTAAATCAAAACTACAAGAGACTATAATGAATTTACTTGAATAGATCTCTTCTGCTTTCCTAAGACATTATTATGTCACAGGCTTCCTCTTTCTAGGAACCCTAGTCAGTTGGGTGTATTTTTGCACTTTTGTTTTTTAAAATGCCAAAATTACACAGTTGAGAAAAGCACAAGGGTCAGAAGAAAAATTCTGATTCAGTCTCAGTGCAAGGTTTGGAATATACCTTTGTATGATGCAATCTAATCTCAGGTGTCTAGTCCTGCTATCTTATTGTTCCTAGAAGAGAGGCACATCATTGAGAAGACATTGGTCTAACCTTGGAGATGAAAATGTGACATCTGTTTGTCAATATTCTTATGTATATATTTATACCCTGCCTTTTCCTGTTATGGGGCTCAAGGCGGTTTACAGATAAAGCCAAGAATTGCTAAAAACATAGAAAAAAATCTATCATTAAAAACAATTAAACATTAATACTGCTAGAAGCTTAGGTGCAAGCTACTCCGTGGGTAGTAGCACCTTTTACTAGCTTTTGCTGGTAAGACAGCCAAAATCATTATTAGATTTTTAGATTAGATTATTAGATAGCTTGACTTCTGTTGTCCATGCAATAGTACCCTCTAGTAGTGGATTATTGCAACCTGGCACTGCCCCATAGGTGGTCCAGAAGCTAGTGCAAAATGTAGTGGTTTGATTGCTCAGAGGCCCAGGCTATTACTATCATGTTACACTGCTGCTAAAATAATTACATGGGCTTGCCTTTTGGCCCACAGGCTAACTTCAAAGTGCTGGTTTTAGTGCATGAAAAAGCTTGGGATTAGGATTCCTGAAAGATCACCCCACCCTTTATATATCCAAATGATCACTGCACTACGCAAGGCCTCCTGCAAATACCATCTCACCAAGAGCTCCATTCCACACAACATATGAGTCTGGTCTTTAAATGTTGTGGTGCCTACCTTTTGGAATTCCCTCCTGCTAAATATTAGACAGGGTCAACTCTTTTCAGCCCATAAGGTGGACATTCTTCTTCCAACAAACTCTTTAAGAAGAGATCTTTTCTGGTTTGCATCTGGATCAGAGATGTTTCACTTTTTGTATGTTTGCCATTCTTGGTTCCTTTGGAAAACAGGGTTGGATATCAATTTAAGAAATAAATAAAATCTAATTATGAATTGAGAGCAGTGCCTAATTACGGTTTCCTTTGAGAAAAAAAGAGAGAGTTAGTTATACTCTAAATGGTATATCAATGACATTCCAATAAATTGGAAACAATCTCAGGTCCACGTGTTTTGTTTTACTTGCGTGGTTCCCTGTGTTTTGTTGTCAAGAAGCTCCCAGTTATCTGTATGAACAGTTGTTTGTATGAAGAGTTGTAAAAGCTCATTACAACACCTTTTAATTAAAAGATGGTACCACAAAACCTTTTTGCCAGATACTTGGGCTCAAATGGTTTGCTGGTTTGCTTTTGGGAATTCTTTTAAAGCATTGTAGAAAAAAATAGCTTTAGGTGAATTTTAGTTTCAAAAGGAAACTTCTTTGCCTTGCTTTTTTCAATTGTTGCTCAACATGAAGCACACTAGCAAAATATCATTAGCTGCAATGAAATTTTATTTTTGACATTCAAGAAAACAAGCTATCTAGTGGCTTGTCAAATCCATTTTACACCTTGATCCTCAAGTTATGCATAGTGTGGCTTGCACAACAGAGCTGAATTAGCATCCTGTGTGCCAGGGAAATATTTTCTGCTGTGCTTTCCTGTTCATTTCTGTTGAGTTGTGTATATGCAAAGCCATCAAACAGTAATGATATCATTTGTCTTGAGAACAACCTAGTGTCATTAAGATTCCCATTTTACAGATGGAGAGCTGGGGCAGAGAGAGGGTGAATAGGAACTGTTCTTTCTGCTGCATGTGAAAGTCAGTTTTCATGTATTATTCAATTGCTTACAATGAAAAGCTCCATGGTTTGTTGCTTGCGTGCACCAGGCTGGTCACTTGTACCTTACCCCCCCCCCCCACATTTGCATAAAATTTGCACATGGTAATTTATATCTACAGATGCAAATTTAGAAATAGTTTAAGTAGCACTGCATCAACTTTTCAAAAAAAAATTATTTTTAACATGAAAAATAAGGTTTCAAGCAGTTCTCCCCAGGAGTTTGCTACACTAGTGCCCTGTCACATTTTCCCCAGCTGTCTCCAGCTCCACTAGCCAGCTATTAAAAAAAAAAAAAGTTTAGGGGTTCTTTGCTACAGGATTCCAGCCATCCAGAGATCATTGAGTGAGCATGATGACCTGAATATGCTGCAAAGCAAATAGTAAAATTATGCAAACGAAAACCACTCTGACTGAGGAGGGTAGCAGATACTTTCCCATTGCTAAGAGAACTACGTCTTCTTTTTCTATGGCGATCACTCGAGCCAAGTAAGATTGTCTTCCATAAACACGATTTTAGCAATGAGTTCGTAAGTGACTGTGGAGGCCAATTCTGGATCCACACATTCCTTCCACAGTGGGGACATAGGTTTCCGGGCGGGAGTTGATTACAGTGAGTGTTTGCCAAGCGTGCCTTCCTCTTAGCACATTTCTCCCTTTCATCCTGAGTTTGAGCGTCTTCAAAGCCCATGGCACCTTTGGTAAAGGCTGTTCTCCAACTGGAGCACTCGCAGGCCAGTGTTTCCCAGTTGTCAGTGTTTATACTACATTTTTAAAGATTTGCCTTGAGAGAGTCTTTAAACCTCTTTTGTTGACCACCAGCATTACACTTTTCATTTTTAAGTTTGGAGAACTTTATGAGACCCCCCCTGGCTTGCCACACTGGCCGGCAGCAGTTTTCTTACTCCAATCCAGCTCAAAAGGTGTGCAAATAAAAAAATTAAAAATTGGGAAGTGTGTGTTTTGGAGGTGCAGTGTGCCCTGTTTTGGCTCAGAACCCATGACTTTTGCCTCTCTTTTTTTAATTAATTTTTATTGAATGATTTTATGTTACAAAAAACAATACAACCATACTACCACTAAATATAATTAAGAAATCAAAATTACATACATCAATATTTAGTTTGTTATTTGTTGTTTACCGTCTTATGTGTGTTTTTGTATGAAATGTTTGGGAGGAAATAAGACTTTTGCCTCTTAAGAACATGTCTTTTGCCAGGACATATACTGGCAGCTTATGGTGCTCTGTGAATGCCACAGTCCCTTGCCACAGTCTCATAGCAGCCGCTTGCTTGGAAGGGTTCCATATCTCCTGTCCTTCGTAGAGCATAGACCAATGTGCCCTTTTTTTATTGGTTTTCCTCATTAGTAATGTAGACAGACATTCAAAAAGGAATGTGTTTATAAGCAAAAAAAGGTTAGATGCTCTTATCTGTTTTCTCTGTCTTTGGGTGTTTTAAAAAGAGCATTTCCTTTGCAGTGGATTCCTCTTATGTTTCTCGCCTTTCAAGATTTTATTGGTTTATTTTTCGCTGCTCATGTCAGGATATGGATGCTGAATGTTGATTAGAAAATATTGAGTACAGCCCCAAACAGCTGTATTAGCTTCCAATTCCACCCACCCATATATCTGTATTAGCCCGTGCTGGTTTTCTACTGTTTGTTGAATTCTATAAATTAAACATTTTTTAATATTTATGGAACTTTAACAAATCCACTATATCTCTGATTCATAACACTTTCCTTTCCTTTTCATCTTGTTTGTTTAGGCAGAGGGTCTCGAAAAGATGTTTAGGTGGTGGACAATTGTTTCTTTCCTTGGAGGCATCTTACTGGGTGTGGAAGGATGGCCAGCAAAAGAAGGATATGACTTCAAAAGCTATCAGCCTCTTGTACGATTACGCCACAAGGTACTGATGTTCTCTGCCAACACTGTTTGCTTTTTCGTTTAAAATTTTATCCCGAGGGCTGCATATTATTCACATGAATTCTTGTAGAATTGTAGAGTTGGAAAGGACCCAAAAAGTCTAGTCCAAGCCCTTGCAATGCAGGAATTATAGCTACAGAATCCATGATAGACACTATAAGGTTTACTTTCATCAGCATACTCTTTGGAGAAAAAAAATAAAAAGATCAGCAGAGGGGCTCTTGGTTCCACCACCCTCAGAGGTTCAGTGGTGATGGTCCAAGAAAGGGCATTCTTTGTGGCAACTCCCGCCCCCAGGTGTGGGATTTGCTCCCCATGGGCATGTATCAGGTGTCCTTGTTGTACGGCTTTTGTCATATGCTGAATATGGAGCTTTTTACTCTGGACATTGACAGCTGAGAGATGACCTTTATTCTCTGAGTTAAATTGTTTATCAAGTATTAGTCTTATCTGATTTTAAAATGTATAATTTAAATGGTTTTGCTGTAACCTACCCTTATGGTGAGGACGTGGGCGGCGCTGTAGGTTAAACCACAGAGCCTAGGACTTGCTGATCAGAAGGTCGGTGGTTCGAATCTCCGCAATGGGGTGAACCCCCGTGGCTCAGTCCTTGTTCCTGCCAACCTAGCAGTTCGAAAGCATGTCAAAGTGCAAGTAGATAAATAGGTACCACTCCAGCGGAAAGGTAAACGGCATTTCCGTGCACTGCTCTGGTTTGCCAGAAGTGGCTTAGTCATGCTGGCCACATGACCCGGAAGCTGTACGCCGGCTCCCTTGGCCAATAAAGCGAGATGAGTGCCACAACCCCAGTGTCGGCCACGACTGGACCTAATGGTCAGGGGTCCCTTTACCTTTACCCTTATGGTGAAAGACAGCATTATTATAATATAATATAATATAATATAATATAATATAATATAATATAATATAATATAATAAAAATATAAATTATATTTTGACCTAGTTGGTTGATGATATAGCTTACAAAATACTATCCTACCCATTTGTTCAGTTATTCCCACTGTGGCCCTATTGCAAATGCCTGCCTTATCTGAAGTGTGAAATGTAATCACAGTGAAAACCCCCGACTTACTGACATTAGAATAGCTTCCTCAAAGAGGTTTGTTTGGGACCTACTGGTACTTTACAGTTTTTTGGAAGTGCAGGTTAAGGATGTTTTCATTTAGCCTGCTTTTAAAGATATCATCTGCCTTCTTTAGTATGGTTGCTAATGTTAATGTTTTTAATGTACAGGGTTGGGGTTTAATTAATTTGTTATCTATACTGTTGTATACCTCCCTGGAATCTCTTTTGATGTAATGCAGTGTAGGAATGTTTTTAAATACACAAATCTTAAACACCACAAACACTGAAGTTTGGTGCTCAGAAGACCCAAGACTGGAGGGTGTTATGTCTCAGATCATGTACATATTATATACAGCCCAATTGAATGGTACAGATACAGGAATTAAGTATGCAAGACTTGGGTGCGGGGGCCGTTTCTTTAAATAGCAAATTGTCCAGGTGGAGTTGTAAGGATGCATTACCTTCCTTTTGTATTGCGAGCAGTAAATAAATAACAAGCACCGAGGCCGTAGTTCATTGCAGTTGAAAAATTGAGTGCAGAATATCATTCTCTCTCCCCCGCCCCCCACTTGTTGCTGAAGTGATGGTTGCTTTGCCCCATCCTTTATGGGTGAAGGCACATGGCTGGAGGATTCAAATTCAACAGGCTGTATCCTGAATCCATCTTATGTCTCTGGTTTGCCAGCAAAATACTGATGAGAAGGCTGTAGTTATGTAGGATCTTCAAGCTCTGCACAGAGGAAGTACCGGAAAACATGACTTAGAAGGGAATGTATCTTTACTGCCAGCTAACAGAACTGGATGTTTGTTGTTTCTAAAAGTTGCTACATTTTGACAAACCTGTGAAATCCAATTATAATTTTGCTGATAAAAACTAGTATTAATGTACAAGAAATAAAGATAAGGGAAAGCTCCAAAACGTGGGTATTTCAAAATCAATTCCTGTATGGCTTCACGTACAGAGTATTCCTATAATAGTTTTGTGCAATGTTTGATATGCACTGTGATAATCTTTGCAATTTAATCTGCAACCATCAGTAATTCCATATTTTCATGTGTTTCAAGAGATAAATAATTTTTTTGCAGTGTTTATCACTTATAAGAAGAAAAGATCCTGCACATAGACCAAGCACTGAGACTTATAACTGTTTTGTTTGCTTCCTGATGCAAAGAAAGCGTGCAATTATGGGCTGGCTGCTTGTAGTTCAATGGGCCATATGATTGGAAGAGACTCAAAGTAACACATTGTTTTTTAATTGGTATCCCCAGATTCTGATTTGACAGCAGCCAGGCTGATCCATAAAACTACACTCCACTCTCTCTATGTGTGGTTTTGTTTTGTTTTGTTTTAAAATTAAACTTATGTTATTTAAAAATGAAACTTCCAGTACTTCACCATTATGTTCATCTACAGTTTGAATATCAGGGTTTCTTCTCTTGTGTGGTTCCACACATTCCTCATGTTTCTCTATGTGTGTGCTAAGTGCCTAACAGGTAGATGTGCATTGTGTGCTATGTGTGGTATAAGAAATAAGAGATTTGAGATTGGCACACATGAGCAATCTGCATTACCATTCTTGGGGTCAGAATGATGGTCAGTTCCACAACAGACAAGCTGATTGACAGAGGCTGCAATCCAGAAAGTCCCTTTGAACTCAATGGAGATTACTTCTTGAGTAGACATGGATAGGCTTACCCTATAAGGCTTCAGTCCCATGAATACGTATATGGAAATAAAGACCATTGAACAAGGTTTACAGCTTAGGATCTGGCTGCAAAAAATCTAAAATTTATATAACAGAGATTTATAAGATCAATAGAAAGTGTACAATGGTGTCAATAGCTAACTTCATCATGAATCTACAGTGATTTTGTGGTTTACAGAGATACATTGACAATTTATCTTTCTGTTTAAATTTAAGTTTTTTGGTTTTTTTAAACATACATCTCATTGCTGATACTTCCTTTTTATACCAATTGGCAACATGCAATATTATAAGCGAGGAAAGACTGCATTGCACCATAACGTATCGATCTGCACCAAGCAGTGCTATTTTTCTAGGAAAAAAGAGGTGCTGGAACTTACCCTTATTATCTTAGAATCGCAATGGCACCTACCTGAGAGGTGCCGGAACTGAGTTTTGGCGAGTTCTGGCTGAAAAAAAGCCCTGACACCAAGGATGAACAAAAGGTAGTTTGGGATTTAGTGGAAAATTTAGGCTGATATGTAGTAGATCAGAAATGGTTTCTGAATTTCAACTGCTTAACAAGTAGTTTCCTCACCTAAATAAGGTTATTGAAATAAAGAAAACTACCCAATAGTGGACTTCTATGCAAACAGACTTTGAGCTCTCATCTGTTCTGGTACTGAAACAATTCCTAGGCTCAGAATGTGGTCAAAGGCACCCTGTTCTTCACTTCAAATTGTATTTGAAGTAAATAGATACAACTTTAGCTTCCCCACCCACCCAGTGAATTGCCAGAGGCAGCCCCCCACCACCACTGATACTGAACTGTATGACTTATTAGGTTATATGAATGATGTTGCTCTCTGTGTGAAGAAAGAGAACTAAACTTTGCAGAGTACTCTAGATTTTATTCAGCTTCAAATATGTGCATGTCTTTTAAAAACCTTTTGAAAAAAATCAATAAACATCTTTTCTCTGTGCTAGAGAAACAAACAACCTTTTATGGGTAGGCTTCTTTTCTTTTAACATCAGAATGAATGTCTCAGGAGGTAAGTCTCCCATTTTTCAAGCTAGATGATTTTGCCTCGATTCCCACCAGAATGAAACTAGATTATTTTTAGAAGTTTGTTTTTATTTGCAGATAAGTGTTTCAAGAGGCAAAAACGGGCCTCATGAGGGGCTCTCAGGCACATGGTTAATAGTTGCTCAAACTCAACTATCACAGGAAAAGATAACTTCAGATAACTTTGAAATGGAATAAATTGATTTCATACTTTCGTACTTCATTTCATGTGCTCTTTCCTTCTTCAGTAGATTGTAGATGCAAGTGAAACACAGCAAAATCCTATGCATGCTAATCAGAACCAACCCCCGTTTAATTCAATGGGATTTACTCCCAGGTATATTGGATTGCATTCAGAGTTTCAATGGAGTTACACTTCCTTATCTCTTAAACCAGGTGAAAAAATGTGGAGTGCTTCCCCCACTTCATCTCTTCCCTTCTCAGCCCTAACTATAGTCCTATGTAGATATTCATCTTCACAATTCCAGGTATCTCAGGAGGGAGAGCTGAGGTCCCATCACTGCCATTAGCCCAATAGCCCTCATGCATTAGAGCTGATCATCTGTTGTGAGGAGCCTCCCAGCACAATTTAGAAATCTAAACAACTGGGGCTTTAGATGGGCAGAAAAGCTTCCCTGCTGCAGAAATTCACCATCCCCAATACTTGAAGGATTGCAGGGTCAGGAATGGTGGAGGCAGCAGAGGAACTTTTCTCAGCCAAAATGTCTTCACCTGGTGGTTGAAGATCCTACATGGATGGGTGATGTGAATCTTGATGGAAGACCACAAATGGAAATATGATTTCCATAATCTGAGTGCTGTCATAGAAATGGCTTCTTTGGGGATTGCATTACATGTTTGTTGTTGTTTTTTACTCTGCCAGTTGCCGGGAATCTTAAGAAATTATTGAACAGGATGTGTTCATTTTTAGTCGCCCTAGTTTAAAAGTATGAAAGTAACAAACTCTCTACGATAGCTTGTATAATTCATTTAATTGTCTGAGTACCTTCCTTTTTGCCTTTGTTCTCCTAATCAGTCAGTGTTACTGCTTCTACAGAATCTATTTAATTTTTATGTAGGCAGTATTATAAACCCTGATGGCACATCAGTTAAAATGATTTCTACAGAACATAGAAACTTCATCCTCTTGTTCATTACAGCAGTATAAAGCTTAATTGACTTATTGTCCAGATCTTTCAGAATGTAAAATAGTATGTCACAGAACTTTCTGAAAACTTTCTGCATTGAGTCTTCAAACTTTCTTTTAAACTTTGGCACACCTTTTCATTTCTTTATGGAAGATGAAAGTAAAGGGAGAAAATTATTCCTGGAATATTGCTTACCTGGCAGTTGTCCATCAACTTTTGCAGAATGGTCACTTTCAAGCATCATACTTTGTATGTTTAGCATTATACATAGGTAGGTAGCCATGTTGGTCTGCCGTAGTCGAAACAAAATAAAAAAAATCCTTTCAGTCGCACCTTAGAGACCAGCTAAGTTTGTTGTTGGTATGAGCTTTTGTGTGCATGCACACTTCTTCAGATAAACATGTATCTGAAGAAGTGTGCATGCACACGAACGCTCATACCAATAACAAACTTAGCTGGTCTCTAAGGTGTGACTGGAAGGAATTTTTTTATTTCGCATTATACAGTCTCAATAAAAGACTGCAAAGAAGGATTCACTTCAGCTTTTCTGAACAGTGCATGTTGGAGTTGGGCTATTGTCCATCCTTCTGCCTGTCCCTTAGATACCCCCCCCCCCATGTTTATTTGCCTATTGTAAATTACTTTATTCTTTATCTCTAGAAAATAGAACCTCCACTCCACTCTTTCCAGTTGCTGTAACATTCCCTGGCAAAGATTCCTCTTCAATTCCATTTCTTTCTTTCTCTTTCTTTCTTTTTTGGAAGTGAACACATAAGAATCTTTAGTTCTTCACAGAAATCATTCAGTGGCTTTTGTAACTTGCTTTGATCTCCCAGTGTCAGTTCAATACTTCTTTGGGAGTGTATAATATCCCTGAATATATACCAGATCCCTGAGCCTCAAGTATTAACGGATGCAGAAATGTACATTAAACCCTGGATCACTTGGATCCCTACAACAAATAAGCATTTTCATGGTATGGTTTTCAAAAAACAGAAAACAACACACACCCCAAACAAATCCAGTTGTAAAGTTTCATTGTTTGCTTTGTTTGGTTGCTGTTAATGTTCTGTTGTAAGTTTAGCTATTTTTATTCCCTGCTCCATAAACTCTCCCAGCCAGAACCAGCAGCTGGTCACTTCAATTCATGTGGGTTTTTAGTAGGAAAAGTAAACCCTGCTGACTAGCTTGTTCAGAATAGCATCCCTGACATCTTGCTGGGAAATCAAATTTAACACCAAGTGCCTTTCAATAAGAAATGGGTATTGTTCTTGTAGGAGCTTGTAAAAATAATATTTTAAAAGAAACTCTTTCCTTTGACTGAGCAAACCATTCCATTTACTGTGTCTTTTTCTACTTGAACAATATTTCAGTGTGTAGGTGCAACAATAGAGCACTTTTCAGGAAACAATCCAGAAATGAGGTTCTTGTCTTAATCAGTCTCTTTCCCCACTTACTTCTTGATAGCTAGCTTTTATGAAACGAAGGAAACAGCTTTATCTTGGGCAACAACTCCTACATAGAATCCTATCTTTATCTCACTCTTGAATATTGCAATTTGTTACAGGTTGTCAAAGTGGTCCGATTCAAAACCAAACAACTCTGGGTGCAATCCTAACTTCCTAATGTTGATGTCTGGGTGGGGGCGGGGCCCAGCAGTATAGGACCCAAGCTCCACCATGCAGTAACAAGCTACTGCCAATGTTTTGATGGCAGGCATAGTCTGCAGAAAACCATGAAACAGGTTGTTTGGGGGCAAAGAGCTGGAGGCTTTGGATCATACATTTTACGACCTTTCTTCATAGTAAACTGTTAGAACATTGTTGGACACCATGTTGATATAACCCTTTTACACGATCCAAAACCCTGCAGATTCCCAGGAGGCCCAATCCTTTGACATTTCAGGTGCACCAGACTGGAGCTGTTGTGGGGCGGGAGGGGAATCAAAGGGGGGCAGGGGAACTGTTGTTCAGGCCAGCAAGAACCCACAGAATAAGAATTATAGAGTTGGAAAGCACCACAAGGGTCATCTAGTCCAAACCCCTGCAATGCAAGACTCTTTTGCCCAACATGGGGCTTGAACTCACAACTCAGTGTCTAATGCTCTACCAACTGAGCTATCCTTGAGTGTGATGATGGTTCCACCACTCTGATTTTCCTTGGTTATTTTCCTCATCAAGTTCCTTAGCTATATGCATGCCACTGGCTGAGACTGTTTTCAGCTTGTTCACGTTTTATAATAAGTAGGAAACTTCCTGTAAACCAAGTTTGACCATATTTTTGAGGTTAGAAGTGTGCATCTCAATCCAACTTCAATCGCTTCTGCCTTTACTTTCAAAAAAACATTTGTTGGGGAGAAGAGGCATCAAAGAAGATCATAAAACACCCTTTCATAAAGAAAACAAAACCAAGAACGTATGCTGTTTAAAGGCAGTATAGTGCATAGTCATTTTATTTTGTCATTTGCACAAAATGAAATTGTTGTGGAGTACAATGGGTTATAATGAGCATCAGTGGTCTGTTTTCATAAACAACTGTAACCCAGCCCTTTGAGTGTAGCATTGTAGGCCACCATCTGAGAATGTTCATGGTTTACACATATCTTTGCTAGAAACCTATGTATGAACCAAGTTTGGCCATATTTTTGAAGTCAGAATTGTGTATATCAAACAAACTTCAAACACTTTGACTTTCTGTTTCAAAAATAGTTGAGCTTTTTGGGGGGGAGCGAAGGTGGGGGGAAAGACTGCTGAAGGCACCAAGGAACATAATAAAACCTACTTTCAAAAAGGAAAGAAAAATGAGAATTTGTGAAGGCTTTTTTGCTTTGAAAAGCAGAATATAAATTCCGAAATAGATATAAATTACATACCAGTGAACATTTCACTACAGAGTTTACACAGATGTAGACCCACAAGGTCTTCTGGGACAAGGTCGGCAGCAAAGTAGTACACAACACCCTCAAATCAGTAGAGCAGGAGTCTCTTAATCTTAGGATCATGGGCAAAAGATTCCTGCATTGCAGGGGTTGGACTAGATGACCCTTGTGACCCTTCAAACTCATGCTTTGATTCTAAGTTTCAGCCACTTACCATTTACAGCTTGCATCCTGTACACAAAAAGCACATGGAACAAGATAACCCAAGAAAATGAAATGAATTGTGGGGTCTGCTTTTCAGGTGGCCTGTTGGCTAGGAGGGCCTTTTGCCAACTTTGTTGGTAAGATAGCTAAGGCCCTTCCTGGACTGAGATAGCTTGAGCACAGTTGTCCATACACCAATAACCTCATGGCTGGATGGCTACAATGCTCTGTGAGGGGGGGCTGGGGGCTGCACTTGGGGTTGGTCTGGAGGCTGAAGTGGATTCAGAATGATGTGGATAGCTTGCTTGTGGAGGCCAACTACCACCAAACTATGACACATTGCTTTTTGAATTTGCACTGGCTGCTGATACTATGCCAAGTTCAATTTGTTGATGCTTATATATAAGGTCCTGAGCTGTACAAGGCCTTTTGAGAGACCACCTTATCCCTTATTTACCTAGAAGGCCACTGCATTCTGTGGGAGAACCCAAAGATCTCAGAAGCATGTTCCACAGTAACTCAGAGCAGGGCTTTCAGTGTGGCTGCCCGTGTTCTGTAGTATAACATTCCTATTAAGACATGACAGGCTCTTACTGTCTGTACTTCCTGGAAACCATTGAAGACATTTTTGTTCCAATGTGCTTTTTTAGGTGGATTAATCAGTCTTTGCCATGGGTGTTTATTTTGTATTGATTATATATCTATATATCTATATCTATATCATCTATATATATCTCCCCTTTTTGTGAATTGTGCTATCTTTATTGCGCACCACCTTAATATGCTTATTTAGAAAGTGATTAATAAATTAACAATAATAAAATAATCATACCATAGAGAAAGTTAGCCCTTCAGCCAAGAGTATTTTTCCATGCCTTAAGACAATGCACATTTAGATGAACAGATCATTGCTGAATCCACAGTGGATAGTATGACCTAGCCACTTCTGTAATGGGGTAGCTGTATAAATTTAGGGTTGGAACCCTACAAATTGATGGATTTCAGTTTAACAATTCTTGGACAATTGATTATATAAAAGGGATCAAAGTTATTGACTTTAAGCAGTGGTTCCAAAATGTATGTAGACTGGGAGGGGAAAATTAAAATTATTCTTGCTGCTGCAATTTTAATCCTCACAGCTATGGATTTGGTATACTAAGTTAATCAAGTATAATGGTAATAAATTATTGATATAATTGTTGATATCAAAATAAGCATAATGGTGTGTTAGCTGCTAATTTGAGCTGATAATTACAGTTTTTACACCTGAATTCATGCTCCCTATTTATTAAAACAAAGTAATAACAAAAAGTATGGAAATAAAATCTGTGTGTGCCCATGCAATCGAAGAAATAAGAATTAATGTCATACCAGTGGATATGCTGTAGAAAAATGACCCATAATGAAGGTGGTAATTTTTTATAAATAAATCTTGGCATTTGTCAATGCTTTAAATGCCTCTATAAATCTTTCTGTCACAATGGTACATTATTGCTGCAGTACAAAACATGTATTTCCAGTCCCAGACTCATAAAACTGAGTTATATAAGCTTACTCTTGGATTCATGCATTTTTTAAAAAATAACTCATTTCTGGATCAATATTGTGGGGTCATCTTAAGAGTTGTTTGAATTTGGAAGTCAAATTAAAATTGACATTTTAAACAAACAAACAAACCCAAACTAGACTTTAATATAAGTTTTTGCTGAATGGTAACTAATGGGGAGGAGACTATGAAGGTTTTAGTCTTTACCTTTGTGAAAGTCCTGCAGTCATAAAACTGCTAGCACATTTGCAAACTTAAGGGTCCAGTGTGGTTTCAAATTGGATGGGGAACCTCGTGTTGAGATTCCTGCATTGCAGGGATTGGACTAGATGACCCTTGGGGTCCATTCCAACTCTACAATTTGATTATTCTATTAACTCATTGGGAATTACTTCTGATTAGATATGTGTAGTGTTGCACTAATTAACTAGTTAAAGAGTTAGTGGTGAAGTGGTTACGAGCAGTAGACTCGTAATCTGGTGAACTGGGTTCGCGTCCCCGCTCCTCCACATGCAGCTGCTGGGTGACCTTGGGCTAGTCACACTTCTTTGAAGTCTCTCAGCCCCACTCACCTCGCAGAGTGTTTGTTGTGGGGGAGGAAGGGAAAGGAGAATGTTAGCCGCTTTGAGACTCCTTCGGGTAGTGATAAAGCGGGATATCAAATCCAAACTCTTCTTCTTCTTAAACCAACTACACTCATACCTTGGAAGTCAAATGAAATCCATTCCAGAAGTCCGTTTGACTTCCAAAACGTTCGGAAACCAAAGTGCAGCTTCTGATTGGCTGCAGGAAGCCGCGGAAGCCCTGTCGGATGGTCGGGTTCTGAAGAACGTTCGGAAACCAGGACCCAAGGTACAACTGTACTCAATCTCACTGCAATCAAAATGACTCCTCCAGAGTAAATGATAAGCTAGTCAATATTATCCAGAGTATCTTGGAGTGATCATGATAAAGATAGTGCTGTACTACTGATGCAGTGTCCTACAGGATAATGTTGTGTTCCAGAGAATCAAAAAGGGTATTGGATGGCTACAACATAGATTATACCAGGGAGTGCAAATTTCATCTATAAATTTTAGTTTTGTAAGATGGGAGACTTGGGACAGCTAGCGAAAGAAGAATGACATGTGCCAAGTGTCAATAGAGCAGCTGCCAATTGTTTGGATTGTCTGCTGTAAATTCAGAATATGTTTCATTTTTATCATGTTGTGTGTTTACTCTCTGATCTGAGTGCTGGTGGAGCTGTTCAAAACAGAAGAGAAAACATACAGCAAACTATACTCATGGGTTCAATTTGGAGGGGTTAAAAACTGCAAGGCAAGTTTCCAAGGCACCAGAATATTCCCAATGCACAAATTAAACAGAGAGTGGGGGGGGGGGAGAATACATGACAGAGGATCAACAAAACAAAGACATCATTGAAAACCATGTGAGTGTGTCGGGAATCTAAAAATCAATACAGTCTTAATCACTGCAGGAAGTGCAGCAGGTGTGACATATTCTGGTATTCTCTGGAAAAGACATGAACATGATGATAAAATAGATAAGAAATACTCAAGTGGATATGATTTATTTACCATGCACGGATCCTGCCCATCCTCAAGGAGCTTGCTTGATTTTATCCACAACATTCTTGGTAGGTTAAGCTGAGAATAAATCACTCAAAGCAACTGGGTTATTATTGCAAGACTGAATCATCTCTGCAAATTAATCTAAGATTGCCTCCGTAGTGAAAAAAGCAGAGTTTGTGTAAGCAGTCCACATGTTTAAAGGAACACATTCTTTACAGCTACATGCATTTTTGCAGCTTATGACATTGCTTGCAATAAAGTTTGTTCTCCAGTTTCTGCGTGGCAACAGCAAATCTTTCACTTCTTAACGTAATCTATTTCTCTCAGATAGAAGGTGAAATGTTTTAGCTTAGTTGTCAAAATCAGCCAAACTCTCAAACAATAATTTAGTTGATTTCCTCCTGGGTTCCATATAACTCTAAAAATTGCAATAAAACACATAATGGAAACATTCTCAATCTCAATGACACATGCTCCACAAATATAAAGATATTTGTCTATAGCATATTTCAAGAGGGTCCCTCAATATATTACAGTGTCTACAGTGGTGCTGTTTTTGCCTGTTTCTCTGTTTTTGCCTGTTTTTGCCATTTCCCCTTCATACTGCTGCCCTCTGTGCCATATCCCATCCTGCTCCATTGGAGCTCCAGTTCTCAAGAACAGTAGGGTGCTTAGCCTTGCATGAGACGAGGTGGTTTCTGCTGGCTGCAAGTTGCTGTTGGATGCAGCTTACTGAGTATGATACTTTAGAATCTGTGTGAAAAAGATCTTCTGCAACAGGGCAATGGGTACTAAGTCATAGAATCATAGAATTGGAGAGTTGGAGAGGACCCTGAGAAACATCTAGTCCAACCCCTTGCAATGGAGAAATGTGTAACTGTCCCATACGGGGATCAAACCTGCAACCTTGGCATTATCAGCACCGCACTCTAACCAATTGAGCTATCCACCCACCCAAGTAGATTTCAAGAGTATTGAATGTAATGGAAGAAATAAAATATATAAACCTTAAATGACATGTCCAGTTGCTTATGACTTGGATCTGGAAACATTGTAATTCATTTTGAGAAGCTTACGGTAATATGTTTGAGTTTAGGCTGCTAGGGAGTGCCGCACTTGAGGCTAGGCAGTGATCTTTATTGGATAAGCAGCATTGGAATTAAAATTTTCCACAACCAAATTCAACATGTTGCCCACTGCAAAACACTGAAAATGGATTTTTATCACGTTGGCAAGCCAATCTTACAGTGTAAGCGTTGTAATGTAACAGCTGAAGTAGTAATCTTAGGAATATAGGGTAGACTTGTCCAGCTCCTTTCTATTTGCCTTTTGAAAGACCAAACTCCCATTGCCAATGTAAACTGCTGACATTTTATTCCAGTTTTAGTGAGAGAAGTACTTTTCAAGAGTCCTTAAGGTGTGTTGCAAGAAGTTATTATTAAGAAGATTACACAACACAAGGACATTCTTGCAATGCTGATATAAAATGACTATACGTCTACTGTTATAACAGCACAGCAAATGGAGCTAAATAAACGAGGCGTCCATTGGCATTGAGACCCCAGTATATCTAGTGCAGGTGGAAAGTTTAGCTTGCAATTCACAGCATGTGGTACCTCGCTTCATTTAAAGATTTTCAGAGACTTTGAGACTAGGATTTCATTTTGAACTTGTTATTGTTTGAAGGAATTCTATAAAGATTGTCTATTATGTATGTATATGGTCATCGTGTTGCCTAAACATTGCTGACGTTCTCTTTTGCAACACAGGGGTTTGTTTGGATACTTATTGTTGGAACATAAGATAAGAACATAAGATCAGGCTACAGTGGTACCTCGGGTTACATATGCTTCAGGTTACATACGCTTCAGGTTACAGACTCCGCTAACCCAGAAATAGTACCTCGGATTAATATTTTTGCCATGTGGTACCTCGGATTAAGAACTTTGCTTCAGGATGAGAACAGAAATTGTGCTCCGGCAGCGCGGTGGCAGCAGGAGGCCCCATTAGCTAAAGTGGTGCTTCAGGTTAAGAATAGTTTCAGGTTAAGAACGGACCTCCAGAACAAATTAAGTACTTAACCCGAGGTACCACATGGCAAAAATATTAGATATATATTGGCTTCCTGATGGTGGTGAACCTAAAAAGTGTCAATTTGAGGTTAAGGGAGAGAGAAAGAGACAAAGTAGATGGTGCAGGGTACAGATGGTGCATTCAAGTTTAAAACTCTTTAGTAATAAATTATACATTTTATTTAAAGTAAACCTGAATGTCTTGCAATCCTGAAAACCTATGCTCTTCCATGAGGGATTGTTCAATCCTGGCCATGTAGCTACAGCGTTTTATTTTTTTACAAGCTAGTGGGGCTGTACAAGGTATATTAGTTTGCTTTGGGATCTGATTTGGTAGGTTGAATTAGACTCTGTTTTAGACCAAAGTAATCCAGACTCACTTCAACCAGTTCAGGATGCAGGATCTGAATTGTGATTTGGAAATTAGGGTCTTTGGCATTCACTTGCATTGGACCTTAGTGATAAGGTAGCCCTTCCAGGTGAGACTAATCCTACAAAACTGGATTTCTGCTAGTTTCTTTTGACTAGTCACCTTGAAAGCTTGTACAGTCTGTTGAGTGTTCAGTCCCACCAATTCTCATGTTCCTATTTGACCTGTTCCATGATGATGGAAAAAGCAAACAAAAACAAATTGATTGAAAGGTGCACCTCCATCTTCCAGGTAGCTAAGTCAAAGAAAGACAGACAGCCTAGCTGCTTGTGAAGGAACACCCTGCAAAATGGTCAGGAGAAAGGGAGATGCTGTTTCTGCTCTCTCCCAGCTACAAGTTTTTATTGAACATTAGCCCCACCTCTCAAACTTATTTGGGACTGGGTCTGAGGCAGGTGATCCTTGGACTGGCCAAGGGAATATGGGCCTGATGGCACCCCCCAGTTTGGAGACGTGGGCTGGATTGAGGGAGCTGTGCTCAGCTCCACTGAAAAGCAGCTAGGCGGGCAGGGAAAGGGTGACAGAGGTTAGCAGGCACTAGAATTCAAGAGTGCTGGTGAAGTTCTAGCTCTGGATTGGAAACAAGAGCTTTTAGTGAGCGAAATCTAGCCTCCCACCCCCTACCCCCTTGGCATCCTTCTTATATGGAGTTGGAATTTATAATTGTAACACTTTGGGGACAGACTGTCTGGCTTTCTTACAGAGTGTTTTGAGCTTCAAACTGCTCTGTATCACTCCAGGTTGACGCAACTTGCTCTGGACTGGCTCTTATTTAGCCCAATTTGATTTGGCCTGAATTGGTTGCACAGGCTTAGTATTTAAAATGCAGGCTTCACACATAAAATAAATCTGAAAGGCTCAGACTTAATAAAAAGATACCATCTTAATTTTGTATTCAAGTTTCTGAAATGTCACACAGTGGGCAGTATAATACTGTAATATAATCTCTCATCAAATCTCCTATTTGAATGTGCCTTTGTCCTTTTAAGATTTTATTCAGCACTTCACCAAAGGAGAGAGACAAATTATTAATATTTATAGCACATCCACCTTTTTTCCCGTACAACTACACCACTACCTTATCTGCCCTTTTAAAAGGAATAGTGTAAATAACAATTTGCCCCTAGAAAATTTTGAAGTTCCTTCTTTGTTAATCAATGCAGGTGGGAAGACGTATGATTCCTTTATTCCATTTTCCCCCCAAGAAGCAGCTCCAGCATACATGAGACCATAATTGCTAATGAAGATTAGATATAGTTGGATTTTATTGTCTAATTCTTGTCCTTGTCTGAGATTTATTATGTCAAGTTCTTTTTTAAAAAAGATGCTATTGTTATTTTTATTGTTATTGCAGAGAGTTATGAACAATTTCTTACATTTGACTTGATAAGATCTGGCAGTTCCCAGCAGAAGCAGAGAGAAAAAGGAAGCACAAATTATGTGACTTAAAAGGAAAAAATCACACTAAAATGCTATTTCTGAGAGAAGGGTTTTAGGGAAATAAGTAACATTAATAATTTTGTAGCTATTAGCTACACAGTGGGAATTGTGTGGATGCCAAATTGTACCTATGCATGCAGGGGGGTCGGAGTATAAATTATGTGTAATTTGGAAAACAGTATTTTTTCCTCAGAGACTACTGAAATATCTTTTAATAACTTTCATTTTGGGGGAGTGGAGGTGGTAAACCACAGCCCAATCCTATGCATGTTTACTCTGAAATAAATTCCACAGAATTTGTTGGATGAGATCCTCTGCATTCTTGCATGTGAGCAAGCCTAGGGTTGATTAATTTTATTTATTAAAAAGAGGACAATGTAGACTTTTAGGAATGTGTCCTCACAAGATGTCTTCCAGTATATAAAGCACAATGCATCATGGAAGTAAAAACCCATCAAAAGTTCATTAAATGTCATTTTATGAAAACACACAGCATCAAACTATAGCAGAGCCTGACAGCACTTACTAATAATAATAATAATTTTTTATTTATATCCTGCCCTCCCCAGCCGAAGCCGGGCTCAGGGTGGCTAACAACAATAAAATAATACAACATTCTAAATAATAATAACAACGCAGCAACAGAACCTTGGAAATAGCTAAATGATTAAATAGTTGACAAGGGTTAAAACTCTTTCTAGCCAACGTATACCCAATTTCAAACAAACCCAGGAATGTGTCCCTCTTCCCCCCGCTGCTTCTCATTAATTTCAGGTAGCCCATCACCACTGGTTACAATTCTGGTCTGCAACCAGGAAAAGCCTTTTGGGATACAGTTCTTTGGCCAAGCTAGTAACTCTTCCCATTTCTCTCAGGCCACATTGTAAGTTGTTTTTATATGTACAGTATTTATAATGCACGCTTCTGGGCATATTATTTATTTGTTTGTTTCCATTTATAAATTGCTTCCCACAAAATATCTCAAAGTGATGTCATACTAAAAGCATCAACAATAAATACAATTTCATATGTAGAAAACAATTTCAAAAACAATACAGATGCAGACTAGGAGAAAGGTATCTGAAAATGGCTACTGAAAAAGGAACATGTTCCACAGGCACCAAAACATCACTACAGATAGGGCCTCTCTGATATGTAATAGGTAGGCGTTCCAAAGCATATGTGCCAACACATTAAAGTTCCAATTTCTACATGGTAGGGAATGGGCCTCCTGATGAGATAATTCCTGCCAATGTTTAGTATTTTCCCTTAAAAGTCTGCCTGAAAATGGGACAGATCAAACACAATACGTAGGCTAATAGTAGAGAATATATAATAGAATAATGATGTCATTCAAATTATAGGAATAAGCCAATCAAAGTTCATGTTGTTGTTGTTTAGTCGTTTAGTCGTGTCCGACTCTTCGTGACCCCATGGACCAGAGCACGTCAGGCACTTGTGTCTTCAATCAAAGTTCATATGTACAATATAACAGAGTGGTAGCAAGGACTGTCAAGCCATGTGTTCAAAACAGATGTCTAAGGACAGTCTCACTGTTATGTACTGAAGTTCTCACCCTGGGCCAGCAGGGGGATACTGTAGACAGTTTTCACTCAGGTCCACATATGCAAATAAGGAATTGAAAGTGACATTCAGTGATTGGATAGTTACAGAAAGTTGTTACTGTTGCGTTGTAGTGGAGCTCTATATAAGTAGGCTGGCTGAAGCCTTCAGTTCAGTTCTGTTCTGGCCTGTGAATAAAAAAGAGCTGTTTGAAGAATCTCTGTGTCGTCTGATATGTTCACCCACAACTTAACACTCACAGTAGTCTTTCAAAAGTTTCAACAGAAGACGTCTCAAAAGCCTCAAAAGGACAGTGTCTCCAGAATGATACTACTGTTTCATAATAGTCTTCATCAGCCGATATTTTTCAATAGAATATGTAAGTAAGATTCATGCTAAGGACCAGTGCTCATTAGATAGCAGCTACACTATCTAGTGAGCACTGATCCTTAGCATGAATCTTACTTACATATTCTTACTTACATATTCTTGTATTGTTGTGATTGGTTCCTATTGCAACACAGGGCTTTGTTTTTGGTTGAAAATGGGACAGGGCAGACTTAGGCCTCTCTGTTCTAAGAACTGGGATGGCTCAGAATTCAGTGGTCTATCCATCCCTGGTTGGAATTAAAGAGAAAAGACTGGGGAGTTGGAAAGAGGGGAAAGAGAGATGAGGAGCATGAAGCTGAGACGGAAAAGTGTGTTCCGGGGATCTTGTAGACAGGATCTGTTGAAGCAGGCAGCAGAGGCTAGAGACTGAGTGATACAGCCAGACCTATGAGCAGCATTGTTTGTTAGGAACAGGGGATCTAAGCAGCCTGTAGTGCAGGGAGGATCAGTGTGACATAATCTCATTGTAGCCTCTGGGCAACACCAGCGCAACAAATCAGATGTCATTAATACGGAGGGCTGACAAGGCAACATATTATGTAGGGAGGCATACGAGATTAGGAAAGCATCACAGACTGAAGGGAAGGTATTTATTTATTAAATAAAGCTGTTTACATCTTAAGCACTTCTTTTTAGATTCAAACTCTCACCTCAAAACACGCAATTAGACTGCACATGCCACCGCAGTGAATCACTTCCCATGGCTTATGTAGAAAAGGAGAACTTGTGATTCATTACAAGGTCAGAAACTCCTTGCTCTATTTAGCTAAGCCATTCAAAAGAGGGAGCTAGTTAAATGTGCAACAAATCCGCTTACGAAACTGCTCTAGGTAAAGGACTTGTTGAGGTCATACTGTTAACCAAATTAGTTTCTTTACCTCTGTACTAAACCAGAGAGAATCTTGTGATAATGAAATCAAGGCAGAAATGCCAAAGAACATTTGTAAGTTTGAGTAAGTATAGTCTCATGGTGAAACTTTATCAGAATTTCAGCATGTATGTTTGTATGTGTTTGTGTGTGGCTAGTGTAGCAACATGATATTGTTTGCTGCTGCAGTAAAATATTGCTGATGTCAATAGTATCCTCAGATATTTTAAATAAACAAGTAATATGTTCCATTACTATGGAAGTTAAATATTTGCATTAAGCATAATAAATATAGCGGTGCCTGGCATGGACCCTGGGACCAGGATAGGTTTCTAGAGCCCTCATTTTGGATGGGCTGAACATAATCCCAAGCTTTCTGCTCCCTCCTCCAGTCCTGGGGAACTGATATACAATATCAATACTGCTCATAGTTTAAAAATGGTAACAGCAATTGATTTGCTTGCTCCTGGTCATTGTGTGAATTCAATTGTTCTTAGCTGTCTGTTGGGGGTTCAGCAGAGGGAGCTTTGCCTTAAACCTGGAGATGGGCTTCATTAATTTAAATATAAATATAACAGTAATGAAGCCTTTCAATAATTCTTCTATCCTGTTGAGGTACCTGGTCCACTCTACAGAGGAGTGTGTGCAGGAATCAAAATGAGGAATGTGCTTGTCATCTGGTGGAACAACTTCTTAGAATTTAAAAGACGGGATAAAAATAGAAGATGCTGGCAGCTGCTTTTAACCATGGTGCTAATCAGAGCAAATGAGTCTAACTGCAGCTGGAATATGTAATTCCTGCAGGAGCTACTTGCAACCTGCTGCTCATTCGGTCTCTTCACCTTAGGCAGCAATTTCAGGGAAAATGCTTTTTCAAGTATCATCAACTGGGTGTGTGTATGCATGCATACATTGCATGCATGTGTAAGCTTAGTGACAGTAAATTGGTTGCTTTTAAAGCAGATTTGTCTTCCTTATTACTGTCTCTCAAATTGCTCCCGTTGTTGTGCTGCTATCCGTGGAGTTTGAATTTTGAAAGAAAAAGCAGGGCTGCTTTTACCTGGCTGCAGAACCTCTGTCTAAAATGAAAAGGGGAAAGGACAGTGTCCAGTAAATGCAGTGGTGTTCCTCCCTAAGTAAAGGGGAATTGCATCCTCCTAACAACCTGCCTCTTATCAGGAGGAAAGCAGAGTATGTTCAATTTCTCATTCTCACTAGCTGGCTTATTCTGTTATAATACCATTCCAGACCAAGTCTCATTTTAGATGGATATCTGTAACTCTCTTCTGCTATGTGCTTCCTGGCTGTCATTACATATGGCAGGTATGCTTAGCTTAAATTGCTGGGAGAGCTAACAATGATGTTTGATTAATCACTTTAGTCTCATGGAAATCTGTCCTCTCACATTATGCTATCACTTTCTCCAGATCTGGAGGCTTAATGATATTTCCACACCTGAGTCTTTGCCTTACATCAGTCTATAGCACAAATGTAAAACCCCACTTTGGCTGTAGTGTGCATCTGAAGTCTCTGTCTGACATTACCAGTATGAAAGCCAAGGGTGGATCAAGGTGGTTGGGTACCCTTTTGGGGTGCACTTCCCAAAATATGGGCCCCCTTCCGCAAAAGGAACACATGAAATAAGGTGCCACCTCTTGTGGAATCCTAAAGACTAACATGACTACATTGGCAAACGTGTTTGAGGACTACAAAAAACAAACAAAAACAAACCTCAGCATTATCAGCAAACTTAAAAGCTTTTTTTAAAAAAATACTGATTTTTTTAAAAGAAATACTCTGAGCATGTGGGCTTAACTCACTATTAACTCCTCAAGGCTCACTTTTTGCCCTGGACAAGTCACCATCTCTTAGCTGTATTGTGAAGATATGGAATATGGTTTAAAATGACTACAAAATGGAACTTAGTGCTAAGGTAAAGGTAAAAGGACCCCTGACCATTAGGTCCAGTTGTGACTGACTCTGGGGATGCGGCGCTCATCTCGCTTTATTGGCCAAGGGAGCCGGCGTACAGCTTCCGGGTCATGTGGCTAGCATGACTTAGCCACTTCTGGAGAACCAGAGCAGCACATGGAAACGCTGTTTACCTTCCCCCCGGAGCGGTACCTATTTATCTACTTGCACTTTGATGTGCTTTTGAGCTGCTAGGTTGCAGGAAGTGCTAATATAAAAGACATCAAGTTTTGGTTCCTTTAGGTAGGCTGGAACCAGAAGGTGAGGGGGGACAGAAACTCCTTATATCACAGCTTCTTTTTCCATTCCTTCAAAATCTCTGCTGTCCACAGCAAATATATAAACCAACCACAACATGGGCGAGTGGATGAGGAGAAGTCTGGGAGGAAGCTATCTCTATCATTGTTTATCTTCCCCCCATTCTGTTCAAAAGTCCATCTGGACAATAAAATATATGCCTTGTAAACCTTCCACTGCCTATTTTGCCCTCACACACCCTTCCTCCAAACCCCACAAATAGCAGATAGACCTGCCTTTGACTGCTGCAACCACTTTCCCTCCAAAAAGCAGAGCAGGGGGTTATTTCACACCCAAAGTGGAAGAGCAGCGGCCATTCAGACTTCTGGAACTGCTCTATATGAAACCTGTCTGGAAAGTGTTGTCATCCCCCCACCCCCTGGTCATTACTTGCCTACTGTAAGGGCTAGATACTCCCTTTTTTAAAATGAAAGCTCAGACTCTAGGGCATCCTTGCATGCATGGGAGCAAATGCATACACAATTGCATTTCAATATGATATAAGGTTTATTTACGCATATATACAACCTGACCAAGATAGTGAGAGCGCAGTGTTTACATTCTAAGAGGGTGCTGTTCCTCCTATTGCTGCAGCCTCAGATACCAAGAAACCCCAACCATATTTGATGCTGTCTGCAGCATAGAACAGACTACCCACCTCGTGGTCTACCCTCCCTCCAGCTTGAAAAATTGACACTTTTCTCCCATTTGCTTACTTCAGCTGCCCACTGAAATTCTGGAAACTTCCCCCTTCCAACTCTGGGGTTGTCTTTTGCTAATTACCCAGAGCTCAGGGCAGGGTGTCCCCCATCTGTGTCTGGCAGAGTCTTCTGTTAATTGCCTTCTTAATGGGTTAATGGCCTTTGTTCGACCAATGGCCTCCATCTGCTGAGCTGGTCTGCCTCATTAGCAGAAACTAAATCCAGGGGTTTCAAACCTTGATGAATTCTAACTTTTACTGAATCCAAGAATTATGGGTGACTTACACCCACAAACTCAGGCACCCAGAACCTATAACAAGAGCATACAGTAAAGCTGATGACTAGCTTTCATTATCCAAAGTATATTAAAACAAATAGGTTTGTACACCCTCTTCCACCCAACTTCCTTTTAATTAGTGATTTATGTTTGCAGCGTTCTAATAATTCATCTGCATGTCAAATAACAGATGACGTTGTGTGCTAGACTAATGAATGCTGTGCCTGTTGGAAGGTGTTTAGATCCCACTATTTTATTTTAGTAGAAAAGATATAGCTAAGGTTAGATGCTGTGGGAGGATATGGAAGCACAATTTGTTCTTTTTAACTTCAGTTTAAAAAGTTAAAATGTTTTCTACTACAACTGAAGAAACTGATGAGTTTATTCTCTCTCTGTGTGTGGTTCTTATTTCCATGGCCTTTGTTAAAACTCTTGGCATATCAATCCTGGTCTGTACTAGATCCTGGTTTATACCAGTGTTCTCTGTTTTGGCCCAGATAGAGGTAATGCGGTTTCATGTTGGCTCATATAAAAACCGAAATTTTGTTCCTAGTTTAAGATCTTGGTAAATAAACTCAAATTCTGGACTGAGACAGCACTGAATAAAAGGTGAACCCACTCAGGTACCTTCTGAGGTCATCTTGCCCAACAGCACCCCAAAACCTGGAGCCAGCACTATGTAATCTCCTTACAACCTTGTTTCCCCAGCAGATATACCTATGGATACTAGGCTAATGGTTCCATCTTATATGGAGACACTGTTGGAAGCCAAGGTTTTGATGGGGATTGGTAAAAGGATATATTAAAAATATTTAATCCTCTAGAGACCCGTGTGTGTAAGTTAACACAAAAGCACACGAATACCATTTGTGTTCTAGGAGACCAGGGGGGGAGGAGTGATGGTCACAGCAGGAGGGGGAGACTCCCTGGATTCTTCCGCAGCCTGCCTGATCTCTGCCTCCTGGTCCCTGTCCTCCTCTGCCTCTAAGTCTGGATTGATCTCTGTCACAGCTTCTTCCTGCTCAGTAAAGCCTGTGGCCTTTTCAGTTTCTGGCACCACCTCTTCCCAGTCTGTTCCTTCTGACCACTCATCATCATCCCACCACCAATTCCCTGGCTCTGAGCCTTCTTCCCCTGGGGGCTCTCCAGCTGGTGCTTCCCACCACTCTTCTGCATCCACCCAGTCTATGGCAGGACATAGGAAGTTGAATTATACTTAGTGAGATCATTGGTCCATCTAGTGCAGTACTGCCTACAGAATACTTCCTGAATCTGGTGCCCTTCAGATGTTGTTGGACACCCAACTCCAATCAGTCCCAGTCAGCATGGTCAATAGTCAAGAATGATGAGAGCTGTGTAAAATAATCTGGAGGGCAAAAGACTGGAGAAGCTTGCTTTAAGCTGACTGGTAGTGGCTCTCCAGAGTTTCAGCTTTCCAAGCCTTAGCTGAAAGTGCCAGGCACTGAATCTGCGACCTCTTACATGCAAAGCATGTGTTACAGCCCTTCCCGTTGAAAAAGCAGTAATTGAGCTAGCAACTGCAGTATTCAGTTTGTTCAAAATTATTGTTCAGTGTATGACCATGTTGTTACAGCATACCTTAGAAATCGGCGTACTTCAACCTAACCACCCCATGGGCTCAAGGTTGTCAACATTTAGAAATTTAGCAAGTGAGTCTAAAGGAAATAGTTGTTCCACCTTTAACATACTCCAGAGGCTTACAAAGTGGTAAGGGCTGCATTTCAAATCAGACACTCCATGTAGATTCAATATGGGAGCATGTCTTCTAACATTTGCCACTCTCATGGTGATTTTCTTTGCTAGGCAAGATGTTATAACAGGCAGGCATCCCTTACCCCATAGTAATTTCAAGCCATGCCTGTGGTGTTCACTCAGCACAGCCCTGCACGATGATAATGTCAGGATATCTAATACATCGTAAAAAGAATTGAGCTGATCTTTATATGGAGACTGTCACCCTGACCCTAATCCTTGGAAGTGAATACCCTTGATTTTTATGTAACTCATTTCCAAGTAAGTGTGCTTTGGATTGCAGCTTATAGCAGCTGGAATAAGGAAAGATTATATTTTTACTCTTGCTAAAGCATTTCAATGCACTTAAATCAGGGTTTTTTTTAACAATGCCAGGTTAGATATATTGCAAGTAGCTTGAAGCTCGTAATATGCCAGAATAGCAATTTGTGTGGTCAGCCATCCAGAATCTCTTCTCGTCACAAACCCAGTGGAAATTTCTTCTCCCCTTTTCATCCGCTGTGCATTGAAAAGACTGGATTGAATGCAGCCTGCCTGACACAAAGGAGGAATTCTTTTCAGCAGTGGTGTGCTGTGCATTGATACACCTCACTGGTTTGGGCTGACATAAGATGATGAAACATAACATGATGCAACATGGTGCAAATCCTCTGGTATTAGCTTGGCTATTTCACTCTGGGTTCCAACCTAGTTCATACATTTAAGCAAGCTGGGGATTCTGGATAGTAAAATCACTTCTTCTGTTGGTAAAGGACCAATATTAATTAATAACAGTGTGTTGCTTATGTTGCACCACCTCCATATAGTTTAATAATAGGTAATATGCCTGTTGCTGTTCTGTGTGCTGCTCAGAGAGCATATGGGCAACCAGATAAATTCAATAGTCACTATAATATTTTCACCCTTTAATAGTGGCAGTGTGCTAGGCATTGTGGAATGGGATGAAAGCTGCAGTTCTGAGAATTCCAATGGCAATTCTTATATTTCTATGCTTTCGACAAATCTATTTATAAGGCACACTTTAGCAAGGCATTGTTTCGGAAACATCCATTGTCCAAGGGGTCTTTTACCATAAAGATACAATTATGCAAATTTACTTTTGTGTAAGTTTCTGTTGACATCAGTGAATATTCTCTCCCCCATCTGGTCTGTATGAGAGAGTGCTTCTCTTGCATGGATTTGTAAACTTCCCTATGCATACAACTTTCATCTAAAATATGCAGCTGGTATCTGTAGATGCACTAAGCTCATGCATGACCTGCATATTTATTTATATTTAAGCTAGCTGATATATTCTTCTAAATAGTGAAATGATCCCTAAGTGGTATATATACATAAAAAATAATTTTCAATATATAAAATCAGCAAAATTTAAAATCAAGTATACATAATCTTTGTACATGTCCTTGTAGGCTTGTGCAAACCAAAGTTTTAAGCAGGTTTCTGAGATGGCACAATGACACAAATAGTTGCAGTTATGCCTGTGCATGCATTCACTGTATGCATAATAACTTGCCCCAGCTGGTTATGGTCCAGCATCAGAGAACTTTAAAACACACAGCTTTGGTACAACAATATGTTCCCCTTCAGGTTGGAGATATGAGACAACATTTCTGAATGTTCTCCCATGGGAAAAAGTCCTTGTAAAGACAAAACCAGAGCACTAGTGACAATGTAGTAGCCTAGCCCTCTAACTGTTGTACTAGCTTTCTACATACAGTAAGGTGTTGGTGTTGCTGTTATTGTTGCTGCTGCTGCTGCATAAGCAAACATTCAGAAATGTAATTCCCCCACCTGTAGTCAGAAGTACCTCCTCAGGGAACCACCACCACCACCACCAACAACAACAATTTATTTATACCCCACCCATCTGGCTGGGTTTCCCCAGCCACTTTGGGTGGCTTCCAGCAAAATATTAAAATACAATAATTCATCAAATATTAAAAGCTTCCCTAAACAGGGCTGCCTTCAGATGTATTTTAAAAGTCAGATAGTTGTTTATTTCTTTGACATCTGATGGGATGTTTTGTGTCTAGTATGTTCAAAGATCTTGTGTCCATTTCAAAGATGGAATGGTTGGGTACTTCATTACTATCTTGCTTCTAACCTGATCTAGTTTTTGTTAATGGAGCCAATTTGGCATTGCAATGATAAGCAGAACTTTATTTTGTAGACTATTCCTTTGGATTTCTGGGTAAGGTCTAGTGACTTTTGTTAGGAAGGCAGAGAGAACTCGATTGAATGTCTCTTGTTAGTTCACTTTGGTGCTCTTATATTTTGTAATTTCCTTTTGTTAGGCAGACCTTGATTGGCAGTGGATTGTAATTTGTTCTCATTCTTCCATTGATTTAAATCCTGAGCAGGATTTAACTAAAGTGACTCTGATATGCAACAGAACAGAGCAATGTGTATTCAAGCCTAGGAAGGAATGTGGAAAGCAGCAATATCAAGTGAATCTGAAGCTTTGATGGGCCATTTCTGATTTCATTAACACTGGGCTGAACTTTCAATTAACTCTGATGATGCAAGACGACCTGCACCTTTATTCCTGACAGAGGCGCGGCATCTAATAACTGCACAACAGGCAGGGGAAAAAATTACCTTCCATGCAGCTCTTAAAAGTAATGAGCCTTTGAGTGAGAAAATGACAAGCTGGTCCCACTCCAAAATTCCTGAAGAACGTTTTCAGGCCTCTCTCATTTCTTGTGAATTTTAATACTTATTTGCAGAAATGCCTCAGAGCACATTAGCTTGGAGACTTGGAAAATCAGCAGAGTTATTTGATAATAACTAAAACACAGAAAGTTGCCAGGAAAACTTGAAAATATACACAAGGGGTAGCCTGAAAATCTTGGTACAGGGGAATTGAAACAGGTATATTTTTTTGCATGCAAATCAGTTGTTCTACTTCTCAGCTAAGGCTCTTCGCTGTAAATACAAACCCCACAGTAACATGAAAACATATAGCATGCTGTCTTTGGGAATAGCTGTGTGGCTGGGACAACCCTGATTTCCCAGTGCTGGTAATATTGTTTGTTTTACTTCCAAATTTGTTCTGAGTAGATGCATTTCCAGGGAAGGGTTCCTTTATGCCCCACAACCAAAGCCAGGAGACAGATATCCCCATCCTTCATACTCTTCTCCCATCAAGCAAATGAATGAGCGGGTGCAACCCTGCTCCTGCTGGCACAGTTGGAACCTTCTGGCAGTGGCCAAATATGGTCTTCTCAGGAGCTGTTTTCTGGTTGGTGCTTGTTGGTGGAATCTGGGCTTCCTTTCAGGGCAAGGTGCTGGCAAAGGTCTGGCAATTCCCTATGACCCATCACCCAAGTCATTTTGATGGGATGACCAAGGCGAAGGAAGGAGAAGTGTCTCTCTCTTTTCCTTTCTTCTGGCACCAGCACTGTTCCTGCCAGGGAAGTGCCAAGTTTCCCCTGGTTTTCTTGGGTCAAATTCTGGAAATTCGCAACCCAGTTTGAGAAGACCTCCAGAGAATTAGGTCATCCTCAATTAGAAACAGCAGACCAGAGAACTACCCTCTATTGGTAGAAGTGTGGTCCTTGAGAATCTCATTTAGTGATATAAGTAATTGACAAATATGGCTTTGGATGGGTAAGAAGCCTGAACGAGCTTGGAGAACGTGCTTTTGTTATAATAGCATTTCCTACTGTTTTGATACACTCGTGTTAGTATGTAAAAGCACAGAAATGGCCTTTTGTAGTGGTATGCTCAACAGGAAGAAGCTGGTTAGCAAATGCCAAAATAAAATAGAATTATTGTTATCTTTGGATAAGTTGAGTGGAGGAAGGTTAGTTTAGAGCTGAAATTCAGGTAGATGCCAGCAGGATAATCTGCTTCTAATTTATTTTCTCCTCTTCCCTGCTGTTGCAACTGCAGTGACTATAATCAGTGCAACTACAAATGGCTAACACTTTTCATATGAATATTACAACAATGTGCTCAACTTGTTCACAAACTCACTTAGAAAACAATCCTCCCTTTATATGCAGTTACCTGAGAGTAAAAGTCCTTGAACTGCATGGAACTTACGTTTGAGTAAACATGCATAAGTTTGCAGATTAGTGGCTTCTGAATAAAGGATGCTGATTTCCCCCAATCATTAGGGAGAGATTTAGCAAGAGAACCCTTTCTGAGCATTGAGTTGAAATTTGCAAGACACATCACCTGCTTAAATTCTGCCAGCAAAGTGGCTGTTAAAAGTCTCAAGGCACCTTCCAGAAACAAAGATGGTCACCCTATCCTGAACATATTTGAATCACAAGTTGTTCAAAGAAAGAAGTTGAAACTTGAATTTAAAAATTAGATGCAATATTCAGAATTTTCAGGTGTGTTTTGGTGAGTATTATAATCCAGGCCTTCACAAACCAAGCCAAAGTCATGTAAGGAAAACTTTCTATTTTTGCTTCTTTCTTGGAACTACAAAAATATAGGGGGTTGTCAAGAACCTGACAGGCCACAATCCATTGCTGCATTTTGCCCGGTGCATCACAAGCTGTGCAGTCTGTCTTAACCTGTGCCAAGACTTGTAAACAACGAACATCATAGCTTGTTCAGAAAGAAGAATGCTGTGATGTTTGCAAATTGCTTTAAAGAATTAAGCTTCAAAATCTTGTTACAGAAAGTCACATTTTCTTGTGATAACAGGAATATAAAGGTAAAGGTAAAGGTACCCCTGCCCGTACGGGCCAGTCTTGACAGACTCTAGGGTTGTGCGCCCATCTCACTCAAGAGGCCGGGGGCCAGCGCTGTCCGTAGACACTTCCGGGTCACGTGGCCAGCGTGACATCGCTGCTCTGGCGAGCCAGAGCCACACACGGAAACGCCGTTTACCTTCCCGCTAGTAAGCGGTCCCTATTTATCTACTTGCACCCGGGAGTGCTTTCGAACTGCTAGGTTGGCAGGTGCTGGGACTGAACAACAGGAGCGCACCCCGCCGCGGGGATTCGAACCACCGACCTTTCGATTGGCAAGCCCTAGGCGCTGAGGCTTTTACCCACAGCGCCACCCGCGTCCCTAACAGGAATATAGCTCTTGTTTATTTTTGCAAGTAAATATGTTTCAATAATATTTTTAAAACAATACTAATTTGAGGCATTGAGTGTCATTTCATTTGTTGCCATTGCACTCCTGTGGCACAACAACAGGTGATAAAGAATGAATAATTTCTAGGTTCGCCAAAATTAAAAAGCCTGTTACAATAGGTGCTGAATCAAATTAGAAGCTTGGAAAGATGGAGCCCTGTTTGCCAAGTCTCAGTTCAACTTTGCAGGTAATCTTGATTTATGTGAAGCATTTAGATTCTGATTTTCCAATAAGTTCAAAAGAAAATGGTGTTAAAAGGATAAATTATTGTTTGAATTATAACCAATAAATTGTTTACCATGCATCATTTTATGTGGGTTTAAGCCAATTGACCTCAGTATGCCTACTGGAATATAGACTTATTATGCCACCCTCCATGTGTCTCCTCAGAAGTAAACCCCACTTTCAGTGTCTTGTAAGTGTGTTTAGGATTGCAGCTATAGTTTTTGAGAGGGAGTAGGCAATATAATATGTAGTGGGGAGCTCGTGCAGTTGTTCAGAACTCTGTATGAATTGTACATGCACTGTACTTCCAAACTCTTACGTTATAACAACATCACTATTTTTTTATAGAATTGACTTGTCAGTCAAAATGAAATATGCATAGAAATTAAGCTGGAAGAATGCAATATGATGTCAGTTAATGCTTGAATGAGAAATAATGCTCTCGTGGTTGCCTGGATACAAATAAGATGTGTGTCATAGAGGAAGGCAAATGTAAATGAATGAACAAATGAGTTGTCAACTTTAGCTTTGGAGTCTGATAAGGGCAAGGGAACTGCTTGTAAGATGGATGACTTGCAAGATTCATCAGTGTACTTTGTATGTCTTTGGACAGTTACTCAGCTTTTCTATTTGATTTTGAATAACTTAGGTGGAGTTTTTTGTTGTTTTTTAAACTGAGTCCTCATTATTAAGGCTCAGGGTGGTTTACAATATAAACTTTAACAACAAAATTCCAAGCTAAATAAAACCTAGTGAACACTTGTTTCTATTTAAAAAGCCAGTGCAAATTGAAAGGGGTTTTATTGTTGTTGTTGCTTCTACAAGGGATCAGAGTTTAGCCTTTTGGCAAGTCTAGTTAAAAGGAGCTCCCTGGGGCAATCACTGGCAACATTTTAAAGTCCCTTTACCTTTCAGACAATGACCAATCAATAAAAACTGAATATTTTTTAAGGAAACTAGGTAGCAGGAAAGCCCAGAGATAAAATAGCCTCAAACCCTATAGCATATCAGACAATCCATACCATAGGCCAAATTTGGGCTGCTTGCCTGCAGATCTCTTTAGGGAGGAAATAGCTTGGTGTTGTAATTGAGCTGTGGCTGTCTCACAACCTCACCTGCTGTAATTCAGAGGGCATGGGACTAATCAAAAGATGATGAGTGATGTCCCACAGCAGGCTCTTATGGAAAAAGGCTGGCCTTGAGATATCATGGTCCCAGACAATTGTAACGTGATGATCTTCTTCATGGAAGACACTGTGATGCTCTAGAGCACTGGGGGTAATGGTGCTCAAAAATTTACCATTCCATGAGGTGGAATGCAGCTCTCTGCAAAAGCTGGAGGAAGCCAGAAGCCTCAGTCAAGCTGCAACTATAGTTATCAGTCTTTTCATTTAGCACAGAACATACCACGGAACAATTCAGGCCCTAACTGCCCTCGTGTGTGAAAGATTTGCAGCAGTTCTGTTCCTTTAAGGCCAAGGTCACTTCAGCAAATGCATGACCCCAACTTTACATCTGAGATGATGGGGAATAGGGGGCGATTCCTGTACCTGGCAATTTTCTTCTGCAAATGAACGCTGAAGTTGATTATGTTCAGAGCTGTGGGGGGAAGAGAAGAACTTAAACAAATGTTACTGAACAAGCCTGTGCATGATTACTCAGAAGGCCCATTGTCTTCATCAGGGCTTACTCACAAGCATTTGTGCTTAGAATTGCAGCTTAAGAAGGTGATTTTGATATGCATTACTGCTTGACTGAATTAATCTTGGTGAATTCTGTGGAACTTTCCCTACGGTAAAGGATCAATTGTTCTGCATATACTTATCAACTATATATGAAAAGGTTTCTTGTCATTGATCTGTGCGTAATAAAGTTATTCTTAGCCTTTAGGCAGTATAGATGGAGTAACTGTTGCTTTTTCTTTTCAATTACAGCAGGAAAAGAGTCCAGAGAATTCAAGAAATAAAGGTATGTTGCTATGGTAGTAGTTTTTATTTAATTGCTTATTTATGTTTAAGTCTTTATAAGCCATATTTTCTGGCTTATAAAGTCTACCCAAGTTGATGAACAAAGTATAGAATGTTTTTAAAAAATAATTACCAACTTTATTTTTATCACTAATTGGAGGCTAATATACTAGCACTGCATTTTTACTCACAGTGCAGAGATAATGCTACTTTTACATCTGAATATATGAAGACCTGAACAGAATCGGCTATAGGAAATAAGGATACGTTGCATTTCTGTATTTCAGAAATCCCTGCACATCTTGTTCTTTGAGCATGTTTTGGTTGGCTTCTGTTGTATGAGGAAAGCTAATAAACTGTACAGCAGCATATTTATGGAAACTTATTACTCTTAGTAGTAGCAAAAGATAAACTGCTAGTGTGTGTCATGGCAGAATGTATAAATTGAGGCGTAGTTGGTCCTGACTCCGTTTCCTAAACTTACACCAAGTAGAAACTGTTGTATGGGGTTAAATCTGTACCTATGGCGAGACAAGGAATATTGCTAATGCAAATGAGCTTTGTCCAGAAGTATCTGTAATACAAATAAGTAAGAGGAAATAATTTATTGAGTAAGCATTTCTTGGTGTAATTAGTGCAAAATATTTGAGTTTCACAGATCTGATCACACTAATTGAAGACCTCTTCATTTGAATTGATACAGAATGCTGTAATATTTGCTAGCAGTAGTAATAGGATATGTAACAAAGTTAGGTAAAAGTTTCCTTGTCCAGAACAACAGATGTGTGCAAGCCTTGTATAGAAGAAACAAATCAATAAATGTCATGTTTGCATCTTGCACATGCTAAAATTGGGTTGAAAAATATTTTATTTTTAGGATTTCAGAGAAAACTCTTTATATATGAGACATGGTAATGCCTGTGTTTTGTTGCTGTGGTGAGAGTTCTCAAACACGCTTAGCATAACAAGTATCTTTAAAATGAAGCTTTTATTAGTCACCTTCAGGCATTCAGTATGAAGTTAAACAGTAATGGAATATGTGTTCAGGTGGCAGCACTCGCCTGACCTCTGGTCAGCCATATTAGCACTACTTACTAGGAGAGATGAGGCAGCAGTGAGGTTGGTGCAGAGCAAACACACCAACAGAGCTACTCTGGCACTTCTGCCAGTGCATTTGCACCAGGCCAGCCTTGATGCTCCCTCTCTGCCTCTCAGGATGCAGCAGCAATGTGGGCAACCAGAGATCTGGTGAGCATTGCCACTCTACTATGCCATCTGCTAGTGAGATTATATAAACGCTCAAAGTGGGACCATGGAAATGAGCACACTAGTTCTGCCCTTCCCTTCACCATTCTCCTTCTCCTCCATGAGAAAGTGGGGAGTCTACTACATTTGGAAAGTATTGAGAAAATGTCACCCCCTGATGCAGAAATATATGTAATGTTTTACATATGTCATAACACACAGCAGACATGCATATCTCAGCCAACAACAGATATTTACAAATTGGTTACCTTGCTGGGGCATTCCCTTTCAAAGTTAATGAATTTCCATAGGGGAAATTAGACTGGATTTTACTTTATTGGGCTCCATGATCACTGCAGATGGTGACAGAAGTCACAAAATTAAAAGATGCATGCTTCTTGGGAGAAAAGTGATGACAAACCTAGACAACATCACCTTGCCAACAAAGGTCCATATAGTTAAAGCTATGGTTTTCCCAGTAGTGATGTATGGAAGTGAGAGCTGGACCATAAAGATGGTTGATTGCCAAAGAATTGATGCTTTTGAATTATGGTGCTGGAGGAGACTCTTGAGAGTCCCATGGACTGCAAGAAGATCAAACGCATCCATTCTTAAGAAATCAGCCCTGACTGCTCACTGGAAGGACAGATCCTGAAGCTGAGCCTCCAATACTTTGGCCACCTCATGAGAAGAGAAGACTCCCTGGAAAAGACCCTGATGTGGGTAAAGATTGGGGGCAGAAGGAGAAGGGGATGACAGAGGACGAGATGGTTGGACAGTGTTCTCAAAGCTACTAACATGAGTTTGACCAAAATGCGGGAAGCAGTGGAAGACAGGAATGCCTGGCGTGCTCTGGTCCATGGGATTGCGAAGAGTTGGACACGACTAAACAACAACAAAAAGCAAAACCAATAAAGAAGCCTGCTTCTGAGTACACATGGTTAGGCATGGTTAGCCTTATTAGATATAGGCTGCCTCTAGCAACAAGCAACTTACACAAAATCAGCAAACCCCATTACAAAAAAAGAAAAAGAAAAAAGCAGCAAGGCACCTGTCAGGATGGTGGCAATTATACATCAGTGAATATGCCAATAATATACACTGTAGAGCAATATATGTATCTATTACATATCAAGTTTTTAAAAGCTCAAACTAAAGCAGAAGGCATGTTACAAGGGTTGCTGCTATGATGGCGGTTGAATGGGCAGATGGATGGAAATCTGCTTGGTAGTCCATTTTCAATGGGTTCTTCTGACATTCTTAATTGACATATAATAAACACATGGGATACATACACATATACACATATATTCCTCATGTCTCCTATTCTAGAGTTCCCATCTACAGCTGTGGGGAGAGCAGATATATCCACCATGTGGAAGCAAGGGCTTCCCCATTAATTTCAATACAGGGCAGCTCAATCTATTCATCTCTTTGTACATCCAAAGCTGTTCCCTTCATTGAAGTTAATGGAAGTTCTTGCCAGCACATATGCTCACCAGAGCACTGACGCCTACAAGGAATTAATGGATTAGGGTTAAAAAGAAAATTGAGAATTGGTGTGTGTCAGCTTTTCCCCTCTCTCTCCTCAATTAAATCCTGTCCTTCAGAATTCATCATGGAGCTTGCTCAAAAAAAAAAAAAAGATGGTCACTTGCTTTGTAGGTTTAAGGAGGTGTTAGTAGTACAAGTTCGTAGATTTGTGAATGCTTAAGTTCATGCCTATTGTATCTCCCTCTGAGATACCTCATACATGTTGTCTTCCACTTTCACAGCATCAAATTATCTAGAAAGCATTTTCCCCCTGCACAGCGGCTGATAGTAAGCAGGCTCTTAAGAATGATTTCTGAGCTTGCTGCTTCCATGCAGTACTGTATATGTTAAAGGAGGTCACCAGCACTCTGCAAGTTGGCAGGACCCAGCATGCTCAGAGGTTCATTAGGTCTTCAATTTAAGAGACTAACCAAGTATACAGTTGTCAAAGACCTGTAAAATATTTCCAACAACTCTATCCATTAAAGTCTGCCAAATCTAGTTTGGGGAACGAATCTATGACTCTCTAGCAGCCATATGAAGCACTGGTTTTGCTGCAATGGAATGTTTATGCTTTGATACCCAGAATTGCATCTGATTTTTTTTTCTCCTGAATTTTGCTGCATGCTCTTAGCATGTCTTGATTTGCACTGAAACGTCAACATTTGCTTGAGGGGGTGAGACACTGAAATACAAGACATATTTTGAATAAAATAGTGATCCATTTTTCTACATATTGTTTGCAATTTAGAAAAAAAATGCTTGTGGTTTTCTATCGCTTTTTGTGTGAGTTTCTTCAGGGAATTGCTGTAGGCATAATGTTTCAATTTTGTTATCAAACTTCAAATCCTGGTTTCGGATAGTACCACACCAAAACCGACATCCTGTTTCTTGAAAGTTTTATTCCCTTGCTTTAGATATTTGTTTTTTAAAAATAAATCAGTACATCTGGGCTTACCTTATCACGGCTAGGTAGTGAGTGAGTGTTTCTCCCATTCAGCATTCCTCCAACATTCTGCTTTCTGATCTGTGAAAAACCTGCATGGAGAAGATACATCACAACATCTTCCTCTAGGTTTTAATTGAAGAGTGGAAAGCTGGGCAAACTAGGTACCAAAAGTGCATGAGATCAGTGAGTGATATTCAACTAAGTCTTGTTCCGAGTAGACACCTTGAAATGAATGAACATGACTAAGGCTGCATACCTACAAGGGGATGGGCGTTAATGAAAACAATCGGACTTATTTCTGAGTGGACACATAAAGGACTGCCTTGACAGGTCCATGCATTTCAATAGGTCTAATCAGAGCAAAATTATTTGATTAAAATACGGTGTTTGCTGATTTTCTTTCTTTCTTTCTTTCTTTCTTTTTCTTTCTTTGAGAAAAGTCATTTTACCTCAAAAAAGAGATGAAATATTCCACACAGTAAAAAGCCTTCACTTAAAAATAGCTGTCAGAAATACAGTGGGCAGCTTCTCTATCGTCTCTCACTTATAGGAAAGCCCAGCTGAGGACATCATAGGGTTTTCAGAAAGAGCAGACATTCAAGCAGGCTGCAGCATGTAAACCACTGAAAAGACAATTTGCAGAATAACAGAAAACAAAGCCACTTAAAAAGGGAAGCAAGTGCAATAAAAACAAACCCTAACAGTTCCTATCAAAATTATCACTCTTCTTTCATAATTTCCAAACACAATTTCTTTTCTCATTAACTGGTGGACAATGATCATTAATAAAAAGTTTCAAACCCTAGCTAGGGATGTGAGCTCCGGTTAAAAGTAAGCATGGTTTAGCACTGGTGGCAATATGATCCTGAACTGTGATTAAACCAAGTATACGGGATTTGGCTCAGGCTTTGAACTCCTACTATAAATGTTTTTATTTCCATTCGGTTTGTCTTAGAGGTTGCAGAGCAGTAGCCGATAAGTTTTGATCCACATATTGCAGATGGTAATACTGCTTAGTATAATTTGATGGTGGGCAGTTGCTACTTGCAGGGTCCCTTTATATGTTTATTACCGATCATTTCAGTTTTATTATTTTGGGTAGTATTTTATTTATGGGCAGTGCTGGAAGAAATAGAACTGAGCTATGTCTGCATATTTCATATTTTAGCTGTTCTCTGGCGTGCACACAATGTCAGAAATGTGGCACACAAGTGTACTGTAATATAAATAAGCTACAGTGGTTTGGATCCAGATGGGCAGCCTAACCCAAAGATCATTGGAATCAATAAGAGGTAAAGGTAAAGGGACCCCTGACCATTAGGTCCAGTCGTGGCCGACTCTGGGGTTGCGGCGCTCATCTCACTTTATTGGCCGAGGGAGCCAGCCTAAAGCTTCCGGGTCATGTGGCCAGCATGACTAAGCCGCTTCTGGCAAACCAGAGCAGCGCATGGAAACGCCATTTACCTTCCCGCCGGAGCGGTACCTATTTATCTACTTGCACTTTGACATGCTTTCGAACTGCTAGGTTGGCAGGAACTGAGACCGAGCAATGGGAGCTCACCCCGTTGCGGGGATTCGAACCGCCGACCTTCTGATCGGCAAGTCCTAGGCTCTGTGGTTTAACCCACAGCGCCACCCACATCCAAATACCATTCCGTATACCATTCACTAAAAAGATCATTGGATTGGATATATTTCAATCAAAATTACTTATAGGTCTGGGTACTAAGGTTCTCATTGCTAGTACTTTTTATTCTCTACAGTGTCCAGTTGAAGCAGAGTTGTAGGTCACTACAGCTTCGTAGCCAAATAACCTATAGCACCACCTGCATCCCTTTTATTGGAATCAACAGGGGAGACTTGAAGAAGAAGAAGATTTGCACAAAAGAGATGCTTTGTGGACAATGCTTCAAAAAGTATCTCAAGTTTAGGATCTGCAGTTCCCCACTAGTCTTGCCCCTCATGTGCAAAACTAGCTAGCGCCATAGGATATTGACAGGCAGCTCTTTAATTACACTATGAGCTTCTCAACTCTTCGATTCCCTTTCATTTTACGCTTACCTTTAGCAATCAGAATACAAAGCGACTGTTCGCTTGCCGATCCATTTAACAAATGTGATTCTCTATTATTATGAACATATTGCCTGCCTTTTCTAATTTCATTAACAAACATCTGTTCCTTTACTGATCTTTATCTACCAGGAGTAAAGAGGAGACCATATGGGAATAACTTGCTGCATATCTGTCATTCACTTAATTCTCGGAAAACATTGTAAGGCACCTGCACAATGCTTGAAGCTCTAAAGCCAGTCCTATTTGGAAGGTCGGGTTGATGGCTGTAGTTGGCTACATAAAGTTGTCACAGGTTGATTTTATTTTAGTTGATTTTTACACACCAAAAGAACAAAAGTAAAGCAATAAGAGCTGGAAGCAACCAAAAAATAAAATAAAATTGACACGTCTTTAAATAATCCATGGCGCAGAGTTGAAAGGAATCTTAATCTGATTCTGTGATTCTTTGTTCAAAATTGCCAGAGTACACTTGAATGGCTTCAAATGCTGGTGAATGACTTGCAGTTGTGAAGATATCATAAATGGTGGGTAGCAGAGCATTCTTTGACGTTTTGTTTGATATTGAACAAAAGGTCCTGTATTGTAATGCAAAATAGGTTTTTAATCTCTGCATCATAAAAGCATAGTTCGTACTGCATAGGTATAATCACATAGAACAACTTGTTTATCGGTTGCGACACTCCAAATAAAGTGCTGTTCCTGGCACTGTGGAGCCGGAGCAGCCCTCTCGTTTATTGGGGAGCTCCATGGAAAGAAATAGATCTGGAGACAGCAGGAGTGCAAGAGGCACAAGTCTCTTCCACAGCTGAACACTCATAAGAGTACACTGTATCTACTGTTTGGTGGTATAGTATTGAAGAAAGCTTACTTTGCTGCTTCCAGTAGACATCCACTGGGGTTTTTCAAAGTGCTCTGTCCATTGCTTTCATCTCCCTCAGGCAGCCCAGTTTTGGAGCCCTTGGAGACTATTGTGATAATTTTGCAAGGCACTCTCCTCCATGGGGACTTGATTGCCACTATTGATCTGTTGAGATGTGCAATGCACAATCCTGTTTGATTTTTGTAGAAACAGTCCTGGTTATTGATGCCTGGGTGTGTGAACAAGATGGTTGTAACTGTGCAGCCTACTACATGCTCTCTTGATCCATGCCCATCCTGACTGGTTTGGGTAAGTTGTGGAGGATTAACTAGATGGCTTCATGGTGTGGTGAATGCTTTGCTGCATGGTCAGGTGGTCCCCACTGCTTTGAAGGAGGTGGGGTATCCCTGAAAAAAAAATCCACGCTGAACACAGAGGTTTCTGCCAATCACTGACCAATCACCAATACACCTTTTTTTTTTTTTTACAGTGGTGAAGAAGGTGATAGTGGTTTTTTTTGGTACACAGCTTAGTGTACATTGCTTAGTTTTTTAATGCTGCTTAGTTTTATATGCAGTATACTGCTGCATTTTGTTTTTATCTAGTATTTAGGAAATGTTATCGAATGTTGCATTTTTATTGTTTTATGGGAACCACCTACAGATGTTTGTTCTATGAAGTAAATTAATAGTTTAAGTGACTTGATGTCATATCAAAGTGAATACTTCAAAAAACATTAAGTTTTAATGTTGGTGTGAACTTCTAAGTGGAAGGGATTTGAATAATAATAGTATTCCTGAAGTCTGATTTAACAGCAACTGTTCATTTGCAAAGGGGGGGGGGGTGCCCCTTTGGTGTTAGTTTCAAATTTAGGTCAGTTGGTAAAGTGTGCTTGGGGCCAGTTGGAAAGCACAAAACATAGTCCAATCACATCCTGCCTAACAGAGTTTAGCAGTGTTCCCTTTATTTAGGCATGTTCATTCTATCCCTTTAGGACAAATTTGCCTTCCTCATTTCAGTGCAGAAATGAATTCTTCATGCTATTTTTTAAAAATATGAAACTGAATCTGCTTGGATATTCTGTCCCTGAGAAAACTTCAGCTTGTATGCATCCCTCTCACTGTGGGGAGAGGTAAAACTCTAAACAAAGAAACCACCTAGTTTCCCATATGTAAATAAAAATGATTTCACTCTCTCATAGTACAGGAACTTAGCTCTTCTCAGAGAGAGGAGAATATATGGGCTTCGCTTTCCCCTGGAAATATTGTCGCTGCCTTTCTCTTGTGCCAAGCTCATATTTCACCTCCTTTATTTGGGCCTGATCAGATGGCATTGTCTCGTGCTCTGTCTACTGAGATAGTGGCAATTTCATTTTTGTCAACAAAAATACAGTACTGAGAACAGTGGAATGATAACATCCAGGCTGGATCTAGACACATCAAAGAAGCGTTTCAGTTAAACACATTGTAAATTTAAACAGGCAGGGAAAACAGGTAGCGAAAAAATAGGACTCCACAACGCCATCTGGTGGCACAATGTTATATTTCATATACAACACATATAAATTGCTTTTTCTTTACCATTCTAGTTGAGTCTCCAGGGTCTTAAACATTTGGTTATGAAGAACAAGACAAGCAGCCACTATATTGTCCAAAATATTGTGGATTCGGGATAAAATCCAGAGTTTCTTTCTCCAAAAGAACTGTGTAATTGACAATATGGTAATATGTCCTAGAGAGTGTTCATAGACCACAATATTCTGTTCAGATCTCAGTTTTGTTCTTTGAAAGCTGCTAAATTTTGCATTGGGTCTTACAGCCTTTCAGAGAAAAATGAAGCTTCATTTTGCCCCATTCACTATTTTGGGGGATCAAAATTAGCTTTTTTCCAGAAATGGATGAAATTTGCAGGCATATTAACCTCTGCCAAGTGAAAAAAGCCTGTCAAATTACAGAATGGAACCCACTTTCATGGGAAAATCCCAGAATTGCAACTCTGTAAGGAGAATATGGGTCTCTCAACAACTCTTAGCACCCTTCACCTGTGATATTGTGGGCAACAATTTTAGGATGAACTTGGCATGCATGGTGGAGATGTCCCTAAGAAAGAAAGCTGCATAATTTCAGAAAGATTGGGATTATGGTTTGTGAGTTATGATCAGTGCAAAAACAATGTGGATATTTTGGGCCAACAAATCAATGTCAACATAGCGTTTATCAAGATTTATAGTCTTTTAGAAACGAATGGTTTTTATTTTATCTTTTATTTTTATTTTATCTTTCAAAACAAGACTTCAGGCTTGTGTTTGTCTTAATTAGCACCACAAGTCACAGAAGCTGAGTGCAAACCTTATATGACCGGAGTGGGTGCTTGGGCATGTGGCTCAGAGGCTTGGATGTCCTCCATTTTCCAAGCAACTGCTGATAATTAGCAAAAAATATAGAAGAGACAAGAAGAAGGTGATGCAATACTGGGACAGCCATTCCTCAAAGCTCTGTGATTGGAGTTCCCTGGTAAAATCATTCTATCTCTGTAGAAGCTTGCCTTGTCTGTCACAAAAGAGCTGTTTCCCTACCTTGGCATCTTCCTTATATGATGTTTGAAAAATGTTTCCAATTTTTCAGAAAAGCTGTTGGCAGTTTATTATGAAGATGATTATTTAGCTCTCTTACTTGCTCCAAAGTACCTTGGAAATCCCTGCTCATGTTTAGGCACTTTGGAGAGATTGTACTAGGCTCAGATAAGCTCTGAATCTGTCTGAAGTGGCTCCACTTTGATCCTTGGCTTGAGATTTGTCCAAAAATATTGCACACCCCAATAATCCACTGCAACACTATCCAGTAGTTAAGAACATAAGAGCATCCAGTAATTAATAATATTTGTTGTTGGAAAAGAGAGAAGTGTTAGGTAATGGAATATGTTACATTGTTGTCGATTATTCCCAAATGCTACTAGGGCAACCAAGTAAACATGTGAGTTATATGTTTAGTCATGTAAGAGATAGTGTTTCTTATAAACACTATAAAGCAGAAATGCTTTATAGCTATTATCTTACTAATTCTCAGAAAGAAGGAAGAGCACAGCAGTCCCATGAGATTAGACCACTCTGTCTAATCTCATGTTGGTTGAAAGCCACAGACTGAAAATCTTCTATCTTCCCTTGTTACAACATCTATAGCACAGCTGGGATTGACTGTTGCACCACACACACACACAGTGTAAACACACACACACAGTTACATCTGTGTGCTTAAGAGATATAAAGTTGTCTTTCATATACAAAATTATCTATAACTTTATGCCAATCAATAGCGTGCTATTTGCTTGTCCCTGTTTAGAATGTTTCACTGGTCAGTTATTCCCCACCCTATTATTGCTGCATGAAAGACATTTTTCATGGCAAAATGACCCCCAACAAAGAGTCATTGAATTTAAAACTAGTCCAGTCCTCCATTAATAAAGAAAGGAAGGTTATTGGTCTGAAATTGCTAGCAGTGCATGTTAGTTCTGCCATGCATAACAGGCTGAGTGGCTGTGAATGTTCCCAGAAGATGGCAGTAGTGTACTCGGTACATTAGCCAGCCCATTACATCATTGAAAGCTCTTTCTTAATTGCCAATTTTCTTTTTAAAAAACTAATGTGTGTCTTTTAATACAAAATATTTAGTCTTGTCATGTTGAGCTCTTTTCAACAAGCTTCCGTTCCTGAACAGCAATATGGCAGAATCCAGGATACTAACTGGAGAGTGAATTGCTGACAGAGTTTTGAAGACTGAAGTGTTACCTCACTCATAGCAGTTAGGTGCATCATCCAGTTGTTAGTATGCAACACAAAGATGGAGTTTGTTGCCTGTCTGTCCTAAAGATACTTCAGGGAGATTTCTCTCAGGAAAAACAGATTACTCAGGCATCAGAGTTTAGGGACTTAATGCATTGGAAATTCAGTGCTTATGCACACTGCAGAAATATATAGTGTAAATATTTACTAGCCTTTTTCGAAACTGAACAGAAACTTTATAAGTTGCTTCTTTCTTTCAAAGAATCACCAACTACCTGAATAACCTAACTAGGTAGAGTTTTGTTGTGATCGTTACAAAATTCTTGATTAATCTCATGGGTGTTAGGAGTTGTCCAGAGGATAATGTGGAGGCAAAACAGAATCTCCTTCTTCCTCTCCTACTGTAATGCAGCCTAACTTTAATTTTATACCTACCTGATCTCAAAGTCAAAATAAAGTGTTTTAGGTTGGTCCATCAATGCTCTCAAAAGATGGTTAGTCTCCACTAAGTCACATAAGCAAAAGAGGAAATATTCAAAATTATGAAGCCCTTCAAAGCTTTCCAAAGCATCATACAGTTGTTGTTGTTGTTGTTGTTGTTGTTGTTGTTGTTGTTGTTGTTGTTGTTTTAAGGGAAACACTAATGCCATTGTTTGTGGTGCAATCCTGTGCCTGTCTATCTGATGGGTTCAATGTCACTTATTCTAGTAAGTGGATATAGCCTTAATAAAGAAAAGAAAAATAAAAGAAAAGCTTAATACGCTTTCTCAACATCAGCTTATAGCTTCAAGCCATGACTGATTAATTTTAGTCAAATATCAACCTTTTACATTTTATTCCATTTTGGATTTTATATCGGGGCCAAATAAAATAAGATTATGGAATCTCATATCACTCTTATTTAAAGAAGCTGCCTTATTTAATTGAGTCCATAGTGTTGGGGAAAGGGGGTTAAGCTTTAACCACTGTGCAATTTTCCAATGGAAAGACCTCCTCACCCCCACCCCAAAAGCTGCTAGTAGGGAGAGTTTTGAGAGAGTGAATTTAATTGAGGAAAATCACAAGAAAGGATTAAGGGCCCCTCACCCAGCAACATATCATCAATTTAATTCCATTTATGAATTGCTCCCCATAAAATATGTTGAAGTGATTCACGATAAAAAATAACAATAAAAACAATAGCACAAAGTGTGTGTGTGTGAAAAACACTTTTTCTGTATAAAAAACAGTTAAAACAATTTCACAAATATAACTCTGCCCTCATGGGCCAGCTCTGTAAGGTGGGCAGGACTACTCACCTGTCAAGTTGCCATATGGGGTAAGGGGAGAGGATCTGGGCTGGCATGCCCCCAATAATGTAAAGAGATCAGCCATGGATCCCTGCAATGTCTGCTAGTTTGATATATTTTGGGTAACAACCAAAGCAAAAAGTACACACAATGTAGCTTTGTCTTATTTTTTCTTTTTCTTTTAGCATGCTCATTTATATACTCTCATTTGTTCTTATATCCTTATTCCAGGAATGTCAGAGGCAGTAGTCTGGGATTGTAGGAAAGCCGAGTTAAGAGGTACATGCCTAAATGAGATGCCATACATAACCAAATGAGGAAAAATGAAAGAGGCAAATGATAAAAGAAATAAAGGAAATGGAAATGCATCATAAAAGAACAGGCCAAGTGTAGGCAGCTAAATAGAAAATGTAGGCTCCTTTGACAACAGCTGAGTCTGCTCTTTATTTTATAGAAGGCATTAACCACACATTACATGCAGATACATACATCAGATACCCCACTTTTTTCCCTTTCCTTTTTTTAAAAAAAGAAAGACCACTTGCAAGATGGAAGAAGAAATGCAGCAAAGGGAAAAGCTCTTCAACCTTTCCCTACCACACTGCTTCTGAAATGTAGGCCTTAAACCATTCCACTCTCTTCCTTCCCTTTGCCCAGAGTATATGTGGGTTCCATGTAGTCTCAAAGGCTTCAAGTGGGTGGGGAACGAAGGGCTTCTGGAGGCCTATGCTTAATCTTCCAGCCTCCTCTATATCTGTTTAGAAAAGTCTTTCTAAAGAAAGATGCTACTTGATAAGTTCCAGGAGTTTTACTTGCATTTCAGGCTGTTTTATTACTGTTTTATTGCATTTTATTACTGTTGTTTATGCGTTACTGTGTCTGTGTTTTGCCTGTTTTGGTGTGTGTATACAGTGCTTATTTTTGGACTTGGGTGGGCATATTTGTGCTTTGCTTGTTTCTGTTTGATGAGTTATCTGTTTTGCTTGATTTTGCTTACTTTGGGGTATGTGGAAAGGTTTTGTTGTTGTTGCATGTTTGTGTTTTGAAGGGAGTTTTCTCCAGTTGTTGTTCTCTGAAATTGGTATTTTATGATCCAATCAATATTTCCCCCCAGATATGTATATGCACCCTGACCCCCAAAACATTGCCCAGGATTCAGGAAAAAAATGATAAGCATATGTTTGGAACAATGTTTCTATAATACATTGTAATACTTTCAAAATCAACACATTCTTATGTTTTTCTTTATCAGAATTTTCATGCTGGAAATTAAAAGACACAGTCTTATGGTGATTGTGTTGCATGGTACTCAGGCCAACCTGTTTCTGATCAGCACAATCAGATATTGATTCCTTGGAGTGCTGCTTATACCTCTGCCACAATATATCTGCTCTCTCAAGCAATAGCTGAAAGCTATTACCTTGAGGTTGTAAGTCCAGTGAGTGGGTCTCAGTTTCTCTTCCACGCATATTGAAATTGCAGCAGTGTGCATTCATTGTGCAGGTGCTCAAAACAAAGAAGGCATTCATTTTGTGTTTCTCAGTCTCTTCATAGGGGTTGGGTGACTCGTTTTATGATCCACTTAGGCTGCATTCCTTTTGACTTCGAAACCACTAGTTTCCTCCTGCTGCACAGGAACGCTGCACATCGTGTCAGGTCCTCTTACTGCTTATACCATAACTGGGAGCAGATATTAAAGTGAAGTGCAGATTAAAGACTGCTAAAATGCTGCCGCTAACAATTATGGCGGGCCACTATTCTATTTCTCATTTCTCTCCAAAGGTCAGATTAATAAAGCTTCATGGCACATTAGCATAAAATGTGGGCCTGCCTGCCTGTTTTTATTATGCTTAAAGCCTGGTGTTTCTAAGGAGACTTTGCCAGGATTGAATGCATCCATTCTTCACTTAGCACTTTAGGCGAGTCATATTTAGATCCCTTTTCAGAAAGGGACACTAATCGGACAACTACTGTCAATCAAATCCTTATTGGCTTTTTCAATATGTCTGTGCTCAAGAAGGCCATTTCACTTCCATTAAGGGGGAGGGGAGGATAAGAATTATGCTACATTTAAAAAAAAAAAACAGCTCTAGGGTAGGTGAAGAGGAAATGGTTTATTAGGATTGCATTTTATGTTAGTATCATTCAAATTTACTTCAGAAACTTCACATAAAACTTTTTTTAAAAAAAGCAACAGCAGCAGCAGCAGCATAGCTTTCTATCATGCAGTCACAAAGGCATCTTCCCTTGACAAGCCAAGTGAGTCTTCATGATCACTTTCTTTACAATCCTGGAGCTGTGCTTTTGTACCAGAACATACATAATACAGTCGTACCTCAGGTTACAGCCGCTTCAGGTTGTGTTTTTTCAGGTTATGGACCGCTGAAACCTGGAAGTACCAGAATGGGTTCCTTCCGGGTTTCGGCAGTAGTGCATGCGCAGAAGTGCTAAAATCACACTTTGCACATGCGCAGAAGCGCTGAATCGCAACCCACGCGTGCGCAGACACGCAGCCACGGGTTGCGAACGCTGCAGGTTGCGAATGTGCGTCCCGCACAGATCACGTTCACAACCTGAGCATCCACTGTATGAAGTTACCTACCAGCTAGTTATTGCAGTGATTAAGGAGCAGCCAAAATATGCAAATGAAACTAGCCCGATTCATGTGTTTTTGTCTGAACAGGGAAACCTGTTGAGGCTGTGAATACTGGCACCAGCCTCATCATACTTGCACATGTCAGTCCTGTTGCTTCCATCCTGAACTTCCTACAGTGAGTGGGAAGGCCAGAAGGGACACTGTAAGCACAGTGATGAGGGTTCCAGATCATGGAAAGGACTGTAAACATGCATACCCTCCAACATTCATCCAATGAAAATAGGGACATCCTAAGCAAAATGGGGACACTGAACATTTCCAGGTGATTGTGCTTAAAATTACACTTCAGACTTTTCACTTCAACACTGGAAAGTCACCAGCATATATGCTTATGGGGTCTGAACCAGCGACCAGGCCTGGCCGGGGGTGTGGGGGTTGTAGTGGATAGCTTGATGAAGATGTCGACACAGTATGCATCAGCTGTGAAAATGGCAATTTCCCTGCTAGGGATCATTAGGAAAGGAATTGGAAATAAAACTGAAGATATGGGTGGCTTTTAAATAAGGGATTAGACAAATGCATGGAGGATAAGACTGTCGAAGGCTATTAGCCATGATGGCTATGTTCTGTTTCCATGGTTGGTGGCAATATGTGTCAGAAACCCACTTACAAGAAAATGGAGGAGGGGTAAATGGTCAGGTTCCCCACAGACATCTGGTTTCCACTGTGAGAACAGGATGCTGGAGTAGATCCGCCACTGGCCTGATCCAGCAAGCTCTTCTTGTGCTCTTATAGCCAGCAAAATTAACACTCAGATAGGACTATTACCATTAATACTTTGAACCTGAGAGAACAGCAAATGAGTGGTTGTTTCAGCAGATACTTGGTTTGTGTTTACTCTCGGCACTGAGAGTACTACATGCAGCGACTTTGTATTCTTGTTGTGCCTTCACTGTTCCTTTAAATTGTTGTGTGTTGTTTCAAGATTGCATTCTTAGCTGCCTCAGGGGTCTTACCAAAAGGTAAGATAGACATGTTTTAATAGATAATTTAAAGTGCTGCTGAGCAGCCAGTAAAACACCAGGACAAAAAGAGGCCTAGGCAGTAATTTTATGAGACCAGCCAAGAAAGCTACTGTTATAAATTGTAAAATGCATACATGACAGACCTATAGTTTCCTGTCAGGACAAACAGGATCATGACAATGCAAGGCTTTTAAAAAGTGTACATTTTAAGCTTACAATTTATAGAACTGTTGAACCTCAGTGGTTATAAGAGGTGAACTATGAGTTTGAAGTTTTGCAGCTCAAATCTCCATTGGCCATGAACTAAGTTCTTGGAACTACCTCGCTATCTACAATATATATTGGGATAATAACACTCACTTCCCTTATGCTATTGTGGTAAGCATTGCTGAAGTGTGAAGTGCTCACAGGAGGAAAAGCGCTATGTAAATATTATGGCTTATTATTTACTACTATGAGAAATATTAAAATAATATTTTTGAGCTGCCTTTCTGCCATCTCTAGTGCCAGTGGTGATAGACTTGGTCAAATAAGTGCAGGTACAGGCAAAATTCTCTTTTGGCCTTTTTCGTGTGTGATTATACACATTAATTTGTCTGGTTTTATTTTAGATAGGCCTTACTAAAATTAATCAAGCATTGTTGTATGCACTTCTACTAATATACACCTGGCTGTATGCAGTTTTGTTTAACATGCTGATTTTTGCAATCCATTTCCCTTCATATAATTAATTTGCGTATATATTTTTCACTAACTGTTGTATTTTAAACATGCGTTTCCCTACCATGCACACTTTAGTGTACGTTATTGGTCTGAAAACTGCAGCACAAAATTCATAGATGCATTGATTTCAAAGAATGGCTGTATTTCAATTTGCAAATCATTTGGGAAGGAAATATGGATTAGGTAGGTTGATGTTAAATTCCAAACTGTCTTTCTCCCCCACTCCTAGTTGTGATATCACCAACACTTTTCTTCATGCAAATTCTGATATCATACTTATTATTTCTGTGGCCAAGAAAGTGGAAAGTGAAGTATTAAGCAAGGGGGAATCTGGTATTTGCTGGTGCACAGTGAACAGTTGGTTCACACAGTCCTTCAATTTGTGGATTAGCTGGGCTATGGATTGAGCTGTAGGGTGCTTTCAATGTGCACCAGTTGCAAGCTTTGGTTCTAGAATCTGGATCCTAAATACATTGTAGCATTTTTACAAGTTGCAACATTTGACTCCTACCTTTTAGAGCAGCATTTATTCTCAGAACAACCTTGTGAAATAGGTTCAGCTGACAAATTTTGACTGGCAATCCAAGGGCTTCTAGTGTATTTGAAAACTGACTAATTACACTTAGGCTCACAGCTCAAAGTAGACCAAAGACTCTGATTAAAGCCTGGGAGGATTAAGAGTATATTTCTTGTTTTCTTACATGAAAACATGACAACATTCAGACAATGAACACAACAAGCCAAAAATCAAGGGGATTTGCCCCATTATCAAGTTGCTGGTTCACAACTGAACCCAAGCTAAGCACTTTAAAGCCCATTTGTTTCCATTTGGGAATGAATGGACTTTAGAAGTCCTTAACTCAGGTTCAGTGAACAACATATATTTTACTTACTCTGCAGGATCATATGTAGGATTTCAGGGCCTGCTTTGGGTTCAACCAAGCAATCACTTATTCCAAAATGATACCAATGTAGTTTCCAGTACAATCATAAATTAACTCCAGAAATATTGTTTATATAGAGCAGCAGAGTAACTTAGTTTGACAGTAAGTTGAATCTGGAGTGTAAAAGAGAAGGTGATATTATCCCTGCCCCCCCCCCCCCAGTTCTTGGTTCCTACTGCTGCCCAGATAGAGAGACACTCAGAGGCTGTAACATCTGCTTCAGTGATCATCATCTGTTAGCCAGCTGAAGTGAAGGGTCACAGGAGAAGCAGTGATCTTCTTCCTCAAGCAGGCGGACAAGGCAAAATATATTGTATGTATACTAGGGTTGGTCTGTGCAGTAATGGTCTAATTAAAACATACACAAAATCTCTGCTGTGAGATTTCAGAGGGGAAATGCACCAGGCTGCTCTTTGTGCAGGTAAATTGCAATGCAAGATGTTTGTAGAGAGAAGAATTCAGATGCATTAATTTATCTAGGTAATCAGGACAAGATTATTTCTTACCAGTATAAAGCTGGAATCTGAGGCATTCATCCTTGGCAAAAGAACCAGAGTACTCCTTCCTGCATGGAAACTTCCTTCAACCCTCATTGGGTATCATTTTGTTTTGTAAAAAACTGCCTCCATGAAGCTTTTACAACTTTGATGAATTTGAATGATGAATCATTTAGAATTGACCCACACCTTATATTTTACTGCCCTCCTCTCAGAGGGGTTCCCAGGCTGGTGCCACTCCCACCAACCCTTCAGGCAATTGCATGGTAGTGGAACACATGCTTTGCCTTCAAAAGGTCTGGAGCACCAGGTAGGACTGGAAAGATCCTTGTCTGAAACTCTGACTAGCCAATGCCAGTACTGGGCTGGATGGGACTGTTGGTTTCACTTTGTATAATACAGCTTCCTAGGTTCCACTATTAGAAAATGTCTTCCAGCTGAGAGGAAAAACAACAACACCCCAGCAATCTCCCTCACCCTTTTAAAAACTATACAGAACAGAAGATTTCAAGATGAGGACAGAGATGGCTTAATGAGCATCTCCAGGGGGTTCAAAAGAGAAGGCTCTGCAAGGAGACAACTGCTTTAATAGAAAAACTCAGCACCTTGGTTTGAGCCAGTTTGGCTGAGTGATGATCTCTCCAGTTTACAGACCTCAGCAGTAGTTGCTCTCATGCTATGTAATACACTGGTAGTGCTTTCTGCACTTTCTGTTTCATGCTGAACATTACAAGCACTGATGGTGGTGGTGGGGGGGGGGAATCCTGCTCTGTAACATAAATGCTTCTGGAACATGGGAGGATAGGAATAAAAGTAGTCCACATAAAGTGGGTATTTATTTATTGCACTAATATGGTACTGTGAATTTCAGATGGCTCCCATATGTGGCATACTGTGATGCTGAAATCAGGGCTCATTGGATATATAGAGTCAGAGGCGTACATCTTTTAAGAAAACAAATGGCACAAGAAAACCCTTTCATATGACATATGTTAAGGAGGATCTAATTAGTATATGCATTGATTTCATCCCCATTAAACAAGAAGCTGTGGTTTCATAGCTTTAAGGATAATTGCCCACTAAAATGCACTACAAATGGGAAAAACCTATAAAAATAATATTCTGCTATCATAATTTTGATCCCTGGAGGTTTGTTTATGCAGCTTGCAATATGATCTAATTAGCAATTTGTTGACCTTCTCCCCTCACAAACAATGAAGAATTCCTGCTACTACTTATAATTAAGTCATCAAACACCTCAAAATAAAAAAGGTATCCATAGCTAAAATTACAAGAATGTAAATAAAATTGGCAGAACTGCTATGGAGCCATAAAACCTGAAGGGAGTATGGTTAAGTGTTTCTAATAAAATCTCCCTTAAACATATTCACTAGAGCTTCTTTAGCACACTTTAATTCCACTACAGAAATAAGACTTCTAATAGTTTTCAGTAGATGGAAAGGATAGGAAATTGAATGTGGTATTAACTTAGACACTCTTTATAAATGATAAGCAGTGATACATTTAGTTTATTTTATAGTGTTCCAATACAAATGAACTTCATTGCTTTAACTGGGGAAATATTAATAAACATTCTTAAAATTATCCAGCGTTTTAGTGGATTTATTTTGTTTTGCCTTTCCTTGCAAGCTCCAATTATTTCAGTAGATTGATAATATAACGGTCCATAATTTGTGTAGATGGTGAACCATAAGGAAATATAATGAAAGATATTTCATTTTTATAATGGAAGTTCTTGCAAGATTTCATGGGAGAAGATGCTTAAATAATTGAATTTAAAAACTATTGTTGTGTGCTTGTCATACGGCCTTTAAAAAATAGAAAATGTAGTGTAATATTCAAGGTCTTTATACAAGGTACTTATACAGCAATCTGGCACCTCACTTCCAGACATGATTTGGGTCATCTATTTCAGAGATGCACGTGTACCATAGGTGATGGATGAACTCTTATCTTACTTTTCACTTAGAATGCCAAAAAACCCTAAAATAGATTGGAAGAAGAATACCCCCCTCACTTGCCCATGCTGCTAATGGGGGCAGGGCAGTGGGGGGGACACCACACCCTTAATCTAGGGGAGAAGAAGTTATTGTTAGTGGACAAGACTCACTAGAGACAAGGGAGAGTCACTCGCAGGTCTCATCCTTAACTGTAAATGAAGCCACTGAGTGTCATTTCTTTCAAGGAACCATAGGATTGTAGTTTCCTCTGTGCCTGAATTGAATTGGGAGGAAATCATAGATCCCACGCTACCCAACCATAATTTCCTGCTAGGATATTTTCTTCTGTGCTCTCAAAAGAACCTATTATAAGCCAGACCCAAATTTTGGAAGGTTCTGACTCTGGACTCTTATTGAGGTGAACCTTCCAAACCGAGAAGGTTCTTACCCGAACTTCCCCATTTCGAATTAATCCCCATCACTTGCACAAATGTAAATCTTATTAAAAACAACATGGAGGGGGGTTGTAGAGCTCGTGAGTTCACTCTGTATAAGGTAAAGGTAAAGGGACCCCTGACCATTAGGTCCAGTCGTGACCGGCTCTGGGGTTGCGGCGCTCATCTCGCTTTATTGGTCGAGGGAGCCGGCGTACAGCTTCCGGGTCATGTGGCCAGCATGACTAAGCCACTTCTGGCGAACCAGAGCAGTGCATGGAAACGCCATTTACCTTCCCGCCGGAGCGGTACCTATTTATCTACTTGCACTTTGACATGCTTTCGAACTGCTAGGTTGGCAGGAGCTGGGACCGAGCAAGGGAGCTCACCCCGTTGCGGGGATTCGAACTGCCGACCTTCTGATTGGCAAGTCCTAGGCTCTGTGGTTTAACCCACAGCGCCACCCACATCCAAATACCATTCCGTATACCATTCACTAAAAAGATCATTGGATTGGATATATTTCAATCAAAATTACTTATAGGTCTGGGTACTAAGGTTCTCATTGCTAGTACTTTATATTCTCTACAGTGTCCAGTTGAAGCAGAGTTGTAGGTCACTACAGCTTTGTAGCCATGCTTGAAGCTACCTGAAATATTCAAGGCTACTGATGAAGCTACCGTATTTTTCGCCCTATAAGACGCACTTTTTCCCCTCCAAAAATGAAGGGGAAATGTGTGTGCGTCTTATGGGGCGAATGCAGGTTTTCGCAGAAGCCTGGAGAGTGAGAGGCGTCGGTGCGCACCGACACCTCTTGCTCTCCAGGCTCCAGGAAGCTATCCGCAAGCCTTGCGCACCTGGGGGGAGTTCCCCTGGGCGCGCAAGGCTTGCGGGCGGCAGCCTGCAGCGCGGAACACAGGGCGCCCTTCGGAGGACGCCCCGTGCTCCGCGCAAGCGTCAGCAAGCCTTGCGCGCCGGGGGAGAACTCCCCCCGGCGCGCAAGGCTTGCCGGCGGCAGCCTGCAGCGCGGAACACGGGGCGCCCTTCGGAGGACGCCCCGTGCTCCGCGCAAGCGTCAGCAAGCCTTGCGCGCCGGGGGAGAACTCCCCCCCGCGCGCAAGGCTTGCCGGCGGCAGCCTGCAGCGCGGAACACGGGGCGCCCTTCGGAGGACGCCCCGTGCTCCGCGCAAGCGTCAGCAAGCCTTGCGCGCCGGGGGAGAACTCCCCCCGGCGCGCAAGGCTTGCCGGCGGCAGCCTGCAGCGCGGAGGACGCCCCGTGCTCCGCGCAAGCGTCAGCAAGCCTTGCGCGCCGGGGGAGAACTCCCCCCGGCGCGCAAGGCTTGCCGGCGGCAGCCTGCAGCGCGGAACACGGGGCGCCCTTCGGAGGACGCCCCGTGCTCCGCGCAAGCGTCAGCAAGCCTTGCGCGCCGGGGGAGAACTCCCCCCGGCGCGCAAGGCTTGCCGGCGGCAGCCTGCAGCGCGGAACACGGGGCGCCCTTCGGAGGACGCCCCGTGCTCCGCGCAAGCGTCAGCAAGCCTTGCGCGCCGGGGGAGAACTCCCCCCGGCGCGCAAGGCTTGCCGGCGGCAGCCTGCAGCGCGGAACACGGGGCGCCCTTCGGAGGACGCCCCGTGCTCCGCGCAAGCGTCAGCAAGCCTTGCGCGCCGGGGGAGAACTCCCCCCCCGCGCGCAAGGCTTGCGGGCGGCAGCCTGCAGCGCGGAACACGGGGCGCCCTTCGGAGGACGCCCCGTGCTCCGCGCAAGTGTCAGCAAGCCTTGCGCGCCGGGGGAGAACTCCCCCCGGCGCGCAAGGCTTGCGGGCGGCAGCATGCCGCCCGGCGCATGGCCCTCGCGCCGGGCAGACATCGGCCAGCCCCACAAGCTCGGGGGGACAGCGGGGAGGCGCAGCGCCGCCATCCCACTGTTCCCCAACCTGGTTTTGGGGGGGAAATAAAGGGAAAAAATTTTTTCCTTTATTTCCCCCCCAAAAAAGTAGGTGCGTCCTATGGGACGGAGCGTCCTATGGGACGAAAAATACGGTACTTTTTTTAGCACTCCTGTGGTGCAGGCACAAACATGGTTTGCCTCAACCAAATAGCACAAGGTATGTGGGCATATACAACTCTTTGAAGCCCAAGCACAGCCAGTATATTATCTCAGCACCCTTATCCACTGTGCAGTTCAAGCTGATCTCAGAGTTAATCTGGCCCTGTCACCAGAAGTACTAGGGTACCATATTTTTCTCTAATCCCCTGCAAAAGATGAGGAGAGCTTTTCAGCATTTCTTCAAAAACCTCAGTGCTATCAATCTAACTCTTTGCCGGCTGGCCACAGAAAGCATTCCACCTCTCCTCCTGCCAGGATTTTTCAGTGTTCAGTGATCATAAGCATCAGGAAATGTCCCATAAATTTTCCTGTAAAGAATTTACTGTTGTGTGGTTTCTTCAGAAGATGCTCCGGTATTTATAGTTCAGATCTCAGAAACTGATCTAATAGCTGAGGAAATTGCCTGCATAATATTTGTGGCTTGCAAATTTAGAATGGGTGTTAGGGAAAGATTATATGGCTATACCAAGTCTTGAAATAGGCCTGAAATGTGCCTATAAATTCAAGTTGTGAATGCGGTGGCAGGCGAGTGTGTGTGTGCGTGTGTGAGTGAGATGGGAACCACAAACTCAGCATGACTGAAAACAGGACGCAGCCTTATTGCCCACAGCCTTCAAGACTTTGGCCACAAGACTTAAGTGGTCTGGTGTCTCCCACCACTCCTCCACATCCATCTGGTTCCTGATATTATCCATATTTCAGACTACTATGTCAAGATGTCAGGATTCCTTTTAAAGACAAGTTTTTCCACTAACTGCTGATGTATGCTGAAAAGTAATAAATAATGGAGAATCTCTACCTCCATCCTTTTGTTTGTACATATAGGATAGGGCAGGCTTTGGAAACATAGTAAATGCACTTCTGAGTTGAATCAAATTCCTCTAGATATGCCACTGATAGCTTTAAAATATTTTCTATCATCCAGTAGCTTTGCAACTGCAGTTCCATCTTTGTGAAACATGCGGTGAGGGAGGAAATGCAGCTGATGGCATGAAGATCTATTTAGAATGTTAAATGTTTGAATAGATTTACATGAACAGCTATATTTGCTCTTTATATCGATCAGATCAGTGAGTGCATACTTCGGTAACCTTTGAATCATCACCATCATCTTTACTTAGCCTGAAAGAAGAATGTTCTCTGGCGCTGGCTCCCTATTCTGAATAGCCAGTTGCAACCTGCCTCTCTCCCTACCCTTGCATCTCTGGAGAGACATTATGAGACATGAAGTCTGTTTACTTTCTTTCAAGCCTTTTCTTGTACTGACAGAGCCTGCCCTTTTCCAGATGTCTACTTTATTCTTCCAATTGTGGCAACTGTTTAAAGGTTAGGAGAATCATAAATGCAAGCGGGCTACACGCAAGCCACACAGGGCATGAAGGTCAGTACTTCTCCCCACAAGGGGATCACATTCTCCCCCATCAGACACCTTTGCAATCTGATTGGGTTCCTACCAGAAAAGTCAATATTTGCATTCTGTTGAATATGCATGTGCCTACCAGCATTATTTGGGGGGAAATTGGCTACTTGATATCTGCACTTGTATGATTATCTTGTTTGCATTCATGAGATACTGTCTGCAAATCCTCTAATGACCCAAAGACAACAGTGTACGAGGTTATTTCATTATTAGAATTAGCGGAATTAGAAAGGCTCAGGTGTTTCTATTTCTGAATTTTTGCTCGGAGAGCTGTTGGAACAATGCAAAGGGAAAATCTTTCACTCAAAGGGGAAGCCACTGTGCAGATGTGAATTCTTTTCTTCAAAGGAGGCTCATTGACAGAATTTGTAGATGGGTGACCTCGTTACACAGGAGCAGCAGATGGGTGGGAAGACTGGTACCTTTGTGCCGAAGTGAAGGGGGCTATTGCCTATTGAAGCTCATACCACAGCAGTGAGTGCATTTCTAGGAAAGTGAAGCAGTGTTTGATCTCCAACAGAATTTGATCTATGTAGCAGTTCCACCCATTAGTCTAACCTCTGCAGCTGAATTAGAAAATAAGTTCACAAAAGTTACTAAATCACCAAAAACAGCCCACCAAAAACCACTTTACCTACCTCTACACACTTTAATAACATAGCAAGAGGCTTGATAGATCGAAACAAAAGCTATATCTAGTCTAATTTTGTTTCTCACAGTGCTTTGACAAACCATGGCTTAGTGCAAACAAGCAAATGCTATGCAGTCCTGGAGAGAATATCGTGGCCGCTTTATTTTTGCAGCAGACTGTGTTTGTTTGTTGCTATTTTTAAAAAATAATAATACTTTGTCCAGAAGACTTTATAAACATTTAAACAGCAGGAAACACATTTTCCAAGAAGCAATTCTTAGCACACAAAAAAACCCTGAAATAATCTGTCCACTGGCTTGATTGTGGATTTGGCTTTAGTTAAAATGTCCATATTACCATGCCAGCTGGATCATTTAAATAATCTGAAAATGTTTGTAAATTTGATTTCAGTTCTCTTTATGGGTTAATATGCCCTCACGGGGAATAGTTGGAAAAATTGGATTTGGCATTGGAAAATACTGACTGACAATATAGGAATTTTAAAATATTATTACTTTAATTCATCCAGCTGGATTTTAAGCAGAGATTCATTCTCCCAAAGACTAATAACATGCCAGATGAATGATCTTCAGGTAACAGTGTGTGTATTACATCCCTAAATACATAGATGGCATGAAAAATGATGCTGGTTTTCCTACACACCTGCTGCCATATTACCGTAGTTATATACCCTCTTGAAAGTTTGATTTCAAGTGTTTTGGAATTTAACATCAAACTAATATGCCTGTATCCTTCATTAATGAGATCAGCTTTGTAGTTAACCTATTTACCTATCTTGACATTGATGAACTTGGGAAGCAGAGTGCACTGTACAATGAGGTGCTATTGGGTTGCACTATTGTGGCAATATTACTGGTATGTATTAGATTTCGCACCTGCCTTTTTACTTTGTGGTCCCTGCTGTTTCTTTCGTGAGAGAAGGTTATTCTGACTCAACAAAGTTAAGGCTTTGAATATTAACATAAGCAGCATGAATTGAGCCAGGAATCAAATAGTTACCCAACTAAGAAAATGTAAGATGATTGGAATTACATGGTCTGCTCTCCCGAGTCCCAGTTAAGATCCTGGTGGCTGGATTTTGAATGGATTTCTGTTTTCAAGGGAACCCCATATAGAAAGCTTTTGCAAGAGGCATGAGCTGGCACGTGGTGAAGGAATAGGATGAAAGGGAGCTGTTCATCCAGGGACTCTGATGTGTAGCTTCTCACTGAGAGGCACCAATATTGATTTATTACCTTTGACACCAATGCCACAGAACCCTTAAATGTCTTACCTGGTTTTGGGGTCTTGTAAACAGATATCACAGCTGTATTCAGCTTTATTTTAGAAGGGTCCAGAGTTCGTAAGTTATTTGGGAGGGGACAAAGGGATATACAAACAAATACAAATAATAAATATTTTTCTCAGTAAAGTTCTTTCTCTCAGTCTTCAAAGTTCAGTTATTAGCAGTTCAGAACGCTGAGTCACTAGATCCTGGAAATCAGACAACTGCTGCTTCCTACATATCAAGAAGATCAATATCTACCTATTATTTCCAATATGCTTAACATACAATATTGTATCCTTTTTGATATTATGTTAGGGGCTCCACCTAGTGCCTAGATATTAAGATATGACTGGCTTACATAGGAAGAACATATTGCTTGGATTTCTCAGCTGTTGGGCCAAACACAGTAGCAGTTGGTTGGCCAACAGTTCTTACCTCACCTCCCAACACGGACATTGCTGAAGCTTACTGGGAGGGAGAAGAGGGCATGCAAACACACTGGCTGAGTCAATCCAGCACTCCCACAAGTGCATCTACATCAGTGGCCATTTTTGCCACTCCCTCAATTTTTCTCCTCTCAGAGTCCTGGCTGGCACTTGTATTGATGAAGACACACATCTGGACTTTATAGTTATACTGATGGATGATCTATTACAGCAGCTCTTAAGGCATAAGTGATAAAAGGCAAATCTCCCCTCTACTTAGCTATCTAAGTTGGGTACTGATAATCTAGATCAGTAATGGAGAGATGGAGCAAAAGAGAATTCTTGCAAACCATCCCCTTAAATACCCTTCCCTGAGATGTTCCAGTTCAGTAGATGTTAATTCCTCCTAAGAGGCTGTCTAACTGCTTGTGCCTCTTCAAACTTCTTCCTGACTGCGGAGACTCAGGAAGGTGGTCCCCCCTGGTGGTGGTCTCCTTGGGGACTCCAAGGTATCCCTGGAGGCTCTTTCCTCAACTGCTAAACTTGCTCCCTTTTTCCTTTGCTCCTGCTGATCTGTACCCAACCCCTGATCTACTTCTTGTGACTCTGCAGGCAACTGCCTCGCAGGTCCTGGTGGTGCTGGTGAAGGAACTGGTTAACAGGGGAAAGTTTCTCTTCACTGGAGGCATGGAACCCCACAACTCACTGGTCCCTTCTCCAAGTTCCTCCTCCTCACATTCCACCAGCAGCACACCCCCAGCTTCCCTATCTTGTCCTCTCTCTCCTCAACACCTTCATCTTCCTGCCCATCCAACACTCCATAATCTGCGGCAACACTATTAATTAGCGGTCAGGTAAATGCTACCTTCCCCACACCGCTGCTGGATGTATGCGCTATAATGTACCACTTCAAATGTAGCATGAGCAACAGGAATTGCGAAGCAGCCATTTTCTTACCCCTTGTTAGTCAAATCCACTTTGAATATACATTTCTGCTTTTTAAGAACAATTTCCAAGTCAAAAGAGGGTTGAGTGGTAAAAGAGCTACTGCCACTAAATGTATAAATCTCATGTCTCTTGAGCTAGGTGGCGAGATTTGTACTGCCTAAAGGCCGCATATCAGATGCCCCTGATAGTTTTGGAATATTTGTTTTGCTCACGAATAAGACATAGACTACTTAAATGTAAACCGTCTTCCATAGCCCATTGTAATAAACATCGCAATGCAGTGTAGTTTCATTGCTTATTTCATTTTCCTTCACTGGGGCTTTAAGCACACATAACTGCATATTGCATTGTGGCTTGATTATTAGAGCACGAACCAAGCAGAAGCAAAATAGAATTCTAAATACAAACTGAATTCATGTTCAGGCTTGCCACCTGCTCATACTGTGAAAAGAATTTGAAGTGTGACTTGTCGAGAACAGGTTTATTTTACACACTCCTTTGTGCCGCACAGTCCAAATCTTTTATAAATCTATGTAGTATTTTTCTGGATGGGTAGACTGAATGTCCCATGCGGTCTTTGAGTAGGATGGTTTTAAAACATAGGGGATAAATAGTGTGGTAGGAACATTATTTCCAAGTCAGCTTCATTCAAACTTCTGTCCATTTGTTTACAGTGGTTGGCATCAATGGGTATTTATTATGCTTTCTAAACAACTTTAGTGACCCTGAAAATTGTTTAATAATATATAAAGCATCTGAAATTGAACTGCCTTTTTATTGTACACTGGCAATGATCCCTTGGATTCTGTTTCAGTCTAGCAATCATGTAATCTAAGGAAAGACTCTGAAGTCAGAGTTCTCCAGCAGGAAATGTTGTCTGTGCTCATTAGTCCACTGACATGCTTTACCCTTTAAATGAATACATAATTCATGATACTCTCCACTGGATTTCAAATTGCAGGGTTTGCATAAGCCTGGTAACAAGAGGGTCCTAATAAAATGATGACAATTATGTTGATTTTGTGACATTTATGTACCTTGGCTGTCTTGTTTGTGAAGGGAAATATGGATTGGGACTTTTCCCTATGGCAATTTGGCTTTTTTCATGCCCATAGATGGACACTGAGATGTTCATCCAAGTGCAGATATTATTGACCCATGCTGTATTGCTGTCAGTGAGATACATAGGGGATTGAGGGAATTAAATGCACACCCTATGATCATTCTGGCAGCAACTATGTGTTAATGCTAGTTTGTTTGTTTTCTTCCTGCAATTAGATCTGGATTGGGACAACTGGGTTTTCTTATTTATGAATTTTAACATCCCCAACATAGTCTTGCTCACAGGGGAAAATAATATCTGAAGAAGGAACTGTCAGAATACAGTGAGTGCATAGGTAATTAAGTGCAGCTTCCCTTGTGTGCTATCTAAACATCTGCAAACTGAATGCTTCACTGGAGTTTGTGTCAGGTAATTTCTTACAGGTATGAGCCTCTAAACTCCTATAAAAGTACTAAGAAATAAATTCCCAGAATGAAAGGATGTGGCATTTGTTGTTGCAATCTATATGTAGTTGTAGGAAAATGGGCATATACTGTTACATAGTAAGCATAGTTCAGCTATCAAATTGTTCCTAAACACAAATTATTCCAAATATTCTAAAATGAATAGAAAACTTAGCAGCAAGCATTCAGTCACTACCATATAGGAATATAGGAAGAAGCTTTATACCAGGTCAGACTATTAGCTTGTTTAGGCCAGTTTGACAGGTCTCAGGCAGAGGTCCTTCACATCTCAATTTCTTACCCCTCAATTATTATTTTTTACAGATAGCAGGGATTGGACCTGGGAAATTGAGCATGCAAAGCATTACAGTCCAGTCCCTAACAAGCTTACATGTGTCCATTCACATTCAAGATTATTTCTCTCTGTGTTAAATGCAAGAGCACTAACCCTGCATGGTTTAATAGGGTTGGTAAACATAGGAAGCTTGAAGACACCCAGAAAATGTTACAAAGGAACTGTATTAAAAATGCTTATGCTTCATGTTTGCCAGGTCAATAGTTGACCTGCATGCCTCCAGCATTATGTTAGGCCTTCCTTTCCCAGGGCTCTCCCTGTTTGTATACTAACTACCTCAGAGGTACCTGAGTGTCCAGTATTCAGCATTCAGACTGCTAACCAGGAAGTTGAGCTGATCTCATGCTGCAGCCAGGAGGGCTGCCATCATGGGCTGATATTTCATCAGCGAACAGATGTTGCCAAAGGGGGCAAGAATTATCATTGAATAAAACATTTTTTTTTTAAGCTGTGATCACCACCATCATCCATCTAGACTAAAATAGGGAACTGTTGGCTTCCTAGGTCATGAGATGGGTCACATACGCCCCTCCTTTCTGGAACATAGACACAGGTCACAGCAAGGGCTATTGGGAAAAATAGCCCAAAGATGCACAATCTTATTACAGTAGCAATTTGTTAACACCTTTCCTTGTGATTAACCTACATCCTCTTGTAGCACCTATCTCATGACCTAGGAAGCCAGCAGCTCCTTATTCTAGTCTAGGTGGATGGGGCCTGTTTGATGGTGGTGATCCTAGCTAAAAAAAATGTTTTATTCAATGACAATTCTTGCCCCCTTTGGCAATATCACTTTGCTGATGAAACGGCAGCCCATGATCATTTGTATATACTGCTGTTGTGAGGCAGCACAACCAGAATGGACAGCTGTCCTTGATTTTAAATCACCAGCTGATAATACATCACTCTGACAAGCGTGGTGTCTAAGACACAGCAAGGTTGGAAGCCAGTCTGGATTTCTTCCAAGACACTGCTGGAGTCCAGATGCTCTTGCAGCGTTACTACCATGACCTTTTCAATTTTATTTTTTTAAAAAAACTTTCTGAGGCCATGTGATAATTGGAAAACATTTCTTCACTCAAGAGATGGCTTATTGAAAGAGGCAGACTTCAGCATGCTTGACTAGCATCCTTCCCACTTAGGTTCTCTTGGCCTTCCCTCTACAACTTCTCCACTTTGCAAAAAGAAAAAGCTAATTTTACTGTTATTAGATGCAAAAAGTTTTTTTTCCTCTCTCTCTCTCTCTATATATATATAAAGAGGAGGAGGCATTACCAAGTAGACAGATAGATTTCAGTCATAGGATCTACTTGATTTCCATCAAAAGGAATCAGGTGCAAAATAGTGGCTATGGGGACCTAAAAATGAAAGAACAGGGTGCCTCTGGACACATGGTCAGCTTAGAAATTCAGTACGGAATGAAGCATGATTTCCAGGGCATCCTTTTTTTTTGTGGAGTGAGGGAGATAGTTGCTTCCATGAGCTTAGGGCTACTTGTACTAAACATGTTCTCCCCTCCCCTCTTCGGATATTAATACAACAAATAAATAATACTGAAAACTATGTAGCTAGGGTTGCCATATTTCAAAAAGTGAGACTCCAGACACAAAAGTTGTTTAGTTGGTGTGTGGTTTTTTTTGCAAAATCTCAAAAGAGAATTTATTTATTTTTTAGGAAAATTGCCAAAAAAATAAACACTCCCAGAAATTTATGTCGCTTTCCAAAAATTCTGCCCTGATGCCATTTTCAATTAACGAATCCCGGCTATGTCTGGGAAATTCTGGGCATATGGCAGCCCTAAAATAGCCGTAGATGCTTCTAGAAGGTAATTTGAGGGGAGAATGCCTTTTCTCTCCCTTTCTTGGCTGGAGATACTTCCATCAATGAATCTGTGTGTTTGAAAGAAAAAAGTGGCAGTTTGGGGACTTAAGAACACACACATTTAGACAAACATTTCCTTGAACTCCTACTTTCTGATCAAATTGTTTAAATTGCTCTCTTAATGGTCTTAATTGTTAATGCTTCTTTTTTACATATTGTTATATTACAAACTTTAATTATGGATGTTTTACTATTTTGGTATAATTGTTTTGTTGCGCGATTGAATTATGTGTGGATTTTATAATTGATTTTGTACTTGTAAACTGCCTAGAAGCCATGAGCAGCCTAGAGCAGCCACAACAATAGTGTTATTCGTGTTGGTCCCTCCTCATTCCCTGGAAAACAGAAAGACAAACCAATGGAGGAACAGGATCTGTTTGAGTGTTAGTGATGTGAGCCTTACATCTCATGTTCAGCTGGTATATAAATGCAAGTAAGTATTTGGTCACAGAAAATGCCATCATTCTCCAGTGACCTTCATGTCAAGGAAACTATAGCCAAGATATGTATTGGGACCCTTGAGAATACCTCGCCTGAGATTGGGACACACAACAATGTTGTTTCATCCTTTCATTGGGCAGTTTGAGAACAGGATGCAGACCACGTCATTTCAATGTCCATCAGGATACTTTGCTTGAAGTAAGATATGTCATGATTTGCTTGCGGTAATTCAGGCAATGCTTGGGCAATAGCAGCAAACAAGGACTCTCTTAAAGAAATCGAAGGAGAGAGCAGGTGGAGCAGAGGGCATAATAATTTGCAGTGAAGTAGTGGGCAAAGGGCTGGTTCTGTGAAAGGGAGGAGAACTGACAGCTAGGAAAACAAATAGTGATAAGCTGGCGTCAGTTCATCACCGGTGACCTTCAGTGCCAGGACACAGAATTGACTGCCTAAACTCTCCCATGTGTGCAAAGCAATAAAAAACCCAGCACCCAGGGAGAGTTTATATTCACCTGTTACTTCACAACAGTTTCCTAACAGAGAATAAAGAATAAAGGGGAGGGATATTGCTGGCCCATATAATCCTTATTCCCTACTAAAACTAACTATGTGTAACTGAATAGTATGCATATTTGTTCTCTGTTGAGCCTCCCCTTTTCTTTCCTCCCCTTTCTTTATTACCTTCCCTGTGTTGGATTCCTAGATTACAAGCTCCTCGATCAGGGACTTCTCTTTCCCATATTACTGTGCAAAGAACAATGATTGTGCTATATGAATACACTAATTAATTAATTGCTATTGAAAAACACAGATGACACCACTAATGGCATACAGTCTGTGACTTAATGAGGGCCTACACATACTAATTTAGATGCCACTAATCTGAACTATGCCAATCTACATATTTATGGATATGAGTATGACAGAGGTCTGACCTAAGGGTGTGGAAGAAATCTGACTGAGTTCACATCTACATGTTTATCTAAAGCACACTTCCAAAAAAAGAGAGAACTAAAATACAGCCGTCCTTAAAAATTCAAGCTTCTCCAAATTTTGCAATGCAGTTCTCCATTAAAAGTGCATTCATTGCTTTAGGGGAAAGTGCTTTGCAATAGTGTTTATATTAGGCAAAATAGCATACTGACATGCCTATTAGAAGAAATGTGTATTTTAATGAGGACTTTTAAAAAAAATGCAAACCAGTGTGGAAATGTGGAGAATACAACATAAGACTGGAAAAAATGAGAAAACCAGAGCAATCAAAATTGCCAGATTAACCCCTTTTTGTGGTTTTACCCTACCATTATGCAGAGTGTCAGGGATGGTTTGCCCCAGTTCTAGCCTATACACATATCTTTCTGTTCATCTGAATGTAATTTTAGATATCCTTTTTGTCAAATTACTAATTACATCAACATACGACAAAATTGAACACCATGCTAACCAAAGACTTGATAATTGGCTCATAGAATATCATTATCATCATTATGCTTCATATTTTTAGAGATTGTAGTGAGACCCAGAATTTTTTTTTTGTATGCTTTATGAATAATTTGTCTAAAAGCCAGTGCAGAGGGGGGACTGGATTTACTTCCAATAACTTAATATTTCAAATAAATGTCTTTAATGGTAGTTTTCCAGATGAGTATTCACTAGTATAACTGCCAATGCTGAGTCTAGGCTGTCTGATTAATAGCTGTACAGTAACTCATAATATTTGCTCAGATTTTGTTCCAACTCATGAACTGAAGCCAGTGCGATTCTTCAGCAAGTCTTGATTGATTTTTAAATTCTCCATAAGCACAAGCTCTGCCTTGGGGCTCTTCATGAGTTGAAGGATGGGATAGAAATGGAATATTAAAAGTATGTTTTAGATTTGCCAAGAAAATCACAGCTTTTCTGTAGAAACCTATAAGTTACAATCTGTAAATTACATGTGATTGCCTTTCGAGGTTGGGAAATGAGAGATTGTCAGTTATTTTTCTCTTTTGTGCACTATAGCATAAGATCCTTATAATTAGGAGTTTTTCCGATCGTAATATTTTATTCTCCTTTTTGGTAGTGGCAGTGCCAGTGTAAGGATATGTTGTGCTCTGGGTGAACTCTGAGTCACTTCACTCATAGCACCACACTCTGCACATTCTCAGGGGAAACACATTTTCTACTTGCTCTACATCCATTGGGGGATCTAAGGCTCACCTTCTGCATTGGCAGACAAAACTGCAATGTCTGCTCGGGCTATATCATCTCTAAGTCCTCCTTGCTCCTCCAACCTCTCTCCCTTCTCTCCCAGTGGCCCAGCTGGCTTACTTTAAATGCTTCTGCAGGGCTGCCAATTCAGCAGAGCTGCTCCTGGTCCTGGGCTGTCCCACTGCAGAGTCACAAAAAACAGTACAGCTGCAGGTTGTGGTCAGCAGCCACAGCTATCCAGCATCATCTGAGCTTCATCTCCTCTTTCTCCAATGGTAGCAAGGCAGAGAGCTGTGGGGGTGACCCCAGGAAGAGTCAGTTTATGTACATCCTGATGCCCCCTTATGGTTACCTTGGGTCATATAGGACAATTAGGGTCAGTTTATGTGGAGGAACAAACCATTTTATCCATCTGAATGCTCTATGTTTTGATTTCCCTGATGGTGGCAGTTCTTTGAACCACTGATGCCATTGAAGGAACTGTGGCATCCAGTATTCAAGCACAAAGCAATCAAGGGAGAATTTGCCATCAGGTTAACTATTATATTGTGCCTAAAACCCTTTTAAAAATCTTTTTAAAAATGCATTGCCTCTAAACTTGATGCAAATAAATTGCCTTTCAATGAAAGGGCAAGGGTAAAGAAAGGGAAAGGAGCAAAGGATCTGGTATCATTCTCAACACTTCCCATTGCCCCAGTGTTAAGGCATAATGTATCTTGTCTAGTTATCTTGGAGTGGAATACCAATATGTTGTTCTATTATTTGTTTGGATTAATAAACAGCAAAAACAAGATCAAAATCACTGCACCCAATGTTCTTTAATATACATCTATAGAAATATTGATATTTCATTGATTCAGAAGATACAGGAAGAATGGGGTTATATATTGCAATTACAGTGGAAGGAATTGAAGCCAAAATGTCAGCTATTATACCCAGATCCGTTAATATGATGTCAGTGCTAAGGTGTTCTTTTCCCAGGAAAAAAAGATGGAATAGAAATAGAAAATAAATTACTATCAAGGAAACAGCAAATATATTTTATGGAGCAAACGGAAAATACAAACATTCAGCACAAATGATTCTTCACAGAGCTATGTCATCAAAGCAAGAGAAACCTATTTTAAAAGTTCATACTTCTAATGTGTTCATCCTGTTTTCTCTTTCTCTAATGTGTTCATCCTGCATTTATCAGCAACAAGGATAGAAACACACAAACACACACAAACACAAAACAATGCTTGCTTCCAGTAGTTTGTTTGCTCTTGTATCTGTTTTCAAAACCATGTTACAGTAGAATTATTTATCTTTCTTTTCTTTTCTCCCTTTCTGAGAACTTTCACAGTTGATTTAAATCACTTTACACTTGCTTAAAGACACTCCTGTTTTAATCTAGCCAAAACAGCCAGCAACAGTGAGAGTGGCGGAAATGCCCTGTGGAAAGGGAGGTCTTGCTCTCCCTTCTTTCTCTGATGGTGTGCAGTGTGCCCAGTTGCTTATGGGAGATATCATTTCTCCAAACCTGCCTTTCCATCTCTCCCCACACATCATCATCACTCCTCCTCCTGCTGGTCTTTTTCATCCAATTTAAAGAAAGAGAGATGCATAGTGATTGGGGCCTGACTGTCAGGAAGTGACTGCCTTGAAAAACAAGTTAAGTTACTTGCTATTTTTAGTGCTGTAGCCTGGCATATCTCCGAGGTATATTGTGTGAAATGGGGTGTCACTTACCTTTCTTGACCATCTCTGCAACCCCTACTTTCACTACTGTAAATTATTTTTCAATTGTAAAACCTAAATGAGAATTTTTTTGTGATTATCTTACATTGAAAAACAAAAACAAAAAATTATAGCATTTCAACATAAGGCAGAAAAGCACTTTTTTGTGTTTTTTGACACCAATATCAACCGCTGTTTATAACATGAGTTTCCCAGAGTGTTGGGAGTTGAATTTATAGATAGTTGCCTCTCAAGAAATATTGTATATTGCCTGAACTGTGGATTAGAATGGGTCCCCCACTTCTCTCTATAACTCTATTCACTGTTCAGAGATTGTGAAAAGATTCTGGTAAAGTCAAGATTTCCAGACAAAATTGCAACTTGTTGTTATTGCTAGCTTCTCTATATAACACATTATTGCACTGGGAGGTCAGAGCATTTGGGATCTTAATGAGAGGAGGGCCTCTTTCCTGAGCCGAAGAGTAGTTTGGACTAATGTGACTTGAGAATTTATGTGCATCCTTTGTTTTGGGTTTAGAGCTGGACGCCTGATGTCAAAGAAAACTTAGATACTATTAGATGTTTGACACCGGTGTCTATCTAGGTGTCAGTGATTGGTACAACTCTGGCTATACTATCAATTGGCCTTTTGAAATGTTGGCCTGTTGAAATGTTTCTGTGATTTTTTAAAATGTTGCTTGTATGTCTTGTAATTAAAGGCAGCCCTCCCCCCATTTACATGTGTTCAGTATGTTTGCTACTGTGTATAGGCACATCACGCCAAACCTGAAAGTAACCTGAAAAAAATCATAAAGATGTCACCGAAATGTCACTAAAAGGGCATAATGGGAGTGCGGCAGGGGGCATAACAGGGTATTTGCAGGTTTCAATTATACATGATTTCACTGACGTGCGGAGTCTCAGAACGTAACCCCCACATAAAAGGGGAGCTGCCTATACTAATTAATGAACTTGAGATGTTATATATTTTTTCCTGTTCTGACATTGTGAGCTGATGATGATTATTTGGGCAAAGTATGATGTAGATAAAAAGCCCTAAATGGTGGGATATTAAATGATGTTTCATTAATATAAGGCATGATACAAAGAGTTTGGATGGAAAAATGAAGAGCTTCAGTAAATGTTACTGTAAGATAATACCCACAGGCATCTCATGCGTAAAATAGTCCAACAGTTTAGTTCTTTAATAAAACCTTTTTTTCGGCATTTAGTTTTCTAAATGTTAAGCCACATTGCAGAATCCTTTATTTTTCAAGATCTGTCCAACAAAAAATGACTGAAACTGATGCTCAAACACTGTAAATTTAGGCTCTGTAAAAATCCATGAAATCCAAGCATACATTATTAAAGTGTGGAATAATCCTGCAAATATTTTAAACTCTTTAAAAAAGGAATGAAAGTTTTGAATCAGAACTTCAGTGAAGCCGGTGGTCTCTTGAGATCTCAGCTATTCCAGAGGTCTTATGTTGATCCTTGGCTTAGAATAGCTACTACTTTAAAAATCAAAATTTTATAAACTGGCTCACCCTCTCCCCCCGCAAGTAAATAATGTCCTTTATGTAAACTTTAGAAATAATACCTCAGATCAGAAGGTCTATTTTCCAAAAAGTTGCACAAATGCATTAATACTGTCAAGTTTTATTCTTAGGTGTCTTATGGGAATATATCCCCTTCTTACAAAAATACAAAGTAGGTCAGTTGTGCTGAGTACTTCTAAATTTGCACTTGTTTCTTCCAAGAGTTTGAATCTAGGATGAAAGGGACCTGTTTTGATCAATAAACAACAAGCAAAAATGATTTTCATTTTATTTTTCTAATTGCCTTTGGGAATGTGCTGGGTAGGGTATTCACAATTGCAAACAGATTAAGAAGAGTGCATTGGTGTGTCTTGTCTTAGCAAGAAAATGTGTTGTAAATATAGTTCTAATGTATTGGATCTATGAAAGTAATTTATCACACAGGTTGTCCTTGTGCCATATTACTGTATAAATTAACCTACCAATTTTCAAATTACATTTTAAAGCGGTTCAAAAAACACCCACAACATACTATGGACTTGGAATAGGTTGAAAGTAAATTATGGAAGAGTGAAAATGCATAAGACAGAAATAGAATGTATTTGATACTGTATTATTTTGGATCTTTTAAAATGATATCAGAAGACTATAACTTCATGTTCTCCCATAGCCTCAGTATTCCATGAGACGCTCTAGTCATGAGTGTTGCATTCTACTTGTTTTTTTGACAGCAACTATATATCTATTGAGTATAGTGGTTTCCACATAAACTGTTATGCATGCACACTCACAACTACATCTGTATGAGTTGTCTAACCCTTTTGAGGAAGGGTGTAGCCCTTTTGCAGCTGAATCAGTTGAGCACATGCTTCTATGCAGAAGATTCCATGTTTAATCCCTGACATCTTCAGTTAGGACTAGGAAAAACTCCTGTATGAAACTGTTGACAGTAGAAAACTAGCTACACCAGTGGGTTGACATTGGAAGGCAGCTTCTATTGACTATCATTCTGAATCAGGGTGTTTTGTGTTGTGTTTTGTGTTTTGGCTTCCAGCAGATAGAGGACAGGACATTTTATGCCTCTTCTCCGAGGGTTGACATCCTACCACATGACAGTTTTATTTGGACTGTTATTGCTGCATTTGAGTGTCTTAGGTTTACTCTTCCCATTTTCTAAACTCAGTTTTCCTTCAGAATTTCATTGGCTGTAGAGTATAAAAGAGTCGAAATGCTCTGTGTTTCTTACGATCCATCTGCCTCCATGAAAGTTTCACTTGGAGTCTCTTTCAACTCTACTTTTCTCCCTGGCAAGTTGTCTTGATGTTTAAAGCTTGTGGGTGACTGATATTCTTCTGGATTTTTTTTTTTAGTGATTAATGGAAATATTCAGACAAATTAACTCAGCATCAACCTTTGAGCCTCAATCCCGCCCACAATTACTTGCACGTAAGTCCCATTTATTGCAGTGGGAGTTACATGTCTGTATCTGTGTGCTGGATTACAGACTTTAATGTTTCAATAATAGATTCCAGATCTCAGGAAATGAGTCACAAAAGGAAATGCAATATCTACAGTGGCTAAAAAAATATTTGCCTTCTAACCAAGCTGTTCTTTGGATAGCTGTCAATTGACTAACCATTCTTTTAGTCTGAAGTGTTTCGTGTAACTCAAACCTATGCATTCTTCCTTATGCCAACAGTAGTTGGCCCCAAAACAGATAACCAGCTTTTATGCTATAAATAAATGATTGCAATTTATCATTGACCCAATTATACATTACAGGCAATGACTGATTAACGTGTGTCCGAATGACATGCAGTCGTGCACACATGCAAACCCGGAAGTCACTGAAAACATTGCTAAAAGGGGGTGTGAGGAATGGGGTGCGGAGTGCTTGTCAACTATATAAAATTATTTGCAGCTAGAGCACCAGCAATTTACACAATGCTCTGCCAGGTTTCATAATCATAAAATGATAGGTCCTTGTTCTCAATGATCTTACAATCTAAAGCTGTCAGAAGGGAAGAGCAGCCCAGTTTATAGCTATTGAATCTGTGAACTTCTTCTATCTCTGAATACTTTCTCTTTTCAGAGTGACATAATACCAGTGGAATTTGGATGTTTATGCAGTGGCATTTCTTGACTGTGAGTGATGTAACATTCTATCAAGCATCGCAGCAGTTGCTGTTAGTATAGGTTTTAGTCACGTATACAGGTCTAGCCCACTGTGATTCAATACTAACAATAATGTAAAAAAAAGAAGCTCCCTGTATGGAGGCTGTGAACTGCTCTGGATCGGTCTCCTCCAGAAATAAGTCTTGTGCAAAGAGTGATGCAGCTCCAGCGTATAAACATTTTTGTTTATCATGGTTTTTACTGGCTACTGATGAGTTTTAAGGATATTTTTACTCTCTGACTGTTTATCTTATTGTATTTTTAATTAGTTTGATTGCATTATTTGTAAAACATGAGTTTTCAAACATAAGACCTTTAAATGAGACTGTGCCCTTTTAATTTTCAATCCTGCCTAAAATGTCAATTACATGACCATTTCTATAGCTTTGCTTTTTTTTAATATCACCAAGCCCTTCTTTGGACAGCTCAATTGCTTAATAGTGCTCAGACTTAAGGAATACGGCATGATACTTGCATTATAGCCCTATCTTTTGTTCAGCCTGCAAAATTGTTCCTTTGTAAGAAGCTTTTCTTGTCAGTAATCCCCAAACATTTATGTATTTGGCTATCAAGATAATCCAAACTGCTGTTTAGATATCAAAGATTATGGGGAAAGTCTGCTGTTGTTTTTACAGCAGTGCCTTCATAAAGAGCTGCAGTGCTTTGTCAAAGTAGTAATTAAATTTCCATCACTTAGCGCAGGTAAGAACAATTTATTCAGCTCTCCCCAGGTTCTTACTTATACCTTTTTAAAATAGTTGCTTAGTTGAAGCTATCCATTTTAAAAGCATGTTAAAATTAAGGCTGTGTGCATTAATTGGTTTAATTAATCATCTGAGCTTTGTTTTTATCCACTATTATCTCTCCCCAATTCTCCTTTTACACACACCTCTTGTTTTTGCCACTGCTGTGATGACTAAGGGCTCATCCACACTTGAGTCCGGTCTATGTTTTATTCTGTTTGCTCCCTGCTTTGTAGGCACAGGTCAGAGAGGTTTTGATTGACATTTGTTACAATTCAGCGGTAAACAGCGGATTTTTCCTGGGGAAAGTGGTGGGGCAAACAAAAAACCTCTCAGTTCCTTGCCTTAGAAAGCACGGGACAAGCAGAAGTGTGGACAAGCTCTAATTGTAGGCCACTTGGGAGTTTGAATTGTGCTTTCTGACAGTACAAACTGGGTGCCTTAATCTCTGCCGCAATAGGTAGCTTTTCAGAGTAGTGAATGGAAGCCTGCTATCTACTGTGCTCCATCAACATCACTACTAGAGATATGGGACGCGGGTGGCACTGTGGTCTAAACCACTGAGCCTCTTGGGCTTGCCAATCAGAAGGTCACCGGTTCAAATCCCCACTACAAAGTGAGCTCTCATTGCTCTGTCCCAACTCCTGCCAACCTAGCAGTTCGAAAGCATGCAAGTAGATAAATAGGTACCGCTGCAGTAGGGAGGTATATGGTATTTCTGTGCGCTCTGGTTTCTGTCATGGTGATCTGGTGTGCCAGAAGTGGTTTAGTCATGCTGGCCACATGACCCAGAAAGTTGTCTGTGGAGAAACGCCAGCTCCCTCAGCCTGAAAGTGAGATGAGAGCCACAACCCCATAGTCGCCTTTGACTGGTCTTAACTGTCCAGGGGTCCTTTACCTTTTTATCTTTCACTAGAGATATAGTAGCTACAATTTCATCAGTGACCCAAGGAATCAATAGGGTTCCACTTCCTGGTAAAAACTGCTAAGTGTGCTCTGGTTCCTTCATCGAAAAGAGACTTAGTTCCCAGGCTGCCTGTTCTACCTGTCATCTGGCTTGCTTGTCTCCAGACAACCAGCCATGACATTAGCTTTGGTTTAGGGTCCCAGCTGGTTTCAAGACTCACCTGGCACCAACCTTGATGCCATTTTGGCACCTGGCAAAGGCAATTTTATTCTCCTGTGCCTTTTAAACTTCTCCAGTTCTTATCAATTTTAGCCTCACCATTCATGTTTTTGTGCTACTTTTATGTTATATTGGTGACCTGCTTTGTTGAATGTATTTTTATTTTGTTTTTATTGTTGCCTTGAGCTGCCTAGCTATTGAGGACTATATATAAACGCCTTAAATCAATGATCAGTTGGCAGTGGCATTGAACCTACATGGCTCAATTTCTTCCTCTTGGCATATGTTGGGGTACCAAGCTCTGACTACTACATCAGAATTGCTCAGATTTTAAAAGACCTTTTCTCAGTTGTTCCCAAATTGTTGTTCCCAATCTGTGATTTCATCCAGTTCTGAGATGAGTGTAACAGCTGAGAAATGGTTCCTTGCCAATTTGTTGCTAGTTTACGTAATGGTGTACTCATTTCCACATGGAATGAAACTGAGTTTGCGATTTGTTTGAAAGTGGTACATTTTGCTAATTTAAGGTTGTTATTAATGAGTCTAACTATCTATTACATTAAATGCATGGTGTACAGCACTGTCAGCATTTTTTAATTTGAAAAAGTTAATACTTAATATGCCCCCTCATTTTCTGAATACTTAATAACAGCAAAAATAACAGTAATAATAATTTTATTGTTTATACCCCACCCATCTGGCAGGGTTTTCCAAGCCACTCTAGGCGGCTTCCAGCAAAATATAAAAAATGACAAAATGTCAGACATTAAAAACTTCCCTGAACAGGGCTGCCTTCAGGCTGTGTAATTTTTTTATCTCCCTGTCATCTGATAGGAGGGCATTCCAAAGGGAGGGTGCCACTGCTGAGAAGGCCCTCTGCCTGGTTCCCTGTAACTTTACTTCTCATAGTGAGGGAACTGCCAGAAGACTCTCGAAGTGGATCTCAATGTCCAGACTGAATAATGGAGGTGGAGATGCACCTTAAGGTATACTGGGCCGAGGCTAGGCATTTAGGGCTTTAAAGGTCAGTACCAACACTTTGGGTTGTGCTTGGAAATGTACTGGGAGCCAATGAAGATCCTTTAGGACTGGTGTTATATGGTCTCGGTGGCCACTCCCACTCATCAGTCTAGCTGACACATTTTGGATTAGTTGTAGTTTCCAAGTCACCTTCAAAGGTAGTGCCACGGAGACCTCATTGCAGTAATCCAAGTGGGAGATAACTAGAGCATGCACCACTCTGGTGAGACAGTCCATGGGCAAGTAGGGTCTTAGCCTGCATACCAGATAGAGCTGGTAGACAGCTGCTCTGGACACAGAATTGACCTGTGCCTCCATAGACTGCTGTGAATCCGAAATGACTCCCAGGCTCCACACAGGTCCTTCAGGGACACAGTTACCCCATTCAGGACCAGAGAGAGTCCCCCACCCCTACCCCCAGCCCCACCCATCCCCTGTCTCCCAAGAAAAGTGCTTCTGTCTTGACAGAATTCAACCTCAATCTGTTAGCCACCACCTATCCTCCAACTGCCTCCATACACTCACACAGGAGATTCACTACCTTCACTGATTCTGATTTAAAGGAGAGATAGAGCTGGGTATCATCTGCATACTGGTGGACACCCAGCCCAAACCCCCTGATGATCTCTCCCAGTGGCTGCATGTAGATGTTAAAAAGCATGGGGGGGGGAGGCCGGAGCCATGAGGCATCCCACAAGTAAGAGTCCTGGGGTCTGAACACTCATCCCTCAACACCACTTTCTGGACACGACCCAGGAGAAAGGAGTGGAAGCACTGTAAGCAGTGTCCCCAGCTCCCAACTCCTCTAGATGGTGCAGAAGGATGTAATGGTTGATGGTATCAAAGGCCGCTGAGAGATCCAGCAGGACCAGGAAACAGCTTTCACCTCTGTCCCTAACCCACCAGAGATCACCAACCAGCGTGCCCAAGGCAGTTTCAGTGCCATGATGAGGCCTGAATCCCAACTCGAAAGGATCCAAATGATCCACATCCTCCAGGCGTACTTGGAGTTGTTCAGCGACCACCATCTAAATCACCTTGCCCAATAATAGAAGATGCTTAACCCTTCACTCACCTTCTATAACCTCCCCATTTCCTGTTTTGATGTTTGAGGGCATGGAGAAAAGACATGTTCTGTGTAGAAGGATACTGTTCTAAAACCCGTCACATTTATGTCTGTTTTCTTTATATAATAGAACTTTAAATATGAATTTATTTTGAACATAGACAGAAAGTCCAGAACCATCTATCTTTCCATTTCACACAAGAATAGACTTAGAAAGTAATGCTATACATGATTGCTTTTGAGAAAGTAGGGAATATGACTGTAACGTCAAAGAACTCTTATTGCCACAAAAATACTCTTAACAATCTGATTCCATTATGAGCTTTCTCTTTTTAGTTAATCCCATACCATTCACAATTGTATATATACCCATCATATATAAATAGTCTCAGGATATAGTCTGAAGTCACAGAAAGAAACTGTTTTCCTGAAACTAAGCAGGTCTGGGTGCAGTCAATGTCTGGGTGAGTCTTGGAAACATGTAGATGCTGCCTTGCGTTTCATAATGGAATAAATGGGGGGAGATATAAATGTAAGAGCATTAATTAATATCCCCCACTCTTCACCTTTTTACTAAATTGAAAAGTTACCCTTCCTTGTAGGAGAGTTACTCCAGGTCTCCAATCATTTTGCTCCCCATTTCTGTACCATTTCCAGCTCTGCAATATCGTTTTTGTGACCTGACAACCAGAACTGTGCACAGTACTCAAAGTGTGGTCACACCATTAGGTTGTATAAGGACATTAAAAAAATGGAAGTTTTATTTTTGACCCCTTTCCTAAGGATCCCTAGCAAGGATTATTGAATTTTCTCTTTTTGCAGCTTCTTTGGGTTTATAATTGCTGTCACAGTAAGCATCTTTTCTAGGAGGAAATGGGTGTAATATCATCGCGCCAATATTCTGCGGTCCAATTATTTTCTTTACACTGTTAGCCTTTTCCCTTCAGATAGCAGAGAGTCAATTACAATAATAAATGAAGCCCAAAAAGAAGTCTAGCAACACAGTACATTGTGATGTCTCCATATGGTGCAATAATTCTGAATACTTGCCCGCCTGTGATCTGTTGTATGCTTTCCAATCCAAGCATAGTAATGATTTATAGAATTCGACCTCAAGAATTTGACAATTCTACCCCAAGCAGGACATTTAACAATTTGTTCTGTATATGCAATGAATTGCATCCGGTGGTGTCTTTCAGCTGGCACTAAGGTTTCTGTCGGTGGAATGAGAAGGGAATAAATTTTCGGCAATTCTCTCTCCTTTCTCCCCCAGCCACATCCTACTAGCCTAGTTTTATTACGCAAGTGTTTTTGTCTTGGCTGCAATGTGTCCTTCAATTCTGATAATGCCTCTTGCTTGTCCGAATGGAGGAGAGAGGGGTATGCAAGTGTTTACAGAGACTCTACTGTACAAACATAACATTTACTTTTGTTGCTTTGCCCACTTTTGCTTCTGGCTTTGCCCATCGGTGGCATGAGACCCTCAGAAAGTTGTCCTCAACAGAATGCAGGTATTGGGCTGAAAAACATTCCCCATCCCAGTGTACTGTATAAAAGACTTTGGGTTTACACTTGTGTACTGGCAGCTGATGCCTCATACACATAGGAATAATAATTAGCCTGCTAAATTTAGGACAGATAAAATGTTCCTTCCATGTACAGTAAATGCCAATACATTTGGCACCTAGATAATGTAAAATCTACTACTACCACTGAACAGTTAATTGATCATAATAGCGACTTGTTGTCAATTGCATATTGATAGTCCATGACCCATTTCACTGCTGTTTTATCATCCTCACCTGTTGGCACACCACCTAATTTTATTTATCCCTTCGGAGATCTCCTTAAATCAGGTATAATGTTCCTGGTTTGCTCCTCTCTCATTCTCATAGTAAGGGAGAATCTGGCAAAGCAATTAGGAAAATACAAAGCAACAAATAAACACATTTGGGAGGTGGGAGGGTGTGGAAGGCAGGCACATCAACTCTATGGGGCTGAAGCCTCCACAGCCCCCCCCATGTCCGCTGAGATGGGGCTAACCCCCCCCCCCAATCTTGAGGGGGCAGAGGGAGCCTGGCAGGATGTCATCCTGACATGGTGTGGCCTGACGGGATGTCAAACCAGGCCTGGTCGGTCTCTCCCAAATCAACAGTGATGTCAGCCCCCCAATGTTGGGTGCAACTCAGTGCCTGTGTTGGAAATACTATTGGAAATACTGTTTCAAAAAGGACTCATGCTCATTTGTTACTATAAAAGCCCATATCACAGGGATGTTGGAAAGACATATGAAGTTCATCTAAGTTACATTCCTCCGATAACCGCAATAGTTGGAAAGCCTTCATGACCCTTGTGTCCTTCAAAACTCACCTCTTCATTTGACAGAACACTGGAAGGCTGCATATTATGCTTTGCAACAGACTAATGTTGCAATGGGTATGGTAACCTTTGCAATGTTAGTAGGCATTCTTTTTAAGCCTCTGCACAGCCAGTAAAACGGAATTCAAACCATGTGTGCCCTGCATATTGTTATGCAATATGTAAAGACATATTGTTCCACGATTAAATTATATCCAGTTTATGTAAGCTGCCGATTGTGAATTATCTCGAGTATAGTGCAAGTGAATGTATGTGGGACCATGATTACTAGATAAAATTGATTCAATCTGCCTGGACGTTGTTTACCATTAGTCATAGAAAATTAATATCATAATGGATATGATCCTTCTGTTTGTTTGAATAGTACAATGATCTTTCTGGATATTGTACAAATGAGTTACACTTTGTCTAATTGCAGCAAATGCACTTAGAAGGTGTATTTGCATGTTGTATGAACTACTCTATTAACCACTAACTAATGGCTGGTTTACAGTTTTAATTGTTGCTTGTCTGTATTGGTTATTGTACTGCAAGCATTTTGTGCATATAAGGCTATGTCACTGCTCAGCTGTTTGATGGCCACCCAAAAGCATCAATGTTTGTTTTTTTCAATGGAGTGACTGCTGCTATCTATTGGCATGTTTCAGCATGCTCTTCCACAGCACAGAGCTGATAGACCTCCTGCTAATGGGCAGGAAGAAGAACTGTCTTGATTTGATAGCTTGTGCAAACTCATTGTACGGATTTGATGAATAAGCTTATAGTGGATAGTGAAGAAAAGCAGTTCTCGGAAATCCAGAAGGGGCCCAATTGTGTCTCCTCCTGGAGTATGAAAAGTCATTCATTTTCCGTGCAGCATGATAATATAGATGATGATGATGAATTTTGAAAATGAATCTTGAAGGAGTCAGTCACCACACCAGATGACACTGAATGCAGCCAGTGGCATCTGTTGAAGATATTTGCTTGTCAACAATGTTGGCAGCAATAGATGTAGATGACCAAGGTAGCATAGGAAATCACTGAGAAAGGAGTGCAAACATGCTGGGAATGTGGTCTGGGAAAGCACACCATTGTTTGAGACTCTGTTCTGCCATGTGATGTCCAAAACCTTCCTGATTCAGTGCATACCTTAAGCGTGTAGTCATCAATGCTGATGCGTGGAGCGCTGGCACAATCCTGAACCTGCATGTTGATCTTTGTCAGGCTGATGGTGTGGCCAAACCCCCTACGGGCTTAGACAAAATGGTTAATGAGTCTCTGTAGAGCTTCCTTGGCGTGCACTGTCCATTAAAATCCAGATATATACTCATTTGTTTTAGGAGAAATACATTTGAGCATACAGTTATATGGAATATAACAACTCTGGCATAATTAATATGGAAGTGCTGCTGAAAGTATGTGATAGAAAAACTACTCAAGTTAGCAAATAAGAAATCCACAGCAGTTTCTCTCTCAGTTTTTGCAGTTACAGTTGATAATCGGTTTTCTCCCATTTTTTTTATTTTATGTCTGCTGTCTCAATGTTTATGGTAGTGAGTTACACATGGTGAGGAAGTATTTGAGCACTGTGCCTACAAGCTAAATTGTTGTAAAGCAATATGTGTACATTAATATTTAAGTGTAGGTGGGTTCCCACGAGGCAAGACACAGTGATAACAGCAAAAACCCTTAATGAACTAACAGAACTGGACAACAGGGGCAAAGCAACTGCTTATATACATTTCTGAAAGCCTGGGCCACTCCCACTCCCAATGTGATTGGCTGTCTAAACTTCTAAGCAGCGAATCATGACTCAGAGTTTAAGAGCCAATGGCAGAGGCCCACATCCTGAAATGTTCTGTGATTGGATATCTTGTATCGAATCAGAACACAGGAGCTCAGATTCCTTAGTCCAGACTCAAGCTCAGGCAAACACAGACCACTGAATACATAACAAATACTGACAGATTCTTAGCTTGCATCATCTGAGTTGCGCTGGGGATGTGGGGGTGTGAATCAAACATTCTGAGTGTATGTCCGTATTGCCCACATCTCTACTTACCTCATACATGCATATAGTATTCCTTACCAATGAGTATGTGTTATGTGTTGAAGAATTTAGCTGCTCAGGAAAATCAAATAGAAATATAGCCATGTAACAAAATATTCCCGGGGAATTTGAAGATATGCTTTTGCGTTTTTCATACCTCTTGAAATAATTGATAGTGCTTTACTTTTTTTTTTAAGTGAGTGCAAATAGAATTTATGGTTACAGTACACTGAAAAGAATAACTGCATCTGCAGTATATCATCATATTTACTTGTGTCATGCTATGCAATCTGCAGTATATAATTCCACTAGGTCTCTCTTAGCCCTCTCCTTGGTGGTGTTATTTTGAGGATTCATTAATCCATACTGATCTGTTCTGTAGATAGACTCTCTCTCTCTCTCTCTCTCTCTCTCTCTCTCTCTCTCTCTCTCCTCCCGCCTCTCTCTCACACACAGAGTTTCCAGTAATATAGTCTCCCCATCGGTGCCACTAAAAAAAAAGTATGGCAAATAAGAGACTTTCAAAACTCCCAGGGTTTGTTGCTGGATTTAAACTATTTATCAGCTTGCACAAATGAGCCGCATAGAGAGCTATAGTAAGGGAGAATAATACAGAAAACCTAGTGTGCATATGAATGTGTTGCGCATGCAGAACGAGACCCCCTGGATCTCAGCTCTTGTTTGAGCAGGTCAAAGTTCCCTTTCCTAACTAAGATTGACTTTCTGGGAATGAGGGCTAAACTGAACACAGCAGAAGGCCTTTAATCCCCTGTAAGTATGCTGATGTAGGAGTCAATATAGGCTGACTACTTTACCTTAACTAATCTGAGCTAATTAACCTTGAATAAAATTGTATGTAGGCCAGCATTCAGAAGTCTCAAAGAGTTTAATAGATTGCATGACAACCAATTCTACAAACACAAACACACACACTCCTCAGCAGAATGAGGTCCCCTTGGTTTTTATTTTTTTCTACCACATGTCATTCATGCAATAATAGTGAACTAACAATGAATTTATACTAAACCATCCACAAGTTGCTCTACAAGGCTTTCCCAATGTTACCACATTATTGTCATCTCGAGCAACACCCTTGCACTATAGCACAACAAAAGCAGGACACCCCTATCCCCAAACATGAAAAGCTACAACATTTCAGTAGGATGCTATGGGTAAGCACTGATTGGAAACAAAGCAGCATGTTAGCCCACCCCCTTTTTTTTGCAGGTATGAACAGTAGTGAAAGCTGGATTGTGTATAACTGCCCCTGAGTACAAATGATCAAGAATGCACAATAAAAAGAAGGGCTTCTGGAGGGATCCTGAGTTACAAGAACTGTTGATACTTTAAATAAGATGCACATATAACTTTTATTGGTATAGATGGTGTTGTGTTTCCACAACTTAAAAAAATGTTATGATGCATGAGTGAGGACCTGGGGAAGAGCCTATGAGGTTTGGGGACTGAATCCCAGGATGAGGCCTTCTTTGAAGGTGCACAACTGGGCACTGCCCCTCAGGATGTTAAACCCAATTTCCGAGACAGCACCTAAAATATGAGAACATGACAGTCCTAAAGAATTTCACTCAGTTGTGGCATGTTTGTTTTGGGTAACACTCTTTGGAATTTCCAATGAAGAATGCTCGAGTAGCAGGAAAGGAGAACAGAACTGGTTTTGCAGGACTTTGATCCTTTAAATGAAGCATGGAAGGAAGGATAGGGACAAAATTAGAATCAGTTAATTCTGTTTGTCATTGGCTCAGGCTCCGCCTGCTATTTGGGCTTTACCCCACCATTCTCAATAGGAACAAGCCACCGCTAATCAACAACACCATTAAATGTCATTAAGTGAATCTTAAAACAGATTTTCATGAACCATGGCTGGGTCCTTTTTCTCCCTTCCATTTAGGACATATACCTCAGTCTTCCCCCAGCAAAAAAAAAAAAAATTCCCCTGACTCCTGAGTACTTGAATTGTCCAAAAGCAATTTTCATTGACAGGAAAATTGCTGAAATTATCACGTTGAGTAAGTCTGCTTTCCTAAACAATTTCTTGCAAATTTCAGGGGTGGCATTCAACTAACTTTGGTAGACATTATTGAAATTAATGGATGTAACTAATATTCATTTCAATGGGTCTACTCTGAGTAATGGTTAGTTGATGACCACCCCAGTATACACCACCCTTTTCTATTTCTGCCCCCTTATTCTTGTTTAGCAATAGATGGATATGGAGTAGACTATGCTAGTTTCCAGAATTTGTTTCTTCATTGTTTTTGATTATTTCTGAGCCACTTTGTGTATGACAGTAACCCTCAGGTGATGATGACATACAATCTGATGGCATTTTCTTATTTTTCTCTTCAGGATACGTGAATCATGATGCTCACCTTGGATCGTGTGAAAACAAGTACTGTGGTTTGGGTAGGCACTGTGTTGTTAACAGAGGAACAGGGCAAGCAGAGTGTGTCTGCATGGAGCACTGCAAGCCTCACTTCAAGCCTGTGTGTGGCTCAGATGGTGAATTCTACGAAAACCACTGTGAAGTACACCGAGCCGCCTGCCTGAAAAAGCAAAAGATTACCATCGTTCACAACGAAGACTGCTTCTTCAAAGGTAAGCGCGTTTGGACAATGCCTTGAAGACTCTAGCCAGCTGCATATTTTGAAGTTAATTCAGCTAGAGTGCTGAAAAATTCTGCACAGTGTATTGTGAAGAAATGGTAGGAAAACGTAATCCGACAAAACTCTCTTCCCCTAGATATGTGTCTCAGCTACGCCCAGTTTTCTCTGTGTCTTTTCTGAGAAGCCTTGGAATATAGATCAAGCGTGGCTTTTGACACTGTTGTAACCAAGATTCCTATGACCTTGGTTTGAAGAGGTGAATAAAACTGTGATAAAGTAAAGCAGTTCCAGAGTTTAATGGAGAAATATGTAACCACTGCAGAGGCTGCATGTGTATAGCTTCCTGCTAGAAGCCTAATCTTTGAGTTACCATTCTATCTTGCCTTGTTGTCTAAAGCTTTTGTATTATTTTAAGATCCTGGCTTCTATCTTGTTTGTCACTGCTGTTTTGATTCTGCTTTTCACTCTTTTTATCTGTCGGGACAAATATTAATGTTTATTTTGATAATTTTTTAAAATTTTGTTTCATGTGATTGTGAGAAGTTTGGGGGCTTTTGAAGTCACAGGGCAATACAATACAAAACTAATGGGTGCCGAAAATTCAGAAAATAAGAGCCCATGACAATTTTACAGTGATTGAACTTCTCAGTCCATTACTGAGGCCTAATTTATGTGCAGATTTTTACAATAGGGTTGCTATTCTCTGATACTGGTTTGAGAAGTACCCATGAAATCCAAGCATGTATGTGATGCAGAACTTATGTTCTTTCCAACTGAGGAGCCATATTTTTTAAAAGATGCGTGTCTTTAACTCATACAACTAACCCCTCTTCATATACACTTCACCATGAAAACAATGTTGCTCATTAAAATGCCTTCAAGAATTATAATAAATTCATCTCACATTGATCAAATGCATATGGAGTTACCGGTTAGGTTTTGCTTAAGTCTTGACCATTGATTTGTGCCTTTCTGCTTAGTTCATTTCCCCCTAACTTGGTTCTGGAAGTGCTGTATCCATTCCAACTGCTCTGTTAAGAGATGTGTGCTCTGTAGACAATGGAGTTTAATTATAGACATGATCCTGCACTTTGATTGCATTTTAAGCCCATGTACATTTTAGTGCATATCCATAGGGCTGAGAGACATAAGCTGGTATTTTTAAATGATCTTTAAGTTCCCCCACTGTGAGCACAAAGAAATGATTAATCTAACAATAACTGTTAGAGGTGGCAAGACCCCCCTTTTCCATGCAGAAAACACACATACAGGAGCATTTCATACAGAACATGAGGCAGAGCTTTTATATTCAGTTTATTTCTGGCAAGCCTAATGCCAAGGAAGAAGTTAAAGTTATGGATACAATTTCAGTTCTGTTAGTACATAATGGAGCCTTTTAAATTTGAGGTCTACAAGATGTTTTATAAGAGTCTGCTTGCATTGGAATAAAATCCAGTCTACATTTTTAATATGAATGCAGTACAAATGAGGCAATTTTGTTTTGTTTTGTTGGCTCATCTCTGCAGTGTAATAGAAATGCAGTGACCATTGCACTGCATTTTCTTCATTCCATAATTGCTGCCCTGCTAATAACTTTTGCATTTGAGGAAGCCTATAGTAATTTCAGTTTAAAAGTTTAGCATAACAGTTGACTGACTCGACTTGTGGAGGTCACGCAACAAAGGAAGTGAAGTAGATGCTGATGGGATGGCATTTTAGGAAGAATGCATAATTATTGGAAGGGTGAAAGGTGTGGGAGCTGAAATTAGACTAGCGGTTCTGCATTATATTGAAGGATGGTCTCATATGTGACAACCAGAACAATTAAACTCAGGAGCACTTGTACATGTTGTTAATGTGCATTTACATTCTGCTCAATGTAACTTTTTCATTTAACTCCTTTGCTGCAAATAGCTGAGATTCACAGACCAGAGTGCCTGCTGTCAGAATTTAAGTTGAGTTCTGCTTTCTCAGACCAAAGCTCTGTCTTGTACAGTGTCTTGTTTCTTGTTTATCTTCTGATACTGGAGGAAGCATTTAACCATCCTGGATAAGAACCATTTATCCTCTACAGAGTATGCTTTCTCACCCTCCCATCAAGCTACTTGTGGGAGTTCCTCATGCATGCAAATTTACTAGTGCCCTGACCACTAATGAACACTGTTATTGGGAAATGAATTATACGGATGAAATTTTGCATGCTTGATGTCTATCTCTACTTATAAAAAGGTAAAGGTAAAGAACCCCTGACAGTTAAGTCCAGTTGTGGACGACTCTGGGGTTGCAGCGCTAATCTCGCTTTACTGGCTGAGGGAGCCAACGTTTGTCCACAGACAGTTCTTCCAGGTCATGTGGCCAGCATGACTAAGCCACTTCTGGCGAAACCAGAGCAGTGCACAGAAACACCATTTACCTTCCCGCCGGAGCAGTACCTATTTATCTACTTGCACTTTGATGTGCTTTCGAACTGCTAGGAGCTGAGACCAAGCAACGGGAGCTCACCCCATCATTCAAACTGCTGACCTTCCAATTGGCAAGCCCTAGGCTAGGTGGTTTAGACCACAGCACCACCCACGTCCCACCTCTCCTTATACTGTCCTTTAAAAATACAACAGGATGTTTGACATTTGACAGTAAGATGGCTAATGTCTCCTCCAGATGACCTCTTTATTGTGTTTTCTTCCTGATTTCATTCAAAAAAGCTTACATGGAGGTTAGAGCATGTCTGATCTTTATTGAACATTTGTTCTACTTTGCTTGCAGGGTGGTTATACAACAATGAACATTCATCTGATTTGCTTGCAGGGTGTTTATGTATATATTCTGGTTAATCATCCATTTATCCCATCCTTTTCTATGCATTTTCCCATCACAGTCCTAACTGCAATTTTTTAAAAAAATAAATAAAGTGGATTTGTTGTGCCAGGACAACAGTGTGTTCTACTTCTCTTTAATTGTGGAAACATAAATTTCCAGTTTGCATTTGAATCTCTCCCACAAAGTAGTGGCACCCAAAGCAAAAGGAACCTCACGGTTTGTTCTTTAGTGATATTGACCCAATTTGTCTGTACATATCAACTGGAATCTCAGAAATGGCAGGTTAGCTATAGTAGTTCGTAATAATAAGAATGTTCATTATGCCTATCAAAATGTATTTTTTTCATAGAGTTTGAACAGAATCTGATTTGGATCATGACATTTTGCAGCATTATTATGGTTGTATTATAATATCCGACTGTAAAAATACGCATAATTTAAATATTATGGGCAATATTCAACAGAGAAATTCCATTACTGTAAAGAGTTATGGCTTGCAGTGAAACTTCCGTTCCCTTTCTTTACCCCCTGCACCCTGTTAGTCTCTTTTGGGGGTTCTCCTAACCCTCTGGAGCAGATTTGGGGCAGGGTTCAGGGGTGTGCCAGGAGAAGAGACAGTGAAGGGAAATTCTGTTGCACAGATATCTTGGGATACGGTATTTGAAACCACTGTATACTAGAATTTAAAAGGGACGTGGGTGGTGCTGTGGTCTAAACCACTGAGCCTATTGGGCGTGCTGATCAGAAGGTCAGCAGTTTTACCTTTACATTAGAATTTAAGCAGAAAATAAATGGCTTATCTGGAGTCATACTATGCCTTCTAAAGCTATGTAAGTACTACTTTTCAGAGATTGTCATATTTCCAGTTTTAACTGTTACAGAGAACTTTAGCCAACACTTTCTGCCTGTCAGGAAAGCGTTTTTGCATTGGCCCTATGGCAGGCCACCAGTCAGGCTTAACAACGTATATAAAAGAGGAGCCCAAAGTGTCTGGCATCTGTTCCTGTATGTTGATAAAGTATGCACAGATATGGCCATAGGGAATTTAATTTGGAAACTTGCTTCCCATTCATTATTTTGTCACTTTCTTTCTTCTACCCTACCCCCTCCAAAAATAGAGGAAGTGGCTCTTCCCTTCACTTGTAAAAGCACACAAATTGGGTGTCTGAGGCAGGGAAAAGGGATAAATTGCCTCCTTGTCTTTCCCTGGTGTCTGACCTGAATTCTTCCTGTGCAGACTCAGCTCAATGAGGAACTCAGTCACAGACCACATCTATCAAGATAAGGGAGATTCTAAACCAGCTAGGTCTTCTTGATTGTTCTTTGCTGTTGTACAAGATATTTTCTTATACTATTTGCTGGCTTTTAGATCAGTGGGAGGACATGAACCATGAGCTAATCTAGTGATGAGTTTGTTAGATGCTGCCAACCATATGTGTACATTTCAATATGTTGTCCTGTTTCATTTCATGATGGAAAGCTGAAGCGTGTTCCTGGAAAAAAAAAGTAAACTACACAAAATACATAAAACCAAAGTTTTCATATCTCAGCTAAGACAGATGAAGCATTTCAACCTGTTTAGTGCTCTCTCCCTTCATTCCATACTGCAGGTACATTGGTAAATCTCTCTCTGTGTTTTTTGTTCTGTAATCGTTTATTTACTCTCAATATTTTGTAATGCTGTCATCAGATGATGGGTCTGAACAAAATTTCAGGGGAGGAAGTAACATTCAGTAACTGAAGAACAGAGACAGGTATTTGTGGTGTCCTCATTCTCAAGTAAACTTGGAGAACAGAATGTGTTATATAGTAAGTTCCAGGGACACTGTTTTGGTACTTTTGCAAATGCTTCTCATTGCTAGGCTTTTCCTATGGAGATATGAAATGGGATTCTGTTTTCATTGACTACCACAACGGTGGTGGCAGGTAGATAGTGACTAGCTCAATATCACTCAGTGGTGTTCCTGGATGAATGGGGATTTGAACTCTTGTCTCCCAAGCCCTAGTACAGCATTTTCACCACTACACCATGCTGGTAGTGGTTAACTCATTTTTTGAGTTAACTGGAACGACAGATCTTTGAGTGTGTTCAGAAGCCACATTGGCCATTACTTCAGCTGGTTTTCAGCCATCTCCTTCTGCCCAGCACTGTTGCAGGCTGGTCAAGTGAGAGAACAGAGAAGTGTTTGATGACAGTAATAAACAACAAGCTGTTGATTGGTGCCAACGTGCCATTAACAACCCGCTGTGGGTGGCAATTGCAAATGAATTAGAAAATGTTCCACTCTGATTCTGACAGTGTCCTTAACTGTATGTCCTGTCAGCATGAACGGATGGCTAGCTTCTGCATTCAGAAGCTCAGAATTGTCCTTTATCTTGGGAACTGAACTTCTTTTCTGTGTAACAATAAACTGTGAAAGTGGGCAGTGATGTCATCAGGCATTGCACTCCAAACACATTGTGCAGTAACTAGGAGGAAATTCATGGCTGGCAATTAAAGAGACTTCATGTTGTCACTCAAGGTGTGTGAATTGCACAGTCTGTAGCCCTGCTGATTCACGTCCTTATTGTGGAAATTGTACACACTTTTTTTGTTTTGTTTTGTTTGCCATCTGCCCCTCTAAAGTAGCGTTGGAAACACAAATTATAAAAAGATTTCATATCCTCTGTTCCCCTAGATGATGCAGACATTGTGATAAAGATTTTCTAATAAATAGGCTTATATATGTATGTTATGCTTCTTCCCTGCAGAGAAGGGTAAGTGAGAACAGAACAGAAGTTCACAGAGACAAAGTCCAACTCAAATACTGTGGGAGGGGTGTCTACCACCATGAAGGAAACATGCCCATTCTTTAAAAAGCCCCTCCCAGGACCCAGAGCTGTTTGATAACTACTGTCCAGTCATAAATATCCTTTTCTTGGGCAACACGATTAAAGGTGTTTCCTTGTGCACACAAGTTGTGCAGTTTTGTGCAGAATCTACATGCCATTGTTGGCATCAAACTGCCAGCCCTTAATCCCTCCCCCAATATTTCTCTCCATTTAATCCAGGTTTACCCTTTCCCGGGGAAATCCAGTGAGTATAACGACAACATCTTGTTGGCAATAACTCAGCGACTCTTTTGCAAATTAAGCTCCCTATCTGGAAGCACCTAGAGAGAGTGGGAACTGACTGACTGAATATATGTAAGAATAAAATGGATTATCTAGACCAGGTTATCCCAAACCTTGGCCTCCAGCTGTTTTGGACTACAACTTCCATCATCCCTAGCTAACTGGACCAGTGGTCCTATCTCAGTCTAGCTTCAGGTCTGGTTCTGGCACCAAAGCAGCCTGGGTTGCCCTGCTTGTTGACCTTTATGGGGAAAACTACTTTGTTGACTCTTCTTGACCACTTGCCAGTCTTTGATACCATTAATCATGGTATCTTGCTGCTTGCTGGATTGATACTGCGTGGTACCAAGCTGTAGTGGTTATGCTCCTATCATTGGGGCAGAGTATTTGGACAGAGGCGTTTTCAGTATGTTGATGATATGCAGTTCTATCTCGCAATTCCTTTTGAATCAGGAGAAGCTGTTCATGAGCTAGACTGGTTTCTGAAGGCAGAGACTGGCTGCTTAGAGTACAGTAAGCTGAATCATGATAAGACGGTGGAGGTACTGTGGATATGTGGCTCTTGAGTCCCGGAGTTAGGCGTGTGACCTCTTCTAGATGGGGTTGCATTCCCCATCAGGTATGTAGCTTAGCATTGGTTTTAATTCGATGATTTTAAAAATTATGTGTATGCTGCTCTGGACTCCGGTGAGAAAAATGGTAGGGGTATATATACTGACTCCCAAATAAAAGGATATCATGTTATCTAACAACTGAATTGCAACATTATTCTCAAGTCACTGTGACTAGAACAAACCCAAGAAACAAAATGAAAGGGCATCACTCCTGGTGGGAAGAAATTTTCTCTCTCTTGTTTTCTTTGGTTATATCCTGTCACACATGGCAAATGAGAACTTTCAATGCAGTGAAAGTATTTTCATGCCTCATTTCATTGCCTTGAAGATTTTGTAATGATTTGAAGAGGATGACTGAGTAGGCATGGCAGTGGGAATCTTCAGGGTTGGCAGGTGACAGGGAGAGTGGTGGCAGCCAGCTGTACAAAGTAGCAGGTGCCAGGACAGTAGGCAGGAAGCAGGACAGATGGTGACACTTATAGGGTGGCAAATAAGTATATGAACAGTTGCCTTCAAAGGAATTCTGCATAATGATGTTGCATGGTAAAGCAAGGGTAACATAGCCTAAATGTGAATATGTGCAGTCTTACTATTTTGTAAAATGCACCTGACGTCAGTTCCTTAACTATTGGGACTTTGGTCACATAATTATAGTGATATGTAATTATAGTTATATGTACACATTGTGCCTGATTCATGCTCACATGCTTCAGATGATGTTCTAAAATGGTTTGGAAATAAGGGAATCTCCTTTTCATGTTACTCTCGTAGTAGACATATAGTTTAAAATATCAGGAAGCAGTAAGTAGGGGGTGTATTTCTTTCTTTATTTATTTGCTCTAAGCTGTTGAGTCTTTGACAGGGCATCTTATCTCTCTTACACGACAGAAAAGATGCACACAAGTAGTTGCTTTGGAGACTGTAAATTATAGATTAGTATGCAGACAATATATGAAGCTACAAAAGAGATCACACAAGGTCAGATTGCCTCAAATATAATGAATGGGAAAGGAACAACATCCATACAAAAATATGAATATTTCTGAAAGTAATCTGAACAGTGGCTGGTAAGAAATATTTGTACAATAATAAATAGCAAAAATGCTCGGTGTAGTTCTGTGTTAAAAGATGTTACTCTTTGCTAAAGGATGATACTTCTGTAGCTAAGAAAGGATAATGTTGTACCTTGACCTTTAATGTGTCAGTATTTTGAAGGAACCAAAATAAATTTAGCCTGTGACTGGCAATTAATTTAAATATAACATCTTAGAGTTTCATGAGTGGATTTCCACTCATATGTTGGGGCACTCTTGGGTCTTGGCTACCTGTTCCACTTTAAACCTCAAATCTGCTCTAGAACATTGGCAACTTTCTGGAGCAATCTCTAGAGATTTCAGAGGAAGGAAGATTTTGAAAAATTACCTCCCACACTTTAGTTTAATTTAATTTAATTTAGGCAGTTCTGCTGGATCTATGCTCCTTCAATTTATGAAACAGGGCCTTCCTAATATGTACAGAAGGGGTCCTGTGAATTTGGTTTCCAAATGTCAAGCAAGTTCCCAAGTAGAGGACATTGCAACATGCAAGGTGTAGTCAGTGTAACATAGAGCGATGGAGAATGGGACTCCTAACTCAGTCAAAATTCTTACGTTATAACAAAATGGGTTGGAAATCTCTAGATCAAAATATTAGGAAGCATAATCTTATTCCACATACCCCATTCCTCATAAATAAAGATCCTTTTATCTCACTCAACAAGGGTATTGAAATTGATAAACTAAAGACCCTAAGCTGAAAGCTGGTACTCAAGTGACCAAGCAGATGTGATGATTACTGGGAAATCTGAAAGCAGATAATTATTGTACTTCAAACTTAAGATATGAACTCTACCACAAAATAGTATCTTAGGAGCAAAGTCAGGTTGTGCATAGAATAAAATGGATAGTTGTGGGAGATTTGTCTCTCCACTGAAACCAGTCTCAGATAGCAGACGGGATTATTATTATCTTTATTTGAAAATACGTTCTGAAGCAGCATCCCAGAAAGTAAGCCTTAAAATTGAAGAAGAAAAAATCAGGGGAAACAAAGCAGAGTGGCGTGTGAAATCCACCTTCACACCGTTTACAAATGCTCTGATTTGGGGGTAAGGGGGTATGCAGTGGCAGGCAGGGCAGTTTCAGTGATTGCTTGTTGGTACTGTAATAACTCCACAGACACCCAATATAATTTAGGTTGGCTTCTTTTGGTTCCTGCCAAACAGGGATGTAAGAAAAAAATCATTTAATCTCCACCTTGTATTTGTCACACCCAGCAATGTTTCAGTTCCACTGTAGTTGGTCTTCTGCCTAAATCTACACTATTCATCTCACTATCCATCATGGCAAAAATATATTAGTTACATAAGTTACATAATTGATTACATTGTCATTATGTTATTTCACCCCATTTATTTCAATGCAAGGAAATACAATGCAGATGGTGAAGAAATGTCTGTAGGAAAGTAACATAGGGTGCTGCCTTATAGTGATTTTTCCAGCTAGCTTGGTATTATCTGACTGGCCAGTTTTCAGACAGGGGACATTCCAAGCCCTACATGAGAATGCTATGGATTGAATCTGAGACATTTTGCATGCAAAGCAGATGTACTACTACTAATCTGTGATGCTGAGCTGTGATACTTTATCTTTAAAATTTTTGTTGTGATCCACATATATGTCAACTACAGTACACTGTTTATCAGTTACTCCTTAATCATTTCCAGTTCCCTTTGCTAATCACACATTAATCTTCTACTTGCTTTGAAGTCTGGTGTGCCCATTGTTCTTGCTTCATTTTTAATAGACGCTCTCTTTATTATGCCTTGTATCTGGATAAAAGACAGCATGATCCTTACTGAAGGTTGAATAGACACGACTACTCTATATTGAATGCCTTTAGTGTTTTGATCATTGTAATGGATTTATTATTATTATTATAACACAAATACACACTTTGCTTCTCAGTGGTTGGTAGCTGAACTGCTGAATAGGAATAGAAAAAAGTGGACATGCATTTCTTTGTAGAGACAAATTCTGTTTGGGCTCCAGTGGACAAATATTGGCCAAATGCATTAATTTAAACAATCTTTGTACTTCTCAAGAAAACATTATCAGCAGTCACCATAACAAGCCTTGTGAGGGATAGGGGAAAGGTGTCCCTTATGTATTTTCTGTTCCTCAAACTCAACCCAACCCCCCACCGCGAGAGGCCTGAATAACATCACAAGGAACCTGTTTTAGGCTGTCTTGAAATATGAACAGACAAATGTTTCTTACAGTATAACCTATTGTGGCAGGACCCAGTTGTAAACTATATAATAATAAAAGATACGAAAAGTAAATCACACCTTATCTTTCAATATCATTGCTTAGGGATGCACAAACTGACCTCATAATAAGGCACAATTTACTCACCAAGTTACAAATCTAACAGATAAAATCAAATGAAAGTTCATGGCTGTTGTATGAGAATTTGAAGTATCTTTCATTTTTCTGCACATCTGTAACACTAAATGAATCTTGGAGGCATCACATGAGTAACGTGGGGTTTTGCTGCTTCTTGTATCACAGCATCATGCAGCATGATGCATGCTTCTGTGAATGACTGTTGTCACATTGAAGACTTTCTGCAAGTTGAAGTGTACTTTTAGGGTTCTAAGAGAAGCATGTGAATCGCTTGAACACTGTGGTAGTGCAGTGAACCCCCATGGTTCTTTCTGAATTCTTTATATGCTTTCAAATCTATTGCTCACTGAATATTTAAAGACACCGGGACACTCCTATTATTTAATTCCACTGAAGGTAACAGGACTAAACTGGCTTAAATAACTCAAGATCTAACTGGCATTTGAATGCTAGGTTCATAAAGGGCAAGAATGTTAACTCTCTTTGGATTTATGGCCCTTTGTGTTATATGACGAATAAGAAGGAAATGCCATCTGACTGCAAATCAGTCACATTTCTCTTTTATTAATCTTCATTTCAAGTTCAGCTGTTGTTGAAGGCTAGGAAAACATTTCTCAAGATAATGTTCTTTGCAAATGTGTCCCAGCCTTTTCTCTTGAAGTCTGTATTTAATGAAATTGATAACAAATTGGGCCAATAAGGAGAACTAATTAGATCCACAGGCTTTCTGTTCTTCTATAATGATAACATTGATTTAATTTGAAGCTGTTGAAAGCACATAAGAGAAACAGATGAAACAAAAAATATTGCACTATAACTAGATTTAAAAAAAAGGTGCCCCAGGAAATAAAAGTGATTCAGACAGCACCTTGTAAAACCTTCATTCACTATAGCTTGGGTTTGGACTTTTTTCGCCTTTCATCTTTATTAACATCCTAGCAATTAAGTTTCAAACAGTATATTTGCTTTTTTTTAAAAAAAGATGAAAATGTTAAAAAAAAACTTTGTTTCTCTGGAAGCTGGACCAGGTGGCAGAAATATTTAGAGACCGGGATTTTGATTGTCTAGAGGGCGAAAACACACAAACATTTTTGCGTGAAAATCTGCTGATGTCAGCCTAAAGCAGCAGGGTACTTGTTTCCGATCTGTTAAGAGCTTATGGTGTGTCTGCTTTTGTTGTTGAATGTGAATGTTGTTGAAAATGTTTAATAGGTAGGGAGTGGAGTGAAGCAAAACTAATGAATAATGAAACACAGATTGCTTATATTCCTATACATTTAATAGTTTCCAAAGCTCCCCCCTCCCCTGTCACTGTGCTCACCTGTTGCTGATGTGAACCTAAATTATACCTAATAGCGATTATACAATCAAAACATACCCATTAAGCTGGCAGAATACTGGCTTTCTTGGTTGTATGGATTATAAAAGCTTTAGTACAAAAACTTACAGTATTTGGTAGCACTTTGTCTGATGCACAGAAAACTAAACAGGTCAGTGAACTCTAGATATGTGAATAAATGACAGGCAATGGTGGCTGCTGCTCATTGGGATTGGGAGACAGGGAGACAACCATAGCTAATGACTGGCAGAGCCATCCAACTGACTGGCTGTAAATATTGTCCCCTCTGCTTTGATCTTCCTGCTGAGGAAGGAACTACAATTGCATATGTTGCAAAACACCAAAGCCTTTCCCCCTCTAAGCTACTTCCATTGAAGAGCTAATGAATGCAGGAGTGGGGCAGAGGGCCAGATCAAATCCAGCTGGGGACCATATTCAAACCACAGACTGGTGGGTCCCCGTAACTGCACAAAATGGTATGCCCTCTGTATGCCTTTCAAATGTGTCAAGAAACTGCCCTTGATGCAAATGTGCGACCAGGGCAGCATTCTTCAGAGTATATTACTTTAATTTGTTAATTTTTAAAGATCTATCCTGGTGGCTGATTCAGTTCTGCACCAAATATGAAGTCCTGCTTATTACCTATAAAGCCCTAAATGTCTTGTAGCCAGATTACTTCAAGGACAGCTTTCTCCCACATGAAACTATCAACATACTACATTCACCACCTCCAGCGTGCTCTGTACTTCGCTGCTTTAAGAGGACTGTTAGGTGGAGGCAGATGACATTTCAAATGTGATACCAAAGTTGCAGAACTGCTTGGTTCTTTCCTTAAAGATCTTCTGACAGATAGCAAAACCATGTTTATTTCACTAAGACTGGTGTGTCTATATTGCCACTGACACCACCACGCATAGCTTTGTAAATTTTTTGTAGCTCTCTCTTTTTACAGTTTTAATGCATTTTGTATTATGAATATTGTTTTGTTTTTATAGGGCTGTGTACAGACCCACTGTTTGGTCTAGACCAATCCAGTCCTAATCCAGCCCAGGCTCCCCCTGATAGTTTGTATTTTATAGCCCTGGAAAAAGAAATCTTTGGAAATCCCATTGGCTTAAATTGGAAAACCAAAATGGAGATAATATTTATGGTTTTTTCACATAGCATCATGAAATATGCAGGCATGCTAGCCCCTATGGAGGTGATCAACCCTGGTAGTGTTAGGCGTTTTCATGCTAGCTACCTTAACATGTTTTAAAATTCAAATGGCCATAACATTTTGGTATTCACACATAGGAGCATGAAATTTAATGACATGGTAGTGTTCGAAGAGGGGATTAAACCTGCCAATTTGCAGACAGGTAGCTTTAGGAGTGTGCGTGTGCTAACTACCTTAATGTTCTTTCCCCCCCTTCAAAAATACTTTTTTAAAAAACCTGATGTATATGATATTACACTGTATGGGTGCTGATTGCCCACTGTGTACAATGTACTCACAATACTTATGTGTGAACACACATGAGAAAGTACTAATGAAGACAGACACAGAAATCAGAACACAGCTAAAGAAACCTTACTTGAGACTTAGAGACAAAATAGGACAGGGTGCATTAAGATGGGACTGAGACTGATTGGGAAATTTTGGAAATCATTCAAACAGGTTATATAAACAGTGGTACTTCAAGTTACAAACGCCTCAGGTTACAAAGGCTTCAGGTTACAAACTCTGCTAACCTGGAAGAGTTACATTGAGTTGAGAACTTTGCCCCAGGATGAGAACGGAAATCGTGTGCCGGCGGCGCAGCAGCAGCAAGAGGCCCCATTAGCGAAAGCACGCCTCTAGTTAAGAACAGTTTCAGGTTAATGAATTAAGTTCGTAACTAGAGGTACCACTGTACTGGGAAGGAAACAAAACAGGCTACACAAATGTCACCAAACTGTTTCTAAGAGTTCTATATTAATGCATCTCCAATTCCCCCCCCCCCCCGTAAGCACTGTGGGTGGTCAGCTGTGTGGGGTGAGATCCTAGACCTGCAACTCTCAATAAGCATCTCTCCTTCTCACCATCTTGACATTCTCTTTATGTGGTGGTGAAATTAATAATTGCAACAGTTTGGAGGCGGTCTGTCTGGATTCCTGAGGAACTGTTCTGAGCCACAGATCAGCACTAATTGCTACATATTTATTTGTGCTGGCCCAGCCCACTCTGTAGTGATTTGTAGCTGCCTTGACATACTCTAGACAGATCAGCCTGAATTAGCCTGATTCTGTTCAGGATTGGCTGAAACCAGTGTACAGCGGTTTGCACAGATAATGCATTGAGAAAGTATGACTCCAGTAGGAAAAAGAAATAGTAAACTAGTGAAAAATCATGAAACAAATTTAGGTGGTTGTAAATGGTGACAATAGCACAGGATCTTATTTTATTGGCCTTTCTAAATTCACAACTGCTAAATGGATCATTTCTTGATTTGCCCATTCCACCAAATCTGCAACAAAGGTCCTTGCTATCCAAATGGAACATAAAATTTTATGGCTCCCTAATGATGCAGGCTACAGCTGTACAATCATCATTTTGAAATCTGAGTACTCTTTGCTCCTAGATCTGCTGTCACTTAATCACACTTGTGGAAGCATCTTTAAGTGTATTTGCTTAAGCAGATGGCGAATGATTCCATCCATCTTCTTTATTGTATGATGAAGTTTTAAAGCAGAAGTTTTCATGATGGTGGAAGGAAAACACAGATTTGTATGATCAATTTTTATATTAAAGAACCAGCATTAAATGTAACATTACAGATATCACAGGAGGTCACTACCTATCTATCTATCTATCTATCTATCTATGATTTGCGACATACAGCTCTATCTGTTTAATCTATGGATATATAATCTAATGTTATTTTCCTTAATGGTTTTGGTTATTATTTTTCTTTCTTTTTACAAACAAGCCTGTGTTAACAACACACGTACAAGTCCCATTTTAAAAAGAAAAACTAGTAATTAGGTTTTGAGGAAATTGCTTAGGGGAGCTCATGGTTTAGAGGGGTGTTTTTTTGTTTATTCGTAATTTCTTCACAGTAGCTCACTTTGCATTTTCTGCTTTGTAGTAAGTAATCAAAGCAAAGTTTTGCAAGGTTTTGTACATGCACCCTGATGCTTTCTCAGTGCCCAACACACACTTACAACATTTTTTAAAAAAGTGTGACGACAGTTGTTTGTTCAAATAGTCCGCTTCTTCCATTCATATTAGTGAGGAAGGCATCGCTGGCTCTGATAGTCATAAGAACATGTAGGCCTCACTTTCCTTCAAATGTCCATTTCATTAAAGAAAAATGGTTGTCCTACTGCATTTTCCAGCGGTGTGTTTTACAGCACATTCCTCCATGCCAGCACTAATGAGTCCAAGCAGTTTTGCAGCAGTTACGGCTGTCAAGCAGTAGTTGCTGCTATATAACCATTTCAAGTACTCAGAAATGAGTTAGGGCTGGACACTGCTTTCGATGGACGAATCTTGCCTATGTCTGGAAGATTCCAGACATATGGCATCCCTAAGCTAAGAGATGTATTTGGTTATTGGACTAGTCCAATACTTGTTACAGTGCTGGTTTTGGAGTTATGTGTCTCCCTGAAAAATGCTCTCAATCCCTGAACAAAAAGTCTGATTCAAGCTTTGATATTCACTCATCTAGTCTACCACACTCTTCTGTTTTCACAACTTGATCATCTGTCTAGCATTCTGCTACTAAATCAGTCTCATTTCTTGTTTTCCTGAGCAAGTGATGTCCTTCCTTAAATCATCACACTGGCTTTCTTTCTGTTTGTGGTTCCACTTCAGAGATGTTGCTTCCTGTTTCAGTTCTTATATACTGATTCAACCCTACTTGAGATCTTTGCTTCTCCAATTCCACTGCTCCCAGATTTCCTACTCCTAAGAAAAACCCTGTCCTTTTCAGGCAGCAAGGAACAGGTAGGCTCCAGTATAGACAGGAACTCTCAAAACCTTTGGCAATTGTTATTCACAGAGTTATAACAGCTAAATGGTACCAGCTACAATCGTGCAGAAGGCCACTTTACTTAATCAGCACCTGAGGAACTGATTTGGTTTTCCATCTGGTGTTTGCCCCATAGTTACTCTGTTTCATACTTGAGCCTAATGGACTATAGTGAATCCTGAATAATAGCTGTACAGTTAAGCTAAGATTAGGTCCCATCACCAACAACTGCACAGATTAACTCATCACTCCTTGCCTTGCTGTTGTGCACAATTTCCCAGAAGTGATATCTCACTGCCCCTAAGGAAGCCCCTCCTGTTTCCGTGTTAAAACAGTATTAAAAGGTAATAGCTTCCTGCTCCTGGGCCTTATTCCTTCTCCATATTCTTCTACCTGCTACAGTTATAGGATAACTTTGCTTGGCTCACGCACGCAAATTTCCTCACACACCCAACTTCCTCAGGTAAAGAGTATGCCATTTGAGATAATGGTGAACATAACTCTTTGGCTGTTAATGTACAGATGATGTGTTTACTCCCAATTTGGGAGGCACCTCGACTTCTTCCTTGGATCCCTGTTGGTGAGGCCTGCTTGTTGGTTTCAGATAGCTGGTGCTGGACTGCCCTCTTGTACAGTATACAAATGGTAACTGGAATTACAGGGTGCCTACTGGCATTCCTGTGTGGCATTGAATTCCCAGTAAACTTCTGTGTTGAATACTTTCTTCAGTCATTCATCCTTTAGATGCTCCCATCATCAACACATGTCAGCTCTTGATCTTCCAACCAATCACAGACACTAACCCTGTTTACACATGACTCATCCTTAGGGCATATCTGTGTTTGAGTTTGGGTTACTTCAAACAAACCCTGTTTGTGCAGCCTGGGAGAAGTTGGGAAGCTTCCACTTCTATTTTAGATTAACCACAGTTTAGTTTGTTGCATGAACACAAAACTATGTTTATTCTTAAGTATGGCTAGTTGAAAGAAGCTTGCTGTGGTTTGAAGCTGACTTGTTTCAATTAAACATAGCTAAAATGAAGCATATTATATCCAGATTCAGGTGATGTGATAAGCTGTGGTGAATCAAAAAATGGAAACAAAAGCTGCTCAACTTTTTTGAACAGCAGGAGAGGAGTGGGAGTGTATGAATCCCACATTCAATGCCACATTCTCTTCATTCTAAAATGTGCTTTAGTGTGACATCCAAATTGCACCTATGTAATAATTTCTATGGGGAAGAAAACCATGAGGGTATATGAAACAAGTAAAGAAATATCCAGGTAGGAAGGAGTGTTGAAAAGCCTTCTCTCTGTGTGGAAGATCTGAATCGTTTTGATGATATTGATAAAATGTAGCTTTGGCATTATTTCCCCAAACTACATGCACTTAATAGTATTTTAAAACTCCATTTTCAGATAACAACACTGCTGTCTCAACTTAAACAAAATAAAGAATACAAAGCTGTTAGAGAGAGACACCCATCAATTGTACTATTTTCAATTTCCTGGGCTGACAAGTGGTATCAGTTCCCAGATACATTCTTTTGCTGTTATGACAGTAACATCATGTTACAGCCACTGAGTCAGCGTACAAAATTCAGTCTGCAAACAAGTGCAGAATTACAGAATTCTTTTATTATTCATCTTGTATTCCTCCTACCTATTTTAAAAGTTCAACTTGCATAATATTTTAAAATGTTTACTTGCACAGTGCTTTCCTTCCTGGATCCTGGTCACTCTCTTATCTGTGCCACAACAATAAAATATCTAAGATGTTTGTGGTTAATTCTCTGCTGATGGCAGTGGTTGACCTTCCCCAGATGGACATTTCTGAGCTTTGGAAAATTATTGGGGGAAAGCAGAGTTTAGTCCCAGGAATTTCAAAAAAGGCTTAGAAAGCCTGAGCCTATTTGGAATAGGACAAAACTGCATTTTACCCTTGTCTAGTTTTTCCTCCCCCCATGTCTAGTTTTGCCTCCCCCCCATGCTTTAATTCTCCACAGAAATCCACAAAACTAGATTATATTTATTTTTCATTGCATTATTTGCTGCCATGAACCTCTGGATAGATTAATTACTGGAGACTGGCTCATACAAAAAATATGGAAATGATAATGAGTTTTACATAACAAATGTTGTCTCTATTTTGAATTACTTTATAGATTTCCATCTTTTATTGGTGAATTTGTTGGTGCTAATACATAGGTGCAAAATCATTACAATTACTGAAAGGGCTTTCCATGTTATTTTGCACCATCACTGTTCCTTACCACGTCTGCCAATGCTGTTCTCCATCTTGACTTTCTTCCCTGGGCCCTATCATGACCTGAAGTCAATTCACACATTTACCAAGTTACCAATAAGGTATGCCGTGTGTGTGTGTGTGTGTGTGTGTGTATTCTAGCCCCCAAATAGTAGATTTGGAGTTTGAGAACAGCAAATGAAATACTTAATATGGTTTCGATTCCTTTACCATGTGCTCTTCCTAGATATTTGTGGCATTGCTAGTCCATGGAGGAGGGGATGTCAAAACAGCAATTTATTTGTATATTTCCCACTGCATATAAATATCTCTTTTCAAATGAAGGTTTGATGTTGGCATGCAAAACTGTAATCTGTTGGATTAAGTTCGGTTTCCCAGCAGTTTGAACTTTGGGTGGACTGAACAGATGACGTCTGTGTCTAAGCTGATAGATATGGAATTAGTTGAGGATTTGTGATTTTTCAACATCGCAAGTCAGGGTTGCTTTTTGTCATTGTTGGAGGAAGGAAGCCTGAATTCGACAAGGTCAGTTTGAGGTAAGCTAGCCAATCATTACTGCATCACTCGTTGTGTGGTTCATCTTAACAAAATGAAGAGGATATTGATTTCCTCACCACTGTGGATTTTGGTGGGAGAAGCAGTTTGGAAACTGGCATACATAGAATCATAGAATTGTAGAGTTGGAAGGCTCTTCAGGGATCATCTGGTCCAATGCCCTACATTTCAGGAATCTAAACACGTGGTCCCCCATCCAATTTCAAACTATACCATCTAGATGAAACTTAAAACATATGGAAAAGCCGTCCTGAAAGTATATCACCTCAGAATGATGTTTGTGTGTCACATGTACAGACTGATGAATCTGTCACTTTTGGTCCCCCCCCCCCCACTTTCTCACTTTTCCCAACTGTAAGTTTAGTTTGTTTCATTTCTGCCTCAGTTTGCTTTATTTTAGTTATACAAAAATTGTCAGCATTTTCGGGCTCATGTCTACTTATATATACATTATTTTATGCAACCATGCCTAATATATGCATTTTTGCAAACAGTTTTCCTTATATAATGCATTTTCAAAAGTTTTTTTCACTCATATGTACATTTTAAAGAACACCTTACCCTAATATACTCATTTTGGTATACAGTGTTTGATTTGAAAGTTGCAAAATTTAGACATGTGTCAATTTTGAAGTAAAGCTGTGTTTTGGTTGACATATTGTTTCCAGAAGTGTGCATTGGAGGCAAACTGAATTGTCCTCAGTCCCAAGTCAACTTTTTGAATATTCCTTAATATTAAAATATACCAATTCATGGAAAGCTAGCATGATGGGGAAAGTTCTAGCCCCTTTGCTGAGTCTTGTTTTTTGCTTTAAAAATAAAACAATGAGACAAAGCTTTCGAACATATAGCCCCTGGCCTGTATATAAGCTATTCCTTGTGATATTTCTGAACATGTGTACCGTAATTTGGGCCTGAGATGAAATGATAATTTACAAGTTCTTAGTAATGCTGTGGCCTGGAGATGGTGGTTGTTTGGTACATTTACTTTAGGCTGGAATCAATGTTTTCAAAAGGAAAATGTAGTGTAGTCTCCGTAGTCATACAGTGACAAAGTAGAGAGGATAATGAGTGGAGTTATGGATTGCATAGATGTGATTGGAAGAAACAGTCCCTCGGACTTTACCTCCTAAATTTTTATGTCATTCTGTTTTTGAGAGGGATTTCACTTATGCATTGTGATTTGAAATGGCAGCTCTTACCTGGATTGAGTAGATTGATCTTCTGAGGACTTAGGGATTGGTGGTCTTGCCTTCTGGATATGTGTTTGGATTGCATAGCTATGTAAAAGGTTTTGTTTTGTTTTGTTTTTTTGAAAGACTGAGCAAGAAAAGACGAAAAGAAGCTGAAATAACACTAGCTATGAATAGTTTTAGAATCCTCATTGAAACACTCTTATTGTCTTGTTGGGCTTTTATAGTAATGGATTAACATGCTACTTTCCAGTATTACAGTTGACAATAAATACCAAATTATTTCTTGATGTTGTGCTATAAACTGTTGACAACCGCTCCCTCCACAAGTTATCCAGGGGAGACTTTTATCCTAATCTATCTATAAATTTGTAGTGCAGATTTCTTTATCTTGAACTATCTAATTCGAATTTATGCATGCTTCTTGATCTAGGGTTGATCTCCAGGATCTGTGATTACAGCTAAAATTAAAAGCAAGGACATTCACAGTTTTTATTAGTGTTGACTGCCAAAACAGTGTATATAAGATTACAGCATTGAAAGGGGAGCATTCTTGAAAATGCTAGACCCAGTAACCTTTACTTATTTATTTGTCAAGATTTATATACAGCTTAATTGAGAAAAAAACTCTAACAGGTTTACATTGTGTTCATTGGTGCTGGGGGACATATTGAAAGGGGTAAACAGAATGCTGAACTATTAAACTGTGATTTGTCAGTGATTGCTTCTAGAAAATAAACCCATTGCTGTAAGAACATCTGCTAAGCCTACATGTGTGTGTGTGTGTGTGTGTGTGTGTGTTAGCTGAACTGATCAACTGAGGGTTAATTTGGGGGGGTCCAAAACATCTGTAAAATTTGCAGATTGAATCGCTGTGTATTTGCAACACCATCTGCTGGACATAAGTTCAGACTACAGTGAGCGAAGGAGCCATGCAGATGGTGTTGATGGCGGGATGATAATAACAGGTCTGGCTTGTTAGAAAAGTATTGTCATAGATGGGAATTCAAGGCAGGATCACACCCATGAGAATTTAACTGAAATGATCTTCTCCCCTGATAATTTGTGGACCCCATTTGTTTCCTCATTAGTGGGTAGACAATCTTTTTTTTAAAGGCCTGAGACAAGCAACTATCTCAGTTTTACTCTCCCAGTTGCATCATTCTACTGAAGCAGCAAAAACAACAAAGAGGTTTATCCTATGATGCTGTAAGGATTAACCTATTTAGTGTGACATGAATTTTCATAGGCCAAAATTTGCCGAATCCATTTAGCCAGATTCTTATTCAGATGACTAATCAACTTTGTAAGTGGGTATATAAAAATGCTCTTAAAAGCATATGCCACCATTAATATGTTCCTCTTTAAGATATTTCAGGACTCTTTGTTGTTTCATCTGCTTTATGGTAATAATAATACATGGTACCATTCAGCCTAGTTGTAAAGACTATTGAGATAATTGAATTGGTCCAACAGTGTGTTTGTGAATGAAGGAAGTTCTTCCATGTGTGCAAGCGCCCTTGGTTCAGTGGAGACTCCAGTAAACAGAAGTAGGAAGCAGATTCCGCTGTAGCCGCTGTACTATACACCACACTGTTCCTGAGGATTCACCAAACTCCCAGAGCATATTTTATTTTGGAGGGAAAAGAGACTGCAAAATGAAAGGTTGAATTGGTGAAAAATCATTCACTTCTGCCCACGCTTCCACAGAGCCTCCTCTAGATCAAAAGCCTTTCTGTGAACCCATAGTATTTAAAACACTTTGAAAACTAATACTAATGTAGTTGTGCCTGAAGTGAAATGTTGGAAGCCTGCCAGATATATGCTATACAAATGCCATACAGCTTTTTGTATCTTGAATGTAGCAGCATTTCTTACCACATATGTCAATTATGAAAAGCTTGTGATTTGATAAGTTTTCCCCCCTTTTAATACTGGCACCTTATTAAACTGCATTCCTTCCACCTTCTGCCTCACATTCACCTTATGTTTATGAGCTGTAATAAATTACTTCACAGCACATCATGAAGCAGGTGTTATTTGAAGGGTGGAAACGGAGGCATGATGTGGCATAGCACACTTTGGTTGATGTGCCACATATAGTTTGCTGTTATTTTCACAATTAAAATTCAACTCTTTTGGGATACATTTGTTGTGCTATACCCAGAGGAATATTATCCTTTCTGTGCCTTGAGTTACCTCAATAAGGAGGAAGTTCTAAGAGCAGAAGTATATTGGGAATCTAGTAGAGATTATTTTTTGTGTCAACTGCTGTCTTGTTTATGACTAAGATTGATCTGGAAACCTTTAGGGCTAAAGCATTAGATTTTCCAGTTGGAAGTAAATTACTTAATTCCCAGAGTTGGGACCTGCCAGAGGCTCTAGTATTGTGAAGGGACACAAAAGGTGCATGTTAGCGCACTGAGCAGCAGGTCACATTCTCTTCCCTCAAGAAGCAAGGGACAGCAGTAAATTTCTACTCAAGATGCCAGTCAGTGTTAATTATCTCATCAATCTACAACGTTTAATCACTGGTTTTTATCCTTCTCAGGTTTCTGTCAATTGTAAGCAAGATTAATTGCTGAATCCACATCTGGCTTGATGTCTGTCTATTTTTATTTGTTATCCTGCTTCCGCTACTTTCCTGCTTTTTATACAGCTTTACCGCAAACAGGCAGGCACACATACACACTGCCATGCACACACTTCAGCATACACACACATTTTTGTTGTAACATAACATGAAATAATTTTGTGATATATATTCATTTCATTAGCATACCATTTTAAACAAAATGACCAGAGTTTCGTGAGTCTAGGGTAGTGATGTTAAATTTTCAAGAATAATCTTTTGGAGAATATTCTCGATTAATGAGAATATTAGAGAATTTTCATTTAAAATAGGAGAATATTCATTTTAATGCATTGAAAATGATATAATTTAGTATAATTTGTTGTTTAGTAAAGGAACCACATTAAAAATATGTGAGCACAAGCCTACTTGTCACTTGCAAGTATCAAATTGAAAAGTAAAACATGTTTTATAGTTAAAGTTAAACCATTCTAAGGTGATGGCACCAGTAATTGTCATGTTATGAGGAAACTCAGTAGTTAAATCCTATTTTATTCTTCCACTAGAACATGTACATGTTATAGGACAAGTCAAAAAATACGATTGGCATGTTAAGGTTTGATACAAGAAAATTCAGTAATAGACTATCTTGTGCTTCTAATAGCTCTAACACTTCATAACTGTTTTGTTGACTAAAACACAGCTTGATAAAATAAACCCTATGTGCATACATATAAAAAGAAGCTATTAACATTAAATATATTATCATTATATGATAATTTATTTCAGAATGTCAGTCTGTGTTAAATGGAACCTTGTACCATTGAATGGCACTGCAAAAACCATTTACTGGTACTAAATAAAAATATAGAAACGCCAACTGTTTAAATCAAGAGCGCCTCACATACAGTTACACATAATTGTATAGGCCTAGGTACTTTAAGTGTATTAAGTGTTAAAGCTACTTTCTGTAAAACAAATAATCACACTGTATGGTCAAGGGTACAGAATTGCTATGAATAAGGTCACACCTGTAGCAGGAGACCCCCCTTCATTATAACGTAATGCACAAGCACCCCCCCACACACACACCACACTCTCCCTGACTCCGGAGGTGCCCCTTTAGAGGGGCATTCCCTAAAATCCTTCCATAAATAAGGAAGCGCTAATTTGACAGTCCTCGCACGGAACCCTTTTCCTATATTTTTCCTGAGTCGACCGTAAAACCCTTCTTCACTATATTCTTATAATGGGTAGACCAGTTTTCTGAACTCTAGGTCAATCACCAAAATATAAAAAAAGACTAGTTGAAATACATATGAATTCAAATGTTCATCAAATTAAATGAATAACATTTTTAAAACTAAAAATTAAAATGTTTTCTGTAGCTCACATTTCAGAACTGCCAATGGTGAATGACACAATGGATGCAACTGGATCAAAAAAGTATTTATTTATTCATTACTTACACTGGCTTGACTTATTATTTACTAGATTTTTAAAAATGTGGGTTGTAAAACTGGTTCTTACATTAGAATTTACAGTTTGTGGAGAATATTCTCACCTCACATCACTAGTCTATGGCAACTCCACAGAATATGAGCGTATACGTAATTGACAATGCTAGACCATATGCAGAGTATGCATTATACAAGATCAATTAGGAAACATTACAGAAAAGTGTCAAATGCAAGAGTTCCATACATGGCATGATGCTGACCAACTTGCACTGGTGGATTGGCAGCCCTTTGGAAGCAGTTTCCACACTATAGCAGGCTACTTAAAATAACCCATAAATAATATAAAAAGGCAATCCTGAAAGCCGTAGCCACAAGATGTATTCAGATAGTTTATAAATAGAAATAATGTGTGACAAATTTCAGTTATTACTGAACCAGATTTGTTTCTTGCAAAATTTATCAAATATTTGCCTGAGGTATAAGTCCCCAAATTTGCTTCGAATGTTGCTTTAGGCAAAATCCAGCAACAACTTAGCAGTGTGATTAATTTTTCTTGGATTCCTCTTAGTGAAACTCATTTGTCGTCCCTCATTGTTCCTCAGATGTTTTGCCTGAGGAGAACCCCTCCCCTTCACACCAATTAATGTAGAATTTCATCAGTTATTTATTTAAACACAGTGTGAGTGCTTCATATAAATATACAATATCAGATATGTGTTTTATTTGTTTTGCAACCTGCTCTAAGACTCAAGGAAGGTAACTCATATGAAACACTACCCTCCCCCATGAAGTTACTCTGAGACCCCAAATCCAGCATAAATGGGCCCAGTCTTTGGTAGGTCTTCAGAAGAAAGACTACAGAGCAGCCATTGAAATATTGTTCTTACATATATGTGTGTATTTTTTCTGTCTGAATGTGGTACACAGATGATTTTATCCAGTGCTACTTTCTAAAAAATAAATAAATGTTTAGGGGTACTCTCATTTTGACTCACAAAAATCACCATTTTATAGTTCAAATAGGGAAAAATAAATACAGTAAATGGACAAAAGCACTGGCGGAGGAAGAGGCGTGTGGGGGGGGGAGCGCACTGCCCCCAGCAGTGTGATCCCAGCAGGGTGCCATCATGGTTGCCCCCACGCCCGCGCTGGGCACCACACCCCTACAGACAGCACACCACACCTCCAGGATGTACCACGGCCCCAGTATGCATGCCACGCCCCTACAGGCAATGCGCCACGCCCCAGGATGTATGCCACTCCTCCCCCCACCCGCTCTCCGCCCCCCCCCCAGTGCAGGAGCATGAAGCTTCAACACTGGACAAAAGTACAAAGATACACAAAATATTTAGGGGTATGCATTCCCCCCCCAGAAAAAAGCACTGATTTTATCATGAGGGCACCCTTGGTTAATCCTAGACATTTCTATGTAACAGAAGGCAGGCAGGAATGATTCAGCTTTTTAGCTGGGTCTGAGCATTCAATACTTGAGAATGTGGGTAGCTTTATCTATAAAATGTATACAGTATACGCTGCAACTATTTGGGTTATTTGGGTTCGATTTCCAAATGCACCCGCTCCTCCGGCAAACAAACGAGAAAAGAATGGAGTTGCTCTTGGGCTCTATCTTTCAAAAGATGATATATGCTAATTCTCTAATATTCATAACTTTTCCTTGGGGAGTATTGTATGATACAGTGCGTTGGGAAGGTCCTCATTTAGACTCCTGTTTTGTAACGTAGGATTTATAACACCCAACAGTCATTAAACGTGCTACACATATCCCAGTTCCCTTTGCCAATTAGATATTAACCACAAGTTTACTGATTTATGCACACATAATTTTTTTTGTTCTTCTGGGTATTTTATGCCAACAAATAAAGTAATGACAATCCCGTTATCTGTATTGTAAATGGAACATGATTAGAATGGCCATCCTTAGTGCATATCAACCATTTGAATGTTCTGTGGTTTAGCACTATTTTTCTCCCTTCCAGAAGCATCAGCAGCAGCTATGTTTAATGAGTCAGTATCACTCCCTTCTGTGCCCTAATCAGTTGTCGAAACCATTCTTCAGCATAAGATCAGATTGCCAAAGAACAGCTGTATTAGTTTGTGTGGAATCTTAAAGACAATCCACCCACAAAGTCCAGCCAAAGTTAAGCAGCTTTGCACAGTGAGCCTCCATCCATTTTTGTAATCACTGGCACCAAGAAAAGTGTGGCATAATTAAGGGACAGCTGCCATATGGAATCCACTTTTATTCATATCACTTCTTGCTAGTAGTCAAGGAAGAGCTGTACCCTTCAGGAATGGAGAAGATATTTTGCAGGCAGAATTTCTCCAGTTCATTCACTGGCAATGGCCTATGGAGATCTCTTCAGACAAGGTTTTCAGTGGTTCTGCACACACTTGCAGTTCCCATAGCCTGGTGCTTTGCTTCATGTCCTTAGCACTGGCCTCAAACCAGTCAGGAATCTCTTGCTTTATTTTGCCAAAGGAGGACGTAGCTGTGTTGTAGGTTGCCTCTTTGATGTAGTTCTACATTGCTATTTCTGGGGCAGTTCAGTAGAGCTTATTTAACGGAATCAGAGAAACGTTCACAAAGTTCAGATGTGGTTGTTCTAGCAGTGTTGATTCATGGCTGCACATTCTGCTTTGTGCTTCGGGTCCTGTTTGGCTGGAGAAAGATCTTGCTCACCACCAGGGCATGATTTGTGTTGCATTCGGTAGAAGCGGAGTAAGGGGGCAGTGGGGGCAGGCCGCCCTGGGTGTCACCACTGAGGAGGGGTGACAAAATGGCATGCAGCACACCCAAGCCACACGTCTCTCCTGGGAGTGATGTGGTGGCTTGGGCACCAGCAGGCTCCATGCTTCCCCAAACGGTTTGCCCACTGCCTCGCCCTCAATTGTAGGACAACTGAGTGGGATGAGGCAGGCAGACTCCTGGGAGGCCCCGCGGAGCATCCTGCCCTGGCTCGCGCCGTCCCAGACACCTGATTGGCTTGCTCCACTGCTGGCATTCAGCACTGTGGTAGCTCCATCTGACACAAGCAAAATTCAGTTCTGATCGCCTGGTGACATCTCTCTACTCCTTCTCCCCACTCACCTAACTCCCTACTGAAGGGAACTGAAAACTGAACTTGTCAAACTGATAAATTCACTGGGAACTGACAACTTTAGCCAAGTAGTTAAGAGTTAGGAACCCTTCAAATGCAAATGAATATGCAGTCAAAATGGTGAATGTTCATCAACCTTAAGTGAGTGCTATTGCTGTCTGAACCTGTAATATAACACTAGGAAGTCCTTTAGAAGCTGTAATTGTCCAGTTTCAGAAATTTAAGAGTAGTCATCTTTTTGAAGTGGCATAATGGTAATATCTAGCTTTCAAGTAGTTCTTTATATTTTTCAGAATAAGCATAGTGTACCCAAAAAATAATATAACTTGTCTAATGGACTATTTTCTCCACATGTGATATTAGACAATTATTATGCACATTTTTGCTGAACAGTGAGGCAAGAATTCGTCACTAGGGTATACAGCTAATAGATAAGTGAATGAGACTATTTCAGGGCTCCTGGAGAGGGAGCTGACAGAACTGACTAATCTATTTCCATGGGTTACTAATATAAAAAAGAAAGGGTCAGACGTGAAAGATGTTAGTATGGTGCGAAGCTTTCAAAGTACAGCAGTCTCCTACCACTACTTCTCTTTAACCTTTAATAATGCTGTGCTGTACTAAAGAGATATGAAAGTCTGTGTAAGGCTAATGTTAATTTGCATCCCATTTCAGAAGGGCAATTCTCACTGCAAATTTAACTTCATCCTCTTTTTTTCTTCTTCATTGTCATCTAAGCTATTTAGGTATCTAAAGAACTAACGGTGAGGACATCATGGCCAGCTTTCTTTTCATCCACTCAGAATTTCCCATTGAAGAGTTAGTAAGGTTAATCTTTGACTGTTGGAAGCTGTTGCTTAACAGTGTTCTTCTAACCTGCTTTTCTCTAAATTGATCAGAGCTTTTATTTTGTTCTTAGGGTACGGAAGTAGTTGAAAATGCAGTGGCAAGAAATGTGCAAAGATTAAGAATGCACATTTTGTTCCCTTTTCATGTAGTATGAATACAGTGACCATCCAGCTCTTTGCTGCAAATATACAGAGAGCTGCAAACTGAGCTCATAATCCAACATGTCAGGGACATGTCGTGCTATGCCTGGCCTATTGGGAAAAGATTTCCTCTGGCATCCATCACACACATTTTTACACAGAAATACGCTGCCTGTTATGTCATAGCTCTCTGGCAAGGGAAGCAGAAGTCCCTTTGATGGAATTCCCCAGCCCTTGATATGGGTTAGGTCCAGAAATCACCTACATTTTCAGGACACATGATCCCTATATGAATGTTTATCAGTGGCCCTTCCTGAAAAATGTAGATGATTTCTGGACCCAAGAGGCCTCTCTGCAACAGGCTGGGCTACCCTCAATCTTGCTCCACCCTAAACCGCTCCCCGCTTCCCTGATTTGGGACGAAGGTATGCAGCTGCAAAGTTTACAGCATGTTTGCAGAGGAGTTTAACAAACTATATTAAACAAGAAGAGTGCCAAGCAGTAATTGTGTTTCTTTCCTACCCTGCAAAACCGCCTGAGCTTGGGACTTCAATTAACTGGCTTCTTGGATTGTCTCATCTGCTAACCAAATAAGTAAAATGACACTAGATTTTTTTTTAAAAAGGACTTTCAAACTTTATACTGAAACAATTTAGTTAATAATCCTCTTCCAACTCTTCCAGTGATAGGGAATGCAGTCCTTCATGGATCTGGGGACTATTGCAATTTTTTGACATACTAAACTTTCACTTCTTCTTATTCTGGATTTTGTCATTCACACAAAATCCAGGAAGAAATGTGTCAGGGAACTGCCATCAGTGCCGGAGGGAGAGAGCATAATCCAGAGGGATTCCAGAGAGCGTCCTGGGATTGGGAGAGGCAGCCCATCTTCTGGGGAAGAGAATCAGCGTAGCACCAGTGGAGAAGGGGGGCAGATGGGGGAAGCGGCAAGGCGGTCCCATGACTCCTTGCCGGGGACCAGCGGGGAGAGTAACAGTCCTCCGCTGCCTACGCCCTCCTTGCGCAGAAGGCTTTCGCACAGAGAGAGTAGGAGGAGACTAGGCGTCAAAGAGCTTCTTTGCTGGAAAAAGTTTAAGAAATACCCACTGACGGATTCCGCCAGCGACTGAGACAACCACGGGTGAGTGGCTGTCTGGACAGAAAAGGTTCACTCAGGCAACCCAGCCAGGTGTTTGCACCGGCTTACGCACGAGCAACCCCTAGAACCATTTTTTTTTATCTGCATAATTAGTACTAAATATTAAAGTCTACCAAATATGTAAAAATTAAGCAACATCCCCACAATACAAATGTCATCTGGCAATTCGTTCTACCAATTGCTATTTAGATTGTCTATGATGCATAATTTTGCTCTCTCTCTATGCCCTTCCCACTAGTACAGGTTATTATAGCACTTTTGAGTGTGCACCTGCCTAGTAGGGCACCTGCCCTACTAAAATTCTCTCTCTCTCTCTCTCTCTCTCTCTCTCACTCACACACACACACACACACACGTAACCAGAATAATATATGGTTCCATTGAGAGAACTTAATATCAAGACATAAAGATTATAAGGAAAATAGAATTTAATAAGACCGTGTTGACAACCATGTATAAGTTTGCTTAGACCTTGCTGAAAACAAAAGGTGAAAAAATACAGGAGTTTACACCTAGCTGCCACATCTTTTATTGTGGTCACAGCATCTATTGCTTACAGCATTCATAATTTTGATGTAAAACAGATAAGGATGCTATAATCTTTCTGCTAGCTCACCGAACAACAGTGAGCTGCCAGGGTACAGCCCTCCAGATAATATGGAGTGGCAGAATAGCTTAAGACAGCATGACATGTTGTCTCATAGTACCAGTTGCCATCAGTCTTGGAGGTATAGCTGGTAGTCAGTTCCGCATTTTACTGGCCTGTATCATCACAGAGGTTTCTGCAAATGTTAATTTCGATGGGAAATCATGCCAGTCCCTGTGGCCGGCCAAGGCCAACCATGATGTCAGCTGGCTAGACAGGAAGGTCCCCTTTACCCCTCTGGTGCCCTGGCGGTTGGGCTGGGCTGCAATCGCCACCTCCACCTGGAAACAGGTAAGCAGTCTTCCTTAGAATTCTCAAGCAGTGTTGGGTAAGAGGATGCTAGTGTTAAAAGGTTATAGAAATCAGTCTTTTATTATAAGGACAGGTTTCTGCTATCGACTGTGTCAGATTTATGGATGTGATGCTATGGAGCTAAAATGGCACCGATGATTGAATCCTATCACATTTTTGAAACTCAAAGGAAGCTAGCAAGATGCTCTCATTCACTGTACTGTCTTTAAGCAAGAAGTATCATATCTAGATAGGAATGTCATACATTTTTTTAAAATACCCAGGGGAAGGTGCTCTTTATTTGCATTGCCCAAATACTCTGCTATGAAAAAATATATTATATATATTAAATATATTTGTTTCTATCTTAATCACATTACTTTTTATCTTGCCATTAGTTAGGTCCTCTGCTTCATTGCCAATACTTACAAATTTATTTAAGAATTAAGAATAACATCCTAGGTCAAAAAATAAAATAAGAGTTCCTATTTCAAAATAATTCATATATTTATGAATAAATGTGGACATCAAAAGTGGAAGACCTTTTGGTGGTTAATTATGAGTCTTTAGATAAGGAACTGAAGATGGAGATACAGGGCATCAACATTTATCCCTGGTATGGTCTTGATGAAAATAATTCCCAGCTCTGCTATTTATTTGGCTGCTATGTTTGCAGATAGTGCTATCCTCAAACAACTGTATCCTTATTATTTGTGCTGATGGAGATTTAAAAAATCTGGGGATTTTACTATCCCAATCAGTTAATATAGGCTGGGGTAAACCACTAAGCCCCTCTTGGGCTTGCCGATCAGAAGGTCGGCGGTTCGAATCCCCATGACGGGGTGAGCTCCTGTTGCTCGGTCCCAGCTCCTGCCAACCTAGAAGTTCAAAAGCATGCCCAAAAGTGCAAGTAGATAAATAGGTACCGCTCCAGTGGGAAGGTAAACGGCGTTTCTGTGCATTGCTCTGGTTTCGGCAGAAGCGGCTTAGTCATGCTGGCCACATGACCTGGAAAAAATTGTCTGCGGACAAACGTCAGCTCCCTCGGCCAGTAAAGCGAGATGAGCGCCGCAACCCCAGAGTCGTCTGCACTGGACTGAACTGTCAGGGGTCCTTTACCTTTACCTTTTTATAAGGAGAGGTAGACATCAAGCATGCAAAATTTCATCAGTATAATTTATTTACCCAACGGCAAAAGTCAATTCATTTCTACAACAATTTACAGGTGTTTACTTATTTTCATAAGGAAAATGGTAACTCGTAAGTGGCTGAAATTTGGAAACGTACTCGAGACAATTTGTGACAACATCCTAGAAGGGCTGCACTATAAATTGGCCAGTGAAAAGTGTGTCTGGGCTAAACGTTTTACCCCACAAAATTGAATGGTGGTTATATAAGACATATGTCATTTGCTCCTTAAAAAATGTGGACAGATTAATGATGAAATTAGTGTGTTAGGTAAACCTTCTAGAATAACTAAGTGTATGTTAATGAAGACTTAAAATGTTGGGAGGCTGCCTAATATTAGTTTATATTTTTATGCTAGTCCATTATAATTTCTGTATCTATTATAATTTCTGTATCTCAGGAAGGGAAATGCCAAATAATCTTGTTTTAACAACAACACCCCCACTGAAATATGTTCTATGATCTGAAACAATGTAAGAACACCAACTAACTTTTAAAATATATAATAAGTGTTTTGACGAGCTGGAGAATATTTGAACAGTTATTATTCCATACTACTTCTCCCTTGGCAGGAGGTTTGTATCTTATTATGTTATGTATTTCATAACAGATGGATTAATGGGAAATTTGTTGATGTGGAATAAATTAGCTTCAATTAAACTAATGGATTCAGAATAATTTATCTCTTAGAAAAATCAAAGCAATCTATATAAACTTTTTTGGAAGAGCAACTATTAAATAAATTTAGTGCAAGGTTCCGTACTGGTGTTACCTTTCCACATGGAGACTGACTAAAACTGCAGGACCTGGACAAGCAAGGCATGGCAAGTCAGTTAGAAGTGCTGATACGCCTATGTAGTGGAGATGTACAAACAAATTAAGAACTATTGGGTTGAATTTCTATAACTTTCATATAGTTGGTTGGATTCAGTCATGAACTGATTTATTTTAGCTGGATGGTAAACTTCCAGCAAAATTTGTAGGAATGCTATAGAGCTTCAGTTTGTTTATTTCCTCTAACTAGCTTTTTATGCTCTAAGCAACTGTTGTGTACCAGACTTGGTTCTTTGTTGTGTGATATGTGGCTATTGTGAGCTAATTAGGGTGCTTTAAGTAGAACAACATTTCTCCTGTGGTTGTATGCAGCTTTACATTACTTTTTCTCATTAGCACCCCAAAAAAACTTGCAAGTGGAAATAATATTCATGAAAAGCAGCCCAATCCAGCAATTTAGATTTCCTTAGGGTGAACGCTTAAATTTCCACACTCCTAAGTTTAATGACAAGTCCCCGCCTCTCAGCTCATTGATCTTGTGTGTCATGTGAAATTCAGTCAAAATAGCAGATGTTTTCTCTGGAGAATTGTACTAACCCTCTAGAAATAATAACATGCAGAATACCAGTTTTTAACTTAGATGAGTGTGACAAATGGGAGTACCAAGAGAATTTGCTTTCGATTTTTCTTAAAATTGGAAAAGACCCCTAAGCATTAATTTTCATATTGAATGACAATATCTGTGCTTGTGAACTATTGTTGCAGCCTCCTTTCTCCCACTCCATTGTGCTCTGGTGCTAATATTTTGAATTTGGACACCATGGCTACCTCTTGTTGCCATTAGGCATGGCTTTTTTTTTTTTTAATCGGAACTTGCCGGAACTCAGTTCTGGCACCTCTCCCATCAGCGCCATTGCCATTAAGGGAACAAAGGACACATTCATGGTGAGTTCCGGCACCTCTTTTTCTAATATGCAAAACTTTTGCCAAGTGGTCTTCTCTAATATAATGCTTTTATATGCATACTTTTTCTCCAGTGTATGCAGTTTACAACATGCTATTTGACTGCAGAACTACATTACAAAGTTCAGTATTTTGAAGGATGACTGTGTGTTCTGTATTTTTTGGAAAGCGTGAATTAGGTTCAGCTTTAAATGTGAACTCAATATTTCTCCTCCGTCTCTAACAGCAATTCAGTGGAAACATTTCCACTTAAAAAAGAAAGAAAAATCTACACAATTTGATTGTGAGTTCAGTGATTGCAGTGACTAACACACTGCAGATCTAACTCAATTCAGCAAATAAATCAGAATTGTTCATGCTAGTTGTATCTCTTTGATCAAGCTGCCTGTTGATATACTAATGCTTGACCTTGTTTTAATGCAACATGCCATACCCTGTTGAAGGTACAAATTCCCTTCTCCCTTCACGATATTTACATTTGTTTTGAATTGGTGATCAAAAGAAGTTGAAACGCTAGAAATGTGTGTCTGTTTGGCTTTGCTATCAGATTCTGTGGAAACAAAAAAACAAAAAACAGGTGGTGAAATCTCAGTCCAGGGCAGTAACCATTATGTTAGTTTGTTCTGCCATACAGAAAGCACAGATGTTAAGTATATGGCAACAAGTCTGTTTATATTCCAGTAGCTTGCTTTTAGGAACCACTTTTCTATCCAAATGTGTTATGTTCTGACATGTGCAACCCATTCCTAACTTCATGATGCAGAACAGAATGGCACGATTGGTATTTTACTATTATTTAAAAAATGCAAATACATATTGGAGAGGTGTGAATGACAAGTTCTGTCTATTTTTCACCAAATGTTTCTATTAAGATTTCGTTTTACAGTGCTTATGCTAAGCAACACCTGTCTTGGGCTGCATAAATGACTGGGCCTAACATATGGCTAGAGGGGGAAAATGTGCTCATGTTTGCCAAATAAGATGGGTATATTTTGAATCGGGGATAATTACCGCAATGCCCTCAAGATTCAAAAGTCTGTACCTTGCAGTAGGGTGACTAGCAAGGCAACTCAGCAAGGGAACACTGTCACAGGGCGGAATATTGTCCAGTCGTCTATAGCAGTCAAAAAACAGTCATCAATAACAATGTAGTCCTCAATTCTGCATGCAGAAAAGTATATTTCCCTACTCAGTTTGTTGCTCTGTGCTTTTCTTCCATTTTTTACTGACTCCCATGGGGAGGTGAAGCACACTTTCAGCAGGAGCTGATTTTGTTCTTAGATGAAATTAGCTCGGTTGCACATGTCCTAAATGTGGCTTGACTTGAGAACATGAGAAAATATATTTTCTGCTTGTACCACCCAGAGAGAAAGAACCTGCAAAATGAGTTCTAGGTGTGTGATTTTTATGTTATTTGAGTTGTTTGAAGTTTCTTTGAGTTCTGGAACCTCAGCAAGCCACTGATTATGATGCCTTAGGGAAGGCGGAAGGAAACTTACCACAGAAATTGCCCTTTTATGCCTTCTTTCAGCATTAGAATATCTGAAAAGTGCAATGGGTTAAAACCATTCTTAGGTGCACAGCCACAGTCTGTATGATAAACAGCCACAGCAATTTTCCAAAGCATAACTTTTATCCTTCATTTCCCAAGGATAATGTGATTGCTGGGTTTTGGTAAAGGCTGATCAAAGTGGAATAAAATCACCTCTGAATTTATAGCATTGCATCAGCTGCTTGCACAGCGTCACTCCCACAAAACAAGTAGAACACTCAGTTGTAATGCTTTGAAAGGAAATTAAAGTCTTTCTGATTCTGCAAACACTGCAAAAAATATCAATGTGTCTACATCAAAATGTAAATAATTCTTTTTCTAAATGTATGATAAATTTGGAAAGTCTTGATGAAGGGGAAAGCAAATACAGGAAGCTGCAGATTAAGTTTGTAAATCTCTGTGTGTATACACACACACACACACACACACACACACCCCAACCTGTGCTTGTTTCAAAATTGTTGGCAATACAAGAACTAAAACTTTCAGAGATTTTGAAGAGTACTGCCTAAAAAATTGGAAAGGTGACCTTGATACTTGGTGACTTTCCTCTTGTCTGCTGAATAAGTTATTTGGCATGGAGAAATAAAGTTACTTGTCAGAAATACTTCACTTCCTATTCAGTCCGCGCACACTCAACGGCTTGCTTTGAAGAGGACAATATTGGCACCTGAAACCTTGTTTTGTTTTATTTCCGTCTGTAGTGTTGGTGTAACTGGTGATGAGGACATTTCCTAACCTGCATACAACCTGCCTTCACAGTTAATGATCAATAATGTGAAATCTAGTAGCTACCAGTTTCAACTGGTCTCACTGTTCTTAGGATCCAACCTCTTTTTGTTGCTTCTCTGAAAACTGAGTCAGTAGAAAATCCATCATCTGTAGGCTACAGTCAAAATCAATAAGGGATATAATCACTTACGATCTTCCTGGAAGACTTTCCAAAATCACTTCTTACCTGTTTTTAGACATGCCTTTTACATAACTTTTTCAATCATTCAAAACTTCATGTTAAATTTAACACCTTCCTGCAAGATGAATACACTACACTGCATTAACAGAAAATGAAGAATACTAGAGACGAGAAGTTTCCCTAGACTTGTATTCAATGGTTTTTATTATCTACATTTTCTAAGCTATTATTTGTATAATTATTCTCAGTCCCTAATCTCATTATTTTAAATTGCTGTTCACTGAATTCTGTAAGCCAGTAATCAGTCCATAACTCTTATACCCCAGACTCTGTATTTGCTTTAATTTTTAAATTGTCCTATCAACAGTTAGTAGGAAGATAAGAACTACATGATTTCCCCTTCTTTCTCTGTTATGTGCCACACATCTTATATCACAGACTGTGTTTCCTTGACCCTGCTTCACCTAGTTGGTTTGCAGGGTCGTGAAAATTATCAGAATAATTTAGGAGATAGATAATAAGCAAGTTGAATGACCTATTCTGAGGGTGAGGGAGACTGTGACATAGGGCTCCCCGCCCCATATTTAGTATATATTGAAATAAAACCAGCCTTGAAGTTGCTTTCATGTGAAATAAACAAAAATAACTATGGCCAACATCTCAGCTCATTATGGAACTGATTCCTTCAAACCTTCCATCTGCAAGATATCACAGTCCCAAAGAGCTAGAATCATAAAGTTAGGCAAAGCTGGGAAGGACCATGTTTGGCATCTAGTATTGCCCCCACCCCACAAAAAGCTGGATCTACAATGCAGGATGCAACTGCGGAATATCTTGTAAATGGCCATTCAGCTTCAATTTCTATACTTCCAGCAAGGAAGCTCAATGTAGTGTAAAACCTTTAGTTAAGATATATTTTTATTTCCAGTTGTGGAAGAATGAAACTATGTTTTATTTTAGTTTTGAAGGCCATGGAGGCAGGGATGTCAAAGGGAGCCTGGTGTGTGTATCTCATTTCTAGGGCCTCTAGAGCAAATGAGTCATGTACAATTTAGAGTCCCTCCGCTGAATGGACCAAAGATCCACACCTGCGCAGCAGCTCAGATTTCATATCTGAGGCTTTAACTGATTGGGAGAAGCAGCTTTCAAAATTACAATTCTCTTTACAATCCTACTCTTTTGGAAGTTCACAAGACCTTTTAATGTTCATTAAAAGTTTGATAAACACTTCTACTCTTTTTCCTTGCTGAATTATTTAAGAGTGTAGTTATTAATAGAGCCTAAACAATGTAGATTCATTTGAGCAGGAAATGAATTGTGGAAATACTATCGAGAACCATTTAGCAAAGCCACTTATTTAACCATGTGTTTCAAAACAGAGGGGGAGTTCATTTATTTAATTTCCAGTCCCTGGTTTAGGGAATAACGGTCTTCCATCAAGTTTGAGAGAACCACAATTAAATATTCTCTAGCTACAGTTTATATAAACACATTCAACAAATCGCTTTTCAATGTAACAGTTATATATTTACGTGGGAAAACAAACATAAGACATTGAATATCTTTTATCTGAGAACTAAAAGTGGAAATTACATTACTGGCACACAATCAATTATTGAGGGCATTTACTGATAGATTTTCAAGGGCAGGGAAGCCATTGTGGTCTGCATATAAGTCTTTAGACTTTATTTGTTTGGGAGACTTTGTAAAAACATAAAAAACACAAAGAAGTAGCTTTATGCTGCAGACACAATGAGTTGTAGTAAAACAGACTTCAGCATTTACTCAAGAGGAAAACAAAAAAGTTGACTCTGAATCAGTTTTCCCAGCTCCACCATGGGTGCTACAAGATGCCGCCATTTTCCAGACAGAGAGAGACAGAGAGAGAGAGACATAAAACACTGCAGTAGAGCATCTTCCATGGGATGCTTAATACTGGCAGCCACACACTAGTGACTGCCAACTAGTCAAGCTGGCTGGACACCTGCTTGACTAACCTACACAGTTTTCCTGCTATAAGGAAGGTTGTCACCGCTTGGCATGCTGCATGCATACTGCACGAACACGCAGCTTTCCCTTTCCCCTGAATCACTTCACACATTTTCATGGCCATTCCTGAAAACTGGTGAAATATCACCCACTGATTGGCTTCCCTGTGAAAGGGGTTGCAAATGGAAGGAGAGAAGCTCTAGTTAGTAATATCCTCACATGCTCTTGAGTGGTGTTGCTGACTCAGATACTAGATGACCAGGTACTTCTGTTAAAGAGCCACTTTGAGGAACATCATCTTCTGTTGATCCAGGGTAGGGATGGAAGAATATGTCAATACAGTGGTGCCTCGCAAGACGAAAAGAATCCGTTCCGCGAGTCTCTTCGTCTAGCGGTTTTTTCGTCTTGCGAAGCAACCCTATTAGCGGATTAGCGGATTAGCGCTATTAGCGGTTTAGCGGCTATTAGCAGCTATTAAAGGCTTAAGGGATTAGCGGATTAGCTGCTAAAAGGCTATTAGCATCTTAGTGCCTTAGAAAAAGGGGGTGGGGAGCGAAAAAAAATCGCAAGAATCGCAAGACATTTTCGTCTTGCGAAGCAAGCCCATAGAGAAATTCGTCCTGCGAAGCGCATTGAAAAATGGAAAACCCTTTCGTCTAGCGGGTTTTCCATCTTGCGAGGCATTCGTCTTGCGGGGCACCACTGTATTGGTTTCTCTCAATTCCTCCATCTCATATCTTAAGCGTAAGGCATTGCCATATGCCAGTGTTTCCCAACCGGGGGCCGGGATATTCCAAGGGGGCCACAAGTGAAAATTACATAAATTGGGGGGGGGCACAGCATGAAGCTAGGGGGCCACAGAGGGAAGTGAGAAGAAAATAAAATCTTTTTTTAAAAAAAATCCTGATTGCCTGTCTATCTGCTTGGCCAATCACAAGCAGGTAAGGGTGCAAACCACCAGCGGGTGGCCTACTACTTCTTTTTGCCATGTGCATTTTCTTGGAGCAGTCCTGCCTTGTTTCCAGCAGGAGAGGGGATTGCTGTGGCTCCCATTTTGACCACTGCTTGTCATAGCTGTCAACTTACAGATTTGAAAATAAGGGATCAGCAGCCTCAAAAATAAGGGATCAGCAGCCAAAATAAGGGATTTTCTGGGCACAGGTATGTTCGACTTCTGAGCCCCTCTGATCCAAAGGCAGAAAGCCCAGCCAGCAGCCAAACGAAGCCTCAAGCCTCAAGGAAAACCACCGTCACCTCTCCGCTGGGAAGCGTTGAGCAACGGCGAGTCCCCAGGCAACACAGCCGATTTGATCAGCACAAGGCATGCAAGCTCCACCCCCCAATCGTTCTTAGACTTCTAATTGGGTGAGCAATGCAGCCAAGCAACACAGTTGGAGCCTCCCTCCTCCCTGGCCAGCAGGGAGGGAGGGAGAAGAGCTGCTTCCTTTGAAACCCGGGAAATTTAAGGGACATCATCAATAAGGGACAGCAGCAGGACATGGCACTGGGATAAGGGACTGTCCTGCCAAATAAGGGACTCTTGACAGCTATGCTGCTTGTAGCTTCCACCAGTACTGGGTCAGGTGGCAGCCTGGACCTGACTTTGCAATGTGCGGGGTGCAATTTACCCCAGGGCCTAGCAGATTGGAGCCTTTGGATGTTGCCAAGGGGAGCAAGATCTGTCAGCAGCATCGGCCTGGCTCTGCAAGGCATGGGATGAAATCCACCCCAGTTTTTTTTTAATAACTCAAACATGTTTTTTGACAAACAAAACATTTAAATAGCTGCCTTTCTATGGGGGGGGGGGGGAGCAAAGGAAGGAAACAAGGTCAGAAAGGGCCCACGGTCAGAAAATGGTTGGAATACACTGAGTTATCCTGTATCCTGATGGGAGGCTGAGAGAGGCAGTGGCTTACCTAAAGCTATCTAGTAGTACTTGGACGTTTTGATTCACTGTTTAATTTCAGCACCACTCCAACACTTCTATAATACTTTAATATCCAATTAGTGTCATGGACAGGGGTGCTTTCTTTTGTTGTTTTTGCATTTTTTACAATATTTCCCAGAATCATTAATATCTGCTGTTGAGGGACTTGTATTTTGCAGGTAGTTGATTGACGTCAACTGAAGTTACAATTTAAATTTCCCTAACTTAAATTTAAATTCCTCTAAGCTAGCTGCAATACTTCTGTTTTTATTTCTTTCTTTTTGTACGTGCTTGCTCGACTTGCCCTGTTTGTGTGATTCTCTTGGAATTGTGCTATAAGTGTACAGGATTGAATCTTAAAGACGGTAGCCAAGAGAAATAGGAGAACAGCTTTGTTCCTGGATGTTATCTGGACGGCTAGAAAAGATTTTTTGTTAAAACGGTTAAGTACAAATTATAGAAGACATTTGTAAGAATAAAATGTTCAGTTACAGTAATTTAAAACTCAAACTTAATTTTCCTGTCTAGTTTCCAAAGAATTATACTTAAATGGCTAGTTGGCAAAGAACTCATGCATGAAATTACAGGACATCTTAAGACTTTTCTTAAAAGAATATAAGAAATGCCATACTGGTTCAAGTAATGGCCTTATCTGGACCACTTTTCTAGCCATCACCCTGAAGACTATAAATCTTAAATCTACAAACACACTTAATAAGAGTGCAACAGCCTCAAGATTTGGCCACTGTTGGGGAATAATAATAAAGTCCTATAATTTCCCCCTTTTGGGAGAAGTGGATGGAATCTGCAGTCATACTATTACCTCTAAAGCTGCTATATCTTTCTGAATGACAGGCAAATAGATCCAGGAACTTTTGGCATTACTTTTGCTCCAGCAGACCTTTGTCTGCAACATTCTTTTGATCTCTTGATTGCTGGGGCACCACAAAGCATTTGAGGGGTCCCTGCTTCAGCTTATGTCAGCTCATACAGAACCTGCTTGGCACTTGGAGCTTATCTAAATCCAATAAATATTTAGCTCTGTTTCCATTTCAGTGGTTCCCATTTCCAAACATTTAAGTCATGGTTTTATTTATTTATTTATTTATTTATTTATTACAGTGTTTTGTATGATGCTTAATCACAGTTGTCTCTAAGCAGTGTACAGGAGATCTAAAACAGTAAGACTAAGGATGAATTAAAACTACTTGAGTGAGATTCTAAATCGGTTTCAGGCTGATAAATATAGTAGCAAAAACAGAGCTAATTATGGGCAGTCCATGCTAAAGATGGAAAGGCTGTGTGTGTGTGTGTGTGGTGTAAAAAAATTAAATATGCCATTGCTTTCTCTTTCTTCTGCTTCAACACCCATCCTTCACCCTAAGGTCCCAGGACAGGTTATAACACTAAAACACAATGTTTAAAACAGTTTAAAAGAGGCTTCCTCAACCTTGGCCCTCCAGATGTTTTGGCCTATAACTCCCATCATCCCTAGCTAGCAGGACCAGTGGTCAGGGATGATGGGAATTGTAGTCTCAAAACATCTGGAGGGCTGAGTTTGAGAAAGCCTGGTTTAAAACAACCAGAAGTCAATATGTGTTATTGACTTCTAGAGATTATGCTGTGTTTTGTTTGACAATGGCTAAAACCTACATTGCAAGGAACTGCAACTTCATAGTGCAGTGGGTAGCCAATGTGGTCCCCCGCCCAGTTGTTGTTGGACTATAGGTTTGCTATCCCAATCATCGTTGGCACATGAAGCCATGCATTTGTGTGCAGTAAGGTAAAAAAGTAAAGGATCCCTGAATGGTTAAGTCCAGTCAAAAGTGACTATGGGGTACAGCACTCATCTCGCTTTTCAGGCTGTGGGAGCCAGTGTTTGTCCACAGACAACTTTCCAGGTCATGTGGCCAGCATGACTAAACCACGAGTGCCAGAGCACAAAGAAATGGTGTTTACGTTCCCGCTGCAGTGATGCCTATTTATCTACTCACACTGGTATGCTTTTGAACTGCTAGGTTGGCAGGAGCTGGGGCAGAGCAATGGGAGCTCACCCCATTGCATGGATTCAAACTGCCAACCTTACAATAGGCAAGCCCAAGATGCTTGGTAGTTTAAACCACAGCGCCAACTGCACATGCAGTAGCTATCAGCTTTACAAGCTATTATCGCATAGTTTGTTTCAATGCTGCTTTAAACCAGTTCTGTTGGTCATTTGTAGTGGCATTCTTTTTTCAAAGCCTGCATCTTGAGCTGCTGCTGGGCAAACATAGCTCTTCATATTGTGCTGCTGCCAAATGAAGGTTATATTGTTCACAGCAGCCCAAATATCTGAAGTTTCAGATGCTTCTCACATCAATATGGAGTTACATTGTTTTAATGGCTTACTTTAGCAACTTATTATTATAAGACTATAATCCTAACTCCTCTGACCTGCAAGAAAGTTCCACTGAATTCAGTAGGATGACTGAGTTAGGATTGTGCTGTGATTAATTTATCAAGGTAGTAACACTTGCAACTGCTAACTGAATGAACAATTCATTTCCAGTACTGTACAAAGCACACAAAGGTAAACAGATGAATGAGGGTCAAACTACTTGTTATGTTTAATGCATAACTTGCAGCTACATTTCTCTTCATTTTTAAATTAAATATAGGCACCAGGAACCCCAATTGTTGTTTGGATCACAGCAAACTGGAAGAGGAGATTTATCTCTTCTCCCAGCTGAGAGTGGAACAACAACTCCCCACACATTCATGCATCTATGAACCACTAGGAAAATGCACTAAGCATAATGTGTAGTTTGACTCTGGCAATCTTCCCTAAGGGTGGAGTTGTCAAGTGCACAATGAATTAAATGTATTTTATGATGACCTGTGCTTATGTTTTAGGAATTTAAAACGTTAATGTTTCCTAGCCAAGTATGTTTGACTTTACTAGGCTTCTTTACTGTTTTTCCAATATAGTTCTTAAAAAAAGAAAAGACCCTACAACAATTCTGACAGGAAAGAGGGGAAAACTTGCTAGAAATTTGGGGTAGAAATAGAGACATCCCCATTCTCCTCCTCAGTGAACATAATTTGAAGGTGGAAAGAGAGCTTAAGTCACTAGAATGCTAATCCCTGTTGTTTGTCCTCACCATGTTTATCCTTTCTTGAAACAAGAAATCCCATTTTTAGCAATTATGGTAAGTTAGACTGTAGGCAGCTTCAGTCATTTAATTACATTACAGAACATGGTTTTCTTTTTAGTTGATGGCTGTTAATATAATCAAAGTGTCATCCTCCCCCCCCCCCTTCTTTTCTGCCAGGGTGGAGTGTGATTCTGAAAGATGTCCATGTGTTCTTCTGCTTCATTTCAGACAATGGCTGACAGGATCTGTTGTCTTATCCTGATTTTCCCCTTAGAAGCTTTTAGTGAGGACAGAATGTGTGTCCTATATTTAAAAACATCCTACCTTTATATTTATCCAGAGAATAGGCACCGTGCCTGTTTAAATGTGTGACTTGCAAACTCATATGGCTGCACAGTGGTCAATTAACAGGCATATGCTGTATCTATGAATACCTTAGGGGTTAATTTGAGTTAAGAAGATACCACATGTGATTTTGAAACTGGCAAAAACTTGGCATATGGTATTGAAATAAACATTACATTGACTGTGATCACTACAGAACTCACAAGAATTAGAAGCTATAAAATATTTCATATTTGTTGTATATTGGTATGTCTTTATTGGTTGTATATTGGTATGTATGAAATGTACTGGGAGCCAACCTAGACATTGTGTTATTCCTGTATTCAGCCACAGATAGATACATTGGTGGCACATATTTGCAGTGGGCAGTAACCTGTTGTCAATGGCGGCAAAGGGTTAAAGAGCCCCTCCCCATACAGTTTCAATGCAACTAAACTCCCTGCTGACTATTTTAAAAACAATAATGTTAATGCGTGTCTCAACTGAAGTTCTGAGTAATTTTTTTCTGACTCTACCTAGAACCTGGGTATCTATTAACTCTTCTGTACTTGTGCCAGCACAGATGCTGTGGTTGATGAGTGTTAAGCAGTATCTGAAGGATGACAGGTTCCTCATCTCTGCTATACATTGGACAGCATTCCATGAGTGCATTATATTATACTGGAACAGTTTCAGTATAATAAGACACTAATAGTTAGGGAGCAAAACTGAGTTGTGTTTCTATCCTACACTCTGGATAGAAGGCATCATCTCTGTCTGGTAGGTTGGTATTCAAGGAACTAGGATAAAATGGTGTGTTCTCTCCTGGCATTTAATCAAGCAAAAAGTTCATAATGTAATGCAGAACTAACCTTTTGTCCACGGCAAGAGGTTGAACTCACTCTTGCTGTAAATTAGACCAGTCACACCTCTACAAAATCCTCCAGCCATCTGCCATCGCTCAGTAAATCCTATTTTATATTTCCATTAATTCTTATTTGAAAGATTGAAGTAGCCCACCCAGCTGCTTGACAGAAGCATCTTGTCTATGGGGAGAGCTAGAGGAAATGCTGAAGTGATGCTGAATAATTTTAATTATGTGTGAAAAAATATATTTACAGGTGTCTGTTTTTTTTTTTTTTTTGTAATGATTGAGTCAGTAAGCAGTTTGAAAGACTGCAATTCAAACAAACCTGGAAAAGGAAAAGCATGCATTTAATTATGGAACTTTCTCTACCAGAAATACAGAAGAATTCTGAAACTAACCCGTGTGAAACAGTAATCTTTCTGCTTGCAGTTTCTTGGTGATGGAAGCTGAAAAATATTTGTTGGGATCAGACAGTTTGTAGATTTAATGGTGACTGCAGCAGCTCAAAAAGAGCCAAAGGGTTTTGCAAATGACACCTGGCTGAATGTATAGATCCTATATAGCAGCTGTATCCTGCAGGATGCCCTCTAGATACTGAATCCAACTCCCACCATACTGAGACAGCATGTTTAATGATCGGGGATAATAGGAAGATGTCTCCCTTTAATACCTGAAATATAATAGATTTGAGAAACTAAAAAGACAGCGTATAGAATGCCAAATTTAGTGACTAGGTTAGCAACCTATTTTGTAGATTTTACAGATAGATCTTCAGCTGAAATCTCTTTTCCTTCACAACAAAGGTAGAGTAAGATGGTTAATCTTACCCTCTAAGGATAATACAGTGGTACCTCGGGTTAAGAACTTAATTCATTCTGGAGGTCCGTTCTTAACCTGAAACTGTTCTTAACCTGAAGCACCACATTAACTAATGGGGCCTCCCGCTGCCGCCGCGCCACTGGAGCACAATTTCTGTTCTCATCCTGAAGCAAAGTTCTTAACCCAAGGTACTATTTCTGGATTAGCGGAGTCTGTAACCTGAAGCATCTGTAACCTGAAGCGTATGTAACCCGAGGTACCACTGTATTTTAACAGCTTCTGTGTTGAGGAAAGTATGAGCTAGATCTTGTGTTTCCTGTAAACACTGTCTTGTGTATCTAGCCATGACTGGGAATGTCAGAAGTGACTGAGGCTGAAATACTGTACATGTCTACATAGAAATAAATCCAATTGAGTTCAGTGGGCATCCTCCCAGGTAAGTTAGTAATATGTTGCAGTCTAAAACTACTGTTCTAAACCCACATTTGCAACCTATTTTGAATGAGAGTGTAACTAGGTAAGAACACATAAACTGCGTCAAAGAGAGAAATAGCACCCCAAGCCAAGGGGTGCTCTAAAGCTTCTATAAACTTCAGATATCTAGAGCAAAAGTTTATGGCAGTCTTTGGTTTGATTTGATTTAACCATTCTGTATCTTGAAGCCTACGGATGCTGTTCCTCCCCCTCCCTTTCATGTTGTCTGTCTGAATAAATAGTGACAGGTAAAAATTGTCTGTGTCCTGTGGGAGAAGAACTGACAGCAATAGCTGGTCTGACTCCACTGCGGAGGAAAATGCAGAACTGATCTGAACTCTTGTCTTGACCTTCACTTTCAACAACAATGTCCTTAGGGATGGGCTGCCTTTTATATTTCTCATTTCATCCCATCTTAATAAACTCCTTGAACAGAAGGGATGGAGAACGTCGTGTTAAGTTATTCCATTTATATTTGCTTGAAGTTGTTATAATATGGGAAACAAAGTGAATACAGCCTCATTAGTGATTAATGGAATTCATTAGGAATTAATGGAGTTAATTTAATCTTCATCAGTCCAAACGGACTGGCTTGTAGAGTGCATATGTAGCATGTAACAGAGGTCTAAATATAATTACACATGATAGGCCTTGCTGCCTTACATGCTTATTAATATTCCTTCATTCTGAAACAGCTTAACATCATAAATCCACATGGCTCACTCACCATCTGTAACATACTAGCATGCGTTTAAATTTCCAACAGCCGTTTACGGGCTTGATTTTGGAAGGAGATTTTGTTTTGCTTTTTAAATACTTCCAAAATGAAATTTAAGAGTTGGCTGGGTCATTTATGGCAGTGAAAAGGTAAATGAGATTTGCAAGTCTTTGTAAAGATTTCATCTTTTTTTTTAAAAAAAAAAAATCAAGGTAGCACAATAATGCTTATGATCACAGAATCACAGAACTGTAGAATTGGAAGGGACCCGAAGGGTCATCTAGTCCAATACCCTGCAATGCAGGAATGTCAGCTAGAGCATCCATGGCAGATCCAACCTCTGATTAAAACCATCTACAAATCCACCTAACAGTTACTTCATTCAACCCACATTTTAACAGTTTCCTCACAAGAATATCATGGGGGGCTTTGTCAAAAGCCTTACTGAAATCAAGATACACTATGTCCACAGCATTCCCCCAATCCACCAAGCTTGTAACTCCATCAAATAGAGTTTATATATGAGAATATATATATCTATATATCTTGATTTCTTTTACTGGGAGGAAATAGTTTTAACGGCTAATGATTCCCAGGTTAATGTTGTCTTTTTAATCTCTCATTGTCCTTTCCATCACCCCTGACCATTCTTCCTAAAGTTTGCTTCTTCTGTTGCAAACTTCTATTGCAAACAGTGGTAACCAGTGTTATGCTCTTCAGATGCTGTTGGACTGCAACTACCATCATCCACTGAGCATTGATTGGTCTTATCTTATTCAGAATTGTGCCATTTTTTTCAGTCGGCATTTCCCTCTTGCATTAGATATATATTGATGCTATCTTCATTTCAGTACAGCAAACACTTTTTTTAAAAAAAGCTATCAGTATATACATTTTGTTAAATACATATGTGTTTCTGTGTCCTTAGAAAAAGGGGGAGGACCTTTCCATTATTAAAACATCTTATCATCTTGAGCTATTTACCAAATCCATAATAAGTGGAGAGAGAGAGAGAGAGAGAGAGAGAGAGAGAGAGAGAGCGCACTTGCAGGAAGTAATAGCCCACGTTTTGTTTTTGATCTACAGAGTCTTTCAGTCTTAGAGTGACTGTTATACTTACAAAAGGATGTATCATGTTGAGCTATTCGTTTCTCAAGACAGCCTTCCTATTCATTTTGTGTATCCTTCCTTGACAATATGCCAGCTTTGGAGCTGTGTTAGAATTGTATTGTTCAAAAATGCATAAATAGTAGCTACTCCTGATAGGAGTATGAATGAGATAAGTGCTTTGAAATTCTAATGTCAATCTTTTAATGTCTGTTTAATTCAGCCTCGATAGTGTTTATCTTCATGGGCACCCTATATAATTTAAGTGAGAATAAATAATTTGTTTTGTTTTCAGAAGCATTGGAAGTTCCGCCTGTAAGCAGGCAGTGCAAGCCATAACCGTGTATGTCATAGTGATTCATAAGTGAAGAAAGTAGTATTGGACTCTCAGGGGGTAAAAAGAGATCTTATGTAAATCTAATTCAAATTTGGAATGGTGGTTTCAAATGCTAAGCCTAACATTAAACTGCAGGAACATGACATGTTATTTACTTGACAAAATATTGATATGAAACCAGTTTATATTTAGGTATTTCTTGACTTGTGTTATTTCAGATAGTAGTACGATGATTAACTGCTTTGCAAAAGATGAGTAGAAGTCAACCCCTAAAATGCTGTAGTTTCATGCCTGGGAAGAAAAGGACCCTAAAATCGCAAGTGTTTTTCATGAATGGAGTTCAGATGATCAACCCAGTCATTGAAAAAAGTCTCGAGGGAAGTCACAGGGCTATGTGGGCTAGCACCCCCATTGCTGATGCACTCAGAGGCTACACACTGTTGTCCAGATCTCTGGTGTGCTCCATAGGCCAATGGAGGGACCTTCATGTAAAAGAGCTCTACATGTGTATTTTAGTACACTTGCAGAGTCATATCTGGTATGCTCTGAGCATGTGGGCAGTGGGGAGCATTGCTTCTGAGTATGTTGGCAGAGGCGGCGGAACCAGCCTGTGCTTCCCTGTGTTTGGATTTGGCTCAAAGGGCTGTTTTGTATATTTCAATTTGTGAGGTAAAGTATACACACGCTTCTTTCTGCTACACTGTGTAATTTGCAAACTGAAAAAATAAGCACTCTCTGCCATAAAGAGGAGGTGTCTAAGTTTCTCTTTCTTTCTTTCTTTCTTTCTTTCTTTCTTTCTTTCTTTCTTTCTTTCTTTCCTTCCTTCTTTCTTTCTTTGTATTTTACATAATGGTGAAAGACACAGTAACTTAGTTATCCTCCTGAATCATGTGGGATGCCTCAGTGAGGCATTTCATTTATTTATTTATTGTTGCCCTTGATTAGCAATGATCTCAGGGCAGCATACAATAGCTATGTAAACAGTAGTGTAGCCATAGATAAAGTGCAATTTGAATATAATCATAAATATCAAAACATTTAAATCTGAGAAAACATTTAAACAATATTATTAGATGTCTCTGCTGCTCCTTCTGACTACCACTGTGTCTATTAATATTATTTTTAGTGATGAGCAAACACTCCATGTCCTTTCAGAGTCAGCTCAGTAACTGATTCTTAGCAAGCAATGGGGGTTGGACTTATCTGTATTCCAAGATTTCTTGCCTGGTTGATAAAGTTGAATGATGCAAACTGATGGTGCCACATACAAGTGTTCTTATTGTATATTATCCCTGAGGAATTGTAGTTCCCAGCACTAGACATGGCAAAGAGACACTTGGAAAGTGCCAAAACAAATACTCCCAGGAACAAGAGAGGTGTTTAGGTTGGGATGAGGAACATTCGTATTTACAAGGAATGAATGAGAGAATTGACCCAAATAGAGATAGATGTAGGTTTGTTATGGGGGCTTGTTATGTTGTTCACAGCAGTCAACAAGAATTTCAACAGTAAGGAGTTGAACAGGCAGCTACAAAACTAAGGCTGGGATGAATTCCTCTGCTCCAAGTTTCCTGAAAATATTACCATCCCGCCTGAGCAGGGGGTTGGTTTTTCCGTTGTTATACTGCAGAGAAAGGAATTTCCCCTAAATTTTGAGGGGTTTTTTTTCCTTTTAGAAAGGGTGGTCAGCTGAAAGCTGTGGCCTTGTGCTCCTTCCAGCTGGTGGGGCACACTTATGAGCTGGTTTCTTCTCCCCACAAGAAAAAAATCAACAAAACCCCCTGAAATCTGGCTCTGTTTTGCCCCATTTATAGGATTCATTATTATTAAGGAAAATCCTTTAAAAATCTGCCCACACTTACAAGAAGATGTTAGTGAGATGATCCATGGGCTGTCTCTTTCTTCCTTTAACCTTTTAAACACTGGAAGCAGCTTAAGGCAACTCCATAGTCGTGCAGTTAAAAAAAAGGTGGGGGGCTTTTAAAATGACTGTACATCGTAATATGCAGAACCTTCCTGTGGAATTGTACAGGGGGGAAGATGGCTGTCCCCATAAGTACAATACAGACGTGTTTAGTTTGGTCTGTTGATTATGCCACTTCTAACATTCTGATCCACATGTGAGCCCAAGGGGTGTGAAAAAATGGGAAGATTCACTTTCAAAGGCAGAGAGGACCAGAATCTTCTTCAACCCCTTCCTGGAATGCCTTTGGAGTGATTCCCTTGTAAGTTTTATTAACTAAAACAAACAGAAATGTATCCTCTCGTCTCCCCCAATCTTTTGTGAAAGTTTCATTTCGTGAAAGTTTCATTCAACGAAAGGTCAGCAAAGAATTTGTGGGTTGTTTTTTTTTTTTAATGTTTGGCACTGCTGTATTAAACAGTTTCTCTGTTTGTCAACCAAACATGCTCAAAAAACACTTTTTGCTTTCCAAGCTGGAAATGTTCTTCTCCAAATAAGAATAATCTCTACTCTGAATATGTTCAGTTACAAGCTGAACTGATATTTCATTGCATCAATTGATACAGAGATTTTATTGACTCAGAAACCTCAGTTGTGAGCGTAAGAAAAGCATTACTATTTTAAAATTGGAAGTTTTACGGTCTGTAAGCCAAAGCTTAACAAAGCCGCTCTCCTTCACAGGAGGGAGGGGTTGCGGACTGGCCTTATTGGGTTCCTGATTTGCAGTGCAGTCTGCTTTAGGAAGAACATTTCCAGTTTTGACCAACTGCCAGACCCTTTCCTTCACAAAGTGAAGGCTTTTTTTAATTGTAAAATGTAATATCATATATCCACTATGCAGAATCATAGAATCATAGAATCATAGAGTTGGAAGAGACCACAAGGGCCATCGAGTCCAACACCCTGCCAATATTCAAATTGAGTATTGAATATTGGGCAAGGCCTCCATCTTACATCAGCAACCCCTTATTTGTTTGCTGCATGCAGTCTTGGAAAACCTAAGAGAAATATTTTGAAATTTTGAACTTAGATTATTTTGGTCAGTAAAAGTTCAAAATAGCAGCACCGACTTTGGATGAAAATCAGGAAAGAACTTTGAAGTTCTATTCAGCTGCAGTAGTCTGTGTTGAGAGCCAGTGTGGTATAATGGTTGGGGTATTACACTAATACCTGGATTTAAATCCCCATTCAGCCATGAAGTTCACTGGCTGACCTCTGCCCAGTCACTTAGTTTCAGCTTAACCTACTGCACAGGGTTGTTGTCAGGATGAAACTGGTAGGAAGAGGAACCACGTATGCCACCTTGAACTCCTGAGAGGAAAAGGTAGGATATAAATGTAATTGGTAAATAAATCAATAAAGCAGAAAATAGCATAGATTGATTTTGCAGGTAAAACAGGAAATGCCCAGAAGTTCACACAGATTTCAAACAGTGCCACTTCTTTGAACCCACTTCCTTTAATCTTATCAGTAACACATATATTCACAAGAATGACTGTATATTGTTCAGTTCATACCTTTTTATAAATAGTCCTGTATTTAATTCTGTATTTAACCTTACAAACAGAGAATATTGTTTAGTACTTGCTTATGTGTAGCATCTTAGTTTGAAGCCCACTCATGGGGGGGGACCTACATTTTGCATTACCTTACAATAGTTTCAAACCAATAGTTTCTTACAATAGTTACTACCACAAAGATGCAGTGGCTTATGAAACACAAGGGAACAGATATGCTCCTTTGTGTTTGTACTATGACAAAAGAGCACCAGTTTTGAATAATTACTTCATATACAGAAAAGGAGTAAAGTGACATTCTTGTTGGTTCACTGTCATAACTTTGTTTTTGCATATGTATGAGGGGGAAAGGTGGATTTATGATCTCAGCCCCCTGTTTGAAGCCAATAAAAAAGCAAGACATAAATCTCAAGTATTGAGAAACAAATTATGGCATAGATGGGGAAAAAATAAAATACAAATTGCTTGAATCTATGAATCATTTGAATGAACCTTTGAAAAATATTCAAAATGAACACGGGATGGAGAGGTTAGCAGAAGTAACTTCCATTAAGTGTTTCCTTTAACCATACAGTGATTTAGTAGAAAACCAAACCATTTTAAAATATTAACTAGAACTAACATTACATTCTAGACAAAAAGCTGTGCTGGTCCTTCTCAAGGTCCTTCTCACTTTGTCGTATGTCCCACTGACATATGTCACATCACTGGCTAACTGTACAGTGGTACCTCGGGTTAAGTACTTAATTCGTTACGGAGGTCCATTCTTAACCTGAAACTGTTCTTAACCTGAAGCACCACTTTAGCTAATGGGGCCTCCCACTGGTGCTGCACCACTGGAGTGCGATTTCTGTTCTCATCCTGAAGCAAAGTTCTTAACCCAAGGTACTATTTCTGGGTTAGCGGAGTCCTGGTAATGTATAGCAAACAGAACAGTCTCTATAACTAGCGGGGTTGAATAGACAAAAAACTAGCTATTAAAAGTAGCAATGCAGAGAAAATGCAATGATTCACTTTGTTTTCTATAAATATGGCGTTGTGAAGTCACCATCTTTCAACAAACAATTGCCATAGTATGTGGAGCATTTTCAAGTCAAAAAGGAGTGCGATTTAAAATAATGGCCACTACTTTACTGATGAGCAGTGCAGGCTGGAGATGCTTCAACTAACCACATAACTGGCTTCTTCATAGGAGGACTAGTATCAACCATTTGGCAAATCCTGGGCCAATTCCTCCCTCCCCTTCTATGTATCCAGACTCGGTAAACTATAACTTGACCTGTTTGTTTCTCATGGCCAAATTAAACATAACAGAGGCGGACATATTTGTTCATATGTCTTCTTTGGTCACATACAAAATAGGGAGTAGGTGGTCTAAGAAGTGTGTGTCCACCACCTTCCCTGCTCACTGGTTTGCCTCTTTCAGTATTAAAATTTAACCCACTCTTTCTTTCTTTTTTTATTACACTTTTTTATCTCACCTTCCTCCTAGGACCTCTGTGAAGCACACAAGGCCACCACTGCTTTTATCCTCACAACAGTACTCTGAAGTAGGTTAGACTGAGAGCAGGTTTGGCTCAAGATATTTTGATACCTGAAGTAAATGGTATCAAAATGGTGTCCTCGGTCCCCCACCACCAGGGAAGAAGGGGTGAGGAAAGTTTTACATTGGAAACAAGGGGGTGGGTATCAAATCAACCTTATGTGATGGTTGAAGGTATTAGTGCTAGAATAAATAACTTGAAAGCTGGTAGATGGATAATAGCTAATAATACTGCAAGTAAAACTGTACCATATTGCAAGCAGTACAATAAATTGCTCGCCATTGTACTCAGGCCACAGAATGTTGAGTGCCTCCATCACAATGGTACATGTCAGGCCCTTCAGTGCTAATAATTCCAGTAAGATGTAAACTTTCATTACAGTTTATTGATTGCATTCATGGTCTTCTCCACAAATAATGGTGGATTAGGGGAGAAAGAGAGAGAGAGACTCTGTAATATCTCTGAAAATTCAGTTCTTCCTCTAATTACACTTCTAAACTTATATTAAGTCATGTTAGTTCACTTGTCATATGAGCACAGACCAAAATAATACAGCTTTTATGAGTATTTTTAAAGCCTCTGGAAATGGGTTTGTATGTTCTCTTCTTGGTAAAACTGTGAATGTCATTTCCATGCTGTACAAGTGAGGTGTAGAAAGAAAGGGGGAGAAATAACATTACTTGGGGTCAATCGAATACAGAGATATCTGTGGGAAATAGCTGGAAATGAGAGCATCTTAATTAGGACTACTACCTGACTTTTGAAAATGGAAAATGAAATTGTGTGCTTATAGATTGCAGATGATCTAGCTCAAGACTTCCCCCCCTTACACTAAACTATCACCATTATTGTACATTATGAGCATAATGACAGGCTTTCAGGCAAGTTGTTTAAATATTGACTTGATTTGTATAGGTTTCTGACTGAGATGGGAAACATGCTGGATGGCTTCTTTAGTAGCATGACTAGAATTGTAATTCCAAGGCTGGGTGATGTGCAGAGTGAACAGGTACTCGCTGAAGGAAATTACTGCTATTATCATGTTGAAACGCTCTATCAAAATAGTATGTTTAACTGTTTGCTAGTATCTAATATATTTCCTAACAGATGTGATCCAGAAACATAACGGGTTGGATCCAGATAAGGTAGATAAATCAAACTTACAAGGACTGAAAAACATAATGAAAAGCACCTGAATCATAGGAGCTGCCAAGTCTGCCTTTCTGTGGCAAAAATTCCACAACTGTGGAAACTCTCCTCTTTCGTCATTTTTATTCACCTTACAGTGTAGCTGGGTGGTTTGTTTGGTTTTAATAAACCATTTTGATTAACAGTTCACATGCTGTATGCATACTGGGTAGTCTCTCCCATTAGCAGTGAGGCAGTCACCTCAGGTGGCAGATGCTAACGGCCAAGCAATTGTGGTGAGTTACTGGAGTACAGAGCTATCAGGCGCGGTCCCCATTGCCAGTGTTGAAGTAAGGTTCAACATCCAGTCCAGTAGACATCTGGCACCATCTTGCCTTCCCTCAGGCAACAAGGTGTCTTGGTGACTTAATGCTCTATCTACACAAGTGCGTGTTTGTGTGTGTGACTAGTAAGAATGGGGAAGCACAGTATCCTTCAGGAAAAGTCAGAATTTATATCTGTGTCTTCCTCAGAGTGACTAGTTTTGTTTAGCAGGTTTATTTTAATAATAATTAGAGATGAGAAGAAGGTTGGTGCAGCTAACAGTTTAATGCAAACCCGATTAATCTTGACTTCCCCAAAAATGTGGAAACCGAAACACAGCTATTCTGTGAAATTGCCACTATGATGGGGAGGTTAGTACCCATTGAATCTCTGCCTTTAAAGAAACAAGAATAACTTCTGCACCAAACAACTGCATTTTGTAATCCCAGGTAAAACACAGTGTCTTTAAAGCATTTCTACCCAAGGGAAACAAAATCATACCCCCATGCTTAAAAATTCAACAAGTGTAGGCTCTCTCATCACTGTCTCTGTTGGATTTCTGCCTGTCACAAGGTATTTAGAATCCTTGCCGGGACAGGGGGAAGCAAAACAAACAAACAAACAAACAAACCCTTGTTAATTTTTGTTTAGCTTTTGTTGATCTTTCATCATCATCATCATCACAGAGTGAAGCATTCACCACCCCACGAAGCCCATCGCCCAGCCCTTCCCGGCTAGCTTTTATATGCTAGGATGGGCAAGGATCAAGGAGACAGGTGGTTGGTTTCACTCATCCAAGCATCCTGTCCACATCCTCTGAGGTAACAGATTGGAACTGATCCCACACAACTTGATTAGACAGGACACTAGCACTCTCCCGCCCCAGCCCTGCTCCCACAGTAGAGTCTACCTCTTCCTGAATCTGAGTGACTTTATCTGCAAAAAAACTTTGCAAAATCATTGCAGGAGATCATGTAGCCTGTACTGGGCTCCGATGTAACAGGTGGTTCCGCTTAGTTGTGAACCACCTGAAAGAGTCTCCTGCTGCTGTTTTCTGCAGATACAATAGAGGCGGTGAAGAAAGTCTTCTTCGTCGTTGCTACTGCCACTTGGTAAGCTCGACATTGAGCTCTAACCTGTGTCTGGTCAGCTTCAGAGTGAGTTATCCGCCACGGGCACTCTAGCTGTCTCAGTGATTGTTTCATTGCCCTCAGATCCCTGGAAAACCACGGGGCTGTCCGGGCTCCATGCAGTCGGGGAGGGCGCGATGACACTAAATCATTTAGGCTAGAAATAAAAGGGCAGGTGGAACATGTAAGACAGATAAATATGATTGTTTGTTTTGGAACATCATATATTTTCTTGTGCATCCATAAGTGAAGTACAGCAAAGCCTCTCCTCGCAGAGGAGAGGGGTTGTGATTGGGATACGCTTCTCGTGTTCCGCAGGGGGCATTTCGACCGCTGCACTTCCATTCGTTGCTGGTGCACCACGCCCCCGGTATGGCACCAATCGGGTCGCGGCTCGGGGGCGTGGTTTAGCCACTCAAATGCGGCCATGCCAGCTCTCCCCACCATTGCGCTGCCGGATTCCTGCGAGTCACCCACTCACCACTCCCTTTAGTGCGTAGTTTCTCATTTGACCTTGCTATGGACTTATGGTTGGTCACCTTGGTTGCCCCGGGGGCCTAGTAGGAGTTTTTTCCCAATTGGCAAATTGGCACCAGCCTCTTGGTTTTTTCGCCTACCTTGTAGCAATCATCACAACTTTCTCGGTATTTGGCGGTTAGGCATTGGAATGTGTTGTTGGTGTATGGAGGGGCAGGGTGTGGGCATTGCCTACCCCTTCACTTATGGGTATTCCGTTAAAGGAATCCGGCAGTCGTGGATCCTGTCCAATGCCATGCGTGGCTGGGGGCCATGGCACGACCCCCGGTGACATCAGGGGTGAGCTTATAGTTGTATTTGCATCAACAGGCTCCCCGTACTGGTGGTTAACCCTCGTCAAACTCACCCCTCTCCGAGTAGGTGTAGTCAAAATTTGCGGTTCTCCAATGCCTAAGCCAATACCTCTCACATGCTGTAATCAATAAAGTTGTGGCCTTTTCTAGCCCATTAACCTAATATACTGTGTTCACATGTCCTTATTACTCCCAAGCGGTGGACGGGTCCTTGAATCACAACATGAAATTGCAGAAGAGTTTTCCATCAGCTACCGCTGAATAAATAAGTCACAGCCCTTCCTTATATTATTTATTTGTATTTATATGTTAGGTACTATTAATATTATTATTTTTTATCTCATTTTTGAATCTGCATTCCACTTTCTTCTCCAAAGAGCACAAAGAAACATACAGTGGTACTTCTGGATGCGAACAGGATCCGTTCCGGAGTCCCGTTCGCATCCAAAGCAGAACGAAACCCGCGTTTGTGCGTGCCGCGATTCGCCACTTCTGTGCATGTGTGTGATGTCATTTTGAGTGTCTGTGCATGCGCAAGCGGCAAAACCCAGAAGTAACCAGTTCCGTTACTTCTGGGTCGCCGTGGAATGCAACCTGAAAACGCTCAACCTGAAGTGACTTTAACCTGAGGTATGACTGTACAATGTTCTCTCTTGCCCCATTGTATCCTCACAACAATCCTACGAAGTACATTAAACTGAAAATGAGCAACAAGCCCCAGGTCAACTAGCCCAATGAGCTTTAGAACTGAGCCTCTAAAATAGCCACAGTGGTGTTTTTTCTGGGTTCTCCCTATGCCACAGACTGCCTGGAATGGCTCCAGGGATCATACATATATATTTATGGTTACTTATCATCCATTTAGTGGAATCAAGCATGCAAGGTTGTCTCTTATTTGAATTCACTAATCACTGTGAGTCATTTAATCTAAAAAATGATGCCCTCTCTATACCAGAATTAATTTGCCATACATTTCTTCTGTATGAACTTAATTGCTATTTTTAAATAAATAATGGATGTAACTGATGGCTTTTAATTATAATTTTTTTCATTCCATAAAATATAATTTATGTGAAAGAAGCTTGACATGTCGATGGTGACAGGTTTCTGAATGCCCCCTTTACCTCTGTTTAGTGAGCCTTATTAGCTTCTGTAATTGACCCATTCTTCATACTTTAGAACTGAAATTATTTTCAAAGACATATGAAAAATGTCATCATTAGGAAGTGATTGAATTCTCTGAGTAAAACTCACATGCATAACGATTACCTGGGTAATTGTATTGACATTTTAAAGTAGAAAATTGAACTCTCATTGAGTAAGTTCAGTGGAACTTTTCACTTTTCTCTCAAACTGAATTTTAAGTTGCTTTATTTTGTTATGCTCATGCTTTTCATCAACCAAGTTTGAACTGCTTAACTCCTTGTGTGCTAATGCTGTCATATTGTTCTAGCTTCTTATTGTTGTAATTTATGCTAATTATTGATATTTATGCTGTGGACTAATTCCCACACTATTCTAGAAAATAACTATTGTATCTAAGCATATGTTGAAGTGCTGGCTGGAAATCTCACATACGGACAAAGCCCAATTTCATTGCACAATTCTGAAAAAAAACCCAGTCATGTTCATCCATTTTTTCCCATTTGATTGTATTGTTTAATATCTATATTGATCTAGGCATATTTACACATGCTTAAGGGTCAAAATTCAATTGTAGCATTTGTGCTAACAGGAACAGCCTGCCTTTCATAGGAAACAATTTTTAAAGATCTAATTCAAGTAATCTTAAATATGTTATTATCTTGGCAGGGGATAACTGTAAGTCAATCGACTACAATAAGATGAAAAACTTTCTGCTGGATCTCCAGAACAGAAGATACATGCTACAAACAAGAGAAAGAAGTGTTGAAGATAAAATGGCTTTGAAGAAATTATTGGTGGATCAGATGTTTAAATATTATGATTCAGACAACAATGGTCTTGTGGACAGCAATGAACTGACACAGGTAAATGCTTTAGTTACATTTTTATTGCTTCATATGATAAGATCTCACCAGGAGATTACATAAGGCCATAAGAAGAGCCTTATTGGGTGAGGTCAAAATCCTATCTACTCCAACACTATGTTTGCACAGTCTGTACTTGTGGATCCCAGCAACTGGCATTCTGATCCATATTGGCCCTGAACATTTTCTAGAAAGAGTAATCACAAGTGTTTCAGTTGTTTTTAACACTCTTTAAAAAAGAACAAAGTGAGATCAGTTTGTTCCTCACCACATATTATTTCAGCTCCTAAAAGTCTTGCATTTATAGCTTTGTGGGAGTATAATCAGGGCTCTTGTGTCTTTGATTGCAGCAAATACTACCTATACAAATATTCTCTTAACATTAGAAATAAAAGGTCCTGTAGATACTTAATTCACTCTGTTTGTACATCACAGGGACTGGAAGATAAATCCATCTTTATTTCTCAGACAAATGATAGCTAGTCATTTCATCCTAGGCCATCTGTGTACTCTACAAATCCAAGATATCATTTTACATGATTGACAGCCTTTGTGCAAGCAGAACCAGCCTGGAATAGTAGCCGTGGAAGTAAAGTGTAAGAAATATTTGCTGAATGCTGTAGATAAACTTGATTATAGCTGGGTCAAGGTAGTGTCCTTTAGCATCTGCACCTACTTTATTATGATCGCTCACATTATTGATATGCCTTAGTACTGAGATCGTATTGCTATGTAGGACTAAAATTTGAAGTCTGAAAAATGTCAACTGTTTTATCTTTTACAGCTGTCCCCACTCCTGAATAAGGTAGGCATAGATTCCATAGAAAGAGACCCTATGTTGCTGTCCATATGACTCAAACCAAGGGAAGGGCAAAAAGCAGTTGGAACCAGTTCTAGATAATCCAATTTAGTACTGAATGCATAGTTCCTAGTGCTGATTTGATGTGCAGCTTGGATGGCATGGTTGAAGGAGGGGCAAATTTTAATGTTGTCCTAGCTCTCTTGTGAGCATGAGATTGGTGGTGGTCTCCCAACCATCTGATCTGTTGTTGAGTCAGGAAGAACATTCTCCCATTAGCCGTTTGTTTCTACCACCCCTATTATTTCAATATACGTGAATGAGCACTCCCAATAAATCCCAGATGCAGCACAGGGATAACAATAATTTATGCACCACCCAGTTGATGGCTGATCAACTAGGCAGCAGAGGAAAGTGGAGTTGGTTCCAGACCCCAGATTTCTATACTGGCTTCTGCTGTTGTGCTGCTGTACCTGGTTCAAGGTGTTAATGCTAAGATGCAAAACCCTAAATGACCTTGGATCCAATATTTGAAGGAACATATTCCCAAGTACCTTTCATCCTAAACTTTCAATTAGTGGGAGAAGCCCTGTTCATGGTCCATGAGATGGATGGTAACAAAGAATCACAGAATTGTAGAGCTGGAACAGACCCCAAGAGTCAGCTAGTCCTGTACCCTGCAATGATAAAAGTTATTATCTGTGGTGGCTCCCCATCTGTGGAACTCCATCCTCTCATCAGGTTGGCCCCCTGCTTCAGCCATGCACACACAAAATCAAAATTCATTTATTTGTCCAGGTCTTGGTGAGATAATGAGTGTCAGGTCCCTATCAGAAGCTTTATCTGCTATTATCTTTGTGATGTGTTGTGATTGTCGTTTCTTTGCCGTTTAAAATTATTCTTAGGTTTCTTTGCTATTTTACGTTGTTAGCTGCCCTGGGCTCTCTTTTGGGAGGAAGGACAGAATGGAAAAAGAATAAAAAGATAGCTAGGTATTTCAAACAAGTTAACCCTGTGATTCACAAATTACATAAACAAGAATAGAGGAATGATTAATTTTATATACAATATCTTGGCACAAATAGATTGTGGGGCACAATCTAAATCAGCAAAGTTGGTCAACAATTCATTATGTTCCCCCAAAACTCTGGGTTATAGGTTGTAGCTAATAGGATTCATCTTGTCGCTCCCTTTCTGATCTATTGGTGTAATAAAATCCCCAAAGCATCTGGTAATGGGAGTGCTTAGTAGGCACTGTGGGCATTTTACAACCCCACAGAATCAGACCCTAAATATAATCGTCAATCAAGGGCTATCATGCTGAAAGTCCCCCTGTGAATCTGTGGTGAGGCAAATTTACTTGCATGTTTTCTATGCCATGAAAGCAATTACAATTCCTTGCATAGTTGTAAATTCAGTTTCAATTATTGCAGGTGTCAATGTGACTGCTTAATGCTGAGAGGTGGATACTTAGAGTACCAGTTATTTTATGGGAAGACACAGTGGTAAAATGTACTTTACCAGTGATTCATGCATTTGTTTTGTTACCAAGGAAATATATTTTAATGAAAAGCAAAGCTTATTCACACATTCACAGGAATGGCATGCAGAAAGCACAGACAAGGTGTGACCCTTCTGTGCGCAGACAGGGATATATACAAATGTATGCTGACCAGTAACAAATTGACACATTATTTTTACAGACTTGATTATATGCTCTCCCCATGACTCACGATCTATTTGGTTCATTAGAAGATACTTACACATAATGCCTGTGGCAGCAACTCCATTCTATGTAACACCATTCAGAGATGATGTAAAGAAAAGCCAGCAAAGCAGCTTCGTTGCTTTAAAAACAGCATTTCACAGTCCGGACATTTATAACAAAATACCGAAATGAAACAAGCATATTTCCAACCTAACTAACAGGCAAAACATACCCTGAAGTATGTGCTGTTGCACAGCTTTGATGTCTGAACTACCAACTCTCATTCTAGCCTACCTCACAGGGCTGTTATGAAGATAAAAGCGAAGACAGCCTTGAGCTCCCGGGAAAAGAATATACAAATATACAACAGCAACAAATAGATGCAGTTTCACAACTCTCAACAAACCATACATATACACATAAATCATTTTGCCAGCCTTGACTGAAAAAAGGCTAAAGTGCCGTCTAAAGGAATATTGACTTACTGCAGCTGTAAGATGTTTCTATGGTTGTATTTGCTTATTCGTTTTGCATTTTTCACCTTCTGTGGTTACTGAATATTAATAAACAGCAGCCCAGTGATGATAAGCAGACCAGCAATGGCTATGTGGGAGACATGTGTGCTGTCTTTACAGAATAATACATAATTGACTGGTTTGGTATGTTTTGCTCAGAAGCAACCACCTTGAAATAAATGAGGTTTCCCTCCTACTGGAGGAAAAGTGGTGCCATTGCAGTCCATCCCTGTCTATTTTCCAAGACAGCACAATTGGGAAGTGAATGACATAGGCATGGCTGCTGGAATGTAGCCCAGTGTAAGACTCACATCTGTTGCTGTGCCCACTTTTTGTCTCTGGCCCCACCACTAGCGTGTGACCCAGAAGGTACCTCAGGAGGGAGCTTGGTGCTGAGGCTGAAAAACATTCACCACCAGTGGTCCTCAAGCTTTTTCAGGCTACTTCCTGCTTGGTTCCATAAACTCACCCCCAGCACTCCCTACCCTACAAAAACCGTTATTCAGAATAGTGGTTTGCATGACCCACTAAGGAAGATAATAACACCATAAACTTTGAAACAGTAGTGATTGATTGCACATTTATTCAAAATCCATTAGAATATATTTAGTTGGATTAATTCGACAAAATGGATGAACTTTGATCCAGTGATACCAGGAAGGATCTTAGACACCACATTTAGTAACTGCTTCACTGTTCAGTAAATTCTTAATGTGATGGATGGACTTGATGAAGTGATACCGGTTTCCCAATGCCTGGTTTAAAGTCACTTAAATCATCACCTCCAGCTCCCCCCGCCTCTGAGCAAGCCCCCAGAGGGTGGCACCACCCACTTTGAGAACCACTGGTTTAAACCAAGCTTCTGCAACTTGCTGCTTTCCATAGGTTGTTGGTTTTCAACTCTCACCAGATGCAGCATAGCCAATAGTCAGGGTGCCAGAAGTTGCTCAAAGCATATAGAGAGCACAGATTGCAGAAAGCTGATTTCAGAGAGAAGAAAAATGTCACCACAATAAAAGCCTCTATCTCAAAACTTGAGTAAAAATTGGGGTGGTTTGGGGTTAATTATTATTTTTATTGAATTTATATACCACTCTTCACCAAGAGACCACAGGGCAGTTTACAGCATAAAACACAAAATGCATGATATAATCGTAAAAGGAAACAAAGAGGACTCCTCACCTCTCCAGATGTTTCCTCCAAATTCTCATGCTCCAATTGGGTGGGTCAGTGGAGCTCACTGCATCCCCCCACCCGGCTTTTTGGCTTTGATAGAACCAGCAACATTTTTGTGTGTGCTGAAACTGCTGTGGAAATTATACTCAGAAGAAAATGAGTCCTACAGTTGAAGGCTGATTTTGCCCATCTTCACAGAGCTCATTTACATAGGTGATAGTGAATACTAAGGCAGTTTCAGACTGTACTTTTATCAGGACACATTTGATAGGTAAGACACTTAGAATCAAAGGACATAAAATTACATTCCTGGTGGTCTTTCTGAACTCCACGAATAAACATTCATTTGCAAAAGCAGACAGAGAACAAGCACCTTCTATCCTCTCATTCCATGCTGGATCATTAAACAAACACAAGTCTGTCTCTGAGTAGGGTAAATTTACCGAGGAAATTTTTATTTTTTATTTTTAAGCAAAAAAGTTGCAATGGAAACATCCTTACTAACCTGAAAAAAAGGGAGGGGAGTGCAGGCTTTTTTTATCATCCAATTTTGATGGACAGCATTTTTTAAAAATAAACAGAATGAATGTAAATACATTATAATTGCTTTTTCTGCTTATAAGGAGCTGCCTTTGTTTGCGAGAGACTGACATTTGTAGTGCAGATCTGAGTGTTATCCAGCAAACATTTTTGGTGTGAAAGAAGTGGGTTGGGGCCCGGGAGGGAGGTTTTAGCAAATGCTAAAATGCTTTAAAGGTGGTCTGTTTTGCACAACTGGTGTTTACTGGTGTTCACAGCCTATGTCAGCTGCTGCTTCAACTTTATTGTTTTAAAACTACTTTTTTTAAAAGTAACACCAAAACCACCAGGCAGCTGCTCAGATCCGGGTACATGATGGTGTCACATGCATTTCTTAAGTAAGCAGGAAACAAGAACTTTCAGCTCAGATTTAGGGAGGGTTGGAACATGTGGCTTAAAACACAGGGAGGTCATTTTCTCTTACTGTGTTTCAAGGAGAGTGGAGTATTTTCACCCAATGCACATTTCCCAGTTCATTTCCCTGTGCCTGTAACACAAACACAAACACACCCACACCCAGTCAAGCAAGCTGAGCTGTACAAACTGTCCCAGCAGTCAATCAGCACCAAGGTCAGTGGCTAAATGCTGTGTTGGCCCTCGAGATGTTCTCAGTCTCAATGCCAGGGCCAGTGGCTCCTGGACACCAGCTAGCTACGCTGCAGTCTTCCACCCTGGTGGTTCCAAGGTGTCAGCAATGATGGCTCTCCCAGAGTGGCGCTCACCATCAAAATGGACTGAGCAGTGACAGTAATCACTTTAATTCAGTTGTTTCCTTAGTTTGCGTAGTCATTTAAAGGTACCTATCATAAGGGCTGTAAGAGTGGTAGACACATGCTTTGCATTCAGAAGGCCTTGAGTTCAATATTCAGCACCTCCTGGTAGCATTTGGAAAGACCCCTGTCTTAAATCCCAGAGAGCCACTTCCACTTGGTAGCAACAATATTTAGCTAGATGGAACCAACAGCCAGATTCTGATGATCCTAGAGACAAAAGAGAATTAGAGCTGGGTATCATCATTATGTCGATGAACAATTTCCATACAGTCTTAATCCTGCATTTTTGTGTAAAGTTTAATAAGCGTGGGAATTAAGGCAGAACCCTGTAGAATTTCCTACAGGATATTTCCCATGTGACAGGACAGCAGTTAACCTGCACCAATTTTTGGTACCTTTTCGTAAGATGGGGTCAGAAACATCATAATTCAGTGTTCTAATTCTCAACCCATACATATGGTCCAGAAGGACAGCATTGTTTATAGCAAAAACTGCTGAGAAGTTGAGGACAAGAGGGTCGTAATTCACCTACCTCTTTTCCAATATAGGTTGTCTTTCTGAGCAACAAAGGTAGTTTCAGTAACTGTGTAAGTTATGTGGCCTATAATGGTGATGATAAAGTTGCCTGATTTTTCCTGATCCCTCGCTCTCACAGTAGACCACACACCACACCTCAGGCATTTCCAGAGGGTCTACCAAACAAGAAGTGGGGGAAAGGGTGACATACTGGAGAAAAAGTGGTAGGAAATTCCCCTTGGATAACTATCACTGCATTCAAGAAATATTAGGTGCCACACTCTGACGTTTGCATTAGAATGCTAGTGGCAGAAAGGAAGAGCTTGCTATTCTTCTTCCATGCATGATGAGGATATATTAGACTCTCTTAGTTCTCTGGGAGCAGTATCTATAATAAAGGTGAGACTGATTACCCTGACAAAAAAATGCCTTTCAACAATCCAAAATGCATAGTTTGTATTTCATTGTTAGCTCTTATTGTGTGTCCATAGAATTCCAAATCTAAATGTGCATAGTCAATGAAAATGTATTAATTTTTTTATGAATGACACTATATAATTACAAAGCAACTTGAAATTTCAGACTTTACACAGTTCTAGTTCATTGCCCTACAGCATCCTTAAAATGATCTATTAAATGATATTAGGAATACTTAATTATTCCATTCAACTCTTAGAGCTCCAGTGTAATTTCATGGTTATAATTTTCTTGTCAGGTAATAAAACAGGATGAGCTTGGCAAGGATCTGTCTGACTGCTCTCTTTTCGATCTCTTGAAATATGATGATTATAACGGTGACAAGCACCTAGGCCTGGAAGAATTCTATAGAGCATTTCGTGAGTACAATTTCTAGTTTTATTCCCAGATTTACCTCTGTGTTCTGCTCCATATGGATGTATGATTTCAAAAAACCTTAGTGTAATATTTGAAACAGATCTTACAATTTTGCAACTTTTCTTGAACTGAGGCCCACTACAATAGAAGCCCACCCTTATTTAAGTATTTATTAAGATAATGGAATATTTGCCAACTATCTTCTATCTCACAAATGCTAGTATCAAGCCAATAACAAATAGCATGGATGGAGAAATTTTCTGCACCTACTGACTGCTCATGCAAAGGCGATTGGTGTGGAGGAGAAGGGTTCATGTCCCTGTCCCCCAACCTGGCATCTTCCAGATGTTTTGGGCTTGAACTTCCATCACACCTGACCATTGATCAAACTGCCTGGGACTGAATGGGAAAACATTTGGAGAACATCTGTTTGCAGAAGGCTTATCTACTGGGTTGGCATTCAGATCTGTGCACATTTAAATCCCAATCTACAAAACCCACCCCAAAACAATATGTGAACTGAAACAGAGCCAATTTTCTAAATTCACATTTGTCCAAAATTTGCAATGCAGTTCTCCAGCCAAACTGTACTTACAAACATGCTTTTATTATTGGAACTTATGCATAAAAATATTAGTTGAAATAACGTACAGAAATGTGATATAGCAAAGGAAATTGCATGAAAAAATGTGTACGTTAGTCAAAACTGTATACATAAATATATGAGGAGAAATTCACACAAAAATGCTGATGAATTTGCATGAAGATTTTTTTTTTTTTAAAGCAAAGTGCTACAGAAACATGAGGAACCAAAGTTAAGCATGGGGAAATGAGAAACAGAGAGAACCAAAACTGACATATCCTTCTGTCTATAGTTGGAAGACTGTAGTGGACCTTGCTCGCTTATCTTGTTTTGCTCTCCCATCATTCCTAATCTTGGAGAATATCTATATACCACAGACTCTTCCCCCCACCCTTCTGAATATGCTGCATGATAACCTTCTGTTTTACTTCCTTTCTGCAAATGCATAAGATTCTAGTACTTAGTGTTAATTAATCTGTAAAAACTAGTTTTCTTCGCTTCCAGTCAGTAGCACCAGATTATACCTCCTGTTTATCTATAAGAATGCAAGGAAAGGAGAAAGAGAGAAAACCATTTTCATCAGGCTGCTGGGTAACCTGTTTAAAATTATCTTGATTTTAGCAAGCTTATGTAGTTTTGTTTGTGCTTTCCCTTAGGGAGGCTTACTAGCACAGTGCTTGAGAATTTCTGCCATATGTTTATGGACCATGAAAAATAATAGCCTGAAAAATATTTGAATATAGGGGTCGGGGGGGGTGAGTCTACAACTGAAAATACACATTTCAATACTAGTGTTTGGGATTCAGGGTCTTTAGGAGTTCAGATTCCCTTTAAGTTTCCTTTCTGAAGTCAGTTAGGCAATTAAATTCTGTTTAAATATGCAGACAGGACAGGAGTGTGAAACCGGCATGATTAATTATCACTATTGTTTCATTAGCATTTCCTAGTAGGGAAGTTTTTTTTTTCAGCAGTGTAGTTAATTAGAGCCTTGACTGTCATCTGAAGATGGTAAGTTCAGAATCAAACATGACTGAAAATTACTTTGTGAGTTTTATGATTTGGCATCTCTAAGCCAATAGGGATTTGGATTCTGCAGCTCAATAATCAATTTTCTTTTAAATACTTTTTAATGGGACTGTGCTGAATTTTCTCCATTTTCAGTACAAAAACAATGCTTTCTAAAGTTTTCCTATTTGACACTGGTTCATTGTTCATAGCCCTGATCAGATACATGTTTAGCACATTTTGATAAATATATATGTCTCATTATGTGGTAAATTAATGTAATCGAGGGCAAACTAAGCTAATTCAGAATGAGAGAAATCTTATTCAGAAAACATTGTCCTCACTTTGAGGGAACTTCATAGGAGCTCAGTGACATCCTCACATAACCGTATCTTGTGGACTGCTTAATGACATCTCTATCACTACGAAGAACAGTATTTTTAGTACCCAACGTCCAGCTATTTGCAAAGAGGCTCAGAATAAAGTCCTGCTCCCACTATCTGATTGACAGGTGTGCATACGTTTTGCTGCTTGACTATATTTCAGGGTGGCATGCCATCTCTCTGTACGGCTCCCCGGTGAAAAGAAAATGGTGGGGGAAGTCATGTGAAGGATTTCTGAAAGGAGGCACATTTGCTTAAGGAGAAAATGTTAATGAAACTTCCCCAATTTTCTCACTATTACAAACATTTATGTTCGATTAGAAGTGTTTGAAATCTACTTGGTGCTCTCATGTATAAAAATTTTATCACCACAGTGCACAACTTGATTGGACAAGCTTTAAATGAAATGGAAGTGTACTGATGAAGCAATGGATGTATTTAGCAGGGAGTAGTTGTTAAACAGGTGAATTGGCCACATTAGCAGAAAGATGTGGGAAATCCTGGTGAGCACTTATAAGGGAAGAGTGTAGTCTGGAAATCTGACTGTATGGCTGTGGGACTGGCTGGTATGGTTAGGGAGTACCCTTGGGGTCAATCAGTAACACCTACCTGGAGCTGTGGGGCCCTAGGAGGGGGTGGAGCAGGAAGGCTTCCCTACTCTCCTGAAAGGATGAGGTGTGAGGCAGGGCAACCTCTTACTCTTGTAAGGTTTGGTTCACCTAGTTTGGTTATTAGATTGCACATCTTGCGTGCCCTATGCAGATTGGTTTGGGGTTCACATGAATAAATTTGACCTACTTCACCCAATCTCTTTCTTTCCTGTGTGGTCACAATAACAAAGCACAGCAGAACTAGAGCAAAAATAAAATGGCAGCTTTCAGGGATGATCTGTTGAGAGGTGAAAATACATGTGCTGGAAGCTTACTCTGTGGGCTCAGGTTCACCAAGAGCAGAGGCACAGCGGATACTGCTGTAGCAGGCCCAGAGCCAGTGCTGAGGAGACTCCGAGTTATTTTTAGAAGAAGAAAAAAGTGTCTACCCCTGTACCCGTGTCATAGAATTAAATTTATGAAGCAAAATGTGCAGACACCATTGAAAGCAGTTATTTTTATGAGATATGACCCTGGCTGTGCCATGGCTTGTGTGCTTTCTCCAGGCCCTCACCCCAACCTCTGCATACTCAGCAGAAGGTTCCAAAATGGACTTCTATCTGTGTACAGCTGTATGCACAGAGAACCTTGAACACAATTGGGAATTCTGCATGAAAAAGTCCCATCATCACTTTTGCTGAAATCACAGGGGTCAGGGAGAGAGGCATAGTCCCACTAACTTTCCATGCAGATGTGCAACAGAAGATGAGAATAAGTTCTTTCTTTCTTTCTTTCTTTCTTTCTTATTATAGTCTTTATGTGTTGTTTGTATTTTCCTCATATTGCAATATTGCTCTGACTAAGAATGCTTCTTATAGCAACAGTAATTTTGTGTTTACTATTTGTATGATTTTTGTGTGTTGTTTTTAAGGTTGAAATAAGAAGTAATTTCACCTCCCTATTAGCATACCTTTATGAAATAAACATCAAGGGAATGATCTCAGGTAGCTTTTCACAGCAGTGCACAAAAGTCCCATGCTTGCAACAAATAAGTAAGCAGCAACAACTTATTCCTTTGATCACTTAAACAGATGGAAATGTGCAGTCCCTTCACTTTATGGAAGCGGCAGAGAACAGAAAGTCAATAAGAACAGAATTGATTGAATACCGTGAATACAAATAACAAGGCTTTATTATAAATAATGGAAGTAACATTCCACACACATCTTTGTAAAGTGGAGGAGAATCACCAACATGACTTGAACTATGAGTCGTCCATCAGATATAACACAGAAGTGTTTTTGAGGCACCCTATGAAATACAATCATATTTATTCTGAACAAACAGCCAGTAGTCATTTGGTTCTTAAATGCTGCAGAATATTCAAGGAACAAGTCTTGTAATTCACTGCACACAAATACGCATAAAGTCATAGTATTTTTATTTCGTAAGCTGCTTTGGAAACAAGATGATGAAAAGCAGGGTATACTTTTTAAAACAAACAAACAAACAAACATAATACATAAATAATGGAGCATCCTTATTCACTGGTATGAGTATCAGTGCTGGAAGCGCTGCCCTAATGCATGGTTTTATCTGTATTTAATCTCCATCACTGGCTAATTAACTTCATCCTGAGTATTTTTAGGTGGCATGGACAGAATGTGAGAGTGAACTCTGAGGCCACATATCAGAAATGCCTGTCTGGTTCAATGAGTAAATTAATAAAACAAACTAGATGGTTGTAGCCATCAGCAGAGCATGGGGCGGTGTTACCAGGGTGCTACTGTGATTTCCAGGAGAGAGACAGGAGTGGGGCAAGGTTAGGTGAGCTCTATACTAGTGGGTGTCATGAGCCCACAATCCAGGATGCCAGAGTGGGTCGCAATAATAAAACATGCAATTATAAGACAAATAAATCAATTTCAGCCATAAAACAAGTGTAAAAACAATTAAAAACAGTTCCACAATGAAACAATTAAGAACACTTCTGACAGTGGTACCTTGGTTCTCAAATGCCTTGGCACTCAAACAACTTGGACCCAAACACTGCAAACCCGGAAGTGCTCCGGTTTGTGAACTTTTTTCAGAAGCCGAACATGCTTTATTTTAAGTGTTACACTTCCGATTTGAGTGCCACACTTCCATTTTGAGTGTCTCCGAGTCCTGTCTTTGCTATTTATTTTGCGGCTTTTTTGTTTTGTTTTTGTGACTGTGTGAAACCTAGTTCAGCTACTGCTTGATTGATTGTGTGACTGCAGTACATGGTTTATTGCTTTCATTTTATGGATCAATGGTCTCTTTAGATTGTAAAATTCATGTTAAATTGCTGTTTCAGGGGTTGTTTTTAAAAGTCTGGAACGGATTAATCCATTTTGCATTACTTTCTATGGGAAAGCGTGCCTTGGTTTTGGAACACTTTGGTTTTGGAGCAGACTTCTGGAACGGATTAAGTTTGAGAACCAAGGTACCAATGTATACAGAAACAATACAACTATTTAAAAACAATTCTGCCTATAAAAACAGTTAAATATAGCTCTAATACGGTTGCAGACTGAACGAACATGACAGGGTGGCCCGTCCCATTTTGCTACCTGAGGCAAAATGGGTATGTGTCACCTCCTACCCTATACTTGTTGTTGTCTCCTGCCTACCCTCCACTTCTGTCACCACCGGAACACTCCCTCTCACTTAACTCAGTAAGGAAGGGTGTTCTGCAAGGCCTTGGAATTGATCTTTTCTGCCCCAATAGCAGGGAAAATGAGTGGTACCACCAGACGCTGGAACATCTCCCTCTTGATAAAATTTGATTGAGGGGGCATTCCGGCAGTGGTAGGGTGAGTGGGGCACAACCTCTTGCACTTCCACTGCCTGAGACGGCTGCTTCTCTCCACCTAATGGGTGAACCTTCTCTGGAACATGCGAGAGGAGAGCGGGGCTGTGCAGACATGCCCCATCCTCAGCATTGCACATGCTGGCTTGTGCCAGCTCTGATGGATGTGCATACAGCACAAATATCTGCAGGAAGGAAGCCTTGGACAATACAGCTGAAAACCTGAATGCTACTTCTGTGCTGTGCAGAAGGTTGGCACAAGCCAGGGAGCAAGTGGAAGATTCAGAACAGTCCTACCCACATGTTGATTCAGTCCATGAGCAGTAGCTATGACATAGGTTACCAATACTGAAAAAGAAAGAAAAATGCATAATCTAATTAGACTTTTATTATATTAGATATAATGCCAATTCTTATGGCTAGCACAAACAGTTCATTATTTATGCATGTGCTTCCTTCCATGTCATTGAACCTTTGACTTAAATTAATACTCACAACACTGTTAGATGTTGCTAGTGATCTGTGCAGTCTTACATGTAACAGAAATATATATATATGTCCAGTAGCACCTTAGAGACCAACTAAGTTTGTTCTTGGTATGAGCTTTTGTGTGTATGCACACTTCTTCAGATTTATTTTTTTACTGGAAAGTGTCTGTTGACTCTGGCAAGAAAAGGCACAGTTTCACCTCTATATCCATGCAGTGTGTGTGGTCTAGATAAAAATAATGTTCAAGTTGCTTTTTTCTTCTTCTTTATTTTAATTGGATGATGGTCTTTGAGAAGGATTCAGCAAGACCCTATCTCTGTTATAGAATTGCTTAGTACAACTGCTTTGTCATAGACAGGAACAACTAAGCTTTAGTATATTTCCCCAGCTGTATTGGTTAAACCATAAGCATCAAAATAAGGGATCTATGAAGATAGTCTTTTTTAAAAATAAAAACCCGCCCTACTTAATAATAATGTTTTTGACATATTTGGAATGCATCAAAGGAAACAAATCAGTTAAATATCCTTAAAATAGCCTATATTTTGAACAATGAAATCGATTTCAGTGAATGTCCTTTATGTGAAAATATAATGTAAATGATACCGTGCACTGATGGCCATACATAAATGCCTTCCCTGGAGGAATTCTGGTTCGTTTTGTTCCGTAGTTGAAAGAGTACTATTATGATGGGGGGGGGGGCTGAAGTACAATTTTAGATGATTCCACCATAAAGTTCATTTCCAAAAGTAATAAGCACATTTAAGTATTACTATAGTATTCCTTTGTAACTCTTGACCTGTCTTTTTTATTCTGTCTTTCATGTTGAGCTCTTATAATGTACTTTCTATTGTGTATCATTTTTCCTTGTTCACTTTCCATCTACTTCAAAGACCTCAAAAGATACTATTGGTGACCAGGTGAAATAAAAATGTAATGTAGGCATTTAGAAAGATCTTCAGAGAAATAATGTCGATGAAATGGTATATCCATAATAGTGCTCAAGAGTTAGAAGCAGGTACCATTAAAAGAAAAGAAAAAACATCAAGTTTTAATAAACTTTTGTCATTATTTTCTTTTCTTCCATGGAAGTTAAAGTAGTATATATATGTTATGGGTCCTTTTCCATTCAAACGCTCAGTCAAACATGCTAAGCTTCAGTCAAGTAGCTGCATTATGTGTGAGTTGTGGACCAGGTGTGGGGTACCTTTCGCTCTCCAAACTACAACTCCCACTAATCGTGGCCATTGACCGTGCTTGCTGGGGCTGATGGAAGTTGTAGTTCAGCAACATCTGGAGGCCTAAAGGTTCCCTACACCTTTTTTAAAACAACATTGTGGGATCACAGGAAAGTAAGTCATCAAAAAGTGTAGGAATGCCATTGGCAGCTATTGAGAAATGTGTGCATTTTGTATACTCAAAAGAGTACAACTGGTATACAGTAGTAGATACGTACTATGTGAGCTGTGCAACAATTAATATTCCTTCTGGGTTCAACCTTCACTTGGGCCATTCATTCATCAGAAGCCAGGTCATTTTCTGTCTGCTTCACTCCATTTGAAATAGGAGAGTATTAATACTGGGTAGTCTTCAGTACATGGTTCTTGCAAGGATTACTGAGGTAATGTATTTGAAGTCCTTTGAACACCTGAGGAGGAAGATGTTCAAAACTCCCATAGTCTCATATAGTAGACATGCACTAGCATTTGGAAGCACATCTTTTTTCTGGAGAGCCAGTGTGGTGTGGTGGTTAGGAGTGATAGACTCGTAATCTGGTGAACCGGGTTTGTGTCTCCGCTCCTCCACATGCAGCTGCTGGGTGACCTTGGGCCAGTCACAGATCTTTGAAGTCTCTCAGCCCCACTCACCTCACAGAGTGTTTGTTGTGGGGGAGGAAGGGAAAGGAGAAGGTTAGCCGCTTTGAGACTCCTTCGGGTAGTGATAAAGCGGGATATCAAATACAAACTCTCTCTTCTCTTCTTCTACAAAGAACCAATAACAAATTTTAGATAAAGAGGGAATTATTTGTCTTCCAGATCATCCAGGAGTTTCACTTAACCAGCATATAGCAATGCTAGTTGCTAACAGCTTTATTTGTTTTCATCACTTCAATACACACACACAAGATGCCTGACTAAAAAGCGCCCATTGTGACAACTGATTACTTCTGAGTCACTGATAGATTTTGGAAAGTCAACACTCAAAATGAAAAATCTTTTTCTTTTTCTTTTTGCAATCCTGCTTGTGGAAGTAGAATGCATCTTTCATTGACTATGTCTTGAAAACTGTTGTGAAGATTACAAATGGAGCTTTGGAAATGGAGCTTTGTAATGGAGCAGGCACATATAGTTCTTCAGATAGCCTGGACCCAAACCAAATAGGACTTTGTAGGTCATAACTAGCCACAGCAGTCAACGTTTCCCTTTTTTAAAAGGGAAATTCCCTTATTCCGAATAGGATTCCTTGCAAGAAAAGGGAAAAGTTGACAGCTATGTAACTAGCACTTTGAATTGTTCCCCCAAATTGACCATTTACAACTTCCCAGTACAGGGCTGTCTTCCAAAAGTCAGGTAGTTGTTTATTTCTTTGACATCTGATGGGAGGGTGCCACAACTGAGAAGGCCCTCTGCCTGGTTCCCTTTAACCTCACTTCTCACAGTGAGTGAACAGCCAAAAGGCCATCAGAACTGGATCTCAGTGTCCTGGCTGAATGATGGGGGTGGAGATGCTCCTTCAGATATATAGGAATGTCACCTGTGCTCTTGAATTTCCTGTTTCATTAGCCATTGATTCTAGTGACACCTAGTAGGCTCGCTGCTTCCTTAAATGTTCCATGTGAGTTAAATGCAAGTGTTCTATGTTTGATTAGCTTGAGATCTATACAGTCGTAAAACAAGCTGCAAAAGGTGCCTATGGTAAACTTCTGACATTTAAATGAAATGATTTTGCCTGAGCTAGCCATGTGCAAACACAACAAACATATACTGACATTGATTTTTGCATAAATTCACTTTTCCAGTTGGATAAATGCATGAAAAAATATACAATACATTCAGCTGCAGATTGTTAGCCTTTAAAACCAATTATTGCTATTTATTATGTGAGCTGACATTTAAATGTGGTATAGATGCAGGTCTGTGGTCTCTGTAAAGCCTGTAAAATCAATTTTCAAATTGAAATTAATCAGGAGTCTTAACATTCTGTCAGAATACTGATGTGTGTTTGCATCTTCTTAAGCCTAAAAAACTCTCGCGGTCCCAATAACTGAAGGCAACCTTATACAAAGATGTGGCTTGCATCTTAAAATAAGTTAACTTAAGGGGGTTCGTGAAGTAATGTCTTTAAGCTGTTCACCTGTGATTTTATGAGTTAATATCATTACTTCAAATTGTTGATTGCAAATACCACATTTGAATACACATGCTCTGACATGTACATTTGTCAGGAACCCAGGATTGGTTAACTCAGTGGCATATGTGAGCTTGCCTATGTAATATGTTAAATGGCTCTTAAGTAAAATTATAATCAAGTTTGTGTCAGTGTGGTGTGATGACAGAATGTACAGTAATGGGCTTCATCAAGTCCACCATGTATGTCTGCAAGGGGTGCTTTTTTCCCAGAGTATTCAGCACCTCTTTTTTGTTGTTAAAAAATGTAGCACTTGCGTGTTGAGGTCCCCAAGACACCCCCCCAAAGAAAAACACAATTGACACTTAATTTTTGTTTAAGGTTTTTGGCATAATTTTGGCCACAACTATATTCAAATTACAGCAATGTGAGTGGTTGCTTAGGCATTGGTAGCAACAAACTGACCCCACACGGGGACAGCTCTGACATTCGCACCCCCCGCGAAGTCAGCAAGGGTAAGTCACCTGGGGAGAGAGACGGGACTGGGAACCATGCCTCACCTCTCCCCAGAATGCTCCCAGGGGCTCTTGTGTGGCCCTAGCCCCTTGCCAGGGGGCTTCGGACAAAAGCATGGGGAGCCCCTGGGTTCCTTTAATGGAAAACCCTTGAAGCAGCAGCATTTTGGAGGGGCAGGCACAGCCAAATCCATACCCCTCCACCAACCAATTCCAAGACCAATGCCTAACTGCAAACCTTACAAGTTGTGACGATTTGCTATGCAGTAGGCAAAAACCAAGTGGCACACACTAATCAGCCAAATAGACAAAATTCCTACCAGGCCCCTGCCCCAAAGCAGACGACCCCATGACAGGCATAGCAAGGTCAAGCAAACAGCCTAAAATTAGGGAAGGGAGGGCGGGTGATCCGAAGTAAGCAGCGAAAAGAGGAAGTTCCTCGCTGCGAGCATTGTATTTAACAAACAGGGCTGTCAATCAACAAATGGCAACATCTAGATTTCCCCAGTAACAGCCCGCCCCTGCTTAAAGGACGGCCAAACCATTTGCCTAGTAACAGTGAGGTGTCTTGTCAGCCCCGCCCACAACCTGTGCTCTCCATGAGGGAGAACACACTTTACTGTAACAACTTCATGGTGAGTACCTTTTTTAAAAAAAAAAAAAAAACTGCCTGCAAGGGTCCACATAGGTCACTAGGGAGCTCCACCATTCCTTCTGAAAAGCAGGCAGGCACATATTAGACCATTACAGACAATAGTATCCCCATCAGGCCTGCCTTCTTAGTTTGGTCAAGGAACGTGAGGTTAGGAAATTAGTGCATTTATCCAGTTATGTGCATTCTTCTCCAGTCACTTAGAATATCCAGAAGCACAGTGTTTGCTTACTTAGGTGTGGTTGTCTTTGGAAGAAAGCACTTCCTTTTGTGATTCGATGATTCTAGAAGACTGTGAAACATGTTCAAAGAGTGTTAAGTGCAAATTGCAAGTCTCGCTGAAATTCATTATCTATTATAAATAACAAAAGTCGGTGACATATCTATAATTCTTTATGTGCATGCTTGAATATCATTGTTTTCAAAAAGCTTTGAAAGCACATAACTTACTCCGTGCATGTAGAGAATTACATCACTCTCATCTGTCTCAAAAAGGCTTCAAACACAGAAGCTTCATGTAAATTATGTAAATCATAAATTCTTATCATTGAGGTTGCCTGCTGTGTCCTAAATCTTTATTGACTGGGGGATTAAATCTCAGCTTCTAATATTGCTTAGCATAGGGAATATTCTCAGAGTTTTACATTCTGTCAGACCTTAATGGGAAACGATCTAACTTCTAAACTTAGCAAGTGCCAAAAAAGTTTCTAGTATAGTAAAGTCAATGTTGTACGTATTGGATTAGAGACTTAAGGCAACCATGTTTATATATCAACCACCTGAACTTTGAGATACAAAGATCACAGTTTTTCTTTGCACTAATATGATATAGCAGAAATGCAGGGTAGGACATCCCTACTAGAATGGGAAGGATGAGTGACATTTTAAGTGAACCTGATTAGTGGTGGCTGGACAAGCCTCACTTTCAAAAACAGGGTTGTTGTTTTTTAGCTTTCCTAGAAATTGCTTGAGATCAATTGTTTGCTCCTTGAGTTTCCTTGAGAAAAACTAAAAAAAAAAACCCCTCGAACATCAAACATATATTTTCTTCTTCCAGTTTCCCCAAACTGCTTTCCAAGAGGAGAAAAATGTGCCCCCTCCATGTTCTCAAAGGTAATGGGCATTAGGGAGAGCTCACTAGCAATAGCAGAGGGCAAGTATCTCCTTAATTGGAATTGATAGTCCAGAGTATGTTGAAGAACATCATTTTCTGGTAGGGAGAATGAAAATTATCATTTTCTCTGCTGAAAGTGGGAAGCATAGCTTGAATATGATTATTTGGCTCACCTGAAGGTCCTGTGTGAGTGCCTGGAGGCTGTTGGAGGATGGATGGCGGCTAACAGATTGAAGTTGAATCCTGACAAGACAGAAGTACTGTTTTGGGGGGACAGGAGGCGGGCGGGTGTGGGGGATTCCCTGGTCCTGAATGGGGTAACTGTGCCCCTGAAGGGCCAGGTGCGCAGCCTGGGAGTCATTTTGGACTCACAGCTGTCCATGGAGGCACAGGTTAATTCTGTGTCCAGGGCAGCTGTCTACCAGTTCCACCTGGTACGTAGGCTAAGACCCTACCTGCCCGCGGACTGTCTTGCCAGAGTGCTGCATGCTCTAGTTATCTCCTGCTTGGACTACTGCAACTCGCTCTACATGGGGCTACCTTTGAAGGTGACCCGGAAACTGCAATTAATCCAGAATGCGGAAGCTAGACTGGTGACTGGGAGTGGCCGCCGGGACCACATAACACCAGATCTGAGAGATCTGCATTGGCTCCCAGTACATTTCTGAGCACAATTGGTGCTGACCTTTAAAGCCCTAAACGGCCTCGGTCCTGTATACCTGAAGGAGCGTCTCCACCCCCATCGTTCTGCCCGGACGCTGAGGTCCAGCGCCGAGGGCCTTCTGGCGGTTCCCTCATTGCGAAAAGTAAGGTTACAGGGAACCAGGCAGAGGACCTTCTCGGTTGTGGCGCCTGCCCTGTGGAATGCCCTCCCAAGTCCAAACTGTTGCAAATTTATTAATGTGGCATTTCTTATTTGTCCTGAATTTGCCGGGTTGAAATCATTAGTAAGTAAATAACAAACCGATGGGTAAACATGACAGGGTATTTGTGAAGGGTCTCCTCTGCATAAATAATACTTTAAATCAAAATGTCTCTAGCATTCTGAGATAAGGGTGATATCCAACATTAGTCTTAAGAGTAGAGTAGGCTCATTGAAATCAGTGGACTAATAGTGAATAACACTCTAAGTATTTTAGGATTGGATTGTTCTACTTAGGTATTTGTCTTTCATGCCTTTCAGAGAGATGTGTGACTTTGAGCTGTCAGTATTTCAGAAATAATATCCTCTATAACTTAAACCCTGTGCTTACTGTACCCTGTGCTTCAATATATTTCTTTACCACTAACATCTTGCATGATGGTTTGGGAAGACAGTTCTTATTCTTCCCCTATACCTACTTTTCTAATTTATTTCATCATGATAAATATTATTGAGGCAGACCCAGACACATAACGCAACGAATCTTAGTATTGGGCATTTACAAGTTTGCCAAGGAACTTTAAAGATTCCACGGGTGTGGGTTCTTTCCATACTAGCAGCTCTACTTGTCAAAGGGAACAGGAGCCCACAGATTTGAATTTGATTGCCTGGATCCATTTGTGATTTGAGATTCCACCATCTCATTGCATAAACACAAGAATTGGTATGGAGTGGGCAGAAGTCAGCACCTGTCATTTAGATGCCTGGTGTCATTTCAGGAAGAGTAAGAAAATTTGTGTAAACATATCTGGGGGGGCCTTTAATTTAAATATTCCAAGAGTGGCAGCAAAAAAATAATTTTAAAAAATGGTCTGCCCATGTTGCTTTAGGGAGGCCCATCTCAAAGGCAGCTAATAGTAGAGGAAATAGTACAGAAAGTATAGTTATCCATAAAATACACAGAGCATTACAGCTCTTCAACAAAGGCCATATTTTACCATCTAGTTATTATGTTTATGTAGCAGGATTTCTGAATATAGCACCTATGGCCCTTATAGGTGTGTGTGTGTTTTACATGTAGGCCATACCAGTTAGAGTTACAATGCAAAAAGAGCACTGAACAGCCATTTTTGTTGCAAAGCAGGGAATAGTAACATTAAACAGGAATTATTTGTGTATGAGGCAGAAGTAAAGCTTGAGGCACGATAGAGAGAAGGAAGGGAAAATTTCAAAAGCTGCTACATTTAAAAATTATTCAACAAGGTGAAGTGCACATACAAGTTTTTACAATTAAAAATGCATATGAAAAATGTGAACTGGATTGCAATAATCATTTTGTTCTATCAAAATCTTTAAGCATCTTTGGGCATGGCAACATTCATGTTAGATATGAGGCATTAGATATGCCTCATGTTAGATATGACAATTTCTGTTTATCTTAGAAGCTGCCCAAGCCACTATGTACTAGAGCTAAGAAATGTCCAGTCTGGCATCTTCATGAGAGGTCTCCATCTTCATGGGAGGTCTCCATCTCCACTCTGGCATCTCCATGAGAGGTCTGAGGGAGGCAACACAAGAATGGGCCTTTTCTGAGGTGGCTTCCGATTTGTAGAATGATCTCACCATCGAGGTTTGCCTGGCACCTTCGTTGCATGTCTTTAGGCACTAGGTGAAAGCACTTGTCTCTAACTAGGCCTTTGGCTGATTACATATTATACAGCTTTTTAATTGTGTTTATGTATGGGGTATTGCTATGTTTGTTTGTTTATTATTACGTATTATACACTTTCATTTTGTAATTTTATGCCGTGAACTGCCCCATAATCTTTGGATGAAGGGCAGTAAAAAAAAATTAATGGATAAATAATAAATAAATAAGTTTCTGGCGGACCTTGAGACAGGAGAAAATGGTGGGGGACCAGGAGATCATTTGCAAGCACTGAGCTGAATGCTCACATAGCTCTCAAGCCTTTTTTCAGAGTTTGCTTGGAACTCTTAGAAAGGTTTGACCACTCTTGGGAATGGGAGTGCGATTCTTGTGCCTTCCTCCTATGAGCGGAATCAAGAGTGAACCAATTTCCCTCATGCAAACCTCTCCCATGCTACTTCAACCCTCCACAGCATATTTGAAGGAGCACAGGAGGCTGCAAAGGAAAGGGAGAATCTGTTAAAATTGATTCCCCTACCTTCCATTCACAAAAAAGCCTCTACTGCATCAAATGGCATTCTGTGAGTGGAGGCACAAAATTGGATACAGTTGAGTTGCTTGAATTTGTCTAATCCCCCTTTAAAACTATCAAAGCTAATAAGGACATAAACTCAGGTTACGTTCATGTACATAAATTCTGAGCCACATTTGTTCTAACTTCTGTGGGATTTTTTTAAATTCCCAGATGGATTTCCTCTTCAGAGCTTGATATCTCTAAAGCATCCTAGCCATGAATGCCTTTTTGAAGAGGGGCATCCTTTGTAGGCACTTCTGAAGAGAAATCCTTTTGCTTTCTGGAGTGCAGCAGATTGCATCAAATTATGAGTAGTTTCAAAACATTTCCCAGGGAAGAGTGCTTCTGGCCTTTCACAAGAGCCTCCCCCTCCCTCTCCTGGCAAATCACGGCTTTGATGGACCATTCAAAAGGTATTGCTTGTGGCTGAAACACCTACAAGTTTCTGCTGTAGAGGTTGCACCTTAACCTAATTGTAGCCGGTCTGTCCTTCTCTTCAGCATCCCACTTAAACAGCCCTTGAACCATTTCCTATTGTCCAGACAGAAAATATCTTCAGGCACAGAAAAGTTATAGGATACAGCACCACTTTTGATGTATTATACAACTTCTTCTAGAAACAGTATTTCTCTCGCCCCCCCCCCCTTTGCCACCTTATTTCAGTCTCCTTCTTCTAGTTTCCTTCATAGAATCATAGAATTGTAGAGATGGAAGGACCCAAAGGGTCATAGAGGCCAAGCCCATGCAATACAGGAATTACAGCCAACTTTCCTTCTCTTTGCAGTTTATTTCTATTTCCTCATACCATTGCTCCCAGTTCTGTTTATAATTTAAGCAGAGCTATCTCATGATTAAAATTCAACTTGCCAGTTCTGATCCGCCTGAACTTTATATAGTCACAGATATGGTGGTAAAATAGCATTATTAAGATGGAACAACACTTTCTGTTATTAGACAAAAAATGTTCAAAATTGAATTTGTATTTTTTTAATTAATGCTGACACTGGGATTCCCACCATGCAACCAAGCCCCCCGTTTCCTGAACTCTCTTTGTGTTTGTTACACTAAAATAATGCAAGCATATTATGCATTAAATTTCTAAATGTCACAGAATTATGCCAACCTAATTATGTTCTCCATCACATATGCTAATTTGGTTGGTTCTTCGCTTTTGTTTCATTTTGTTTCATATAATTAATTGAATTAAGTCAAAAGTCAGTACACAGAGTTTTTTCCCCCTCCTGAGTTTTTAATGTATCTGTTGACGGGTGGGTGGCCTGTCTTCATTTTTTCATAGCTCAAGTTACTTGCATGATTTCTGCATGTGTCACCTTGTAGTCTGCATATGGTAATCAACCTTGCCTTCACGCCTTGTTGACTTAGTTGAATACCTGAAAATGGGAAGCAAACTCAGGAATCTTAAGAGGGGTGGATTTATGATGATTCAACACATGACAGAAGTACTACTTTGACCCCATAAAGTCAAGCTAAGTGGTGTTGGGGGGTCAACAAATGTTGGGTCAACATTTTGCAGTCTCCCATTGGGTTTTTCCTCTTCTTTCAAGCACCTGCATGTGGGAATGTTACATGGGAATTGATATCCAGATATATTTTTTATTCCAGAAATATGACCTAAAATGTTCTAAGCTGGGCAATATTGATATCCTCATGAAACATTTCCATGTATAGATTTTTTTGTGGTTTTCTGTAAACCACTTTGATGGTTGAAATGCAGTTAATACATTTTATGAATGAATGCATAACCTTTAAGAAGAATGCAATACCTTTAAGAAGAATATTGGTAAGCACAAATCTTTAGGTTGGAATAAACCACAAGGTGTGTGTTTTTCCTTAAAAAAGAGCATGATTTATTAAAAAAATGTAAACATTACCTCGCCCCCCCGCAGCCATAGGATTAGGCTTTTTTGGGGGGTGGAGAATCTATGTGTCCAAATACTTATACACTTAATTTCTTCCTTCCTTGTCAAGTTTTGACTCCAGAATCAGCATGGCTTTCTATCCAAACTACATGTAAACCCAAATTAAATCAATACTGTGTTCCTTGTGTAAAGCTAACCAAGGGATAAAAACTGTGGGTTTGTATCCAGTGAAGTCGCCCTGTTTACACAAGGACTTCCACTTGAAGAACAGAACTTCCCTTTTCTCTCACCGTCCCCCCCACATGCTTCGTATCTTTGGAGCCTTCATATGGAGGTGCTCCCAGGCGAAGGACAACTATTGAATGCCTGGCAGTGCTGCAATTCAAATGGAAGGCATACTCCACTTAGACAAAACTGACGTTCCTAGCAGGAGCACAGAGAATTCCACTTAGAAGGAGAAGGTGGAGTTCATTTAAGATAGCTATCTTCATATAATAATCAGAAGTGTTTGGGGAGATGTGAGATGGAGTTGAATTGCTTGATCTTGTATTTGCAATCAGATAAAGAGAACTTCAGAAGTGCTTCATTCCTCTATATTGAATTACAGAGTGGCATGGGACCTAGAAGGTTGATCTTTACTCTGCCCTCCCAGATAATAAAGGATCGAGCCTAGGCACACAGACATTGAATTCTCTTGCACTCCATTTCATGACTATCTGTCTATAGAAAACTCTCTGTGTTTACTGTGCTGATTTGGGACTTTCCATATTTACCATACGTTGTGGTACACTTGCTGTTTTTGTAGTGGATTGCCTGCACCTTGTCTCACATGTCACTGCAATTACCAAGTGACTGTGGCTTTCCTTTCCACACTAATGGCAGGTTGTGCCTGAATTGAGAAAAATTCTATGGCTGTGGCCCAACGTACTCTTGTATTCTTCCAGCCAGAGAATGTCAAATGTTCTGAGTATGTGCTTGGGGATAGCCCTTAAAAAAAAAAAAAATCAATTCCCTGTATCCTGGAATTCTAATTTTGTGGGAGTATAGAAAATTAGAAGAAGACCTATGTGTCTGAGGTATGGTGAGCCTGGTTATTGTGATAAATTTTTGTGTTCAGTTTAGGATTGTTGTCATGGGCCATACTTTGACTCAGTACAGTGGGACCTTGGATCCTGAACACCTTGCAAGTTGAATGTTTTGGCTCCCAAACGCCGCAAACCTGGAAGTGATTGTTCCGGTTTGCAAATGTTCTTTGGAACCCAAACGTCCGAAGGGGCTTCCGCGGCTTCTGATTGGCTGCAGGAGCTTCATGCAGCCAATCAGAAGCTGCGCTTTGGTTTCCAAATGTTTTGGAAGTCGAACGCACTTTCGGAATGGATTCCGTTTGACTTCCAAGGTACGACTGTATCATCATCCCTATCTGCCATCTCTCCTCTGAACTGTGCTCACAAACTGACAGCTTGCACCAGTCAGAGGGAAGTGGTAGAAAACACATGTCTCCCAAACTACACCCACCAACCCCACCTGTTCCATGCAGAAACCAGGACAATACTTGTATACTTGCCACACGAATGAAAATATTGGTGATCTATTCTGGATCCTTCACAAAAGTTGGTAGAAGTAAAAGTAGCTTTTGAGTACATTATTCAAGGATACCAGCTGAATAGTGCTGATGCCATGTGGCATCATGCCACACAGTCAGGGGTGAGGGGAAGCAGCAGCTATAGCACTATACATAGTAAATGCGGAAAGTCCTATTAATGGGATGCTTTCTCTGTACTGACTTCAGAAGTTTGTGTTTTCCTTTGGCAAATGCCCTGAAGTTGGAACGGTTTGTGCTAGCTGTGAGAAAAAAGTGCCGGACATTTTGCAAGCTGAGATGTTTAAATCGTTGGAAGGCTAAATACGACTTCTCCTCACCTGCGTTGAAAATCTTTGCCAGTAAAGTGGTCTCCCAGATGCTTTATGGAGCAGCGATATGGGGCAAGGACCCAAACGCCAACAAAGTCTTAGAAATAATGCAGAACAAATTTCTCAGGAAAGTGCTCTCGCTCCCCAACGGGACTCCAGCTGCTCTTCTCCGCGTTGAAGCTGACGTGACAACAATACAGGCTAGAATTGATCACCTGTGCTTAAATTATGTGAAAAGACTTCAATTTCTTTCGGAGAAGAGATTCCCCACTATGTCACACACAGAACAGAAACAGACCAAATGTTGGAAGGATGGTATCCAATGCCTCTTGTCCCAATATCAATTACAAGATTTTCAGGTGACTATGAAAATGGACAAGAGGCACTTAAGAGATTGTCTCTTTAGGTCTGATGCAGAAAGGGATCTAACTATGATGGCTTCTACCAAGAGTTCGCCATGGTTCCCACTTATTAAAACGGAGCATACCCAGGCCAGTTACCCGTCAAAGCTCCCTCTTCCTGTGCTTAGAATCCCTTTCACAGAATTACGATTCCAGTCGATGCCCTCGGCGGTGTTGGATGGACGCTACGGCAAAGTACATTATGATGAGAGACTTTGTGTGGGCAACCCTGTGTGGAGGACCTGTGCCACTACTTATTGCAGTGCCCGTTATATATAGACCCAAGAGATCGATTCATAAAACCCGTTTCCAAATGAAACTCACTTGAACAGTGTGGAAAGGGTGAAATGGCTGCTGAACGATACTGATGAGTTTGTAACTTATAAAGTAGCACTCTATTCGTTGGCAGCTAAGAAGATCAGGGGGAAAGAACTAGATAAAATAGCGGTCAACTGCAAAGGGGATTCGGATATTTAATTTGGCACATTTTACTAGAGAATCGTCTGCTATTCTATTTTACGCAACAAGCAATCTTAGTAGTTGTGACTGTGGTTTATATTGTATGTGTGGTGCCTGATGATTTTTATGGTTATTGCTGTTTTTCCTTTTATTATTTTGCTGAATGATGCCATGGCCTATGGCTAGCGCAATAAAAGTCTATGATGATGATGACTTCTAGAATGATACATTTTCTGCTATACTTGAACATGTGTACCCAGAGCTTAGTCAGAAGTGACATAGATGTCATGACTGTGGGTATGTGTTCCTACAGTATATACTGTCCGTTGCCTGTGTCTGTGTCTGTATCTGTGTTTGAGGTCCTATCCCTTTCCTGTTTTGTCTTTGAAGAGATGTTCAAGGTGCCTTCTAAAAAAGGACATTCTACTAAACTGCGATACACTGGAATTTGGCTTGGGGAAGTAAAATGTACACAAACACACAAACCTGTCATTTATGCAAATTTCTCTCTCTCCTACCCCCCCCCCCCCCATTTAAGAGGATATTTACATACACACACACTTGGGATAGAGGCCTGAGTACTGTGGCTGTTATGATTGAAGTGGGATATTTGTGATGGTAAGGATCTCTATTCCATCTTCTTGGATGAGGGAGGAAGACAGCTGGCTGAGAAAAATATGCAAATAAAGAAAGAACATTCCAAAAAAGACTCTCTAAGCATATTAGCTTAGAATAATGAACATTTAATATTTTCTGGAAGGCATCCAAAATGTTCAAAGTTTTTATTGGGTTTGTTTTTTGTCTTCATGTATGGTTGATCTTTTCTGTTTTGTTTTGAAAATGCAGTTATTGCCTGCAATACATCATTGGATTTGCACTTGAATTCTGAATCCCTTATAAAACAACAATGTTACCAACTTTCCCCATTTGAAATAATTATTTGCTGGCTCTTTGTGATTCAGATAATTGCATTGGCCTCTAGCAGTGGCAGCAATTTGAATTCCCTATAGTCTATCTCAATAATAATTCTTTAGTTTTAATGCATTCAAACGAAATAGTTTCTCCATTGCTTGCTTCTCTTTTCTCTTTTCTTTTTTTACTCCAACAAAAAATGTTGGAGGCAATTTGTTCAGCCACATTCTTAACACTTAATTCCACAGCAAAATTTATGGAAATCAGTTATGAATCTTATGCTGATTATTATGTTTGTGACAGGTAGAAACCAGAGGGGGGGGGTGTGAATCTCAGAAAATATTTAGAAGTTGCGGGGGTGGGCAGGAGAGTTTGTGCTCTTACTAACAAGCTGCTAATTGCAGGAGTGTGTGCATCCTTTTCTTCTAGGTTTGGGGAAGGACCAAATATCTAGAAGATATGCTTATAGAAGTGGGATGATGGGCTAGATTTGTGTTAAAGGAGCAGCTTTTAGGGATTGTGGGACAGTTGTCATTAGGGAAATGTGTGTGTGTATGTGTGTTAAAATTGTTCTAAACTTTTATTATTTACAACTCTTACATTCTTAGAAACTCTTTCATTTAAAATACAGAAAATATGTAATGCTTTCAGATTGCAATCTTAAAATAGTAACTAAGTTGTTGTCATGCAATGACAGACAACATCGTTTTAGTCCTGTTTTAAATATGTTCTTGTTTCATGGCATTGGCAAAGGTAGTTGGGCATTTACACAATCAACAGTATATCCTCACATCCTAGGTCAGCCTTCTCACAGTCTGCTGCACTCCAGATAGTTTGGACTCCAACTCCCATCAGCCTCAGCCAGCATAGCCAATGGTCAGGGGTGATGGGATTTGTAGTCCAGCAACATCTGGAGGGCACTAAGTGGGGGGTGGTTATCATAGAGCATGGCATTCCCCATCTAGACTATGCTATGCTATACAACCTTAAAAGGTATTAGAAGGAAATCTGAATGGATTGTAATTTGGCACCTGAAATTTGTGAAGTTTACTACAACAATAAACTTTATATTCCAAATGTAAATTGAGGCTTGGTTTTATTATTTCAATTAAAATGCTTATATTAGGGGAAGGGCATTGCTGTCGTGAGTTTTGGGATTGAGTAACTAGCCACGTAAGCTTGTCACAAATGAGAATCTTGGTATATGTTTTCTGCACGTCTATTTGTCTCTAGCTGTATCGGCTGCATCTCTTGACAGGACCCTGAGACTTCCATCTTCTCCCTATTGACATTTTGCTGAAAGAACTATTGCTGTACCATCAACCTTTTGTCTGGAGACTGCTGTCTGGACAAGTGTCTCTTAAGAGCCCATCTTTGTAGTTTTGTAATAAGTCAGGAGTTCAATATTGATTGATGGAAAGTTGCCCATGCCCCCTCAGTGCCTGAAATGTATTGCCTATGCAGTTCTTCCTATCTTTTAACATGGCAAAAAAAAAAACAAAAGCCAGAACCCAGAGCTGTAGAGCAGCAATAACCTAAGCCCCTGTCGCTGATTAAACAGCACCATACAACTGGGGCTTTACTATTGTTTACGTATGATTCTTGATTTAATTCAAATATGAAGCTTAAGAACAAATCCTGTTAAGATTGTGAAGTATTTAGCCAACCATTGTTTGTTTAGTAATAAAAAAGATCATTGTATATGGGGATTTAGCATAGCTCATACTCTAGAATGAACAGATTAAAAGTTGCTTTATTTGCTTGGAATCTAAAACAAGTTAACTTATGGGTGTTGTTAAGAGGGATTTTTTCCCCATCTCCTTCCTTTTGCAATTCCAACCCCCACCCCCCCCCAAAAAAAAACCCCAACTCCATGGAGCAGGAGGCTGCTAGAGGGTACTGGAAACTTCTGTGAACTTTAGGTTAAACTGATATTAGGATTTTGACTGATTACTCCCCCTGGACTGCTACTCTGAACCTCTTAATAATATTCACTGTTTCCTGAGATGTAAGGAGGCATCATTTTCCATTCCACCTTGTAATCATCACATGATGCAGCACTGTTTCTGTTCTTCTGGAGTTGTTCTTTCATCTTACTGTTCACTGCCACAAAATTACGCAACTTATGTAATTAATTATGCAAATTACATAAGTTATGTTGCGATTATGTCATTCCGTCCCATTCATTTTAATGCAACGAAAACACAGTGTGGATGGGGGGAGAATCTAATCAGTTATGTGCCGTTTGTAGGCTGAAAGCATAGACAACAGTGAATACCAATAATATTTGTTCTGGGCATGGAACAAATAAGTGAATGTTGACAATTTCCTGTCCTGTTTCTGTTTTCATTGGAATTCTTGTATATCTCTACCTGTCTTTGAAACATCGTTAAAAAGCCTGTGCAACTGAGCATCATTTCTAAGAAGGAGAGGGTGGAATTTATCAACACCTTTAGTCAGCTCTGACCTTTCCAGATGTCATTGCCAATTCCTTTTTACCATGTTCAAACCCAGGAATGGGAACCTGAAGACTGCCAAGTGTCATTGGACTCCAACTGCTATTACTGCCAGCTGGCATGGCCAATAGTCAGAGGTGACAAGAGTTTAGTCCATCAACATATGGAGAGCCATGGGTACCCCACCCTGGTCTAAGTTGCCCAGCCATTAGATTTGCCTGTATCCAGTCTCTCCACAAACTTACTGTTCCTATCTTCAGTCTGGGTTGTGTACAGATACACCGTCTTGAAAGACCTACATTGGCTACCAGTATGTTTCCAGGCACAATTCCTTTAAAGCCCTAAATGGCCTCAGTCCTGTATACCTGAAGGAGCGTCTCCACTGAGACACTGAGGTCCAGCGACGAGGGCCTTCTGGCAGTTCCCTCGCTGTGAGAAGCCAAGTTACAGGGAACCAGGCAGAGGGCCTTCTCGGTAGTGGCACCCGCCCTGTGGAATGCCCTCCCACCAGATGTCAAAGAGCAAAACAACTACCAGACTTTTAGAAGACATCTGAAGGCAGCCCTGTTTAGGGAAGCCTTTAATGTTAGATGCACTATTGTATTTTAATATTTTGTTGGAAGCTGTCCAGAGTGGCTGGGGAAACACAGCCAGAGGGGCAGGGTATAAATAATAAATTATTGTTATTATTATCTAATGGTTAGAAAAAAAATATTTCTAAGTTCAGCATGGTGACAGAGCAGTGGCACTCTGAGAATCACTCTCCGCTTTTATTGGGTTGAGAAAATAGTGTTTGAACAACTTCATAGGGGTTTTCAGTTGGAAAAACGAGTCGAGTGTCTGGCAGGGATGTACAAAGTGTTGTACTGTAAGGTGAGGGGTTAGAACAGGTGAGCTTTGAAGGATGCCTTCCAGAGCTTGATTTCTATTTATTCCGGGAAGGACTTCCCAACTTTTGACTTTCAGTACTATTTCTGACACTCTGTGTAGCTGCAGGCAGCTTGCTTATTTCTTGTCTGCTAAATAACACTGATAAAAATGCCTATCTCTGTCACATGAGAGTTGGGGAAGGGGCTGAGAAATCACTTCACTGTAGGTTGAAACTGGAAATGTGTTACATTACGTTATCACGGTTTCCCTTTCTGTATTAGCCCTTTTTTATCACTCCCACTGGAAAGAGGAGCTACAGTATCTAACTGCAATCAATGTCGCTGTTTCTTTCCTCCAGACGGCTGGTCCAGAGGTGTCTACCTTTCTGACAAAAACAGAGTTAAAGTTAAAAAAAAAAAGGACCTGTTTTGGCCTGATGCCTAGAAAACAACAAAACCTCTCAAAGTCAAGTTGGCTATTTTGCATGAGGGAAATTTACAAACAACAAAAATACGCTTTGTGGTTTGTAAATAATCTCAAATCTTTGTCCATATGTAGAAAGCTCCCTGTAAACAACTGACAAAAGAAGCACTTGCATGATTTTCACACATGACAGTATATCCTGGTGTACTTTTTCACTCTGCATCAGTATAGGCCTTTGCAGTGAAAATATTGTGTGAAGCAAACCTGTACATCCTTATGACTCATTTTCCCACTTCAGTTGTTGCAGCAGCTTCTTCTTCTTCTTCTTCTTCTTCTTCTTCTTCTTCTTCTTTTATTTATGCCCCACCCATCCGGCTGGGTTTCTCCAGCCACTCTGGGCGGCTCCCAACAGCTTAAAAACAGAATACAGTGGTACCTCGGGTTAAGTACTTAATTCGTTCCAGAGGTCCATTCTTAACCTCAAACTGTTCTTAACCTGAAGCACCACTTTAGCTAATGGGGCCTCCTGCTGCCGCCACAGCACAACTTCTGTTCTCATCCTGAAGCAAAGTTCTTAACCCGAGGTACTATTTCTGGGTTAGCGGAGTCTGTAACATGAAGCGTATGTAACCCCAGGTACCACTGTAACATTAAACATTAAAAACTTCCCTAAAATTCTCCATTTCACCTCCATTCTGCTCATTCCAGCAATAGGTTGATCAGAAACACCACAGAACAACCATGAGGGAATTAAATTCAAGTGTAATCCCTATTAAACTATTAAATCCCTATTGTGCAAATATCTTTGCATCTTTAATAAATATTGCGGTTCTTACTTCACAAAATTGTTAGGATGAATCCTATACACATTTATCTGGAACTGCTGGGAGCAAACCTCACTTAAAAGTAAAGGTAAAGGTACCGCTGCCCGTACGGGCCAGTCTTGACAGACTCTAGGGTTGTGCGCCCATCTCACTTAAGAGGCCGGGGGCCAGCGCTGTCCGAAGACACTTCCGGGTCACGTGGCCAGCGTGACATCGCGGCTCTGGCAAGCCAGAGCCGCACACGGAAACGCTGTTTACCTTCCCGCTAGTAAGCGGTCCCTATTTATCTACTTGCACCCCTGGAGTGCTTTCGAACTGCTAGGTTGGCAAGCGCTGGGACCGAACAACGGGAGCGCACCCTGCCGCGGGGATTCAAACCACCGACCTTTCGATCGGCAAGCCCTAGGCGCTGAGGCTTTTACCCACAGCGCCACCCGCGTCCCACGCAAACCTCACTTACCTGTGAGTAAAGCTTACTGAATTCAATGGGACTTGTGTACACACCATTAATATATTTTAAAATATACCTAAAATATACAGAAGTTTTGTATATAAATGGTTAGTGATTTATCTTTGTGCCCCTAAATAATTGAAAATACACACTACTAAATAGCATATAAATCCTGATCCTATAGATGCTTACTTCAAGAGTGCAATCAGACATTATTCCATGTAAGCATTCAGAGGACTGCAGCCTTAATATGTTATGTGAATATGTCCATTATTACTTTAGGTTTTGGGAGTTGCTATAAGGTAGAATGGAAAAAGGAAACAGGGTATATTCTTCATGATGAATTTATGGATTGATTTGAATAATGAATAAATACCCTATCATTCCCTCTGTCAATGAAGACTTTTTAAAAAAATGAATGAAACTAAACTCATGGCATCCTGCTTTGCCAGCATATTACTCTTACATGTCCATCTTGTGAAACTACTCTGGGTATCTTCCAGGACCAACAATAAGACAAGACTGAAACATAGTTTTAAAAGAAAAATAATGAGAGGGTGCAAACTACAGAAAGAGGATTTTAAGCATGGGGAAGAGGGGGGTGGATGGAGACTGCAGAGTTTGAAATGAAAACCCCAAAAGGAAGGAAGGAAGAGAAAGGAGAACCAAAAATAGTATGTATGGGACCAAATATGGTAAGTATGTATGGGACCAACACCATATTTAGAGAAAACCAGATAAAGGAGATGTGGGAGTGGTTTGGGATTAGAAAAATGAGGATATAGACTTTAAGAACAATGCCTGAGGTTGTCAGTCAGTTTAGCCAAGGATAACTCATCTGTGCAAGCTTGTGGGACTGTATGGAAAGATAAAGACTGTAAATTAAATGTATACAGATAAGGGACAATTCAGAGCTGAGCCTGTGGCTTAATATTTTTGTAAGGAAGAAAAGGTTGCTTTTGAGGGGTGATTCAGGCCTATTTTCTTGCTCTCAATAAGCCATCTTTGTTATATCTGGACAAAATAATGGTACTACAGGGCCTTAGCTTTTCATTGCACATGACTTTTTTAGTAGTTAAAACTATCGGGGGGGGGGTGTTGCTTTTAAGATTCACGCATGTTATACAATGGTAAGGGTAAATTGGTTAAGGGCTCCCCACAAAAGCAAAGAGAATCCAACAGCAACTATATTTTTTGCCATCAGAAAGATGTTAGACTCTCCAGTGGATTATAGCTGCTGTTGCTTCCTTGAAGCACTGAAAATGAGAAGCTGGAGTTACGCACACACAGACCACTTGATATAAATAACTCATAGAACTCTTACACCTTAGCCTGCATCTCTGCTTTGCCCTAAAAGACTCACTAGTACAAACACTCAACAACAACACAAACTCTTTCTACCCAGTGGGTTTTTTTCTTCTTAAAATGAAGCAGTTGAGAAAGCAATCATTTCAAATTATAATATCTATACTATTTTAAATCTCCCTTCACAATCCAAGCATGGAATATTCTTAAACAAAATAATTATGGAGGAAAACTTTCTGTTGCAACTTTGAATACTTAGGCTGCATAATTTGTGCTCATGTCTGAAAATAAAAAAGATATTCTCATTTATTTATGAACTGACTTTTAAATTTAATCGCAAGAAAAACATTAGTAAGGATCAGAGAGATCATAGTATTTCAAGGAATGTATTCTGGATGTGTACCAGACCTAAATACAGTGGTGCCCCGCAAGACGAATGCCTCGCAAGACGGAAAACCCGCTAGACGAAAGGGTTTTCCGTTTTGGAGGTGCTTCGCAGGACGAATTTCCCTATGGGCTTGCTTCGCAAGACGAAAATGTCTTACGATTCCTGGGGGGGGGGGTTTCGCTCCCCACCCCCTTTTTCTAAGGCACTAAGCTGCTAATAGCCTTTAAGCAGCTAATCCGCTAATCCCTTAAGCCTTTAATAGCCGCTAATAGCCGCTAAACCGCTAATAGCGCTAATCCGCTAATGGGCTTGCTTTGCAAGACGAAAAAACCGCTAGACGAAGAGACTCACGGAACGGATTCCTTTCGTCTTGCGAGGCACCACTGTATTTGTGTTGGAATATCTGTCTGAAATGCTGGAATTAACATGTATGCAGTACAACAATTCCATGGTACATGGTTGTCATTCAGATGGTGCTGGGGTGTATAGTAGGTAGGATGAACACAGGAACCATGGAACAACCTTTGCTGCCCCTGTTAGGGTATCATGTCAGCATATTATAACGACCCTGAACAGGTATATATTGGTAAAGCATCATGCATTCATGCTACTGTGTCTGCAAAAGCCAGTTGCCAGCTAAAATACAGTACCAGTGTAATGCTATGACATAGCACAAGAATGAAGTAGAAGGTTACAACAGAGCAGGGTCATCTTGTGCCATCTTGAAGTTTTCTGGTCATTGTATGTGGTCAATGTGTGCTGCTGGGTGGTTATTTTCCACAGTACTTTTCTATACAGAGGGTCACCCTTGCATAATTGAAATGAGCATTGAAAACAAAAGGGCACTTGTTGGCATCCTTCTATCTCAACAGACAATGGAGTTCTCATCCAGATGTGAAGTCAAATCACTGTGTTAGCAGCACTGAAATAACCTCCCTGGGGCTCAAGCCTGGACAGTGTGTCCTGGGCTGCCCAGATGAAAAGATACCCCCCCCCCACCTCAGCTTGACTGATGTGGTCCAAAGGAAAGCAAAGCAATACCTTTGGCACCAGCTTGGCTGCAGGAGTTGCCAGAAGGGGACATACAAAGCACCATCCAGCCATCTTAGGGACTCCACTCTGGATTTGTGTAGGGTTTACTCCTTAGCCTTTTCATCTCCCAAAGATACCCCCCAAACAGTAGAGGTTTAGGATCAGAGTTTTCCTTCTCCTAGGTGGGCTAGGTTGACAAACCCCACCTGCCCCTCACTTCCCACTACAGCAGGTGCTTCTTGACCATTGAATCCACTATTAAACAAAGAATATTGCGTAATAAATAGAAATTAAACCTCTTCATCTAGAATGTATGATGGATGGGGAACCTGTGGTCCTCCATGTGTTGCTGAACTAGATTTCCCATCATCCCTATGCTGACTATGACTGATGGCAGTTGGAGTCCAACCACATCTAGAGAGTCACGTGTTCCCAACCCCTGCTTAGAACATAGAGGTGTAAATCAAGGTTGGTTCCCCTGTATTTCGCCCGGATGTGGCTTGCATCTCGAAAAACAAACAAGATAAAGTTTCATCATGCATACAGGCAACTTTTCCTGCCTATTTATGTTCTTTAGGCCTCGTTCCATATTGTGACACGTGGTTGTTGTGTTTTTTAAAAGAAACTTAACTCTATGCATTATATATAAAATGCATTTTTAACAATGCAATTCTGTACTTGTCTACTCGCCCTACTGCTCAGTCCATTGTGTTCAATGGGGCTTACTCCCAGGTAAGTGGATATATGATTGCTGCCCAAAACAGGTTTATTAAAGCTTTATTCCCTAAATACTTTGATTTATATTTTGATTCAACTGATTGGAGAATATTAAGTTTCATTTGTTCTCTTCTACATGCATTTAAAAAATGTGTTATGTTTCTTATTATGTGACTCTGAACAAAATGAGCTGAAAGTGAAACTGACATTATACACTACTGAAGGAGCAATAAAAGGAAATAAAGATCATATGCAATAACACTGTACCTTTATCACAAATATATAAAATTACACTAAAACTACAAAGGAGCAAAAGGTAAAAATTATCCCATCACAGCACTTTGTTGTTGATGTTTTATTTCAGAGTTTTATGGTTTTCTCATTAAGAGTTTGAAACTTGCTGTAGATTATATACAAAGGATGGTTCTATGTCGTTTGAGGAGGTTATTGCTTTTAAATTACATTCTAAATAGGCAAACAAAATGAATACAGGTTTAATGTGGTCTTAATTCTATCTAGCAAGCTCCAGTCTGGATAATGTTCGTTAGCTCAGGCTCAAAGGGGTGTTTTGTGGCTGCAAGTGAATAAATAAGTAACTGAATGGGAAGACTCAAAATGTATAGTTGTTAATTAAAAAGCATATTTGCCATTATACATCCTGTGGAATATGTTCCCGTTTTAATATTTTATCAATTGAAATGTAATATATACAGATGTTCATATATTCACTTTTTCTTTCCCTTGTCTCCTCCCCCTTCCCTGCCGCCACCAAAAGAAAAAAGTTTATTCTGCTTTTTCTCTTAGCCACTTGTGGTTAAGTGATAAAGTATTTAAGAACTGGAATGGTACCAATGCTACTTTTCCATTCACTATCAGTTTTGTGCAGTTGAAGCTTTGGACAATAGTCTGATTCATTTTTTTAGATCACAGCCACTCATGACTTAACTAAATTTCTGCTTAGGAAAAATTGCCAATGGGTGGCGTGGCAAGCAGATATGGAACTGATGATAATATTTCAGAAAGTAATTGGAATAGTTGAGCCATGTATCTTTCTTCCACCTTTTTTCCAGTGGCTTCTTAATCCACCTGATAAAGACTGGTCTGTTCAGCTTGGGAAAGTTTTTGGCAAATGTAACATAGGCTCCAAATCTATATCTCATTGAAATTTGAATCTCATTGAAATCCCAGCCACACAACTGTCTGATGGATTGTGCCCTCAGACATGTCATAAACCAGCCTTGTACATTGCATACTTGTTGCTGCTACATCTTGAGCTCACATGAACAATGGTTCCATCCTGATGTCTGGCTCAATGTCCTTGTCAAATACAGATCTAGTCTACAGTAATTTTAAATAGTTCCACTCAGAGCCACCATAGTCATTTGTTATTCCCTGCTCCTGACAAGAGAATTAGTCAGTGCTAAATGTGCAGGATTGCCAAAGGACACCTTCTTAGTAACTATTTTTTGTTGGTTATGATATGTCTAAAGATACAGAGATGAATGTGTGTCTTCCCCTCCATAGATTCAGCACTGGAGTTAGTTGGTGATGTGGAACACACATCTTTTACTTTTTGTAGTATGTAATTAAAGGTTTTGAATGACTTTTTTGTTTTTTAAGAATACAGCACAAGCAGGATATCTGTGAATTTCATGCTGTTATGAAACTAAAATCTTGCCATTTTTTCTTGCCAAAAAAAGGTGCCTTTAATGATGCAACAAAGCTTTTTCCCTACCCAGAACAAGTGGACTGTTTGTTTGATGCTTCCTTTTGGAAACACATTAGACAAATGTGCTATCTCTTTAATTGTGCTAATTACAAAGTGCTCTCTTAATTTGGCTAAAAGGAGCCAGTTAAGGATCTTTCCATGTTCCTAGATGGATGTCCTACCCCCAATTGAAAGATTAATGCCTGCCTTACTTGAGACTAATTTGTTGTTTAAGCAATAATGAAGTAACTCAAAGCTCTTTGTGGCTCCTTTAGGCCACTTGTCACAAAACATTTATTGCAGATCATTCCTCTTAAGTCTACTAGGGCTACACTAACATGGATCACTATCTTCATTATTTGCTCAGTCTACCCGATGTTAAGCACTTTTAATTTCAGTCCCATTGATGTTAGTGGAGATAGAGACCATGTGATTCTGTGATTCTATGTTGGGCTAATTTACAAACCATGCTTTGTAAAGTTGTACACTTTCACACATCTTCTCTTGCCCTTCTCATGCATGAATCCCCCTTTCTTTCCATGCTTTTCTGAAACCATAGTTTAGTGTTATAGTGGCACGGGCATGAATATGGTTAAAGCCAGCTAAGATTCCTTTGTAACCATGGCTTGAAGTAGATTACCAAACAGGAATGATGAAGGGCTCTTGGTTAGCTTTAACCATATTGGCAATAAAGTCAAAGTAATGCTGAAACATGGTTAAAGCACACAATGGAAAATGGGAGAAATTATTGTGCAAGGAAAATGGGAGGAGAGGAAGCATGGGTCTGCTGCTGTTATGTTTGAATGGAACCAAAGTGTTGAGGATATGGTTACATCTCCTATTAAAATCAATACAAATTCTATACCTATGAAGCATCATGAGTTGTGCCAGGTTCCTATTTGTCCTCTTCCTTGCTTGCACAGTGCAGCTTATACAGCCAACCATGAAGAGCTCTTCCCATTTTCCCATTATTGGCTGGTAGGCAGCCCATGTCTAAACAGCCCTCATCGCTCATCCCCAGAAAGATGCTTAACTGAGGAGTAACAGGGGTGTGATGAGGGTATGGGAATATTTTGTTGCTAGTTGTTACTCTGGGTTATTTTTTAGTGTAAAATAAATTTCTCAAAAAAGAAAAAGAAAAGAAAGGCAGTAAAGCCAATAAGCAAAAACCGTCAATAACTCTTCTTGACAATGTTTGCCATTTTTATTGTGAATAGTCCATCATCTATCATTGTATTTGGTTACAGTTTACAAACCCTTTACATATTGCCACATAGCTTAGACATATCAGTTGTAGCATGAGCTTGTCATCAGTTTCTGGTTTTCACGGTGAGATGAAAAGTCATTGGCAGTAGATTAGTCCATGAACGATGGCCAAACTTTGAGCCACTTCAGATGTTTGCAGGAACATGTTGTACAGTCAGACATTCCACAGTGCCATGTTAGACATGGGCTTTGAGACAGAATCATAGAAATATAGACTTGCAGAGTTGAAGAGACCATGAAGCTCATCTAGTTCAACTTCCTGCAATGTAGGAATCTTTTCCCGAGCATGGGGCTCAAATCCATGAGCCTGAGATTAATAGTCTCATGTTCTACTGACTGAGCTGCCCCAGGTTCATCCCAGAAAGGAGTGTTCCGTCAGAAGATTGTACAGCATGTCCCACTGAACACTAGACTCATATTTTAATGTCTAGAAACCGAAACAGAAAAACATATGGTAGGGTCATGTTGACTATGTGTAAGGGTTATTTTAGTTAAGCGTGCTCACTTTCTAATGAAGATACCCCATCTTTGCAAACCAGATTTTAATTTTATTTGTTAGTATTATTTAGGGGTATGATGATGGCACCAATGATTATTGTTCATCAGCCTGGCCTATTGCATATAAAGCAATGAACGGGTCGAGTCTACTCTTAATATCAAAAGATGTACGCAGGTCAGTGGAGCTAAACCCTCTGGCATCTTACTTCCTTGCAGTCCTCCGGGCGTAGGGCAGTAAATAAATTCAATAATAATAAAAAAATGTAATCCAGCTCAGAAGAAATGTGCCTAAAGTGATGGACCACCAGGAAGTAAGGTGGTATATAATCCCCAATGATATACTTCTTTTGATTTAATAATTGAGTTCCTGACCCTGCTTTATTTGTTGTGAATGGGGCAGATTCTTGGAGCAAACCTACATGGTTGCCATCATTATGTCTAATTTAACTATAAAGGGTTATTTAAAAAACAGCTCCCCTAAAGTGTGTGTGCAGGTGCACACACATGCCATGAGTATGTTTATCCAGAAGGGCACTACAAAAATATTGTCAAGGTGCTCAGATATTTGACAATATATTTAATGTACTTTTGGAGCCGGTGTGCCGTGTTCTTTGCTTTTGAAATTATTTCATGTTAGAAGGCTCTCTTCTTACCAAGCAATACTTGTCAGTCAATCTAATTGAAATGTCATGCTGACCTTTTATTTGAAACAGTTCTATTTCCTGACTTCATTTGGAAATTATTTTGCCTTTAATTCAAATTAAAATCTTAAAGCTACCAGGGTGCAGAAACCCTGTATGCTAATTAACTTTAAATGCAACGTATCTTTTACAGAAGTAATTCAACTGAGTCTGCCAGAAGATCAGAAAATAAGCATCACTGCAGCAACAGTAGGACAAAGTGCAGTTCTAAGTTGCGCCATTCAGGGGACCTTGAGACCTCCTATCATCTGGAAGCGGAACAATGTCGCTCTGAACAACTTAGATTTGGAAGACATCAATGTGAGTGATAAAGGACTCTCGAGCTACTTAATAGAGTCATTATAAAACCTTTGCCATACAAACTAGAGCAGTAGCATTTGTCAAACTGACAACCGCTCCTCAGTGTTGTTCCTCTTCTGACACATGAGTGACCTCCTGTTCAGGTCAAAGGGTCATGCTGGAAATGTCTCTTGAAATTAAATGACGGCTTCCATTTTCAGATGCTGAACAAAAATGCAAAATATAAATTCTCGCCCATTGGCAATAGAGATTATACAATTCTCCTATTTTTTTAAAAAAAAGAGAGGGAGGAATGAGGTAAAGGATTGAGGCTAAAGAAACAAATGGATTCACCCCATAGAATCCAACAACACCTTATTTAATTCAAGAACTGGCTTGGCTGTATTCTTGCTGGTACTTTGTGTGAGGTTCCATTGTTTGCGTGTAATTTCTGTCAGGTGAAAAGGGCATACCTTTATTATCCTGAGTGTTGCTAACACTAAATCATTACTCAACTAGGCAAGAAGGTGAAATGGTCAAAAAAATAACAAGATCTGACAATATACAGTGGTACCTTGGTTTTTGAACGTAATCCGTTCCAGAAGACCGTTTGACTTCCGAAACGTTCGTAAACCAAAGCATGCATTTCCGGAAGCATTTACGTCTGGAAAACTCAATACGGAAGCCATGTGGCACGTTCGGCTTCTGAAAAGTGTTCGGAAACCGAAGTAGTTCCTTCTGGGTTTTTGGCGTCAGAAAGTCTAAACGTTCAACTTCCAAGACAATTGAAAACCAAGGTACTACTGTAATAAAGAGCACCTTGTTAATTGTGATCAAGGTGCCTGATCAGTAGGGGGCTCGCTACCATTTGCTGGAGACTCCTGCTCCTCATCCTTTCCTGTCACTGCCTGTGTTCACCTTCCATCTCCAAGTGTGGTAACTTGTCAATTAACGCAATGGTCCAGATTTGGAGGAACCAATAGACTTGCAAGTTTGATGACCTGGCTGCTGGGAACAAGAATTGGAGCTCTTTGTTAAAAACCTGTTGATTAAAGGGTCCTCACTGGATCCATAGTTTAAAAGGTTGGTGCATAATCCGGCATATTTCATAAAATACTTTCTTCCAGGAAGACTGAATAGCAGCTGCCACATTATTAACTTTCTAAACTTTTTCGTAGTACCACCAGCTATTCTTACATTTGCAAGCTTATCTATGTAATAGTACGAGCAAAAACAATCTTATTTTTTTTATGGAAACATAGCAGGATCCCAAGGGATGCACAAAACCTTTCCCTATCGGCTGCATTTTAGTCATGGAGCTGAGACATCAAAGGAGCTGAAGTAAACAATGTGAGATTCAGATCTCATACTGCAGTCTGTTTGGCCTGCCTAAACTTCACTCCATGGGGTCTCATGAATTGTTATGAGAGCTTGGAGAGAGATTAGAAATAGGCTCTGGTTGTATACATACCATGGAAGTTAGGCTGAAAATGTGTTACAGCCTTTTTAGGCAAGGCTGAAAATGCTCCAAAGCCTTCATGAGACCTATTATCTCATGTGAAAGGGGGGCATTTAGAAACATTTTGGGGGGTGGGCTGGAAAAAAGTGTGTGTGTGTGTGTGTGTGTGTGTGTGTGTGTTACAATGAAGTGCCGGAGTTGTGGCCAGTCTCTCTTTTGCAAGGGAGTCTGTTGTGTTACAACTATCATGACAAAACCTCATGAAATTTTACAGATCCTCCAGGATCCCAGCAATTTTCACCCCACCTACCCCCAGCTCAAAAAGCCGAAAAAATATTGGCTGAATATGCAATTTCTAGGTTGATGAAAATACACTGGGGAATGTGGCTGTATTTTCGTCATTTGTTCATATAATACCAGAGTCTTTAAGTATGTGTGTATCTTTCATAACCTCCCATTCAGCAGAATGTTTATTACATTTGTTCATTAGCATCATTCTTGTTCTGTGTTGATGGCCAGCCTTAACTGCATAGTTCAGTCTTGTCAAGGAAGAAGCTGCTTAACTGATCTTTGGCCATAAAGGGGAAAAATAATTTCTGCTTTTAATAGCACATGCACTGAACAACTCAAAAGTTTGTGGCAAGGCATAAAGAGACCATTAAAAAAGAGAAAATGATACATTTACTTTTGTTTGCTTTAAAATTATAATGCACTGATTTTTTCCCCCTTGCAACATATTCTTCCCATATTGCATATATATTTTCTTTATGGTGAGTTGGCACTTGCATGGGGTTTTTGCACCCTGCTGCCCCATAAAGTAGGATACACTATCTATCTGAATCCTACCAAATTTCAGATGGATTAGCTATGGTAGCTTTCCCACAAATACAGCCTTTATGCTGTTGAGGTGAGTTGAAAAAACAAAATCGTTTAATCTCCCCAGGTGTTTTGTGGGCATTTGGTTTGAAAATAGAGAAGTGATAGAGATGTCCCTAAGAAGGAAACTTGCCAAATTTCACAGTGATAGGCCCAGCTGTGTTTGTTCTGGGCATGTTTAAAGCTTTGTTTTGGAGGTAGGATTTACCTACTTCCCTGTGACTTTGTTTTTGAACATGATTCAGTGGCATTATGTAGATGCCGCCAGGTGGTAAAATCACAGAGCAGCAAGATTTGAGGAGTAGGCTGGTGTATATGTTTGAAAATCCCATCTTGCACATCCATACCTCTTGCACCTCACACCCTCCAAGCTGATTCTGCTTCTTAGGGAGTGAGAGGGGGGCTTCTCATTCAAATTCTGTCCTTCATGTGCACATTAGGATAAATTCATTCTAAAATGTTGGTGAATTTTCATGAGGATTTTCATTTTAAAAAAACACACACCAAAAAACAAAATAATACAAACTGAAGTGGAAATGTGGAAAACTAAATTTAAGAATGGAATATGAGAAACCAAAATCAATATGTTCATCCATCCCTACCTTCTCAGGTATTTACCATCCATTTCCTACTCTAATGAGTGGCAAAGCCTTCACTGACTTTAATAGATCTGGATTTTACCAGTTACGCATAGGCAGAAATTTCAGTATAGCGATTCATGCTTCAAGTCAAACCCTGTGCAGGTTTGCTTATGAGTAAATCTCAGTGATTTAAAAGTGACTTAGAAAGCAATCCAAACCCTGATCTACCATGTGGAATGAGTTTTGCTGTGAAAGAGCTGTCCCTCCACCAGACTCCATTGGTGATGCCTTGCTGCCACCAGAGGTCCCAGCTGTGCCCAGCAAAATCATAGACGGTTAGAAGCTAATGCTGGTGACATCCCCACCACAAGGCATTCCAGGTTGGGGAGGGTGTGAAGTTGGGGTGACCAAGGGCCTAATGAATCTTCAGCTAGTAAAGGGTGGTGATGGGCTGCATCCTAGTCCTTGGTGTGCAATCCTGGAGCTGGTGCAGCAAAAGAAATGACAAAACCATCCCGTTCACCTTTAACCACGGCTGGTACTAGTAGCAGTGAATGCCATGCTGGCTCCTAGCTGAGAGTTAGCATAACTCCCTTACTCCCTGGTAAATATGCATAGGATTGCAGCCTTGATGTTGGCCAGTTAGATTTTAATATAGTTCAGGTTGCAATCTGAAACACACTAATTGAACGCACTGCGATTTACTTCTGAGTAAACATGCATATAATTGTCTAGGCGCAGGTGCAATAATTACAGATTAGAAAGGTGGATTTCAATGCATTCTTATGAGCTGAGGGTATTTTAATCTGCTTTAGTGTTTGTGAACAGATGACAAAGGGGTTTTAGTTAATCAGGATGAATTGAAGCGGACTTCAGTGATGTTGTATGTACAATATAGGTGTGACACTGTCAAGGTGTGCAGCTGAGCTGCCTCTTTTACATGTGGTTATAGCCTTTACTGCTGATCTGTAGTAAATTAAATACTCTGCTAAATTTTTGACACCTATTAAAACTTCCAGCTTCGGAATCTTGCACTCATAGCTGTGATGAAGTCATTACTTTATTTTTTTCTCCCTAAATAGAAATTAAGGCCCGAGAGAGCAGCCGAGTAATTGGATAGGTCCACTGAGGAGAATTGTGCTTCTAAATTGCACTGTGGAACATGAATGTAGCACTTAAAGATACGGAACTTCAAATAAATGCATTCAGAGAGAATGTGGTGCACTGTGGTTTATGCAGCACTTTAAATACCAATTCATTTGTTGCACTTACTAAGGCAATTTCAGCACTCAAAAAGCCTCAGCACTGGTACAATTTCTTCTGTCTCCAGAGGTGGTGTTCTTTGTTCTCACCTCTAGCTATATTATGAGCTATGGTGTATTTGTTTAGCAGTGAGAGCTGATTTTAAATCACAGTATACAGAAGGTGGGGGGAAGTATTTGTCTGTATTTTCAAGTATAGAAAGTCAGGTAGAATACTTTCAGTAATCATGCCAAGGTAGGGGAAAATAGACTGGCTATTGGATACAGTGGAATTAAATGCATGTGATTGCATCAGCTGCAGGAGTGCAACACATTAGAGAAGGCTGGTTTCATTTTTAATGTTTTAACATGTAGCAATAGGACTAGTGAGGAGCATGAATGACCTTGTTAGAAGTAAATGAAGTGTTGTCATTTGCTTAAATAGATTATGGGTTTTGCTACTTCAGAAGTGAGGTAGGAGGTGAAGAGGTGTCATATTCACTTGTCGAAAGTCTTCTGTAGTTTTGGACTATCTATACTAAAAATGACTTAATATTCTGTGTGCTGTCATGATCTTGAAGATTAGTCAAGGGAGCCTTCTGACACAAAGATAGGGGGCCTGTAGCCCTCCAGGTGTTGTCAGACTCCAACTTCCATAATCCCTGACCATTGTCTATGGCGGCTGGGATCAATAGAAACTGTAATCCAGCCACATCTGAAGGGCCATGATTTTCTCATCCTTAATCTAACTTGTACTAGCCATGGAATCAGTTTCCTGTGGTTGCATCCTAGCTGTGCATGTGAACCCTCTTTATTTTCCCAAATCCTGTGTACTTCCAAAGGCAATTTAATAACTTTTCTGCTTGGGCAAACAACCAGGCCATAAGTGGGAGTTAGTTTATCACATGTTTATACAATGTGCACATTGTTCATAATATCATTCGAAATTGTTTCATACTGGTGTTGTTTACAGTCTTAAAACTTAGGGCTAGGTAAAGTCCTATTTTATTGCAGTCTGTTTGCAGTATTCCATTGAACTGAATGGAGCTGAGTGCAATTTTGCTCACAACTTTCTGCATGATCCCTTTGTTTTCTGAATCACTCCTTGTTCACTGAATCATATCACAGCCGGGATTCCTATTTTTAGTGATGCTATAACGTGATTTGCAGCCCAGTCCTGTGCATGTCTGCTTGCATATACAGCAAGTCCCTCAGTGGAACTTACTCCCAGTTAAAATGTACAAAGGCTTGCAATTGTACTGTGGAATCCAATGCATGCTTACTTAGAAGAAAACTTCACTAAATCCCGTGTGGTTTGCCACCAAAGAAGTCTTCATAGAATTGTAGCCTAAGAGTTTGGGGGGGGGGGGACAGAGAGTGAGAGTGAGATCACCTTTTCCATTCATTCCTTGAACCTTTTGGCTCACACTAATATTTTTTATCTGAAGCCAGAAGGAAAATCTTGAAGATCAACAACATCCTATCTCATACCAATATTTGAACTAATATGATTCATCTGGACTAGCAAGACTTTCCCTAGCTAACACAGAAGTTTCTGAATCTATTTCTAAGCCAGTGGTTTGTTCTTCTGAAATGCCAACCTTTCTTTTATCTTTCTTATGTCGCCTCCCCCCAACTCTGTTTTGTTTAAAAATAGTTTCTGATACTGTAGGCAATTATAAAGCTAATTTTGTCCTTTTCTTAAACAAAGCAGAAGCTGCCTCCTGATTCTGCACATTTGTTGTTGATAGTCCTCTACACAATTATGCCTTACTTTGATGGCTGTTCCCTTTGTTCTATTTTTAAGCCCTGTAAAGTCAATAGCGATTGACTGTTCTTGCTTCTGTAGAAATGTGTGGCATTTCAAGAAAAAGGAAGCTAGAGAACCCATCAAGGATTGTTTCTTCTTTTTAGGAGACAGTTTGTATTCCCAGAGCTACACTTTCCCCAAATTATTCTTTGGAAAAACTGTTCATTATTTATTTCTATTACCACTGTAGCTTTTTCTTGTAGCTTTCCCCAGAGATTCTACAACACTTCTTTCATTTGTGCAAGCCAGCTTGCTCTGGGTACATGACCATAATTCTTATACAAGGCTTTAGTTCCACAAAAAGGCCAGCTTTTTAAAAGACCTGAATTCCTTTAAAAAGGGGCTTCCCCCCATACCTTCTTTTACCTTACTTTAGGTAAATAGCATGTACTACACAATGACTGGTTCACATATGCATCCACATTACTTGATTTTTCTTCATTATTTCTCCCAATGCTATTCAACAAGTATATGAAGCCATGGGAAGTAGACATTAGGAGTTTTGGAGCAAGGTGTCATTATTACATTCAACTCTATTTCTCCATTACATTTGAGTCAGGAGAGGGTGTGAAAGTCCTGGTCTGGTCCCTGGATAGAGTGATGGATTGGTTGTGAATCAATAAACTAAGCTTGAAACATGGAGGCATGAAAAAACTTGTCGGTGGTGGTTCCCTTGTCCAGGAGATAGATCAACAGCCTGTTCTGCATGGGGTTGTACTCTCTCTAAAGGAGCAGGTGCTCAGTCTGAGAATACTCCTTGAACCACTAGAGCAGGCATAGGCAAACTCGGCCCTCCAGATGTTTTGGGACTACAACTCCCATCATCCCTAGCTAACAGGACCAGTGGTTAGGGATGATGGGAGTTGTAGTCCCAAAACATCTGGAGGGCCGAGTTTGCCCATGCCTGCACTAGAGGCCCAAGTGATCTCTGTGGCAGGTGTGGGTAGTACACTAACTCATGCATTAGTAACCTCAAGTCTTGATTACTTGTGGCATGTTTTGTATGTATCTGACCTGGTAGATGGTCTGGAAGCTTCAACTAGTGCAGAATGTAGTGACCGGACAGCTCACAGGAGCAGATTTCAGGTGACATGTTCCCCACTGCTTAGAACCGATGCAGGACTATCTCCTTTGAAATTACGCAAGCCCACTCCAGCTGCAGTGAGAGGTCAGTCATGCAATGGCTCATCCCATCATTAATTCAGCACTGAGCCAGAAAGAATATTGCCACACATAAAATCACCAGCACCAGTTATTGCAGGACTGACATGTGACAAATTACTTACCTAGATCAACCCATGCTTAACTTGTGCACTATGACAGGATTACAGCTCAAGATCTGCCACACTTTTTAGGAAATGGCTCTTGATATTTTTCTAAATTAAACTGCTCACTGATCTATCTACCCAGGCTGCTAATACCATATATTGCAGCTACTCTAACCTTTATTGATGGCGTTCTTTAGCCTAGCTGATTTCTCTTCCTTCATTCCAAGTTCCACAGCATATGTAAATTTTATCAACACCCTGTGCATTCCTTCTTAGTTGTCATTTTTATGCTGAGTTAACATCTATCTAAATACCATAGCTCTCATTTTTCATCTCTGCATTCAGAATGGTTTCTATTCATAAGAAGAACTTGATTTCAGAATCATATCATCCTATATATATTCAAATAACTTCCTGTTCACCAACTTCATATTTTCATGCTCTCATATAATGTACTATACTCAGAGCAGGAACTTCGGGAGAATCCGAAGTTTATTGTGCGTTTTTGACTTCTGATTTCTCTGCATTGCAATTTTAATTTATAGCTTGCTCTTTGTGAATCCACATTTGCACAGAGATATGAAATTAGAAATTTTGGAAGCAAGCCTAGTAATTTCCACGGAGCATATTCCCTTGTAATGGCTCAGGTTCCAGTCTAAAAAAAATACACCAATTCAAAGGTGCACTGATATGCTTTATATATTGCTATAACCTCCATTATGTGCATCTATCAAAACAATGACCAACAGTGTAAGTTTTGACACCATTAATCTCTTGCCTGTAGGAGGATAGGGATGAAGGAAGCAAAATTCAGTCACTATCTTCCCCTTCCCTACAAAATATACATTGATATTGGAACTGATAGTGCTGTACATGCATGCATGTTTCTAGTTCACTGCCACAATCCATGCCAATAACCACTGATAGGTACCTAGTCCCTATTCCAGCTAGATTTGTGTGCTAGTGCTGATTCACTCAACTATGTTTGAAGTGAAAGGATCGCTGTGAGGCTGCTTTTTTTCCCCCTCGCCCCCACCCCAAATCATATAGTAAAATGAATTTCTGATACAGTGGTACCTCGGGTTACATACGCTTCAGGTTACATATGCTTCAGGTTACATACTCCACTAACCCAGAAATAGTACCTCGGGTTAAGAACTTTGCTTCAGGATGAGAACAGAAATCATGCTCCGGCAGCGCGGCAGCAGCAGGAGGCCCCATTAGCTAAAGTGGTGCTTCAGGTTAAGAACAGTTTCAGGCTAAGAACAGACCTCCGGAACGAATTAAGTACTTAACCTGAGGTACCACTGTACTGTTCAGCACATAATTGCAAAACTGGGGAGGGTGGGGTAAGATTAGAATAAAATATTTCTTTATTTTCAGAGATACCTCTGAAACCAGAAGAATTGTTTTTACAGCACAATACTCACAATCCTTTCAGAGGCTATAAAATAGATTGGGGACTATCTAGCAAATAAGAGGTTTTAAAAAATGGAACACTTGTGCTGATGCACAACAGTGCATAGAAATATGTACAATTACACATTATATACAAAACTAGAGAGACAGATGTGGCAAATGTAGAATATCATTAAAGGCACAAAACTGACAACTGTCCATGGAACATTACGGACGTGTTTGGGTTAACTGTAAAGCTGTAAAGGTATAGCCATTGCGCAGTGATATTTGTAGCTAAGGACTTTCCCCTTTATACTGTTGTGTGTATTTCCCTCATTTGCAAAGCTAAAAAACTTTCAATAAAGACAGCTAAACCCACCCACCTATGTATGAATTTAGCTATCCACAAGATTTAACACTTCCCTCAAGGCAGTTTCCAACAGTTTAAACACATCAAAATATAATGGTGCTAAGTGTTTAGATTTAGTAAATATTAGAATTTAATTAGAACTTGCATGTTATGACTGGGATATGTTATAAGACAGTCACAATGTGTATTAGAAAGAGGGTTCTGCAAAAGGTTTGAGATATTCAGTTAGTGTGTCAGACCTTGACATTGTTATCAAGATCCATGCGTATTGGAAAGTGTGGGCATCAACAATTAGCATGTGAATAGTTAATTAAACTAGGTAAACCCTAAGTGTTTACCAGTCTGTAATCCTAGTCCCAGTAGTGATGTATGGAAGTGAGAGCTGGACCATAAAGAAGGCTGATCGCCAAAGAATTGATGCTTTTGAATTATGGTGCTGGAGGAAACTCTTGAGAGTCCAATGGACTGCAAGAAGATCAAACCTGTCCATTCTCAAGGAAATCAGCCCTGAGTGCTCACTACAAGGACAGATCCTGAAGCTGAGGCTCTAATACTTTGGCCACCTCATGAGAAGAGAAGACTCCCTGGAAAAGACCCTGATGTTGGGAAAGATTGAGGGCACAAGGAGAAGGGGACGACAGAGGACGAGATGGTTGGACAGTGTTCTAGAAGCTACTAACATGAGTTTGACCAAACTGTGGGAGGCAGTGGAAGACAGAAGTGCCTGGTGTGCTCTGGTCCATGGGGTCATGAAGAGTCGGACATGACTAAACAACAACAATCCTAGTCAATCAACAAGTATTGATGTAGTCAAGAGAACTTCTTTGTTAGGTGACACCTAACACCTGGGGGAATTAACCATTAGTATTATAAGCATCAAAATAACTGACCATTAGAATGCAATTGAGTAAAGGAGGCTTAGCTTTTAGGAACAGCAGAGTTAGGAGAAATGCCTTGGACTGAGTGCTGCACTGCTGTGAGGAACAAGCCCCTCATGAGGTGACCATGCTGTAATATCTGGAATCCCTCCATGCAGACTGAAGGTGTAAATATGAGAATAAATCATATTTCTTAAAGCCACGACAGTCTCTGCAGTGTCTCAGTTCTCTGAAGAAGCACAAACCCTGGGTGAGCACCTAGAACTCCCTGAAATCTTGCTACCACCCGGCAGAGAGTAGGTGTGGAATCCAACTTTTGTAACAGTATGTGTGTAGTTAGCTGTCCACCAGATTTCACACTTCCCTCAAAGCTGTTTCCAACAGTGTAGACGCATCAAAATATAAATTTCAGCGTGTATTTTTGACAGAAGATTCACATTCAAATAATAGTTTGCATAAAAATACACTTACTAAAATAAGATGAGAAGTTTGAAAAACCCACCACAGAATAATTTGGGAACAGAACAGAATGGCAATAGCATGTGGCAATGACACACAGTAGAAATATTTCTCCATCTTTCTGTGGGCCTTCTTCCCGTGCCCTGCAGTAAGGGGATAAACTTTACTTTGATTTTATGGTGAAAAGTTTTTAGAATGTTGGATTGTTTTGATTGTTGTTAGCCGCCCTGAGCCCAGCTTTGGCTGGGGAGGGCGGGGTATAAATAAAATTTATTATTATTATTATTACTAGACGGCCACTGAAGTAGATGCAGTAAATTGTTTTTTTCTGTAAAATTCATAAATTGGTTTTTTCTGTAAAATTAATTAATTAATTGGTTTCTTTGCTCACTTTGTGTTTCTTATGAATCCCAGGGATAATTTTTTTTATAAGCCTTTGTGAAGCTTATTGAGGCAGTGACAGTATTTTACAGCAAACATGCCTCTTCAAGGACCTTATATTAAATCATGCTTTGTTTCTTTGGTTTCAGCCTGTTCACATTGTTCACTGAGATTCTCTTCTGAATATGCTTTCCTTACATTCTGGAGCTTAACTCGGCATCCCATATGCATAAGTTGCCTCTTAAAACTGCCTTGTTCCTGTCATTTTCATTTTTATCTCTTGAGTGATACGGAGGAGCTGTCAGGAATTCTAGTGGCGTTTCTCATCTTCATTCTCTTGCTTTTTGGTGTGCCCATGGGCAACGTTACCCTGCTGCTTATTTATCCTTACGACTGTACTGCCTTGTTAATAATGCATGTTCTTTAAAGTTGCATGTTCCATCATATCTCTAAATATGTGCCTGTAGTGAGTCTGCTGGGACATCCCTTTTCCCTGCTCAGAAAATTTAAGACGTTTCATTGCGACCTGTGCTTCTTTCTAGCATCAGGTTTCACCATGCCTTCCCAAGCTGCAAACCTGTAGGAAATCCCACAATCGTGAAACATGTTTATTCAGAGATTCAGCATCTCCCTTGTCCATTTCTTCCAGATGAGTACCCTTCTTAGTCTTGTGACAGCAAAAACAACCATGAATTTTGTAGCACCTCAAAGACTAGCACATTTGTTATGCCGTAAGCTTTCATCAACTAATGTTCATTACATCAAAAATGAACACTATTGGCCTCAAGTACTATGCATGAGCTATATTTAGTATACATTGGTTATTGTGGAAAGCAGGGTGGTGGATGAGATAGCCTTATGTTGAATTCACCTTTTATTAACTAAAGTTCACTTTATTAACTTCTGATGAGAAGTGGATTCTAATACCTGAAAGCTTTTGTCGTTATATTTTCTTCCAGCTTTAAGGTGCTACAAGATTCTAGTTTCTAATTTCTGTTCCTTCTTTGGTATAGCATCTTAGTCAGCCCTCACCCATTGCAACCATACTCTCAATAGCAAGTTGTTAACTATGCTGAATGCTTTCCTCAACAATTCTTTCTCCCTTTTTTCATTCCCCTTCCTAGTCCTAAAGCCACCATCTTTCTCACATGCTCCTCTAACCCTCCATTTTTTTCTATTAACCCCTTCCCACCTTGCCTCCTGACCTCCTTTTTTTCTTCACTTGCTTTTTGCAAGACTGTAATTTTCACATCACTGAATTACTTACAAGTTTCCATTCCTAAAGCGATTAACATGCGCATCAGAGGTGTATGCATTTTGCTAGTCCGCTGAGGCCGAAAGCCAAACGCTGTTAGCATTTAAGTATCAATGTTTTAAAATCTGTGGGATTAAAAAGTAGGCTCTTGAAACCAATTTTCCTACTATATGATTTCACTTTACTAAAGGTCTTGTTACTGTAATGAGTTATATGACCTGTCAGAAAGTGTTGATGATATGAGTATAATTAGAGTTAGATGTAATTGAAATGAGAGGTTAGCAAGTGGCATCTGGAATAAAAATGAAATGTCTGCATATTGCCTCATAAGTGAAGATCAGGCTGAACTTGTGCCTAAAATGCTGCTTTCCCTGTTTTTCAGTAATCTGAATTTCACAGTGGGGAAGTTGGAGAGACAGCTAAGGGGGGGGGGGGAATGCTGAGTTTCTATTGATAGATTGTGTTCAGATGTAGCTTAACTCTGATTTGTTTGTACATCTGAAATTGATCGTGCTCGCTTACAATTTTTTTTGGGGGGGGGTCAGAACTTACTTTAAACAGTGGCTTGCTGTGGCAATTTGTGCCTACTGGACTTGGTGAGGCTGATAGCTAGGATGTCAAAGGGACATGTTTGCTGAAATTAGGGGGCATGGTCAGTGAGTTCCGGGAGAAGTTGCCATGCTCTTGTTCTTTCCCCATCCTCATCCCTTGCAAAGGTACTGAGACCACTTAAGCACTGTATTTTGTGTGACCAGGCATGACAGACCCAGTCCCCAGGGATCAGAAGAAAAGGATTAAGGACTCAGACAAAGTTTTGGACTTAAAATTAGGCCACAACTTTATTAAACTTCTGAATGTAGGAAGACCTTGGCTTAGGCCTTGGCCGTGTATCCCTCCCAGCCCCCCAGCCGGGGAAACTGGGGCACATCAGGGTAAATGGGATATGGGGGTGCTCTGCGAGACATAAGTATAGCAGGCAGCCAAGCCCAAATCCCCACACGCAGGGTAGTTCACTGACCACCTTTCAGTGTATGGCCAGTGACACCCATTATATAACCCCTTTAAGAGGGGACCCTGGAATCACCGCCGTAGGGGGGTGAATCACCACTTCATTCCCCCCGCCCCCCATTATAGAGAAGAAAAGACTAAAGGATTCCACACAAGGCCATAACCGCCAAAGTTGTGACAAATTGCTATGGGGAAGACAAAACCTGCCAATGCAGGAAAATTTCTTCCCGGTCCTTCAACAGCAACCAGTTAAATACTGCAGCAGCACCCGCTAACAGGAAGGAAAAATTAACCTGCAAACAAGAAAAAAATAAATACAGGGAGGGTGACTCTCCAGAGCTGACTGCCTGGCTGTTGTTGGCTCCGCCTCCCATTTATAAATGGGGCTGGCCCCGCCTCTCAGCAAGAACTAATTACTGAGGCTGGGCATGAGCCTCTGAACCTGAGAAGCAAGCCAGCCCTGGGAACTGTAGTTCCGTGCACGATCATGCAAAGGGCACCCACATTATGAAGTGTGAGTGCTCATTACAAATTGCACCTAATTAAACTGAAAAGTATATTTGGTTCAGAAAGCAGTCTCTTCTGTGACAGTTGCTTTTCTGATGGGAGAGATTTGTGTGGCCTTCACCTGTTCTGATACTCTCTCTATCCTTCTCCCTTGTAAAGCACCAGTAAACACTTAAGCACTTTAGTTTTGCAAATACTTAGCATCTGTATCCAATTCAATAAGCATGATTTGTCACCAAGAATCTCCTCTCCCTCCACCTTGCCAATAAAAAAGGCCCAGTGCTGGAGCCTCTTGCTGATTGGCTAAAGAGTCAGCCAGCCACAGAGTGGGGAGGAACAGCACTTTGGGAGAAAAGAATAAAAGGAGCAGAGAGAGAGAGAGAGAGAGAGAGAGAGAGAGAGAGAGAGAGAGAGAGTGAGTTAGTTAGTTAGATGGGGTTTGGTTTTGAGAGATCAGGCTAGATTTGAGAAGAGGGATAGGATTCGATTTGAGATGTTAGACAGGTTTCAGGTTGGGAGATGGGGCGTGAGATAGGGAGAACTGGTTCTGAGAAGTTAAACATACACACTTAGGAGACTATCCATAGCGAGAAGACAGAGCCTCGCAGCTTGGATAGGGAGACAGGCCTGAGGGTCTGGGAAAGGAATGCAGACAGGAGTGTTCTGAGAGGGCTGTGACTGAACTGGGAGAGGTAGATCCTGTGGGAATTCAGGCTACCTGCGCCTCAGTATAGCCAGGACAGGAGAGTTCTTCTAGGTACTGAAGACTCCCAAACCAGTAAGAAGAGGTGAGGTGACCCCCCGGGTCTGTTATAACCATTTAGAATTGCTCAGTTGTGGGTAACTGAGAAGTGTCCGTTGCTTATGAACCAAAGTATTAAGCTGTGAAGGGAGCGGTATGGTGTTGAAAATATTTAATTGCAATATCTAAGTGACAGATATGTGGGTTAAACCACAGAGCCTAGGACTTGCCGTTTGAATCCCCGTGATGGGGACTAGCAGTTCGAAAGCACAAAGTGCAAGTAGATAAATAGGTACCGCTCCGGCAGGAAGGTAAACAGTGTTTCCGTGCGCTGCTCTGGTTCGCCAGAAGCAGCTTATTCATGCTGGCCACATGACCCGGAAGCTGTACGCCAGCTCCCTCAGCCAATAAAGCAAGATGAGCGACTCAACCCCAGAGTCAGTCACGACTGGACCTAATGGTCAGGGGTCCCTTTACCTTTACCTTTAAGTGACAGAAACTGAGTTGAGCATTTTACCATCTATTCTAGAAACCTGAAAATTTACCACCTGAAGTGTAACACCTGATTTTAAGAAACTGAAGTTTAGGAAGAGTAGTGTTGTTTTTAAGCCTGAGACATCTTATAGTTAGTTAAAGTAAGTAAGTTAACTTCTACCTGAAAGAACGCATTTCCTGACCCACTTTGTTTCATAAACTTCTTTTTGTTTAATATAACTTTTCTTGTTTGTTTGATGAACTGCTGCCTGAGACTCTAAATCATTAAGTTTTCCCTCACACAAGTCCCCCACTAGATAATTTGTGGTCAATTGTAGAAACTTGTGTAATTAGTGTACCATGAGATGGGTGCATTATTTTTAATTGGGGGCAGTTAGCAGGAGTGGATCTGCCACATTATTAATTGGTGATATTAAGTGGTGGGTCCGTTACACCTCTTCTCTCACTGAAGTGTATATGTGAGTGTATTTGTGCCAGAAGATGAACAATTAACTCCCACAAATACATTGCTGGTTTTCAAGATGCTTGCTTGTTTGCAAAAGGACAAAATAATGCCTCAGTCTCAGAGAAGAGCAACAAAAATACCTAGCTTGCCAATAGATGTATATGATTGGTCGGGGAGGGCATGCATAATTCTGCCAAAATGCTGTAGAACTTTCAGTGCATTTCTGAGGAACTTCTGATTGGCTAGTAGTTTAATCCATTGGAGAAAGTAGGAAATAAGATCAAAATGGAGTTTCAAATGAGTCTCCTTCCCTTTATAAACCAGTCCTACTGCACTGGCTCCCAGTGGAGTACAGGGTCAGGTTTAAGGTGCTGGTTTTAAGCTTCAAAGCCCTATACGGTCTAGGACCCTCATAGCTACAGGACCGCCTCTCCTGGTATGCCCCACGGAGGACCTTAAGGTCTGCAGACAACAACACTCTGAACATCCCGAGCCCCAGGGAAATTAGACTGGCCTCGACCAGAGCCAGGACCTTTTTGGCCATGGCCCTGACCTGGTGGAACGCTCTCCCACAAAAGACTAGGGCCCTGTGGGATTTGACATCTTTCTGCAGGGCCAGAAAGACGGAGCTGTTTCGCCAGGCCTTTGGGCAGGGCGCAGTCTGACCTATTTTCTTTTGTATAAGAACAAGCACAAATGAGGCCTCCCAACCCACTCACAGGTCCTTATATGATCAGTGGAAACAGTTGGTCCTGGCAAGTATTAGCTGCTCTAAATCTTAACCTGATAATTGCCAATTGATTGATGCCTGTTTTTATGCATACTGTGTTATTTATATGATGTTAGCCGCTCTGAGCCCGGCTCCGGCCAGGGAGGGCGGGGTACAAATAAAAATTATTATTAATAATAATTTAAAACCATATCCCCCCCCCCCCCGGATTCTGAGGTGGGACCATAGGGCTGCTTGTGGTTGAATGTGCTGTCCAGAGATGACTGACCAGCAAAGGAGATGGGCAGAAACAAGTCAAGAGTATAGTGAGGTGTTTTATTGCATATGAATGCAAGAAATGGAAGAAGGACTGGGCTATAACTATCTCTGTGTGCTGGGGTTTAGGGCAGGTAGTGCCCCAATTCCCCTAAGTTAGGTGCCTCCACTGGTGGTCTGTCATTATGCCTAAATCGAATGCCTAGCTAATCTTAGTTTGCTGCTCCACTCTATGGCAAGCAAAGAACAGGAAGGAATAATAGGACTTTCTATTCCTGCTGAACCTTTCTTGGTCTACAATATCTTCCTAAACTGTGATGAGTTCTTGCATCCTTGGTCGTTTTTTGGTCCTGATTTCGGACATGCTCCTGAATCTAGCCACCTGGTTCAACCCCACCCACCCACCTACTTTTTTTGTCCTCACTTCTGGTTTGTGCTGTGCATTTTGTTGCTGATTTCATTTGGAATGTCAATTTCAAAAATTCAGTGCTTAATAGGAAGCAGGAAAGCATCCACTCCTACCTGCTGAACCTGCTCTCCTCAGTAAGTGCATACAGAACAACTTCTATAAAAGCCTACATGCTAACTAACCATATTGTGTATGAGCTCTGTAGAATCTGGGCTTGCATGCAGAACCTAGGCACATACAGTAATCATGTATGCTCTTTTAGATATCATGAGCACATAGAGTGGGCAGGTGCAGAAAATCTACCTATCTTTTTACTCACATTCCACGTACATAATTAGAACATGTGCACATTTATTATATTAATGTAGAGTGATTTGATTTCATAGTCAAACAAATGAACTAGTTTTCTTCCAGTCATATATAGTTGGAAGTTTTCCTCCATTATTACTGAATACTGTAGCAGCTGCTACACAAGGCCTGAGAGAATAGTTGCTGTAGAGTAGTAAACCATCGATGTTGGGCAATAAGATGCTGTATTGTGCAGTAAATTAGTGGTGACAACATTTTTGTTGTCCCAATCTGAAGATCAGTGTTAAACATATACATTCAGCACCCCAACATTTAACTGGTACAATTCATGATTTGCCTTGCATTTTGCATTTTATATTACAACTAGAGTGCTCTGCTAATGTCAGTTACTTAATTCGCATTGAATAGTGTTAAGGCCTTTGCTAACAAGGAAGTTAAAATGAGTGTCAGGTTTTGATAAGCCTTGACTGTAATTAAGTAGTTTCGGCAACTGTACCATTTTTACAGGTTTTTGTTCTTCCCCCTAAGCAAGAAGCTAAGGATAGTGGAAGCAATGTTTTTCATTTGAATATGTGTGTTGTTAATATATGCTATTAATGTTTAGTTGAATTTTAACCTAACATGTCTATGATATTTTTTATACATATTGTCCTATTTTCTGGGGGCTTTTGTCGCATAAAGCTTAGTGAACTGCAAAAAAAAAATGCAATTTATAATCAGTTCAGATTAATAATGGGTGCTTCCATCATAGCTGTCAAGTTTTCCCTTTTCTTGCGAGGAATACTATTTGGAATAAGGGAATTTCCCTTAAAGAAGGGGAAACGTTGACAGCTATGGCTTCCATCATGGCACTTAATTGTGGATTTGGTGCTAGGGATGGAAGGATCTGTTCATTTCTTATTTTTCCACATTTCTGAAGCAATTTGTGAATATATAGAAAAAATCCTCATGATTTCCCCCCCCCCCCATTATTTTAGTGTGAATTTCTCCTAAGGAACAGTTTTGACTAATGGACACATTTTTGAAGCCACTTCTCTTAATATAATGCATTTTATGTTATCTTCACTAATAAATTCATTTTTATGCACAATTTCCCCTAAGGTATCCATTTTCAAAATAATGGTTAGTTGGAGAACTACATAAAATTGGGTTGGTGCTTGAGCAATATTGGACCTATGTGAGTGAGGTGGAGGAATATCTTTCTCATCCTGCCCGGGTCCCAACAAAAATATCCTCTTCAAGGATGCTATTTTCATTTCAAGAAAAGCTCCCATTAGTACCAGTGCAGCCTTCCCTCATAATGCAAGTAGAAGCTTCAGAGAGGCAATTTTTGAAATAGTCCAGTTTTTAAGAACCATAATCTTAGGACTGAGCTTTTATGAAGACTACTTTAGCAGTTTCAAAATTGGAGTTTTCTTTTTTTTTAATCAAAGTGAAATTCAGCAATGTCTTCGTTCCTCATGAAGGATATGTTAATGATGTGCCGACCTATCTTAAGTTGAAAATACAAACTATTGCACCTCATAAGGTTTCCAGAAGAAATTTAACGTGAGGTCTGGAAGGAAATCCTTCTAACTCCATCCATATCCCAGGGAAAGCACTGCAGTGATGTTTATGTATGCTCTTCAGGTAAATAATGTGGAATGTCAAACATCTATTAACACAAATGGCCATGTCAGTAATGATAAGGTAGATCCAGAGTAAGCTAGTTGTACTTGAGTCCCATTGAATTCAATGCAAAAGTTTAATAACTAAGTGTAGTCTCATATTTCATAGTACTACTAGTATCCTCCATTTGTCCTTTCATGGAATGAGAGAATTATAGAGTTGGAAGGGACCCTGAGGGCCATCTAGTCCAACCCCCTGCAATGAAGGAATATGCAGCTGTCCCATACGGGGATCGAACCTGTAACATTGGCATTATAAACACCACACTCTAACCAACTGAGCTAACTATGCATTAGTATAAGAACCCATTGTTAACATAAAGCAGCATAGCCAAACATTTGTTGTTGGGGTAGCTTCTGAGTTTCCTTTAGAATGTATAAAAGCACCCTAAACTGCAACAATATCTAAACACATTTTAGCTAAGAAGCTAACTTTGAAAATGACATTTTGATGCATTTTGTATTCGACATAATGCCTTAAGAAAAATGTTATGCCTTTTGGGCTGTTTTATCATTCCCATGGAAGGCAATATTGTTCCCGGTAATAAAAAGCATATTTAGTTGAGAGCTTTTCTGCTTCTATAAAGCATATACAGTAACATAATGTTTGCAGGGATTTGCACAATTATTGAAACACTCTTGGGTAACGTTTACCATGAGACATAGGTTTTAGAGCTCAGTGTGTTAACTAGTTCCATTGATTTTTCCAAGCAGACTCTCAGGGTAATGTACTGAATTTAAAATAAAGGGAAAAGCACAGAATTTGGTGGAGAGAGGCAAGTATGTGCCTTTGGAAAGGCATTTCAGAAACCACAGACATTGTAAATCAAATGGCCATTTAAATTAGATTACAAATGGCAGCATGGCGGGACAGATTTTCTGCATGGGTTCTGCATGTGAAGCCATTTTTTGTTCAAAAAGAAATTATGCATGCTTTGGAGAAAGTGGGTAGAGAGGTATTTTTCTCTCTGTCTTTATAATAATAAAACGTGAGGTCACTCAGTGAAACTGATTGGTGGTACCTTTGGAACAAGCAGTAAAGTAATCTGCTTAAAGGTTCAAAAATACTAGAAAATGGTAATTCATACCTTAGGGATCCTATATTTTGCTTACTGATATAGTAGCAGTTAACCTATTTGTCATGGCGTGATCAGTTTATATGTGGCACTGAAATGCTCTACTGGCCCTTCAGAGCAGGAAATATTTAGGAACAGTTGGGGTGTGCTGTTCCTTTCTAGCTCAGTAGCTACTAGTAGCTTACTAGCTCTGCCTTGCCTGCAAGGGATCCCAGGTTCAATTCCCAGGGTCTCTAGGGAGTACTAGGAGAGACTTATTGTATGAAACCCTGGAAAGATGCTAACAGTGGTTCCGACTCAGTACATACAGATCCCGCTATCTGCTTCACTCAGTACATACAGATCCTGCTATCTCCCATGGACTGCAAGAAGATCAAACCTCTCCATTCTGAAGGAAATCAGCCCTGAGTTCTCACTGGAGGGACAGATCCTGAAGCTGAGGCTCCAATACTTTGACAGAGGTTGAGATGGTTGGACAGTGTTGTCGAAGCTACCAGCAAAAGTTTGACCAAGCTGCAGGAGGCAGTGGAAGACAGGAGTGCCTGGTGTGCTCTGGTCCATGGGGTCACAAAGAGTCGGACACGACTAAACGACTAAACAACAACAATGTACATCTAATATGGATCAAAGTTGAGGAAATCATTATGAAACAACGATGACTTGAGTTAGTTGCTTGAGAGAGAAAAAAGAGGGAGGCAGACTCTTGAAATGCTGTGACAAGTAGCATGCTGTTAACAGTCTGGGTGGTATCCAACTTTACATTTTCCCCTCCCCCGCCCTGTTTATAATTTTCAGAACTCATATTGAAGATGTCTTTACATTTCAAGCTGTTTCTTCTACTAAACTTTATGAAGATTGTGCAATTATTACTGAGGAATGTCAAAACAGTGCATGGCTAAGCATTAAACCATGTAATGTATGTTGGATGGGGGTGGGATGTACTAGCACGTTTCAGTCAAATTGCTAAATAGCTTGCACTCTGCAGACATTGCAATGAGGAATAAATATAACTTGCAAACAGAAAATAAGAAATTTTGCTTCATGAGAGAAGAATGAAGTGGGGGAAAGGCCAAATCAATGCAATCTGAAGCATGAGATATTCCATTTCTTGTAATAATTTTATAACCTTGATATATATATATATATATATATATATATATATATATATATATGCATATTAATCTGGGAATTTATCTCTGTGAGCTTCCTTTTATGGATAATTCACTTGACCATTTTAGTGTTGGAACAGGACCAATCATGCAGGTAGGGATTCCAAGACTACATGAAATGGGGCTAGAAAAGGAATGTACAGTTATTATTGGTGAAAGAGGTTTAAAAGGAAAGCCCTCACTTTGTTATTGGGATAAGATGGCATTTCTCAGGTTAGTGAGTAATGATTGCATTAGGATGTGTTAGGATTGGTTCAGCGGGAGTGCAAAAGGTGGTCAAGTTAGTGGATTGGTGGTGTAGATTGTAATAGGTTATATGGCACATGCAACAATAATTGCTGAAAAGGTATTGATGTTCCCCAGAACTCTTCACTATGCTTGTATACTTCATTGGGCATTCTGCAAAGTGACAATGAGAACCACCCAACATCTTAATTGTCCCAGAGACCTTTATTTGCAACTATGCATATAAATTATACAGTCATACCTCGGGTTACAAACGCTGCGGGTTGCACGTTTTCAGGTTGCAGACCACGCCAAACCCAGAAATACCGGAACAGGTTACTTCTGGGTTTCGGCACTGGCGCATGCGCAGAAGCACAAAATGATGTCAGATGCATGCACAGAAGCGCCGAATCGCGTCACACACATGCGCAGACGCAGCACTTCAGGCTACGAATGCTGCGGGTTGCAAACATGATCCTCCCGCGTGGATCATGTTTGCAACCAGAGGTATGACTATGTACATATTCTGCAGACTTGCAATATGGGCCTGTGCCTTGAGTCTTTTCCTGAGCCTATTGGGCTTGCTGATCAGGAGGTCAGTGGTTCGAATTCCCATGACGGGGTGAGCTCCCGTTGCTCTGTCCCAGTTCCTGCCAACCTAGCAGTTCAAAAGCACATCAAAGTGCAAGTGGATAAATAGGTACTGCTGTGGTGGGAAGGTAAATGGCATTTCCGTGCATTTCAATCATGGTGTTCCATTGAACTAGAAGTGTTTAGTCATCTGGCCACATGACCCGGAAAACTGTTTGTGGACAAACACTGGCTCCCTCGGCTTGAAAACAAGATGAGCACTGCAACCCCATAGTCACCTTTGACTAGACTTCACTGTCCATGGGTCCTTTATGTTTACCTTTTCTTGATAGTGAACTGGCAGATTCCAGACTGTTCAGGATGCATGTGTATAACTCATGATTCGCTAGAGAACGTAAATGCAACACAGCCAATACAGGGTGACATTGCACCTTTCCAGGAAGCATTATTGAGTTAGACCCTTTTGTGTGTCTGGATCTGGGGTAACAAGCAGCAGAACAATGTACACTTCAGTAGTAGAGAAATGCCCAAATTGGGAGCATACATGTGTTCCGGTTGGTTCTGTCTTCACAGATAATGCTACAGTGGCGTGGCATGGGGGGTGCAGGGGGGGGGCCTGCCGCACTGGCCGCAACATCTGGGGGTTAGGGTTAGGGGGCGCAAATCCACGGGTTAGGGGGCGCAAATTACTTGCCTTGCCCCGGGTGCTGACAACCCACGCTCCGCCACTGTAATGCTAGAAATAGAAAAGAGAGAGGCCAGTTCACTTGTGGTTCATTTTATCTATTTTTGTACTCCCAGGGAAGGAAATTAGCCAGCCCATAGAACAATGATCTCAATTTAGCATGTATATTCATCAAAATCCATCTGTCTCTGCTTATCTCTTACGTGACTTTTATCCAATGAAGCTCAAAGTATTTAATAAAAACAATAAATACAGTGACTGTAAACATGCCTAAAAGCAGCATAAAACAGCTTTAAAAACAGCAGCGGTGAGAAACATCACATACAAGAACACTTTTCAACAGCACACTAAAAAAACAAGCAAACCTGAATCACTCTCTAGAACAGGCTAGTCCTACATTGTCTCTTAAACACAGTCAGGGATGTGTGCTCGCATAACTCAGCAGGGTTTACCACCCTCCTATTCCCACTTGCATTATGTACCAACTGGCATATGAGATGCAGCTATCTGCACAAGATGCTTTAAAAGCCAGGATGCAAGACCACAGCACATAAGTGATAATATACCCATGACAGGAATGAGGTTCATCATCGAGGGTGGGTGTGTATACATGGAATATCTGAAGTAGCGCATGTCACAAATTGGCTTCCAGCTTTGCTCTAACTCCGTACTTCCAATCTTTGTTAGAAGCCCACACTGTGAACTCTACATGCCTCATAATTACAATCATCTGGGCCCCTGGAAATGGACAAATTGCACAATTTTAGGTTATCATCATCTTTTCTGCATGTAGTCTTGATGTGCAACAAATGTTTCTGGCTTCCATTTATTGTTCAAGCTTTGCTCTTTGCAGAAGCCAGTAAATGAGTTTGAAAGTTGGAGCAGGGAGGAAAGGGAGGGGGGGCTAATAATACCTCTCTGGGATATACCACCTCAGATTACAGGTGGCGGTTAGCGTGTCTCCATCCCCTGCACAAAGGAAAACAGAATTTTAGCCAGTAGGGTGCAGTGAATTTTTTCATAGGGGAATTGTTAGGGCCGGAGACACCAGCTTGCAAGGCGTTGGGGGGGGGGGGCTGATGTCACGTCGGTGAGCATCGTGCCTCTTTCTCCAAGACAGGCAGAAGTGTCCCAGGCTTTGGGAAGGAGACCCCAGGTCTTACAAGATGCTGGAGCCCTGCTGCCTCCTTCCTAAACTAGGCGGGCTTTGGGATGGTGGCGGAAAGGCTTTTGGACCCAACAGAGCATCACACCTCTCTTCCTAAGGCAGGCTTTGGGAAGAAGGGAACTACAGTGGTACCTCTGGTTGCGAACGGAGGCCTGTTTGCAACCTGAAAAGAACGCAACCCTCGTCTGTGCATGCGCGGGTTGCGATTTGCCATTTCTGCGCATGCGTGTGACGTCATGTAGTGTGTCTGTGCGAGCAGTGAAGCCCGGAAGTAACCCTTTCCGGTACTTCCAGGTCGCCGCAGGACAAACCTGAAAACGCGCAACCTGAAGCAAACGTAACATGAGGTATGACTGTAGTCTAATCCCCCTCATCCGATGACTGCCTGCCACTGGTTTTAGCCCATATTTCTATCTGACTTCTAGCTTTCTGGGCAGGGTTTTTCTTTTCCTTTTTAAAGAGAATGTGTGAGGCCTCAGCCTCCATCTAAAGTGCTAAGACACAGGTTTACCACTTCTTTGAGAACAAGAGGCTATGGTAACAAGTTACTGTTAGCAAGGGACAATAGCAGGCCTAGCTTGCATGGACGATTATAAAGGGTGTAGGAGAACAATCTCTTTCATCTAGTCCTGTCCTGTTTTATCAACTTTACTGTCTCTATTGCTAAAGCAATAGGCACAGGGTACAGGCACATTAGACACACTTGGCATGAAGAGCAGGGTTTGGAGGGGGTTCTCTAGGATAGGGAGGAATAAAGCTCCTCATGCCTACTGTTTTGCCTTTTGTACAAAGGTATACTGTACGTGGTTGCTTCTTTTGATGTCACTGCACTGTGTTATGAGAAGGAACTGGGCCTCAGTCCTAATCATAATAGACACATGTTGCACAAAAGGCACATGAAGGTCTTTGCATGTGAAGACCCCCAAACCCCCTCTAAAATAAATCACACAGGACACAGAATATTTGTTTAAGATTTTTGGCATTCATTTGGCCACAGCTTTATTGATTACAGGCATTGGTTCGGACTACCTGAACCTGCCCTGGCAGGAACAGGACTGACAACTGGAACCTCCAGAGGTCAGTAAGGGAAAACATACTGGGGGAGCACAGAGGCAGATTTCCGCCTCTTAGTTCACCCCAGATTCTCCCAGGAACTCTGGCATGGCTCTACCCATGAGAGGGGATCGGACAGAGCAAATTGAGCCCCTGGATTCCTTTAACGGAATTCACTGGTAGCAACAACAAAAATGAGGGGCAGGCCCAGCCAATCCATAATCCCCTCCATCAAAGAATGAACCACATCCTAACCACCAACCTTACAAAGCTTTGACGATTTGCTACACGGTAGGCAAAAACCAAATGGCACCAGCCAATCAGCCAAGTGGCAAAATTCCTACCTGGCCCCTGCTCCAAAAACAGACGACCCCTAGGCAGGCATAGCAAGGTCAAAACACACCTTAATTTATAGGGAGGGAGATCAGCTGCACGATGCGAAAGAGAAAGTACTTTACCTCATGCAGCCCCTTAAATAGCCCCTTAGTTGCCAATCAAACCCCAACCGACAGAAAATTTTCCCCAGTAACAAAGAGGCAACCAATAAGGCAGTTTGGTGATCTCACTGCAACACATGGCTCTCCATGATTTGGAGGACATGATTTCTCTAACTACAGGCCCAACTTTTCAAAATATATATAAAAAATAATGTTATGCTGAACATTTCTCTTATTTTCTTAAACCCATTTTCCATTAATGAGAAAAGAAATTGCATTTGAAAGTCATAAAAGATGAGAGAATATTCAGTGAAATTCTCATGGATGGTGGATTTGTGTCATACTTACCTTACTTGTTGAGTGGCATGGTGTTTGTTTGTATCCTTTTTTCATTCTACCAATAATTTCTCTTTAGATCTGCTTTCTGCAGCCTTCCTGGGTGCCCATACTTTAATTAAATTCCATGCTAAGAAACATGGGGATTTTTCCGATCATGGGCAGCCAGGAAAACTTCTGAGTTGGATAAATGTTTACCCATAGGGATGGGGAGTGCACCATCCCTGGCCACTTTAGAATAACAAGGTAAACTCAAAAACCTTCCACACACTGAAATTCTCAAGTAGCCAAAGAGTGATGCAAAAAAACTGGAGTTTCTTTTGTAGAGGAAGAACTCTTTTTTTTAAAAAAAAATGGACAACAGATTTTGATACGGCACAAAGAAAAAAAGTTTGCATTTTGATATGTCTCTGAATTCTCTGTGCTACATCTCTCTATGCATGTTGACACCTAAGGAATTTGGGGAGATGAAAGAAAGTAGGGAGAGAGCAACTCACCACTCATTTGCTTGCTCATATCCCAAGGATCTCTTGATCCTTCTCTGCCAAGCAAACTTTGTAGAGCACTAATAGTTAATAAAAGTAGTATCAGCAAGGTCTGTAATCATTGTTTAACCATGGTCTGTTACAATGCAAAGCAACATTTGTCTTTGATTTGTTGTCTCGGGACTTGCTTTTGTTTTATTGTCTCCTTTTGATTTCTCTGTGGGGTTGTATATAACTTCCGTGTACTGTTAGTGCCACTCTCCAGTGTAGTCCTCAGAGAATAATCATGAGATCTGTCTTTTCTTGTGTGTATAATTGCCAAGGCTTTTCATAGCTTAAATAGAAAAGCCTCTAGGGTGAGTTGCTTGCTTTTTTATACCTATAATGTTTATGTGGCTAGTTCTGAAACTGAGCTGTCACCAAATCATATTACAGGCAATTTCAGTCTCTTGCCAAGAAATTGCTGGTGTGGAGCTGAGGCCAAATCACTTTCTTATCAGTGCCCATCTGTAGCGAATGAATTGTGTGAAACTGACAAGCGCATACAGAGCCGGAGATTGGGGAGGGTGAGGCTGCTGCCTCAGGTGGCAAAAGCCCCCGAGATGCCACCCCCATGCCTGCCCTGCCACCTCCACCAACAGCAGAGAAGTGGTTCTGCCATCGGCGCTGACTTCAGGAGACATCACGTCCACTTGGGGTGAGATCTTACCCAAAATCACTGAGATCATGTCTGAAATCAGTGCCAATGTCCTTTGTTTATGATTTCATGAAAAGACAAACCCACCAAGCAAAGCCACCCCACAAGAAACGGCAAAGGATGAAATGATAGAGATGGATATCTGCACATTCTCAATATTTTTTTCAATTGCGTGGCAGATTTTAAAATACAAATAAAGCCCAAAACATTCAAATCCATGTGTGCTGTATTAGGTACAACACATCCTAGGAAAGAATTCAGTGTTGAAATTCATCTCTGCTTGTCTCATGAAATGGTCTCCACTCTCCTCCTCCCACATGCTGTTCTGGGAAATGTCCTGACCTTGCACAGGCCAGCTGGGAGGGGAGAACAGGGGAAAGCCCCATTACACTAGTGGACATCTTTGCAGGACTGCTTCCAGGGCCAGTTAGTTGAATTGAGCCCTTAATCTCCCTCTATCCTATAACAAACACCATTCTGCTTGTCACCTTCATGCTGTTGACTGTTCATTTATGGCCAAAACTTCTGCATAGAGACCAGTATGCATACAAGTCTACTGCATTAGTTTTGTTGTTAAGTGCATAGAATCTAGGAAATTACTGTGAGGTTGAGACTTACATGCATTGTTTTACAGTTGAATGCTTCATCCAATTCATCAATATATGGCAAGGCAAGTGTGCCTTGTGGCAAGGAATAAGCCAATTCCCTCTCGATAGGCCAGGCATGTCCAAAGTCCGTTTCGGGGGCCTAATCCAGCCCGCTGGTCGGTTTAATCTGGCCCCTGTGGCAGTTTATTTCTTGGAGTAAAATCCTAAAGAAACCTCAAGATTCAACCCTAAAAAAAGCTCAGCAACTTCAATCCTAAAAAAAAAGGTTAACAACTTTGGTCGGCCCTCACGGCCCTTCACTTCATCAAATCTGGCCCTCTTTGAAAAAAGTCTGGTGGACACAACTGCATAGGCTTTCTGCACCCAGAAGCTTATCTGAACCAGGCCAATATGCCACTGCTTTGAGCATAATGTCATCTCATCTTTTTTGGTTTCCCATTTTGAGCTCTTTATCATCTGAAGGCTTTTAAACAGATCAGAAAAAAGTGCTTTGCTATGTTGCTGTATCCTTTAATTTCCTGTTATGTGTTGTATTTTTAGTGTTGCATTAAATATTGTACAACAGAAGTTATCTCTCATCGTAATATACTTTCAATGGGACTCCATATGCTCCTAGCTAACAGGTTGTTCCAATTAACTTACTGTAGTTTTATGAAAATATACCACACATCTATATAAAAGAAACACCCACTTGGTACCTAATAACATTAATGGTGTGGAAACATAAAAGCCAAAATAAGAATTAAGAAGAAATTACTAACAGCAAGTGTAATGGCCTAATTAAATCATAGTTGATAACCACACAGTACTATTGAAGACTTTCTGGATTTGAGACTGGGTAGACGCAGGAGAGTACTTCACATACAACTGGGCTCAGCTTGTTTTCTTTTTTTTTCTTATTGAAACATTTCAAGTGTTGAAGAGGAAGTATGCAATTCAGTACCTTGTTTAAATCCTATCCAAGTCTGAGGAAAGATTCATTCATGTTTTATAAGAATGCAGAGTCTTGGGGAAATGAAAAAATATATAAAAAAGGAGAAGCGATATCAGTTACTTCTTAAAAACAAAAGAACTAGGTAGCTTCCATGTCCTATTACAGTGGTACCTCGCAAGACGAAAAACTCGCAAGACGAAAGAGTTTTTCGTTTTTTTGAGTTGCTTCGCAAGACGAATTTCCCTATGGGCTTGCTTCACAAGATGAAAACGTCTTGCGCCTTTTTTAAAAAAAACTGTCACTGCATTCCTATGGGAAACCGTCAATGCACAGTGGTGCTTCGCAAGACGAAAAAATTCACAAGACGAAAAAACTCGCAGAACGAATTAATTTCGTCTTGCGAGGCACCACTGTATATATTCTGTTTCTGTTTATTGTGCTGATTATATATTTTTCATGCTTAATGCGTTCTCTGGACCTTGTTGTAGCAGAAAACTGTCTAACAGATAAAGACTTTATAGCTGAAAGATGATTCACAGCAGGCCCAAATAACTTGTGACCCACCAAGTTGAACTAAGATCTGTCAGTCATTTATGATGCTCTACCAGAAGCTCAGTAAATGAATGTCCTGGTTTTGCTGGCCCAACTTGGATTGAATAAATGGGACAAGGAAGTTTCATGTAGTTTAAATGGCTGATGGGCCAAGCTGTGCTCAGCTTGGTAGGTCACAAGTTGTGCAGGTCTGATTTAAATATGCATTCAAGGTGTTGGAATGGCAGGACTCGTAGAACATAATCCTGCCCTCCCTTACACTGATTGCTGGGTGAGTAAAGTGGTATATAAATTTGTCTCCTCTGGTCTACACCTACAGATAGGTATACTGCTGTGGGCAGCATCACCACAACAGAAGGCATGAGCTATGGTCAGTGAGTGTTAAGCTACCAGTGGTGGTAAGGTGTGGAAAACTCTAGAACAGGGCCTTTGGCAGCTATTGATCAGTGCTGCATCTTCTTGAAGGAGTGTCTCCATCCCCATCGTTCAACCTGGACACTGAGATCCAGCTCCAATGGCCTTCTGGCGGTTTCCTCACTGAAAGAAGTGAGGTTACAGGGAACCTGGCAGAAGGCCTTCTCAGTAGTGGTGCCCGCCCTATGGAACGCCCTCCCATCAGATGTCAAGGAAATAAACAACTATCTGGCTTTTAGAAGACATCAAAGGCAGCCCTGTTTTGGGATGTTTTTAATTTTTGAAGTTCTATTCTGTTTTTAGTGTTCTGTTGGTAGCCACCCTGAGTGGCTGGGGAAACCCAGCCAGATGGGCGGGTTATAAACAATAAATTATTATTATCCTTACTACACGCGTGCTTTGCTGACACCTTATTAACACTGATCTGCCTGTCACTTCAGCAGGTCCACGGACCCATTTGCAGAACTGGAATTTGCTCCCAGCCTCCCCTATGTTGATCCACATCATTTTAATCACCCATCAGTTGATCTTCAAATTAGCTGCTGTCTTTGTGGTTTGACACATTTCCAGTATGACTTTTATATCATGTAGTTTGTTGACACAGTAATATTATAATAGTTATACTGAAGAGATTAGAAACTCTTTAAATTCATTGGTATTTGTATCATACCTCTAGAGTGAATTGAGCAGCTGTTGTACTTCTGTCCAGGTACTTGTGATCACCTTCTGATTCTTCTTTCCCTTTAGGATTTTGGCGATGATGGCTCCCTGTACATTACTAAGATCACTACAACTCACATGGGAAATTACAGCTGCTATGCAGATGGCTATGATAAACTTTATCAGACTCATATTCTTCAAGTAAATGGTAAGGGGAAATGTTTGATTTGCCAAGTTGTGGTGCCGTCTCTAGATTTAATTCAGTAGACTGTTTTGGTTTCTTAATTGCTATATGAAAGCCAAAAAGCAAAAACAGACATGGATGATCAGTTTTCATTAATATTTTCTCTTCTATAAACAAAGCTACAGGAAAATGAGATTTAATCACAGCATGTAGCAATTCTAAATAATTAATTCTTATTGAAAATAATAAGGAAGACCACACAGTTTATTTACTCTGTACTTTGAGCTCTTAATTGTGTTAAACAATGTGCCTTCTTAGTATTCTGTTTGTAAAATAATAGATATTTAGGGGAAACATGGCTTTGAATAACAGATTAATCATGTTATTGCATAGTGCAATAATCCATTTGTAGTCTGTCTATTTTCAATAATGTGGCATGCTTTCCAGAAAAAAAGCTGCCCTCGTATTAAAGAAAAATAGGACTTAAAATGCAGAGCAACCTAATGCTTCCAGTAAGCCATCATAGACCTACTGGAACTCAGTAACAATGGACACCATTGTCTCTGCTTAGTGGCTTGAAATGCATGTGTTTTGGCTAGTATTTTGAAGCTCCTTCCCAGGCGATCAGATTATCTAATATGTATTTTGCTTTATTGAATAGAATGGTCAGAGGTCTCTATGAATATTTATTAGCTCTGTACATGTCAATCACTATGACTTCTTGATATCTAGGAATGAGTTAAGGCTTATTAGAAGGGTGCTACTTCATCAAACTCCATAAAAATGCAAACAAAAGGAGGCAACTTATCTCTTTAGGCCAAAGGATCAAACCAATCACCTACCTTTTTTCTCTGTCAACTTAAAGGAGGTGGGATTATTGGGGAAGAAGAAGGGCATTGAAAAAGATACAGATTTTTACAGGGCTATAATGTGCCACATAGTTTCTTATATTAAGGATACATCTCTCTACAGTTAATGCAATCACTGTGACCATGATTTGACAGTTCTCCTGTAGTTATATTTTTGTATTTGCACTTTCGTCAAATCAGATTGTGAACAGATGAATATATTGGGATTTGCACATTGGAGCTAAACTGGGTCAAAATGTGAAGCTTAATGCATTAGTTAGATGAAGCAGCAATTTTATGGATTCTGTTTGTAGCTCTAACCACTGTTTTCCTAAATATTGGCAAAGAAACCAGCACTTGTAGTCCAAGAAAAAGATTAATTAATGCAATGGCACTCGTATAACAGAAGAGTCAAAATAAGGTTAACAAGATAATGAAGCTTAGTTGATCTTTAAGATCTAATGTGAGAATGCTTTGAAATATGTTTAATTGGACTTTAACATTTAATTGGACTTTTGCAACATGTCTATTTTCATTCATATGAATCAGTAGTAATTGTTATCACTAATGTTCTGTCATTTTATCTCAGTTAAAATTCGCTTTGTTTTTCCTTTATCCCAGAATTAAATCCCATTTTTGTTTGTGTTCCATTTTATTTTTACTTATTTGTTTAGATTTATATCCTGTGTTGACCTGAGGATAAATCAACATATACAGTAAATATGTCACTTTTTAACCATGCAGGGATTTGAGCAATATTAAATGCATAGCAGAGAGAGAGAGAGAGAGAGAGAGAGAGAGAGAGACAAGGAAACAAGCACAGGTTTAATGCAATTATATATTGGCATTAACTCTGTGGAAAGGCATTCCAATAATCACATCCATTCCTAGTCCTGCATATACTGCAATGTACTTGCAAAGGTAGTAATAATGCATGAGAGAGGTAATGCAAACGTGATGTGGGAGAGCATCTACAGCTTGATTTTTCATTGCTACAGCCATTTGGTGTGCCTTAATCATTGTTGATCTTCCATGGGCAGGGGAACATCAAAAGACCCAACGTCCATGCCTTTGGTCCCTCTTTTCCGGTGCACAAATAGCCACAACCACTGGATTGTTCAGTTTACTCTGGTTTATTATGAACAGGGTATTACATCACATGCTGTTCCCCAGTGAGTAGTTTCTTGTTGGGGCACCAACTGGGTAGTATCTGAGGCCTTACACCTTGCACTGTGGACTGCAAGCCACTCTTCCTAGTACCTTCCCTCTACTGGGGTTTTTCTCTAGTCAGACCCTTTCTTCCCCAATCCTGTCCCTTCCTTTCCTCTTCAGTTATAAACAACTCCATGTCAACAGCTGTTTCTTTTCACTCTTATCAGACCCCACTGCAGGGAGAAGAAATGGCATGTCTTGTCTGACTGCAGGCTTAGCTTCCTGCTGCACAGAAAGCACAGGAGGCAGTGGAGCGGTTCCTGGCAACCCTTCACAATGAAAGAGGGAGGGAGCTGGATGGAAAGTGGCTGGTTGAGAACACTGATGAATATGTGTTTGTATAACCTGGAACTGTCCCACTGAGACAAAATTGAAGTGAATCAGCCAGCAGACCTGTCAGACTAATAGTTCCCAAGTAATATGACACATCAACCACAACTTGGCCACTATTGATTCTTGATAAACTCCCTAATTATCTGATTCCAAGCAGAGGTGGAATAAGGAAGCATGGCCGTTTTGTTCACACTGGGCATGGGGCCTTGGGGGCACCACCACTATGGTGTAGAATGGAAGCAAAGAGGCCAGTGGGGATTTTGGTGTTGCATGGGACACTGCTGAAATTGGAGACCCCAAGGTCCACCACTACTTCAAGGAGGGAGTAAATATGTATGTCATAGTATCTCTAGCGAACCATATCTCCCCACCCTTCTCACCTTACCTTACATACTGTCTGACTCTAAAAATAGGCATAACTGTTTGTACTGAATGATGGACAGAGCCTTGGCTAGCCTGCAGTGAAAATAATTTCCATACCTTCAGAATAATAAGCTTGTTAAGCCTATTGACTTGATTTTGTTTAGCGTAAATGTTTCCATCCTCTACTGGAGGCAAGAGCATCTATTTCCAGCGAGAACAAGGTGAACCATATTATTTATTATTATTATTTTTCTCCAAGCTACTCAGGGTAGTGTACATAGTCCCATATGTGTGTGTGTGTGTGTGTGTGTGTGTGTGTGTGTCACAACAAACCTGTGACTGTACATCAAGATGAAAGGGTGTGTTGACCAAGGTCACCTTTTATGACCTTGTGTCTGAGCACAAGTTTGAGGTTTTTATCTCCCCATTTCTAGTCAAAGACTCTAGCTAAGATACAACACCAGCTCTGTTGCATAGTGAAGGAATGGAACTTCTAATTAATGCCCTGTCCTGGCAAAGATGAACTTACAATGGAATCTGGAGGAAGGAAGTTGGATAGTGGCTCAGCAGACATAGCAAGAAAAAGGAACTGAAACACAGAGACTGTGGAAGCACTTAACAGGCCAAGAACTGGAGTCAAATCAGGTCCTTCAGAACAGGTCCCAGGAAAAGATATGACTTGTTCTGACGAAGGTTGGTTGAGCTCTTCTGTAGTCCCTCTCTGGCTCCACTCCTTTTCTGGAGAATCAAAAACATCAAAGTGACAACTTCCTGACCCGTAATCTGGCAGCCTGTTTTCTCTGTTGCCAGGCTGTACAATGCAGTCATGCACAGATTCAGTGGCTTGTGAAGACAGTGGAAGCAAAGACAGTGGCTCCTCAGCGGCTGTAGTCACTGGGGTTCCTGGCTGAAGGATCTCAGTTTAGGCAGGACCCTGATGGTTGGACTTGGTCTCTGTGGTGTCAGGGTCCAGATCCAGAGTTTCTGGGGACTGTGCTACCTGATTTCAGGAGCCCATTTTCATCTAAATCCCTTATGAACATATGGTAATGCAGCTAACGAACCTGCATAACACTTCTTTTTTGTGATAGGATAGAAATCCTTAGTACATTTTCCTGCAAGCATGATACTTTCAGTTCAGTGAGACTTACTTGTGAGCACGTGTGATTAATCAGTGTGTAAATCAAATAAAACATTTAAACAAAACTGGTTTATAGATCACCATTTTGATCCAGATCTATTGTTCTGCCAACCCCCCCCCCCTTCTGATGTTGGTAAGTGCTACTAAAAGAGAGAGAGAAAGAGAGCACAGTTTTATTTTATTTATGAATATTCACCATGTTAACTTTTGAGTTGATCTGAGTGTGGAAACAGAATGAATGAGGGAGGACAGTGACAGGGAGCAATTGATGTTTTTAATACAGTGGTACCTCGCAAGACGAATGCCTCGCAAGACGAAAAACTCACAAGACGAAAGAGTTTTTTGTTTTTTGAGTTGCTTCGCAAGACGAATTTCCCTATGGGTTTGCTTCGCAAGACGAAAATGTCTTGTGCCTTTTTCTTAAAACCGCCAATGCATTCCTATGGGAAACCATCAATGCATTTCCTATGGGAAACCATGCTTAGCAAGACGAAAAATTCACAAGACGAAAAAACTCGCAGAACGAATTAATTTCGTCTTGCGAGGCACCACTGTAATGTCATAGACAAGAGGCATTTGCTCTTTTACTGACTTATACATAATTTATATAATTCAGTCTATAATTTTTCATTCAAACTTTGCTTCATTTCAAAGAAGTACAATGTGCAAATAAAACAACACAAGTCCAATAGCAACTTTTCATACAACATAGATAAGTTGTTATTATATTATCTTAGTGATATATCTATGGCAATTTGATGAATAGTGGCTACCTGCATAGAATAGCGACAAAATTTAGAAGCAGAGAAAATAATATTTATATGGATATATATACAGTGGTACCTTGGGTTAAGTACTTAATTTGTTCTGGAGGTCTGTTCTTAACCTGAAACTGTTCTTAACCTGAAGCACCACTTTAGCTAATGGGGCCTCCTGCTGCTGCTGCGCCGCTGGAGCACGATTTCTGTTCTCATCCTGAAGCAAAGTTCTTAACCCGAGGTACTATTTCTGGGTTAGCGGAGTCTGTAACCTGAAGCGTATGTAACCTGAGGTATCACTGTATATTGAAAAAAAGAGCAATACCTGTAAGATTTCATTTGAAGTAAATTCATGAGCACTATTCAGATGAATGGTTAGGAAGAACATTTGAGTGGGAGAAGATGTGAGTGGGAAGTAGGACCACATCAAATGGGCTTTCCCCCTGTAACCCACACATTCAGTGCAAATGTCTGAAGAATGAGATTGGACCATCATGTACACAGGCCTCCACACAATCTGGAACTCTAAGCAGTAGAAATCAGTCCTTGTCACCCTACCAAGAAATTTCAACCCAAAGAGGCTCACCTGGTGCCATCATTACCATACATGTCTTTAGGTGCCAGGCGAAAACATTCCTCTTTACCTTCAGCCTGTTTAGAGGCCTTCAGCCTCTAAACAATCTGTGGAAACATAGGTGAGGAATGTGAATAGCAACACTGGGGTTCAGGATTAAGACCTAGACGTTAGCACCAGCATGCTCATAGCAGTGTTACTTAATACTGGGAAGGACTGGAAGCTGCATTTCCCTGTTGTCAGTTGGCTGCTGCTGCGCATATGTTCAGCAGTGTCCAGAACTGAGTCTGAGGCTTAATATCCTTCATCGAGAAAGGTGGGATAGCAGCATGAAGCGTGACTGCAGGGCTTTATTGTAATGGATCTGTCATGTATGATCTAGTTGAGATTCCTGCATTGCAGGTAGTTGGACTAGATCAGGCACAGCCAAACTTGGCCCTCCAGCTATCTTGGGACTACAACTCCCATCATCCCTAGCTAACAGGACCAGTGGTCAGGGATGATGGGAACTGTAGTCCCAAAACAGCTGGAGGGCCAAGTTTGGCCGTGCCTGGACTAGATGATCTTCGGGGTGCCTTCCAATTCTACAATTCTATGGTTCTTTTAGGACTGGTGGAATAGAAGGGACAAAGGCCAAATAAGCTGGCAGCTTTTCACCTAGGTACAACAATAAAATCCCTGTAGGAAGCCTACGACCATGAAATAAATTGGTTACCAGGATAAGGATAAAAACCTGTCATCTACCACTTCAGAAATGGAAATGAGGGCATACTAAAGCACTCAATTCTCACACTGAGAATCAAGGTTCTACTTCACATTCTAAAGGCTTTACTCATTATTTGTAAGTTGCTTTCCCGGCTGCACTAGAAAAAGCATAATTGTCCTAAGCTAGGTTGTCAACAGTTCAGTATGCACCTCAGCAGCTGCATTATGTGGAAATGTAGAGCAGGCACTGCATGGTGTCTTTGCACTCCCATTATATGCATCTACAAGCGCGAGAAGCAGATATGAGGTACATCCCACACTCCGAGATTTAACTTCCAACTACCAGAAAACAGAAATTGTCTCTGATAAATAGGAACAGCTGGAGCGTATGATAAGAATCAAGATTAAAGTTTGTTATTTCTAATTTCCTCCTTCAAAAACTATTCAATGCTTTTCATTTTGTGTATGATTATTACTGAGGTGCAAAATGCGTCAAAGTCATTTCTTTCTTGCCAGCATAATTATAATGAGGGTGTCATGCTGAGCCATTTCCTTTAAACAGTTGGGTTGCGTCGGAAAACAGATAATCCTATTTCATAATAGTCAAAATTAATAATTTATGTTTTATCATTCAAATTTTCTCCCGTGTCAATAACTGTGCTTCAAGATGGTACTGGAATGTTAGGGTGTTGTTGTTGTTGTTGTTTAAAAAAACAAATCTAAAAGTGTTGGAAAGTGCATTCTTCGTATGACTGATTTTTCTTTCTCAGGTAATATCAGTTATGTCCATAAGTAATTAATGATCAGCTACTCACTCACCTTTTTGCAAAAGTAACTCTCCCCAGATTTTTGGAGGAAGATGAAAACTATCAACAACAGTATTATTTAATAAGATCACTATTTTCCCAGTCTCTCCCCCCCCCCCAAAAAAAAAAAATCCCTGTGAAAATGGGGACCATTTTCTGCTGCTTTCTTAGGAAATGTCTCCACCTACATGATTTTCAACTCAACTTTATTTAACACTGTGTTAAACTCTACATACCAACTTTGGGAAACGATTTCTGTGCAGCCCCCAGAATGAGGTGCCTCTTTTGTGAAGACATTAGCATTTCTGTGAAATTTTCAAGGGAGAGTGTTTGGCACCTCCTTAATAAAATTACAGCGTGTGGTATGTGGTTCTTTCCTTTTCATAGTTCTAGCATGGCATTCCACAGCCTCTCTAGATTCCTGTAGTTCCTGGAACAGCCCTGGGAAGACATTGCATTACTGTAGTACCACAGGTTACATACGCTTCAGGTTACAGACTCTGCTAACCCAGAAATAGTGCTTCAGGTTAATAACTTTGCTTCAGGATGAAAACAGAAATCGTGTTCCGGCGGCACAGTGGCAGCAGGAGGCCCCATTAGCTAAAGTGGTGCTTCAAGTTAAGAGCAGTTTCAGGTTAAGAATGGACCTCCGGAACGAATTAAGTACTTAACCCGAGGTACCACTGTACAACATTCTCACCTGAACTTTCCAGAGAGAGGAGGAAACCACAGAGGCTGCATGTGGAGTGCCTGAGAGCAGCACATTCATTTGTTTTTTAAAGTAAAATCCTTTCTTGCACCTCTGTCAGGTGTTTGTGAAAACATTTGTGAAAAGCCCATGAGGGAGGGCCTTTCCCACAGCACATAAAGCTGGGTTGTTGGCACTGGGAGCATGCTAGAATTATGAAAAGGAAAGAGCACATGCACCCAGGCCTTGTCTGTCTTCACTGAAATTCTCCCCTTCCCACATTTTTTAAGGAATCTTTTGTACTGCCCTTCCCCCCAAGAATGGCCAGACAAGCAAACAAACCTTCAGCTGAGATTATTAGCACAGCATTATGTAATCTTCTCTTGAATCCTTTATTTGTACTTGGTTCCACTGGAGGATCAGGAAATGATAATTCATCTTCTTACAGCAGCTAGGAGGTATACTAGTTTAATGGGGTAGAGAGAGATTCTAGCGACATTAGTATGGCTATTATGAATTTGGCACATCATGTTTATAATAAAGTTAGCACATTTTATTTGAGGTGGGGAAGGTAAGCAAGATAATATTAAATTTATTGGAAAACGGTACATTTTCATCATACCGGAAGTTGAAGGCGCACGACCTCAGAACCATGTGGCATTCAGAATGATTTAAGACTCTTTTATAAGGTATTATCTTCCACGTGTGGTTTTCTGTGAACTTGTGTTTTTCTTATGAAATATATGAAAAAAATAGACGTCCTCAACTGTTTTTTCCGTCTCTGCGTTCTTCCATCCACACATTTAGCCCTACATGATGCATGTGTGCTAGAGCTGTATATGTGCATTTGGAGCTCCTTAGATTGTGAACAACATCGCTGGAAGCTTTCCTATGAAATAGGTGGCTACGTGGACTTGGATACCTGCAGTTACCTCTAGATTATCACTTTTATTTTTTTCTGTTTGAAGGGAGTGAGCACAAAATCATACGATGCAAGCATTAAAATTTAATTAGTAGGGATCTACTGCAATCGCAGTGAAAGTAAATAACCTGAAGAGATGGGTGTAAGCAATCCATTTTAATTAGAGAGCTTTATTGTTAATGCAGAGGTACATTTGTATATGACAACTCTTATTTTACAATTACATCACACAGTAGTTTTGTCTTACACTGTAAATCCCAGGTGAGGTAACAGTATAGTCATAAATGACTAGATGTAATCCTCTGATTGCCACTCAGCCATGAAATGTGGTTTTCCCCTCACTAATTATGTATTGATTCCGACTCTACGAGTTTAATTTTCTCATGCAACTTGGAAAGGAAGATTAAATATATTTTCAATGCAGAAATATTTATCTACTTACCATGGGTATGTAGGCAAGTGGCAAATGGCCCTGCATGTTCACCCTTCCACAACACAGGAAAGGAGGAAACTACCTTATACAGAGTGAGACATTTCGTCCATCTAGCTTAGTATTGTGTACACTGATGGATAGGGGCTCTCTAGGATTTCAGGCAAGAAATCTTTCTCCCAGCCCTACCTCAAGATGGTGGGGATTGAACCTGCATGCAAAGCAGCTGTTTTACCACTGAGCTATGGCCCTTCCCAAATTGTACGACAGAGGTCAATATCTGCTAGGAAACATTTACATGCACACATTCTTAATTTTATTGGTGTGCCGCTTTTCCACAGTTCAAACCATGTTCAATGTGGCTTACAGCATGAAGAAAGGCATAACTACAACACAACAAAAGCAGTAATAAACAATAAGCAAAACATTAAAATACACAACCAAACTGAACAATTTCCACATAAATCACAAGATCTAAAATAAATATACAAAAAACCTAAGAGCAACAACCCCTCCTCCTCAGCAAAATCCCCGGAACAAAAACCCAGCCCAAGAGTCTGTTCAGCAGCCATATCTTTTTGTGGCTGGAGTCAGTCAAGGCCCAGGTTAAAAAGGCCTACAAGGCAGGTAGCAGGTCTTCCAGGATCGTGGCCAAGATGGTCAATGTCACAATTTCCTTCTGCTTTGCCAATGATACACAGCTAAGCAGTTGTTATCGCTGATTAATTTTTAAAATATGTTTGCATTTGCATTACATGTGATTTATCATGCTTTTTTGTCTATTTCAGTTCCGCCTGTCATAAGAGTGTTTCCCGAAAGCCAAGCAAGGGAGCCTGGTGTTACAGCCAGCCTTCGGTGCCATGCAGAGGGTATCCCCAATCCAGTGCTTGGCTGGTTGAAGAACGGGATTGATATAACTCCAAAGTTATCTAAACAGTTAACTCTTCAAGGTAAAAGCGTAGGCATATCTTTTTATCTGCACTACAAAGACTTCGGAGAGCAACGTGAACTTTTAAACTGGTGTAATTTATTTATCATGCCTTCAGGCAGAGCCTTGAGCAACAGGTATGATGTGTTAACTCCACCTCAGAAGTGAAGCTGACAGTTCTGAAGTCTACAAGTTACCTGTTCTATATATGTTTTCCTTTACTTCTCTGTCTATAGCTATTTTCAATTCACCTTAATATTTTGTGCAAGTGTATCAAGTAATCTTTTTAGGAAATGTTACCACAGTGAAGTATTTTCCAATTTGAAGTGGTAAGTTTGTAAAAAAAAAAAACCAAACACATGCTGTTTAACCAACTAACATATCTTCTCCTTTAATCTGTGAATATCAGTTTCTGAATTAGCATTTTTATAGACCAAATCCAATGCCTCTCTCTACCTGAGAGTTCACACATGCATTGATTGAGCTATGATGAAATGTGCACACATTGGCACTGAAATAGAAAAAGGCATTGCTCCTCTCTGATAGCAAGCAGAAGAATGTGCATCATTGACCAACTGCATATCTGTGGCCACATTTTATATCCCCCAAGTTAGGGGAGTTCAAGGAGGAGGGACAAAAGCTTTAAATGGGCTAGGCTAAAACAAATACTACCTGTTTCATCTTGCGAGCAAAGTGACACAGCAAAAACTATAACTCACGTACTCCTTTGTTTCTTCTGCACCCAGCAAATGGCAGCGAGGTCCACATTAGCAATGTACGCTATGAAGACACAGGAGCATACACCTGCATTGCAAAGAATGAAGCAGGAGTGGATGAAGACATCTCTTCACTTTTTGTGGAGGATTCTGCTCGAAAGACACGTGTGTACTTTTTATTTTTTTCCCCTCATACCTAGAGAAGAAAAGCTATCAGTAACTGATAGGAAGTACTTAGAAACCATAGGAGACACACACATAAGAAAAAAGTTTTACTGTCTCATAATATGTTTTGAGACATCCCTTGGAATGTTCTGATTGAGGCTAGATCATCAAATGTGGCAGGTTCATATAACTGGAAAGAGGTCAAATCACTGTAGCCTGCTAGTTTTCCCAGAACATCCTGTGCAAGGATTGCCTTGGCATCCATGTAATTGCCACAGAAATAACAGTCCCTCAAAAGCAATACTGACAAAAAGTAACAACAGATCCCTATTTAAGAGGTAACAGAGATTGTATCTTTATTTTCATTTAGTCTTGCCTCTCATTCCTCAAAGGAACTGATTTGTTTATGAAATCTATGAGTTTTCAGATATAATTCTAAATAGCTCTTCCAGGAATTTAGGGTGTAAGTAACTGGCCAAACAGCCTGACTGAACCTGCAATAAATATATTGTCTTCGGGTTTGGTTACAATAGTGTGTGTGTGTGTGTGTGAGAGAGAGAGAGAGAGAGAGAAGGTGATATTATTAATTTAAGGCTTTAGTGCCTCCTTCCTGTTGCAATATCCAGAACCCTCAGAAAAGCTGCTTTCCAGAATGGTATTTGGTGTGACATGGGTGGAACAATAAGAAGTCAGGGACCACCTTTGTACAAATAGGTGTGCTTGTTAGGGCACCATTGGGTCTCAACCATTAACATCTAAGGTCTGAGGTCTGTTCAGTCATATTTTTGACTTTATTATCTGGGAATGCATTGGAAATCTTATGGAGGGGAAATGTGTGGCTTCATGGAGTCAGCATAAATATCAACAGCAATCATTTCCTTGATTTGTGCTGTATTTGCTTATGATGTGTGGTTTATGGAAGAAGTTGATGTACTAGACATCAACTTTAAGTGTTGACCAAGCAAAATTCCATTTCCCAGTGCTTTCTGTGCCTGGCTTATTGCCATAGAGCAATAGTATACACATTTGCACAACACAAAGTCCCACTGTGTTCAATGGGGCTTATTGCCACGTAGCACTAAGATGTAGATTGGCTTCCCATTGCAATTAATTTTTGACTGGTGGTTTTTGTAGATCCTTAGGATTACCTTTCTAATTCTAATGACTGGAGATGGAAATGGTATTTCCAAATGTGAACTTAGTTGCTGAGAAAATTACCACATAATTCAAATGTTTTTCCAGCCTTCTGCTGCTTCTCCTCTTCCTAGCTAGGCTGACACTGACATTGTCATAAATCTATAGAAGGAAGCCCAATTATAGTTACAGTAGTCATCTATGTCAGTACATCACTTCTAAGAATATTTCATAGCATTGGATACTATTCAATAATTTGATTATCTGGCTGAAGAATAAAACACTACTTGATATATTTGGTGGCCTCTTACAAGTAAATGTCACAAGTGCCATCTGTCTTCAAATGGCAGCTTCTCTGCTATGTTGTCTAGGTGATGAAGTGAAATTGAATGAAATTAATAGTCGCTAGTGAGGCTGTTTACCACCTGGTAGCAGTAATTCTTACACAGTCAAAATAGACCATCACAGTGCCTAATAAAAACTTGTCATTACAAAACGGATATATCTTGACTCTCATCCCCACATAATAATATTCCTAGAAGCTCTCCAACAGGCTTGTGCCAAACAATCTTGTGCTCAGTTCCGCTGAAATCACTAGCGTTACATATGCTCAGGTAGATGCAATACTCCTCAGTACGACTACTATTTTAAAGAAAACAGTAGTTGATTTATCACAATGTGAACTTTGCAGGTAACCTAACTGACTGTTAATACAAGCAAACCACACATTTCAAAGCCAGTCCTGCCACGGGCAAACTGTGTTCAGAATCTCCGGCTGTTTTTTATTTGTATGTTTATTTTGCTTTTACCAATCAGCAGCCCCATATGGCAAATGAAGTTAGGTTGGGAAGGTGTGGGAAGCCAACCCTCTCCCCCCTCCCCCGCCCATATCCCTATACTAAATGCTATGTGCTAAACCTCGATAAAGCAGCTGGTGGTGCTGCCTGAATGGAGAGGATTGGTGCACAGAAAGAAGAGTTCAGTGCCCTTCTCCTGCTTATGAATCATCTGCTTAAAATCACACACGCCACAACCAATTTACATTTACATTGTGGCACCTGCATTCTAAGGCAGGATGTTAGCAACAAATGAAGCTGCCTTATAGAAAGTCAGGCAGTTTGTCTGTCTAACCCATGGGTAGGCAAACTAAGGCCCGGGGACCGGATCTGGCCCAATCGCCTTCTAAATCCGGCCCGCGGACGGTCTGGGAACCAGTGTGTTTTTTACATGAGTAGAATGTGTCCTTTTATTTAAAACGCATCTCTGGGTTATTTGTGGGGCATAGGAATCCGTTCATTCCCCCCCCCAAAAAAAATTATAGTCTGGCCCCCCACAAGGTCTGAGGGACAGTGGACTGAAAAAGTTTGCTGACCCCTAACCCAATATTGTCTGCTCTGATTGGCAGAAGCTGTTCCAGGCAGGATGTTCTCCTTCAGCTGCTATCTGTTCTATTTAAGAGGGGGAGGGGGTGCCAGAGATTGAACCTGGATCATTCTGCATGCAAAGCATGTCCTCTACCACTAAGCTTTGGTCTCCTCACATTATCTTTGGTTCCTTATCGGCGGTAATCTCAGTGGTTCTTTCCAACTATTCCACCAATAGTTTCATCCTAGCCCCTGCCCTCAAATCACAGTTACTTTCTTCTTTGTATGCTATTCCCCAATCTCAGTATTCATTATCATTATCTCCCCCACTCCCTACTCTGTATGCATTTTTTAAAAAGCCTATCACCATTCATCATACGATACGATAATCTTTATTGTCATTGTCCCATACAGAAAAAAATCTACATCAGACATTCAAAAACCAACTATCCCAGCTAACCCAACCTGGTTAACCCCCTAAAAACTCTGATGCCCCATATTTAAATGCAATATACTCCCATAGAGACTCCCTTACACTGTGTTTAGAACTAAAATCGCATTTGGACAGAAACTGTTTCTCAGGCAGCTAGTCCTAGTTTTTATAACCCTGTACCTTCTTCCAGAAGGCAAAAGCTGCAGCTTTCTTATGACACCTGGAAGCATAGATTTGATCCTGTCCCTTCCATACCTTATAGGGCAGCAGTCCCTGCCTTTCATCTTTTTAATATTATCAGTGGTCACAATGTTGAAGGAATGGGAGCAAGTGACAGAACGCATGTCCCTTTGCTTCAAACTTCTCATAATATGTTCCCCAAGGAGCTCATTCATTGTGAGCTATTTAGTGGATGATAATCCTGATCTACCTCACAAGGTTGTTTTGAAAGAACAGTTTGTTTTCCTAAAAGCACCGTATGAAAGGGAAATAACGAATGCCATGGTTGCAAAGCATGAAAAATATTATTCTTTCTGGAATTAAACCCATGAACCTGACTAGTAGAAGTTAATAATACGATAGGTAAAGAGATGATTTACTTCTTATTTTCTTTTTATAAAATAAACCTTAAATCTGAATTTATAAGACATTGAAGAAGTACTACGAACCATAAAATGTGAGGCAGGTGAAATGTTTTTTGCCAAAGCTGAGCAAACACAGCACAAAACACCAAGCATGTTTTTTACTTCCGTCGCTCAGTCCCTTCCTTCCCATCTATCAAGCTAATTTGGAACATCACCAGCCAGCGCATGAGAACATAAATCACCTGTAAGGACCTCCCTATGGTAGGTCTCTTTTAGTAGAAAGCTCAATCCTGATAATTCTAGCATTTTCCTTGTCACTGTGCTTTAGTTTGCAAGTGAACAGAACAGACATTTGCTGTGAACTTCAGATTTGATTGATTTTGGGGGCTTGCCTTGTAGAAGTCAGAGCTGAAGTGATTGCTGTGGCAAAAGGATTAAACCAAGAATTGTAAATCTGAAAAGTAATATTGATTTCAGCAATAATTTACTACAGCATGCCCAATAATTGTGCCAGGCCTCTTGGCTGCGTATTTACTTGGTTCTCTCGGAACCAGGTAGCAGACATTCTGATTTTATTGTAAATAGGAGACACAATCATGCCTAAGTTAAGCACTTTGAACTTACTCCTATTGATTTCAATGAGAAAACTGAAGTACTTGTTTTGTTCTCTCCCAGTGAAATCAATGGAACTTCAAGGTGCTTAACTTTTAAAAGATAATCTTTATGGTGAGTAAATATACTAAACATTATTATTACTATTATTTTTAAAATAAGGAATCTGGTTCCCTCAGTCGTATCCAACAATTTTCACCATGGCACCCTCATGCCAGAGTTCTCCGTCAGTGCCCATATTTGAATTTTTCAATGACCTATTTTGTGTTATTTGCAACCTAATCTGTCAGTTGCTCTTGCACAATGAGTATACCCAGTGCTATTTTTCTAGAAAAGGAGTCACCAGAACTCACCATGAACAACTCCCTTCTTCTCTTACAATGGCAATGGCGCCCACTTGAGAGGTGCTGGAACTGATTTCTGGTGAGTTCCACCTGAAAAGAAGTCCTGAGTATATCTAGTTTCATAAGGGACCCCAAGAGTCATCTTGTCCAATCCCCTGCAATGCGGGAATAATTTAATACTCACATGCAAATATGTTGTTGAAAATAGAATGATGATAGCAACAAAGGAAGAAAAAATGAAAGTCCAAAAGGTTTAGGCAGGAGAGTAGTGTATTATACAGAAGTGCTTTCCTGACATTCCTGCTGTCTTACCCCTCCCCTCCCAGTAAGCAACAGTGACCCACCTACCAGGAAACTAGTATAGTGGCATTAGAGAGAAATAATGAGGAGCCCTGGCTCTCGCCTATAGTCACTCTCTGCATGTTCTTCACTTCAATGGCTGCAACACCAGATGTGTCAGTGTCAAGATTAACCTGTGCTGCCACCATACAGTTCTTTTCCATTGTTCTCCATTAGCACAATATATATACAGGCTCCATTATTCTTAGGTTCTACTTTTGGCAAAGTAGCCCTCTGTTGCGTAAATCCATCACAGAACACTTGAACACCTGCTTTTCTAGCTTTGATGGGTAAAAAAGAAAGTGCCCTAGTTTAGTTATATGTCTTCCAACCTGCTATCGGGAGAAAATTCCATGTGGTCCAGACATCAAACCTGCCGCAAAGCCTGCTCTGTATTGTAGAGTTATACAACTTTTATGAATTAATACAGATGAAAGGTTTTGGTCATAGGCCTCGGCAGCTTTCTTCTTCGTCTAAAGGAATGTGCAGTAATGCACATTAAAGAAAAAAGAAAAAAAGTTTCACAATATAAAGTTCATTCTTGACATACCTTCTCACCACAGCCCTGGAGATAGCTTTTTGGACCTCATGCATCATCTGCTTGCCTCTAAAGAGGAGCTTGGGAGGGCTGGATTTTGCTGAGTGCGATAAAGGTTCTTATATCTCACTGGGCTGTACAGAAGTAAAAGATTTGAAGCATCCATTTCTCTTCCGCTGGATTTCTTTGACAGCAACAACAAAATCAGAAACTCGAATTTACTGGTGAGAAGTGGTTAATATGAAGCAAACCTTCAAAGCATTTACATTATACTTACACTTAGAATTTGAGATTAGATTTAAAAGATGTAATAACCTACAGTGTGGTTTGTTAGGAGATTAATATGCTGGCTTTTATAGCAGGCAGGAAAATGGAGTGATGGATAAGACCTTCAGTGGACTATGTGATGCCTGTTGCTGTTAGCAAGAATAAAAGGAAATAAATAGTCTGAGCTTTGGCTTTGGTTGCAGTTGGAGGATATAATTTTATTTTAAAGTTTCCTGCAGATAACACACTCTTGTCACATTTCTGCTCCCGAGAGAAGCCAGTACTACTAAGATGATAACAATTCATCATCAAAATGGAAATTCAAGATTAAAGTCAATGAAAAACACTGTGAAAGCATTTTATCCTGCAGTTGTTACATTTTTGTCTTCAAGAAGCAATGAGTTAAGCTTCTTTGACAGCTTGGCGCAATTTTAACAAAAGATGGTAATCTGGTAAACCCTTTTGACACTCCTATTAGTATTGGAACAACTTAATATATCTCTCAGTCCTAAGAGATTTTTCAGTCCTTTGTATATACGTAACATGCCCGTTTGCACGTTGTCAACACTTATTTTATATGTATTGTGTTCCAGCATAATCACAGAAGTATAATAATTAACTCCACAAGAGACTTCATGCAAACTCCAAAATTCAGGAGTCATAAACTTGAAATGTGATTTCGAAATAAAGTTACATCTCAGTCCACAAAACCATGTCGTGTCCTTGTGAGCCCATAAACTGAAAGATAGCAAGGCCTGTTCAATCAGACCAAGGCCTATCTTGTTCAGCATCCTGTTCAGACAGTGGCCTATGAAAAACCCACAGACCGGGCAAGAGTGCAACAATGTTCTCCCCACTGGGGATTCAGAGCAACCAGCATTCACAGCCATAGTGCCTCTGAGAGTAGAGGCAGAGCC